>NC_071398.1:46560117-47222470 GCF_022682495.2 Desmodus rotundus
TACGTAAAACTGATAAAACTGATAAAACTGCGTCCTGGCTGTAACTTGCACCGGCAGGAGACCAAGTGTGTTTTTCCTGTCTGCTCAGCGGGGATTCTGTTGCTTTTTCCTAGATGACCCCCCCTCCCCGCCCCGCCCCCAGTGATGCTTCTCGCAGTGTTTCTGACTCGAGTTCTTAACCCTTCGTGTGACTAGTAGGCGCGGTCTCCCCACCACTCTGTCCTTCTCCGACCATTGTGTTAGTATTTAATGGGTTGAATTAAGACCTTTATTGGATGACGTCCTTTTCCTCTAAGACTTTTCCATCGCTCTCAAGCTGGCACAGTTGTTCTGCAGTATATTCTAGTCATCGTGTGAGTTAGTGCGGGCTCCCCAGGCTCTGTCCTCATTAAACTTCTCCAGTTCTTGCCCGTCCCCATCCCCGGAGAGCTCAGCCACGCTTCCTTTTATTGGCCAGGGGGTCCGGGGTACAGCACGAACTTCAAAAGGTGCAGAAGGATCCGCTCACCTGGCCCACACTGTGTACCCTCTCCGGGGGCTGCCCGAGTTTCAGTCTCAGGGGGCTTTGTTCTGGAGACATTCCATACACAGGCGATTGTGTCTGCCGATGGTTTTCCAATAGTTTGTTGCCGTTACCCCCATGTGACAGGAGTTGGAGAGGTTTCCACCTGTGACATAAGGGGTGTCCTCTGAAATGGCCGGCTCCAAGCTGACCTCACCGCCCCTGTCAGGAGACCTGCGGGTGTCCTGCAGGAGTCTCCGGAGAGCTGCATGGGTTTGCCCACTGCGTGCGCATTGCAGGCCACATTGCCAGATGGGGGCGCGCTGGTGGGGGACGTTGTCCTTCCCTGTCCGGCCACATTGGTGGTTCCACACCCACCTCCAGCTCAGCCCCCCGCTGGTCTCCAGACCCCCAGCTGCTGCCCCAGGAGGTGCCTCAGGGACCATGCGGAAGTCATTGACGCTGCCTCCCCAGTCAGAGCTCCAGTATGGATCCCTTATTCCAGCGAGTGGTGCTGCCGCCCACCCCGCATCACAGCTCATGGCGCAGCCTGCAGTCAGCAGGGCTGCCCTGCCCTCCCCACCTCCTCCCTTCCCCTCTGTCCCTGGGACCACAGCCCTGCCTTCATCCCTCCCCCAGAACCCTTAGCCCAGTCTCCTCCTGCCTCCACTACCCCCTCTCCAGTCCATCCCTCTCACGGGGCCCTTTCTGACACCTGAGCCACCCCACTCCTCCCAGCTCAGCCCTCCTGTGGCTTCCCAGTGCCCTCAGGACAGAGTCCTGTCCCTCAGACTGACCTTGGAGCCTGTGAGTTTCTGATGTATTTTGTGTTAACTACCTCCCTCTTCTCCCCAGCCTTGATTAAGCAGTCACTGAGATAACCAGCCAGCCAGACTGCAGGCAGTTCGCACCCACCCATCTCCCCACAGCCCCTTCTTTCTGCCCCCACTGAGCTCAGACCCTACCCCCAGCCTCCTAACCTCAGGTCTGGGGTGGGACAGCACCTACAAGGTAACTGCCCAGTTTCCTGCCTCACCCCTTGGAGGCCCTTCTTTGCGCTACAAAATGTCACCTGCTCCCCTGGCACCGGCGAAGCCCCCTTTCCCAGCCTAGAGTTTCACACTGGCATTTAGGTGACCTTAGCACAGCATTGCATGGCAATCTTTGAAAAATACATAAGGCTAACTTTAGTATTTTTAAAAGCCTCTTTACTATCCTAATTGTGTACAGTAGCATGTGGCTTTTGGAAGCAGTTCTGTGGGCGCCTTCATGTAACTCATCTGAGAGACTCCGTGGAGAGGATCCGGACCGCTGGCGGGGTCCCCCTAGCTGTCACGCGCCTTTGGACTCACTTCCGTCCAGTGAGGGGTAATGGCGTCATCACGAAGGCAGCAAACTCAGCTTGGCCCAGTTCCTAGAACGAGGCTCCCAGTCAAACTGTTCACCAAATCCACCTTCCTTTGTTTCCCACCCAGTCCCATTTGTGTTTCCATGGCAACACAGAGACTCTACCCAGAACAACTGGAGAATATGTGAAGTCCAGAAGTGTAAGTTGGCATCCAAGGAGCTTGCTGAGTGCATGTATTGACTAAGAGTAAAATATTTTATTTTTACAGGCTTTTGAAAATGCTCCCTCTCCCCTCCTTACCCACCAATGCCGCCCACCCCAACCCCAATCCTGCATTCTGGTCACAGTCTGGTGTTTGGGGGGCGGGTCCCGGGTCTAATACAGCTGGGTTGCAGTCCCACCCTTTGCCGCTAGGTGGAGATGGAGGCTTTCATGCAGACCGTCAGGCCTCAGGCAGACCCAGGAGTACCCCTCCGTGGAGAGAAGTGCCCTGCAGGGGGCACGGGTGGTCCTTTGGAAAGGTCGTGTTCCCACGAAGCCTGTCCTAGCAGATGCTGTTCCTCAGGAACGCTGGGTGCTTATTTTCACCGTCCTCCCCACTGCTGATGGGCTCTCTCCTGCCTGAGGAGAGGAGACCACGGAGGGTTGGGGAGGAGAATGGAGAAGAAAGGAGGCAGCCCTCTCCTCGCTGAGCTCGGACAGGAGCCCAGGGATCAGCAGAGTCCAGAACGAGCAGATTCTGGGCAACCCCAGGGAGGCCCACCCGGTCCGGGGCCTGCCGCTTACATTCTGTGTGGCTTTAGGCAACTCGCTCCCTGTCTCTGAGCTTCTTTGTTTCCTCCTTCCCCGGCCTGGGACAGCTCTGATTCCTCCAGGCAGTGTCCAGAGTCCAGGACAGACAGGAAAGAGAGAAAACATGGGCGTCACAAAGGTCCTTCCACCCCAGGGCCTCTGGCCTGGCAGCCCTGCCCCAGGCTGACCTGCCTCCTGCCCCAAAAGCCTGAGGAGCCCTGGGTGGCCTCCCACCTCCTGCTCTGAACTTGGAAACCTCAGAACATTGAGGACAGGAGAGGGAGGGAGGGAGGGGGGGGGGGAGAGAGAGAGAGAGAGAGGGAGAGAGAGGGAGAGGAGCCCTGGGTGAGGATGCAGGGCGCAGGGATGGCAGGGACCCCAAGACAGAGAGGCTGGGCGGGGACACAGGCACAGAGCAAGGGAGGCTGGTGAGGGGGAGAACCCTCGGATGGGGGGGGAAGAGGTGATGGGTTCATGGTGGAGAAAAAGCAATGGGATTGAAAGAAGGGAGGGGAGAGAGGAGAGAGAAGCTGGGGAGAGAAGATGGAGCGAGTGGGTGAGACTCAGAGAAGAGAAAGGAAGAGAGAGAAAGGAGAGAAAAGAGATGGAAGCGAGAAGGGGGAAAGGCAGAAAGGAGCGGCGAGAACGCGCCGGAGAAACAGGAGGGAGGGGCCCCTCTGAGGAAAGGAGAATTAAGGACCAGGCTGCGCCAAGGGAGGGCCTGAGCGGGCTGCGGGGAGGGGGTGGTGGTGAGAGAGGAGACACAGGGGGAGACGAGGAAGATGGAGAGGAGGAGGGGGGTTCAGGCCAGAGGAGAGAGGAGGAGGAGGAAGAGAGGCTGTGAGACAGGAAGAGAAGGGGGAGGGGAGCGACAAACAGGAAAAGTGCAGGAAAGAGGAGACCTGGACTTGAGGGCCGACAGGGGGGGCGGCTAGAAGGCAAGTATTTTTGAAGGCGGCAGAGAGCAGGAGAAGGGGGAAAAGAGAAAGAGGCCAGAAAACAGGATAGAAAAAGAGAAGAGTATGGAGAGGGGGAAACGAAAGGAGAGAGCCAGGAGCTGGGTGGGGGAGAGAGAAGCGAGGGAAAGGAAGAGGGAAGCAGAGGAGAGAAGGGACCTGGATGAGGAGGACAAGGAGAGGATGCTAAGGGAGCCGGAATGGGGACGGGGTGGGGGGGTGCGGCGGCCTGAGCAGAGGAGAGGCCCCAGGGGGAGAGAAGGGTGCGGAGCAGAGCACAAGGGATAAGATGCGGTGGGTGAGAGTGTAGAGCAGGTGCGGGTGACGGGCTGGAGAGAGGAGGAGAGAGGAGGAGGGGGCGGAGGTTCAGGCGAGAGGGAGGCAGGGGCTGAGTGGGAAAAAGAGCGCGCCCACGCAGGCGCCTGCACGCGAGCACCTCCAGAGGCTGGGACGGGGAGGTCTACACCGAGGACCGGGTAGTGGGAGCTCCGTGGGGGGATCGAAGGGGGAGGGGAGTCTGAGAGGCCGAGGGAAAGTGGGCCAGTGAGGCAGGGGTGGGAAGCGGCCTGAGGCCAGGGAGCAGCGAGACGTGGTGGGTGGCGGTCTGCCGGCTGCCCACGCCTCTCTCATCTCCACGGCCTGGCAGCCGCCCCGCGGGCTTTTTTGTGCCCAAGGGAGAGAAACACGGACAAGTGGGAAAAGAGACTTTACAGAGTCAAAGGTGTGACAGAGAAAGGAGCCGGGTGAATGAAGTGGGGAGGGAAGGGGGCAGCAAAAGGGGAGACAGAGAAAGAGATAGATAGAGAGACAGAGGAAGAGAGACAGGGAGAGACAGAGACAGATGGAGAGAGGGAGAGGGAGAGAGACAGACAGGGAGAGACAGGGAAAGGGAGGAAGAGATAGGGAGAAAGAGGAAGAGTGAAGGAAACCGAGAAGAGGGAAAGGAAGTTGCATGCGCCCTTCCTGGTCAGGGGCAGTGTCCCCTGGTCCTGGTCCCACGAGTTGCAGACAGAGGAATGGTGCGGCTGGGGGGCGGGGGGGGGGGCATGACAAGGCTGTCGGCGCTGGTCCGGACCCAGCAGGACGTGGAGTGAGCTCCAGAACCGTCACACCGGTCACCAGACTGCGGGCTCTGAGGCAGGATGAGTGTCACCAGCACGCAGCCGCCCGCCCGCCCGCCCTGTGGGTCAGCTGCTGTCTGACGGACCTCCCAGCTGTTGCAGGGGCGACAGGGGACCGGGATGGGAGGTGGGCAGGGATGACCGCCTCGCCTCGAGGGAGCGGGAGTGGCTGCAGACACCAGGTGTGGGAGGAAGAGACTGAGACAGAGAGTGACGGAGCCGCTCGGGGAAGACGGAGGACAGGGAACCTGTGGGGGAGATGGAGGGATATAGCCACGCGGGCCAGAAGGGGGGCGCGGGAGGGCCCGGGACGGGATGGCAGGAAGGGCAGTATGCCCAGGAGGGAGCGGCGCAGGTCGAAGGTCAGGTTGGAGTAAAGAGTAGGGAGTAAAAAAATCAATAGAAAGAAGGTACAGGGGTGAGGACAGACTGGGAAGGACAGAGGAGACCCCCATGAGGGGAGGAGAGGGACAGAAGAATGGGGTGTGTGGGGGGGACCGAGGGACAGAGCGGGAAGTGACCAGCAGCAGGCAGGAGGAGCTGGGAGGCAGCTTGAGGAGCCCCGGGAAGGAAGGGACCAGAGGAGAGAGACTTGGCACCAGACAGGCAGGAGGGTGAGGAGGTAAACCTGGGCGCAGAGGACCCACCACACGTGGTGGGGGTGGGGGAGAACCTTCCAGAGAGTTGTGGGGTGGAAGGAGGTGAGGCAAGGAGGGGGACCTGGTTCAAGGAAGAGCAGTGGGGAGGCAGGTGGGTAAAATAAAGAGGAATCAGTGGTGAGGCCCGGGGTGCAGGGCGGGGTGGGAGGAGTGAGGAAAACCCGTGGGGCGACAGGCAGAAGGACAGTGGAGAGATACTGAGATCCGGATGGGGGAGGAGCAGTGGCTTGAAGAGAGGAGCAGATGTGACTAAGAATGTGTGAGCTGGGGAGGGGACGGTAGTGTGAGGGGAGTGAGTGCCTGGGGGGGGGGCGTGTCAGAGAACAGAGACAGGGTGATGAGGAACGGAGCCGAGAAGGGGAAGGACAGGGGTGTGGAGAGAATGAGATTTGGACAATGAGAGGGAGAGAGAATGAGGCAGAGAGGGAGTCAGAGAGAGGCAGAGGGAGAGAAGTTCAGAGAGAGACGGAGAGAGAGAGCACCGCCCCTCCAGAGAATAGGGATAGGAGCGGTGCAGAGGCTCATGGAAGGAGGGGCAGGTAGAGAGGGAGACAGTCGTGGGCCAGCCAGGCGGCTGAGTTCTCTTCCCCACCTGAGCCTCAGTTTCCCCGTTGGCTTCCCCAGATGCAGGGAGAGGTAACCACTCAGGGCTGGCCGACCGGGGGAGAATCGGTGCCCATCTGGTGGGCACTGCTGCCTCCCAGGGTCTGTTCCAGCACTTTCTATCTTCCTTCCTCTCATTGTCTCACTCAGCCCCCCCTCTCCCTGCCCCCTCCCCGAGGGAGAGAGACTGTTATTTACAAGGAAGAAATCAAATCAGAGCCCCAGTCTGATGTCACCAGCATGTCACCACAGGCCCCTTCTACAGTGGTGCCAACTGAGACTCCTAGAGGACTCTGGAACCCTTCGGTCTGAAAGCTCAGAGCTCCCAATGCTGAGAAGGAAGAAAAAGGGGAAGAGAGGAAGCTGGTGGGGTGGAAGTGGCAGGGGAGGCCAGAGGGTCGGAGGAGAAGCGTCAGTGTGTGTAAATTACCCAGCACACAGCTGGTGCTCAATTAGTGCCCCTCCCCTCTCCTGGTGGAGAGAAGGATGAAACGGGGAAGGAGAGAGTGTGAGGGGGGGAGGCCATGCTTGCAAAGAGCCTGGCACACCATACGTACTCAATAAATGCCCCGCCCCCTTCATCAGGAGAGAAGGAACAAGTGAGAAAGAGGCAAAGAAACCGCCACAGAGGAAGAATGGAAGGAAGGAAAGACAGCCTAAGGAGAGAGGGCTGTGGGTGGAAATGGCCAGGCATACAGCAGGTGCTTATTAAGCATTAGCTTTCTTCCTAGAAGAAAAGAAATAGGAGAAGGAGGGAGAGGAAAACTCTAGCAGAGAGAATGAATAGAAGGAATCTGTGAAGGAAGGAATCTATATAAAAGCAGTGGGCACACAGTAGGCACTTAATAAGTGCTCATTCCCCTCCCTGGCAGTAAGCATGAAGAGGGCAGCCCAGAGGAGAGGGCAAGCAGAGAGGGAGGAAGAAAGGAGAAAAGATCCTCTGAGGCAGGCAAGTGAGGGACAGACAGTGTGTAGGCGAGAGGGAGCAGCACACAGCAGGTGCTCAGTACATGCTTGTTGCCTCCCCTGGGGATTGCCTGCAGGGCCCAAAGGAGCAGGAGAAGCTGGCTGAGAAAGAGCCAGGGAGAGGAGAGGAACTGAGGGAACTGAGGGAGAGAGTGCGGGGGAGACAGTGGGCACAGGAGGCGCTCAATAAGTGCACACCGTCTTCCTGGGAGAAGCGACAAGAGGCAAAGGAAGGCCCAGAGACAGGCGAGAGGAAAGGAGGGTGTGTGCAGAAGAGGTGACAGGGCTGTCGAGCAGAGGGAACCAGGTAACCACGAGGAATCAGGCAAAGGAGAGGACACAGTGCAGGCCAATCCTGGGGCACACAGAAGGCGCTCAATAAATGCCTGTGCTCTTCGCCAGAAAAGGACCCAGTGAACACAGCGAGGTAGAAAGAGGCAAGAGAAGAGGTGGGGTGTTAACTGGAATACAGTAAGCGTTCCATAATTGTATTGTTTTCTTCTCCAAGTAAGAGCTGAGGGAGCAGAAAGAAGGGACAGAAGTCCAAGATGAAGGACAGGGAGAATCAACGGGGGAGGGGGAGTGTAAGAAAATTGACTGGCATACAGTAGGTGCTCAATAAAGGCCTATTTCCTTCCCTGGTGGAAAGCAGGAGCAGAGGACAGCAGAGATCATAGGTCAGTGGAGAACAGAGGGTGAGAGGGGAAAGCACAGGCCATTGCTTGGCATACCGCGGGAGCTCAATAAACGGGGGTTCCTTGCCTTGGAAGAGCAGGCAGGCGGGGAAGAAAAGGAGGGGACAGAGGAGAGACAGGGAGGAAGAGGGTGTGAGGGAGGGAGAGGGGTTTGTATGAACGGCCTGGCACAGAGTAGGCACTCAGCATGTGTCCATCCCCTCCCCCGGGAGGGGCAGAAAATCAGAAAGGAGGGGAAACCGAGAGCGAAGGAAAGAGCGCAGGCAGCAAGGAGAGAGGAGACAGTGTGAGCTCCCCGGCACGCAGTAGGTGCTCCGCAAACGCCCATGTCTTTCCCGGGGGAGACCCGGCCGATCCGGAGGAAGGGGAAGGAAGCGGGGGGGAAGGGGCGGGAGGGCGAGAAGAGGCCGAGGGGCGGAGGCAGTGTGTGCAGGTGGCCCGACAGACCCTAGGAACTCACTAGACTCCCTTTCCCCCGCAAGGCAGGGGGCCGGAAGTCCAGGGGGCGGGACCAGCGGCGGGCACCGGAAGGGCCCGGGGAGACTAGACGGTGCCGGGAGGCATTCCCGTACATTCAGCAGGTGCTCCGGACGTGCTGGGAGCCGGTGGAGACCGGGGAGGGAGGCCGGGGCAAGAGCGGAGGCTGAGGGGGGAGGCCTCCGGGTGGCGGCCCCGCCCCCACCCCGCTGCGGTCCCGCCCACCCCCGCTGCTGCCCGGCGGGAGCCGGGACAAGGGTGCGTTGTCCCTGGCCTGGCACTGCCTGGCGGGAGGGGGGCGGGCTGCCCAGCCCTTGTCCGAGGTGTCTGGGGAGGGCCTGGGCCGCCACCCGGTCTCTGTGTCTGAGCCTCTCTCGCCTCTTCATCTCCCTTCATCGCGGCGTCCTGCGACTCTCACATCTGAGTCCCTGGCCCCTGTCTTGCGCTCTGTCTCCGAGTCCCTGTCTCTCCCTGTCTCTGGGTCTCCCTCTGCATCTCCGTCCCTGTCCCCCGGTTCTCAGTCTGTCTCTCAGCCCTGGTTTCTTGCTGTCTCTGGGAGGGAGGACCCCCAACGCCGGCCGTGGCCCCAGTTCCTGCCCCACACACGTCGGGGATCGGGGATCAGGGCGGGGGCGCTGAGCTCAGAGGCAGAGGAGTGAGGATAGGAAGAAGGAGGCAGAGGAGCGAGAGAGGCGAGGACAGAAACAGCTTTATTCAGCAGAAACCGCCGCAGAGGGCCCGGACGGGGCTGCATCGGGGAGCTGGAGAGGAGGTGGGGTCAGAGGTCAGAGGAGAGACAGAGAGAAAGAGAGAGAAAGAAAAGGAAAGAAAAATAAAGGAAGGAAGAAGGAAAGGAGGGAGGGAGGGAGGGAGGAAAGAAGGAAGAGGGAGGGATTGAAAAACCAAGAGAAACGCACACAGACAGGGAGAAGGGAGAGGGCGCTGAGGAGGAGTCAGAGATGGGGAGAGAGGGTCAGAGAGACAGAGGGAGAGATGGATGGATGGGTGGAAAGAGAGACAAGGAGAGAGACGCAGAGAGAAACAGACTAAGACGGTGATAGCGAGGCCGACAGAGCCGGGAAGACAGATGAGAGAGGTGGGGCGGGAGGGGAGGACAGAGGCAGAGGGATTCAGAAGCGGGAGGAGGAGAGAAGTGGAGAGTGGGAGGGACAGAGATGGAAAGAGACAGAGAGAGAGTCGGAGAGGGCTGGAGCTGCCGACTGGGGAAGTCGAGGAAGGATGCGCCCCTCTCACCTGGCCTCGCCGTCGGTGGCCCCCTGAGCACGACCAGGCGATTTAAGGGGCACCCAGGGGCGGGGCTGTTCCCCCCACTGCCATATCTGGTCAGCCTCCAGCTCCACAAGCTAAATCGGGCCTCAGCTGTCAGCACCACAGGGCATGGGACAGCTGTCCCCGCCCCGCCCCCCACCTGCTGTGACACCACAGTGCCCTCCTCACCTCTCCTGCAACTGGGGTGGGTGCTGAGAGGCCCCTGCAGGTCTGCGTGAGGCACCCCGCAATGGGCAGCCGGCACTCCCAGAGCCCCCACCAGCTCTAGGTCTGTCCCCTGGGGCAAGGGACACCCCCAGTTGCTCCCGAGTGAGGTGGGGGCCCCAGCAGGTGGGGCATCTGTGCACCCTAGAAGCAAACGGTAAACGCCCAATCAGTGTGCTGGCTCCCTGCCCAGGAGGAGGGTGAGTGAGTGAGGGGGGCCGGATGCCTGGACCCTTCCCCTCTCCAAGCCCCTCTCCCCTGGCTCCCCACTCTTACCATATTAGGGCACAGCTGCAAAGACACCTGGGGAGGTCGCTTGGGGCTCAGAATAGAAACACTTAGGGAGTCTCCGCCAAGCTGTCTGAGACCGGGTGGGACAGGCGACAGGCGCAGAGGGAGGAGGGGCCCTGGAGGGCCCAGGGAGACAGACGCAGAGAGACAGGGCCAAGAGACAGAGAGAAACATCCAGAAAGTGAGACCTCTTGGGACACAAAGCGGGAGACAGGGGTTCAGAGACCCAGACTAGGGTCAGGGAGCCAGCTGGGGAGGCGGAGGAAGACCATAGACGGGGCAGGGTGGGCTGTGGGGGCCGGCCCAGATATGGGGTGTCTGGGACCCCAGCCGTTTTTTCCTCATGTACTGTTTGGCTTCTACAAGTTGCCCTTTGACCTGTGGAAGTCTTGGGAACCAGAATCCTCCAAGTCCCTGTCCCCGGTGTGTCTGGCTGGTGTCTGCGCCCTGCCTGCTTTGGGGTGTCAGGGCCAAGCTGGGGCCCTGCCTCCCTCTCCCAGCCTGTGACCTCCTCGTGGCCCCCCATTTCTTCCCAGGCCCCTCTCTCCCTGCTTCCTTCCCTGGGCTCACACACACACAGGTTCCTCCCAGGATAGGCCTTGATCCCTGAAGTCTGACCCTAATTCCTGGCCCTAGTCCCGCCCCCGAAGTCACCCAGCCTGCCTTACCCCTTATCCCCACCAAGCATGGGTCCCCCAAAGCCACTGCTCTTCCCCCATGTCTCAGGGTCAGACCCCTGGGCACCTTCTTCACTCCCTCTCCCCTTCACCCCAGAGCCTGCCAGGCCCAGACCTGTCCTTCCTGTCACCTCCTCTCTGTCCCCAGGGTCTTGACTCATGCTCTCCATCTGGACCCTCAGCCTCCTCCAGGGCTTGCAGGCCTTCAGTCTGCCCAGCACACCCAGAGGGTCTTTCTGCACCCAGGACTGACCTGTCCCCCACCCCACCCCAGCTCACCTTTGGAGGCCCCCAGGTTGGGGCCCGGCCAGGATCCACCCTCATCTCTCGTCACCTCCTCAGACAACTACAAGGCTCATCGCTTCTCTCTGCGATCCATTGTTTCCCAGTCTGGAAAGGCCCCTCCTCCCCTCCCATCAGCCTTCTGGAGAGCCCCTCAGCCTTCCACAGCCAGCCTCCCTGGCCCCTCACCTTCCTTGGCTCCCGAGGTACCCCAGGGGACCCCTTTTGAAGCCCCCCCACCCCACAGTGGGACAGGCGGTTTTCCTCCCCACCTGAGAGCTGGGGAGGGCGAGCGCCTGGATGCACCAGGCACTGGGGCTCAGGAGACAGCTGAGCAGCTGACAGAATAAGGGAGCTGTAGGAGGGCACAGCAGGCCCCGAGGGGAAGGACAGACCAGGATGGGGCCTGATTGAGTGACACCTAATGGGAGCCTATCCTTGCTTTGTTCAAAATTGCTGCTGCTCTGGGCACCGTCCTCCCCCTTTGTCACCTCTGCACCCTCCCCTCTTACCCTGCCCTCCTCCACACAGGCACAAGCCTACCCCAGGGCCTTTGTACCAGCTGCTCTCTTGGCCTTGAGTACTTTTCCTCCAGATCTGCCCGTGGCTCCCTCCTTCCCCTGCTTCTGGTCAGTGCTTGGTGACACCTTCTCTGTGAGGCCCATGGCCCTGAGTGACCCCCAAGAGCCAGCAAACCTCAGTTCAACGCGGCACACGCGCCAGCTAGCAGTGCCCAGGGAGTCCTGCCAGGCCAGGGGCCTTCTGGGGCCGAGGCTGTGGCCCTGCCCATTCTGGCCCTGGCTCCCTGGCCTGTGGCCCCTTCTGTATGCAAAGCACTGCCATGCCGCCCCTCTCCCACCCTGCCTGCCTCTTCTCAAGATACTCTTGATTCTCTGGGGAGTGCAGGAGCCTCTCCCTGTCTGAAGGTCAGCCGCCAGCAACCTCAGTGCCCTGTCCCCCCACCCCTTGTCCTGTGGCCAAATGCATTCCCAGTTTCTGGGGGATTAGGATGAAGTGGTCTTTTGGGACCATTACTGCAATCCATGAAATAGAGTTGAGTCCAGAAATAAATCCTTGCTTCCTCCCTGCACTGATCGCACCGAACCTTCCAGAGGGCACCTATTTGTTGGCTCCTACTCTGCCCCCTCTCCCCCAGAACAGGGACCTCACAAGGGTAGGGGGGAAACTGAGGCCCAGGGGAGTATGACCCACAGGAGACCACACTGCTGGGAGGCAGCAGAGAGCCAGCGCTGGGGCTCGTGGCAGGGTCTGTCTGGGTGACCAGCTTCGCTGAGAAGCAGGGGAACTGAGGGAAAGGGGCCCCAAGGCAGACGCCGGCCAGGCCAGGCTGGAGCAAAAGAGCAGCTTTACTAAGGCAGCAGCACACTGGGGGGCAGGGCAGGGCAGGGCCTCCAGGGCGCGGGAAGCGAGGTCTGGCCCACCCCTGCGCAGCAGCTGGGTGGGCAGCTGCGGTTCCGTCCTCGGCGGGGTCATTGCGTCTGCAGCCAGCAGCCCTTTTCCTCCACCTCCTTGGTCACCACCAGCAGCACCTGGCAGAGGTCCTGAGACAGGGCGGCTGCCAGGAAAGCCCTGGGCGGAGAAACGGGGATGCTGAGGCCCCAGGCGGCCTGGGTGTCGCCTCTCGGGGTGAGGGGCTGCGTCATCTCCCCTCACCTGACGCCGTCCTCATCGCCCAGGGCCTCGGGCGCCCGCAGCTTGGAGTCCAGGTTGTAGTAGACGCCGTCCACCTGGCGCAGAGCCACCCAGTGCCGCCGGCGCAGCGGCAGGGACAGCAGCCCCAGGGACACGGGCGAGGGCAGGTTCAGGATCAGCCCCAGCACCTGGGGCAGGGCCAGCTGGGACAGGGGCCTGTGCGGGTGGGCAGGGACGCCGTGGTCAGGGCGCAGCGTCATCGAGCATGCTGGCTGGTGGAGCAGCAGGGGCTGCCCAGGCCACCCAAGGGCTCTCCTCAACCCACCCACCCAACAAGGACTCCCTCCTCACCCACTCACCACCCATCGATCCGTTCGTTACCGCTCACCCATCAAAACCTCCCAGCCAACCACCCGCTTCCCATCTACCGCTCATCCCACTACCACCCACCCATCCACCCACCCTCCACCCACTCTCCACTCGTCCGCCATTGATCTGTCCACAATCCATTGTCCACCCCTACCCACCCTCCTCCAAAGCTCCTGCACGCAGCCTGACAACCATCCACCATCCCATTACCCGTTGTCCCAAACATCGTTCGCCCACCGACACAATCGACCACCGTCCAGCCAGCTACCTACCCACTGCCCACCCAAGCCTCCTCCACTCTTTACCAGTCCACCACTCTCCATCCACCCCTTCCCCTCCTCCCTGCTGCATCCCACCCTAGCCAGCACCACCCCCACCCGCTGTGCCATGCCCAGCACACAGGTCACAGTGCTTGGGGCCCCACCTCCTTCTGTCCCACCACACGGCGGCCAGGCCCAGCCCCTGCAGGGCAGCCATGATCACGTTGACGTCATAGTTGCCAGTGCCCAAGAGGCTGCGATGGGGGTTCAGCCGGCAGTCTGGGGCCAACCTGGGGGGGGGTGGTGGTCAGAGCCTGAGCTGGGGCTCCTGGAAAGGCCTCCCACTCCCCACAAGCAGGAGCGCCCCAGGGTCCAGTGAGTCGAGCAGCCTTTGAACTCTCCCCTCTCTTCAACCCCCAGGCCTCATCCCTCCTGCCCCCCCACCCCGACTCTCTCCGCCCTGTCTTCCATCCACATCTCCCCTCCCAGGCCTCGTCTTCCTCCGCCTGGACCTTCACCCAACCTCCAGTCTCCCCTCTGCAGTCCCTGTCCCACAGGAACCAGGGTCTCTTTCAGCACCTGGCGCTGGCCTTGCCCCTCCCCTGCTCCCAGCCCTCCCAGGTGCCTGTCACCCCAGGAGAGAGTCCCAGCCCCTCAGCCTTCAGAACCGCACATGGTCAGGTCCCTGTGGCCTCCTAGCCTCAGTCCCCTCGACCCCTTCCCAGCCACCCGTCTCCAACCACATCTCTCCTGCTCCTGCCCCCAGCCTTTCCTCTGGCTGTCCCCTAGCCCCGGAGGGCCACCCAGCCACCACTTGTCTCTCTGGCAACAGCATCTTTGTTCTCTCTCTGGGCGCTTGGTGGGCAGGGCAGGGGTTGGGGTTGGGGTTGGAGAGAGGAAAGCTTGTATTATTTTTCTGTGTATCTGTTTTCCTGGCCCCCCTCAGGGCAGGGCTCCTACAGGACTGGGGACTCTGGGTCTCCAAGCTGGGCTTGGTGTGAAAGAGTTGATTACCCCCTTTTCTGAATGACAGAGGAGATGAGTCAGTCCTCTGACCATCAGCCTGAGGGGCTGGGACTCAGGCCTGAGGATGCTGCAGGGCCACGCTGTGAGCAAGCAATCACAGGGTCACCTGTGGGTGCAGGCTCATGTGGGCACCTGACTGGAACAGAGAGACTGGAGGCCGAAGGGAGGGCCCAGAGGACGATGGGGCCTGAGCTGGGGCCAGGGATGTGTCTGTGTGTAAAGGGGATAAGGCAGAGAGATAAAGAAGTGCTGGAAATCTTAAATAGTGCAGAGGATCAGTCCAGGCTGCCAAGAGGAGGAAGCATGCCAGGCAGAAAGAAGAGGCCGTGCAAAGGCCCAGAGGCATCATAGTGGGGCTCCTTCACCTCTGGAGAGGAATGTGGTTTTGGGGGAGCAGTGAGATATGAAGCTGCAGAGGCAGGTGGGGAGCAGAGCACACAGGGCCTTGGATATCAGGCTTCAGGTCTTGGGACTTCTCCCAGGTGCGCTGGGGAGCCATGGGAGGGCTGTGTTCAGGAGGGACAGGGGCAGCGCCGGGGTGTGTGCAGAATAGATTGGAGGTGAGAAACCAGAAGCTGGGAGGCCAGAGGGCAGCGGGGGTCAGGGCCCAGAGAAGAGAAGGTGAGGCCTGCGTCAGGGTGAGGCCCTGGGGATGGACAGGTGCAGGAGGCGACATCCCAGGGTCCAGCCCAGACAGGTGATGTGGCAGCAGAAAGCCCCTGGGTTCTGCCCCCCTGCCTCGCTACGACCCAGGTGGGTGGTTGCACCTCTGTGAGCCCTGCTTCTGCAGGTCCTCAGGTGGGTGATGGTCACCTCTTGCAGATCTCATCGGCCGCCTCCTGGCTAAACAGCCGCTGCTGCAGGACGTTGTTGAGGGCGTGGATGGCACACAGCTCCAGGCGCTGCCGCTCGTGGTACACGGAGGGTGGGCCTGGCTGTGCTCCCGGGCCCTGGGACATGCCGCCCTCCGCTCCTGCTTGGGGGGCGCAGGAGAAGGCGCTCAGGGGGCTGGGATCTGGAGGCCCAAACTGCCAGCAGGCTCCGGGGCACTGCTGTTAAGGCGGGGGCTGGGTGCTGCCCGAGGGGTGGCTTAGCCCCTGACTCCGCTCCCCAGTCGCTCTCCTGGCAACAGGGAACCTCCATCCCCCATTCCTAGGAAAAAGACTCCTTTTTCTGCTCACCTAGCAACAGAGGACCATCCCCACCACATCCCTAAGTGAAAGGGTCCTATGGTGGTCACCTCGCAAGAGAGGAACTCCCCCCTCCCCCTGTCCGTAGGTAACAGGCTCCCTCTCTCTGGCTACCTAGTAACAGAGAAACCCCCACCCCACTAAACAGGTCTCTCTTCTGGTTACTTAGCAACAGAGGAATCTTTCTCCTCCTGTCTCTAGGTGACAGGGTCTCTTCTGGTCGCCTAGCAACAGACGACTCCCCTCCCCTGTCACTAAACAACAGGGTTTTCTCTTCCTGTCACCTGGCAACAGGGCCCCTTCCCTGGACACAAAGTAACAGCCCTTTCCCCAACGCACCCCAACCGCGGCGCTCGCTCGTTGCCAAGCAACGCCCCTCACCCCGCCTGCCTCTCTGCTCCCGGGAACCAGGGGCTCCCGCATCCCCCTGGGCGGCGGCTCTGGGCTCCGAGTGCGGGGCGGTAAGCTCGGCGCTGACTGGGCAGGCGGGACGGACTATAGCTCCCGGCATCCACAGCGCGGCGGAC
The DNA here is from genome assembly GCF_022682495.2 of Desmodus rotundus. NCBI lineage: Eukaryota > Metazoa > Chordata > Mammalia > Chiroptera > Phyllostomidae > Desmodus > Desmodus rotundus. The sequence goes on from NC_071398.1 coordinate 46,576,006, forward strand.
TACAACTCCCGGCGGCCCTCGCGAGGACTCTTGCTCCGCTTGGAACGTTTGGGCTGCCTGGCCCGGAAGTCCGCTGCTGCCCCGAGAACGCGGAAGGGCAACTGCCGTCGCTCTCTGCGGTGAATCCCTAGGGTGCCCTACTGAAGCCTCCGCCTTCGCTCATCACGAAACTCATCGCGATAGCTTCCAGGAGTTTCGCTCCGCCCCCCCGATGTGGCTAGTAGCCTATAGATACCGCGTGACGTCACAGAAGGGACCAAGGGATCTGAGACACTAGGCTGTGCAGTGGAGAAGAGCCTCCAGTCTTTACTGAGACAGGAGGGTGGTCCGGGGAAACTGAATCCTGGGGAGCAGCAGGACAGTGGGGGGGGGGGGTAAAGGAGAGGAGGATGTTCTCTGGCGGTGGGGGGCGGGAGACTTCTCAGCAGAGGTGGATTCCCGGCCTGGAAGGGAGCTGGCAGCATCCTGCAGGGGAGTGGAAGGCTGAGACCGAGAAGGAGAGACAAACACCCGGAGGAAGGAACAGACCCAGGTGGGGGTGGAGGAAGGCCTAGAGAGAGGGACTGAGACCCAGAGAGGGACAGAGACCTGGGGCGTGGCAAGAGACAGGGAGACAGATACAAAGATTCAAAGTCATGACGTAGAGGGTTAAGATTCAGAAATAAAGTCAAACCAACAGAGACAAAATCATAACTGCAGAAGCAGAACCGGAGACCAAAGCTCTGCAGAGTATAGAGCCTATGGCTTGGGGACTGGGGCCACTAACACGGGCGAGGGGCCCGGCCATACTCAGCAGACTGCGCCAGAAGGCAGTGACCGTGGCAGAGCCGGTGACCGCGCCTGGCTCGGCGGGGTTCTCTCTGTGGGTGTGCACAGCAAAGCTTCGTCCTGTGGGGCCTGGGGGTCCGCTCAGCTCCACGTCCACCACATGCATGTCTGTGAGGCTGGGCCAAGCAGGGTGGTCAGTCTAGCTGGCCTGGCCCTGGCCCAACCCCCGGCTCAGCTTAGCTCACCTGAGATCGGCCACAAGCACCCCGATCACACGGTCGAAGCCCAGGCTGGGGGCGGCCAGGGCAGCAGCTGCCATGGTGTTGGAGTTTCGGGGGGCAAAGGGGCAGAGCCCACGGACAGGACCTTCATAGAGCACAGTGCGAGGCCCGGTGAGGTGTGCCGCAGCCAGGGGTCCCTCCAGCCGGAAGCCATCGGGATGTGTGGCCATGGTGACACGCAGGCTCTGGAAGTGAAAGCCAGGGTCAGGGGCACCGAGGCGCCTGCAGGGCCCTCAGGTTCCCGGGAAGCCTAGCAGGCCCTCACCTGGAGGCCCCCAGCTGAGTCCAATCTGCTGATGTCCTCGGTGCCCCATAGGGCCCCCCGGGCCACAAATACAGCATGGTCCCAGCGGTTCGAGGCCTCCAGGAGCTGCTGCTCTGTGGCCTGGTCAGCCAGGGCTGAGGGGGACCCCACCTGGGGTGAGTGAAGGCAGGAGGGACAGAGGTCAGGGGACTGAACCCACTTAGGGGTGGGGTGGGGCCAAGGAGGAAGGGGCAGGGCTCACCAAGAGATTGGCGTGGCGCAGAATCTGTGCTCCAGATTCGTGGATTACTTTGGGATGGGCCACTTCTACCACAAGGTCAGGGTGCCTGGGAGAGGGGAGAGATGGGGAGAGCCTGGGAGAGGTATTAGGCTTCTCCTCCCCAGATTTCCTCAGTCTGTAGAGGCCTGTCACCCTTCACCCTGGCCTGGGAGGGGAAATGGGGTGGATGGGCTTGTTCCATTTCACATTTGGGGGAACCGAGGCCCAGAGAGGGTAAGGGACTTGCCCGAGAACACACAGCCGCCAAGGGAGGCCAGAACAGGAGCTTCGTCAGGGAGCCCTGTGCCCTCACGGCAAGGCCACTGACCTCTCCCCAAGGGCATTGAGGTTCTGGAGCTGCAGGGACTGGGGCACGGTCCCTGCCATTCGTCCTGGGTCACGATTCCAGACAAAAACAAGTTCTAGGCCCAGTTCCGGTCCCCGAGTCAGCAGGTGGGAGACCAGAGACTGTCCTGGAGAGAGGGAAAGTGACTCAGAGGAGAGGGGACACAGATCCAGAGAGAGGGGGACAGAGACCCAGAGGGAGGGACAGAGCCCCATGCGGTGGGCAGTGGAAGCTGCTCAGGCAGACTCCGCCAGCCAGGGCGCAGATGGGGACACGGAGAGAGGTGTGTTTGTGGAGGACATGGGGCCTTTGGGGGCTTCAGGAAGGGGCCTGGGGAAGAGGCCCCAGATAGTTAGGGACTCACCGAGGCGGCCGTAGCCCACCACCCCCACCCTCCGCGGGACCCTGTCCAGGGCCATGTCCTGGAATCTGGTGGTCTGCGGTCTGGGTCCAAGCTCTGTCAGCTGCTGGCTGCCCCCGCCCCCGACACACGAGGCCTGGGCAACCGCTGATCTTTGGACATTTGACCCTTGAGCCTCTCCCGAGCCTTCCCCCTTTCCCACAGTGGCCCAGAGGTCAGGGTGCTGCGTGGGGGCAGGGTAAGAATCCTGGTGGCGGTGGACATGTTTTGGGGTTCCAGGGGCCCTGTGTGGCCCCCACTGTATGGGCCAGTTCATTCTGTGCATCACACCCTCCTCCCTTCCTGCTGATGTGGAAAATTTTCGCTGCAGTCCCCCGCCCTCCTTTCTGGCTGGCCAGGTTGTCATGGTAACTGCATCCTGCTTGGGGTGGGGGTTGAGGGTTGGGAGCAGGGAGCAGGGAGAGGAGATGGTGACAGGGACTCTGGGCTCTCAGTCTGTCCCCTTGCTCCTGCGTCTCCAATCCCCACCCTTTCGGCCACTCCCCCGGCCTTGGCACCGTATTTCTTGCCAACCTTCCTCCCTTTGGGTCTCAGTGTCTGTCTCTGATTCGTCTCCTGCTCCACTTCTGTCTCTCCGTCTCCCTGGACCTCCAGCCTTCCAGCCCCCGCCCCCATCTCTGCCGGGCTTGCTGCCATTCTGTCCCTAGCCAGGCCAGGCCCTCACGTTCTCCCCACCAGGCAACATTCGAAGGAGACCTGGCCTGGTCATTCCCGGTCTTTCCACCAGGAAGCGGGAGCTGGAGTTTGCCCCCCACCCCCCAGCACCTGTCCAGAACCTCCCTCAGTTCACCTTGACTTCCCACCTTTCAGCTTCCTGTGCCCAGCCACCATGCCACTGGCACAGTCCCAGGGTTGTGTTCTCACCCCCCATACTGTCCCTCCCCTCTCCCTACCCCACAGAGAAGCCTGGGAGGCCTGGGGAGGCTGAGTGCCCCCCAAAATGAGCTCCAGCCAGTACGCCTCATGGGTGCCTGGCATCGGAAATGGTGGAGGCTGCGGTGGTGCCGGCTCCCTGCCCCCAGCTGCCACCTGGTACCCGCTGCAGCATTGCCATGGCAACCAGGATGGCTCTGAAAGAGGATGAGGGAGAAAGAGAGCATGCAGGAGGGAGCGAGGGGGAGTCCCAAGTCGACAGGCAGCAGAGTGGGCAGATAGGGCCTGAGACCCCAGCCATGGTGGCTGCTGCTGCCCCTGTGGATGAGGGAACAATTTGCTCTAAGAGCTGCAGGTGGGGACGAGAGAAGATGCCGTGCGATGGGGACATCAGAGCTTTCCGTGGACCCCCACCTCTGTCCTCAACTCCACAGGGCCTGGGTGTCCCCTGCAGCACCCCGAGCTGTTGTGTATGGGGCCAGGGTGGGCCGAGGTGAGGGGAGAAATGGGGCTGAGACCCGGCCCGCTTGCTGGCCCAGCCTTGCGCTGAGCGGTGGGTCCCGCTGCCTCAGTCAGCCTCTGCCTGTCCAGGCATCACGAATGGTGGGCCTGGCAGGCCCAACCCTCTGGAGGCTGAAACGCAAGCACCTTGGCCTCCCCCACCCCACCAGCAGCTGACCCCTGGGTTTTGTCCCACTGGCTGGCTCCTGTCCCTCCAGCGGGGGCGGGGAGGGGTCCTCTCTGCCCTGGGAGACAGCATAGCACCCTCCCTGTCCCCAGGCCTGGGCCCCATCTCTCCTGCCTGTGCGTTTACAAGACAAAGTGCAGCTCCCTCCCGAGCTGCAGGCCCCAGCTGCCTAGAGCACCTGGCACTCCCCCCTCCCCTTCAGTGCGTCCTGCGCCATGTGTCTCGAATGGGTTTGCAGTGGACACGGATTCCCTGGGTTGGCTCTGGAAGGGGTTGAACTCTGTACCCCAACAGGAACTCTGTACCCCAACTCCGCGACCTCATCGGGAGACAGTCTTTGCAGACCATCCAGTGAAGTAATGCTGGGGTAGGAAGTGCCCTCATCCAAGGGGCCCCGTGTCCTTATAAAAAGGGGGACTGGGGATGCAGAGACAGGCGCACTCAGAGGGAAGATGATGTGGAGACGCAGGGAGAACGCCAGGTGGAGGTTTGGGTATAGTTGCCACCAGCCAAGGGGCGTCTGGGTGACCAGAAGCTGGAAGAGGCTGGAAGGCTCCTCCCCTACAGGTTCCAGAGGGCACCAGGCCCTGCGCCCCCCACCCCCCATCAGGGACTCCTGGATGCTGACCTGTGAGAGAGAGACCACAGTCCCACTGTCCTGGGCCACCCAGTGTTTGTGACTTTGCGATAGCAGCCCCAGAACACTAATATGGGCCCCTCCATTTCTGAGAAGTGGGGGCGGGGAGAGGACCTCAGGACCTGCCTCAGAGGGGCTGCAGGGGGACGCAGTACCAGTGCCAGGTGACTGAGCCCCTCCAGGGCCTCCAAGGTCAAGGGTGAGCGTTTCAACACCCCCGCAGGGCCTGTGACGGCCTCTCATTTTGCTCCACATTCACTTCGTTTTCTCTCTCTTCCATGCTTTCATGACCAAAAAAAATATTTTTTTACTTTTTCCGTGTTTTTTTTTTAAAGTAATTACAGAGCAGGTAGTTGTTGACGCAAACCTCCCTTCAGTATCAAAAGAGTCTATGGGGGGGGGGCGGCGGGGGCTGCCCCACCCCCAGCCAGGGGGCCCAGGGGTCGGAGTGGGCTCGGGAGTGGGGGTCCGGCCAGGGGGTCTGGAGGCGCTGACAACCACGTGTCTGTCTCATCAGTTTAGAGGGTGGATGGGTGGGGGGTGGGGGGACAGGCCTCGAACTGCAAAAAAAATGAACTGTAAAAGGAGGGCTGTTGGGGGTGAGGGGAAAGGATGCCCCTCAAAAAAGCTCCTCTCTCCCCTGGAAGGTGGAGGGCCGGGACGGTTGGTCAGTCGGTCGGTCGGTGGGGAGAGCCAGGAGGGAAAGCCGGGGTAGTGGGGGGATTGGTTCTGGACACTTCTGAATCCTGCATCCCCTTTGGTCACTGGGGATGGGGGCAAGGCTGGAACCAGGGGCCTTCACGCCTGGGGCCCCACCCTGTGGTCGGTGGCTGGGCCAGCTGCCCTGGGGTCCAGACAGGCTCTAAGCCCATCTTCCCCGACCTTCCCCAGGCAGTCAGAGGAGCCTGGGGCAGCAGGGAGGGTCCCAGTCTGGCCCGAGCCCAGTCCCCCGCCCAGCGGTGGCGGTGTCAGATCTGCGTCTCTTGCACGTTCTCCTTGGAGCCGCTCTTGAAGAGCAGAGGTTCGTGGATGGAGTTGAGGCCCGGCGGGCCCTTTCCCCCACAGCCCCCGCCGCTGGGGTTGCTGCTGTAGTGCGCCTTGAAGGCGGCCGCCACGTAGTGGTGGTGGTTGAGGTGGTCACGCTCCAGGGCGGGCAGGGCCAGGTGGCTGTCCCCGCCGACGCCGCCCCCGCTGGCCACAGCGGCCGCGGCCGCCACAGACACAGCCGATGCGGCGGGCAGCTCGTCTTCCACGTTGATGATCTCCACGGTGCGCGTGGGCCCGTGGTGTTTGTGGAGCTGGTGCTGCTTGCGCAGCTTGTAGAAGGCCACGAGCATCACGGCGGCCATGAACGTGATGGCCACGAAGCAGCCGATGATGATCTTGGTGGTCTTCATGACGTCGTCCAGGTCCTTGAGGGCGTTCTCCGTCACGTCCGTGATGGGCACCGTGAATGCCTTCTCCGTGGGCCGCGAGGAGCGCGGGGCGGGCGCCGTGGTGGACGACGAGGCCGGGCCGGCGGCATCCCCGGGCCGGCCCCCACCCCAGACGCCATCCGTGGTGGGCCCTGGGGGCTCCTTCTCCGTCCCCCGTGTCTGCAGCACCTCCTCTCCGGGCTGCGTCTCCAGGGTCTCCACTGTCACCGTGGTGAAGTAGGTGTAGCCACCACTTCCCCCTCCACCGCCGCCCCCAGGGCTGCCCCCGCCGCCGGCAGCCCCGCCGGCCGCCACGGGGTCCACGGCCGAGACGTTGAGCGTGGCCGAAGCGGTGGTGTTGCCGGCCGAGTTCGTCACCATGCACGTGTACTGGCCCGTGTCCTGCACGGTGACGTTGGTGAAGTTGAGCGTGCCGTCGTGCAGGACTGAGATGCGCACGCGGTAGGAGCCGTGGGTCATGAGCGTGCCGTTGGGCGTCAGCCAGTTCACCGAGGTCATGGAGGTGCCCGTGCGACACTTGAGCTCGGCGGCCATGCCCTCGGTGACGTTGAGGTCCGTGGGCGGCTCCACGATGACCGGCGCGTAGCAGGTGAAGTGCGACTGGTCCAGCTCGCCGATGTAGCGCCCCTTGAGGCCGGCGGGGGCGTGGCAGCGCGCGCAGCACGTCGTGTTGCTGGGCACCGTCTCCTTGAGCCACCAGCTGAGCCAGAGCACGTCACAGTTGCAGTGCCAGGGGTTGTGGTTGAGGTGCACGCGCTCGAGGCGGTGCAGGGGCGTGAAGAGGTCGTGGGGCAGTGACATCAGGTTGTTGTGGGACAGGTTGAGCTCCTCCAGCGACTTGAGGTCGTCGAAGGCGTTGCGCTCGATGGTGGCCACCTGGGCGTGCATGAGCCACAGCTTGCGCAGGCTGGTGAGGCCCTGGAAGGAGCCCGGGCGGATCAGGTCCAGCCGATTGCCTGACAGCTCCAGCTCCTCCAGGCGCACCAGGGCCGTCAGGTTGGGGATGTCCTTGAGGTTGCACATGCCCAGGTTGAGGTAGCGCAGGTTGACCAGGCCCTCAAAGGCCGCCTCCGAGATGTACTCCAGCCGCTTGAGCTCGCCCAGGTCGAGACGCCGCAGCGAGGGCACGCGGTTGAAGGCGTAGGAGGGGATGCTCTCTATGGGGTTGTTGCGCAGCCAGAGCTCCCGCAGCTTGGACAGGTACTCGAAGGCCTGTGTGGGCACCGTCGTCAGCCGGTTGTCGAACAGCTCCAGCGTGTTCAGGCTGGGCAGCCCGTTGAAGGCGCCCACCTCGATCTTGCGCACCAGGTTCTTGCTCAGCTGCAGGATCTCCAGGTGCCGCAGGTGCTTGAAGGTGTCCGTCCGGATCACCTGGGGTGGGGGAGGGGAGACACCCATCAGTGACACTCACGACAATGATAAAGGAGCACCAAGTTGCCCCGGGGTGGACTGGAGAGCTCTCCATCTCTGCTGGTGGGAGTCTATGGCCGTAAGACCATTTTGGAAAAAGTGGTTTGTTTGTTTCTTTTTTTTTTTTTAATTGGTTTTCAGAGAGAGAGAAAGACAGAGAAACATTGATTTGTTGTTCCGCTAATTGATGCATTCATTGGTTGGTTCTTGTTTGTGCCCTGAGCTTAGATTGAACCCACAACCTTGGCTTATCAGGAGGATGCTCCAACCAACTGAGCTACCCCGCTGGGCCTGACTGTTTCTTTTAAAGTTAAGCATAGAGCTACTCAGCGACCCAGCCTTTACACGTTTGAGATTTGTCCCCAGAGAAATGGGAGGAGAGGCCCATCCAACTGCTTGGGGTAGGGGCTCACAGCCTCTGTGTTTGTTGCAGCCTAAACCGGAGGACGCCCAAATGTCCCTGAGCGGTGAAGGACAGGCTCTCTGTGTCCCTACAGTGGGACACTGCGGTTCAGCGCGGGAAAAAAAAACCAGACTGTCTACAGGCCCGATACCGCGGACGAATGTCACGGGCATCGCGTTGAGGGCGAGAAGGCAGACGCACAGGCGCGCCCGCGCGGTGGGGTCCCATTCATTCCGCTCTGGAGGTGCTAAGCGGTGTCTCTGAGCGTGTGTGGGGGCGACAGGCTGGGAAAGGGCACGAGGGAGCTTCCCGGGGTAATAGAATTGTTCCAAATTGGGGCGGTGCCTCTATGCGCGAATGCAACTGCCCAAACCCCCCAAGCTGTACACATAAAACAGGGGCATTTTATATGTACATTACACCTCAATAAAAAGATTAATCAGCAGCTAGCATGCACGGCTAGCAGTACCAGACCCTGTGCTAAAGGCTGTACCGGCAACACCCGATTTGATCGGCCAAACAGCCCTGTGGGATCAGCATGCCTATCCAACACCTGCAGCTCGAATGCGTGAGCTCAGAAAACCAGAAGATGTTTCATAATAACTTTGGCACCACAACCCGTGTGGGGGCAAAACCTGACCAGAACTCATGTAGGCTCTTTAAACCTTTCATCGATCCCACTCATGTGACTGTTCAAACCTCCCTCTCTAGAAATGTCCCCACGTTTGCTAGGGGCTATAAGAAGATCCACTGGGGTGCTGTAAAAACACATCTGGTCCCGAGGGTTTCACACGAGCAGTTATGAGTTATCCCCATTTAAGTGGGAGGACACAGAGGCACAGCGAAGGGCAGTGACTTGCCCGATGTCACACAGGAGGGGGCAGCTGACCTGGGATTGGACCGAGGCTGTCGGGCTCCAGAGTCCTGGCTCTTAACCCCTGAATGTGGCCTCTACCTCTCAGGGTTGAGGCTGGGATAGGCCCAAGAGGTAGAATCTCACCAGATTTTCTTCACTGATCACCGTGCTGGGTATGCGGAGGCGCAGAAGTCCAGGTAGCTCAGTTGGTTAGAGCGTTGTCCTGATACACCAAGGTTGTGGGTTTCATCCCCAGTTAGGGTACAAGCCTGGGCTGTGGGCCAAGTCCCCAGTAGGGGGCGCATCAGAGGCGAACACACTGATGTTTCTCTCCCTCTCTCCCTCTCTAAAATCAATAAAATGAAAAATAAGGCCAGAGAAAATACTATAATTTTTTAAAAAGGTGGAAATGAAGAGTGGCCCAGAGCATGCTGTGTGGTGGTGACTTTGTAAAACTTAAAAACGAGGTTATTTGCGCATGTGCACCAGGAAGCCTGAGAGGAAGTGGTGTGCGCTCTGCTCAGAGTGAACTCCAGCTGTTGGGGATTAAGGGTCATTTTTATTCTTAAATTTATTTTTAGAGAGAGGGGAAGGGAGGGAGAAAGAGAGGGAGAGAAACGTCAATGTGTGGTTGTCTCTCATGCGCCCCCTACTGGGGACCGGGGAATCGAACCAGAGACCCTTTGGTTCACAGGCCAGTGTTCAAATTCACTGAGCCACACCAGCCAGATCACTTTTATTCTTTATTTTCTTCTTCAATGGACAAAAAGTACTTTTATAATAAGTAGCAAAACACTTTTAAAAAAGTTTTAAAGAACAAGACCGTACCAGAGAGGCACCCAGCATTGAGGGACGACAGTGTTCCTGGGACAGTCACATACACAAAACAGTAAGAGGCACTATTTAGGCCAGGGCGACCCAATGGAAATGTAATGTGAATTAGTCAATGAATTTTTAAAAAATTTACTTAATTAAAAAAATTGTATGGTATTACAGTTGTTCCTGCTCTTTCTTCTTCCCGCCTCCATTGAGCCCCACTCTCCCTCCCTCAGCCAATCCCTCCTTCCTTGTCCATGACCTTGGGTCACGCATCATGTTCTTTGGTCAGTCCCTTCCTCATCTTTCATCCGGTCTCCCCTTCCTCCTCTGGCAGCTGCCAGTCTGCTCCACGTGTCCATGCTTCTGTTTCTGTTTTGTTCTTCAGTTTATTGTGTTCAGTAGATTCCATGGATAAGTGAGTTCATGTGGTATTTGTCTTTCACCAACTGGCTTATTTCACTGAGCATAATTCTCTCCAGGTCCAACCATGCTGTTCGAAAAGGTAGGATCTCCTTCTTTTTTACTGCTGTGTAGTATTCCATTGTGCAAATGTACCACAGCTTTTTTATCCACTCATCTACCCCTGATGGGCTGTTGGGTTGCTTCCAAATCTTGGCTATTGTGAATAACGCTGCAATGAACACAGGGGTGCGTATATTCTTTCTGACTGGTGTTTCGGGATTCTTAGGATATATTCCCAGAAGTAGGATTGCTGGGTCAAATGGCAGTTCCATTTTAACTTTTTAAAAAGATTTTATTTACTTATTTTTAGAGAGAGGGGAAGGAAGAAAGAGAGAGAGGGAGAGAAACATTGACCTGTATGAGAAGCATCCATCAGTTGCTTCTTGTACACCCCCAGCCAGGGACCTGGCCCAAAACCTGGGCACGTGCCCTGACCAGAAATTGAACCGGTGACCTTTTGGTTTTGAGGAAACTCCATACTGTTTTCCACAGTGGCTGCACCAGTCTGCATTCCCACCAACAGTGCACTAGGGTTCCCTTTTCTCCACAACCTCACCAGCACTTGTTGTTTGTTGATTTATTGATGGTGACTGTTCTGACAGGTGTGAGGTGGTACCTCATTGTGGTTTTCATTTGCATCTCTCTGGGCTAGTGATGCTGAGCATCTTTTCCCATGTCTATAGGCCATCCGTATGTCCTCTTTGGAGAAGTGTCTATTCAGGTCCTTCGCCCATTTTTTACTTACATTGTTTGCCTCCGTGGAGTTGAGTTGTGTTAGTTCTTTGTATATTTTGGAGATTAAACCTTTATCAGATGTATCGTTGGCAAACACGTTCTGCCATACAGTGGGTTTCCTTTTCATCTTGCCGATGGGTCCCTTAGCCGTGAACGACTCACTTAATTTTAAACTTTCTGAAAGCCCATTAAAAGAAAACCCAAAACAGGTGAAATCAATTCTAATCATCTATTTAATTTTTTAAAGAGTTTATTTATTTATTTTTAGAGAGAGGGTGACAGAGAGGGAGAGAAACATCGATGTGTGGTTGCCTCTCATGTAGCCCCCACTGGGTACCTGGCCCACAGCCCAGGCATGTGCCCTGACTGGGAATTGAACTGGTGACCCTTTGGTTTGCAGGCTGGCGCTCAATCCAGTGAGCTACACCAACCAGGCCCAATCATCTATTTCTTTAGCTCGCTAGATCCCAAATATTGTGACTGCAAACATGTCATCAAGACGGAAACTGACGAAGTTGTTTGACATACTTTTTCACAGGCAGCCTTCCAAACCCCGCATGTGTTTCCGGCCCGTGTGCTCAGCGTGTGAGGTTACCAGGTGTTTCCTCAGCTCCGTGATGCTTTAGGGGCGCCATCTTGTCCCCCAGCAGCCTGGGAAGTGGGTGGTGAGGGGCCTGTTTGGGGAAGGAGGGGATGGCGGCTCTCGGAGGAGGTGACTGGAACCGTTTGGCAGAGGCAGCATCTGAGGCCGGGCCGCTGACGTGCCTGTGAAGTCCGAGCTCTGATCTCATCCCATCGACCCCCATCCCGGCTGGAGGGCCTGTCCTGGAGTGACCAGGGCCTCTGGTCCACAGCCGGCTCTGAAGGGAGAAGGATGGCCACCCCTTCGGGGGTGGCTGGGGAGGCGGAGGTCGCCGGGGTGCGCTATTATTGTCCACGTGTGGAGGATGGCTCCCAGGGCAGTCAGTCTGACCCTGGCTGTCCCCGAGCCAGCCCTCTGTCCCCTGACTCCCTATTCTGTCCCTTCCTCTCCTGTCCACGGCCCCAGCTTCCTCTTCCCCCACCCAGACACCACCAGGCTCTGGGAGGTCTCTTCCCACCCACAGCTCCTGGTCCCTCCCAGAGTCCCCATCATTCCCAGAGCCGATTCTTCTACTCCACACCCTGCCGCAGACCAAGATGACCGACTGCAAAGGTCCATCCCATAATAAGACAGTCCCTGCCCTCCTCATCAGCCTGGTAAGACCTCACCGCTCCTCTTCCCTCATTCTTCCCCATCTCCCTCCTGTTCTAGCAGTTCCCTAAACACAGCAAACTCACCCCTGCCTCTTGGCCTCTGTACTTGCTGTTCCCTCTGCCAGGAACACCGTTCCTACTTTCTTTTCTGGCTACTTCCCATCTGCCTTCAATACCCAGCTCAGGGATCGCCTGCTTCAGAGGATGTCCTGGCCCTGTCCCCCCTTCCTGGGTCCTGTCTCATGCTCAGCTGCTCCCGGCTGCCTGTCTGCCTCTGCCTCTGCCTCTTCCCACAGAGACAGGCCCCCCGCAGGAAGCTGGGAGACTGGGTCTCAGCTCCAGGCCTGCAGCCCAGAAATGCACGCTCAGGCTTTGGGTTTTATAACCAGGTGAATTTGAAAGTGGCCCCTCTCAGAATCTCTTATTTTGGGGAGTCCTTTTGATCATTCCCTGTGTGGAAACCAGATTCCTGGGAATTCAGAAAGCAACCTGGCACCTTGCCTGAGGGAAGGTCCTTGGGGCCTCAGGGTGCAAGAGACTGATGAAGAGATACATTTAGGCTCTGCAAAGTTTGGGGTCCGCCCTGGCCAAGTAGCTCGCTCAGTTGGTTAGAGCACCATCCCGATACGCCGAGATGGCAGGTTCAGTGCAGGTCAGGGCACACACAAGAAGCAACCAATGAATGCATCAATAAATGGAACAACAAATCGATGTCCCCCCCTCAAATCAATAAACAGAAAAAATTTTAAACTTTCATTAAAAAAAAAACAACGTTGGAATCTTCAGCTCGCTTAGAAGGGCTTACAGGGACAATGAGGTGGAACTGGAATAACAGCACAGAGTAGAGGTCCCGGAAGGGACTGTCCCCTTTTGTCCCTGTCCTTCCTCCTCCCCTAATTAACACCACCTAGTGTCTCCTGGGGCCCGACCTGTGCTGGGTACTGGGTTAGAATAACAAAGCAACTCTCCATATATTTGGTTTTTTCCTGCTGATAAAAGTAATACATACTCAGTCGCTGGTTCGATTCCCAATCAGGGCACATGTCTGAGTTGCAGGCCAGGTCCCCAGTTGGGAGTGTGAGGGAGGCAACCAGTCAATGTATCTCTTGCACACTGATGTTTCTCTCGCTCTCTTTCTACCTCCCTTCCCCTCTCTAAAAATAAATAAATAAAATCTTAAAAAAAAAAAAAACCTTGAAGAAAAAGTAACACACACTTAGGAAAAAGCATAAAAAGAAAAGGAAAATCAGCCAAAGGGCCTCTGCCCAGAATTCACTTCCGTTAACAAGTTGTTGGCCCACTTCCTTCCAGTCTTTTTCTCTATGTGTATAATGCAGGGCTATGCTTTTGCAGCATCCTTTTATGTTTTACAACATTTTGGTGACATGATGTCCTGTCCAGGGCCCTGCATTTCCCTGGAATAGCGTCACACTGTGCTCCTTTCCCCATGTCACGAAATCCGCCTCCAACACGATGGCCTGCTCTCCTGCCGTCTTTCCCAGCCCACAGCTGCTTTTGGACGTTGAGATGGAACAGCGGACTTCAGTTGTTTATTTCCCTCAATATGCTCCCGCTTTCTCTCACTTCCTCCAGTGAACCCGGCTGACTTGTGGAGCTGGCTGAATCCTCAGTTGGTGCCGTTTCACGCAAAGGAGGGAGTGAGTTGCTTCCGAAGTGGGTGGTGGGTGGTTGGCCTGAGGAAGCTCCTGCCAGCCGGGAAGGGGCCCCCACAAGACTTGGCTTCCTGGGACAGATGGGCAGCGACCATGGCAGGATGGCCTCAGAGTTGGGGGGGTTGGGGAGGCCCCAGCCGGTCACGTGGCTGTGCCTGTGCAGGAGGCTGGGGGTCTCAGAGCCGGTCTGCACTTGAGCCCTGGATCCCGGCCCTGTCACGTGGGCCACAGGCGCCTTGGTTTCCTCCTCATCCCATGAGGTTCTCAACAGCAGCACAACAAAACCTTTCCTGCCCTGGTCGGGTAGCTCAGTTGGTTAGAGCATCGTCCCAACACACCAAGGTTGTGGGTTTCATCCCTGGTCAGGGCACATGCAAGAATCAACCAATGAATGTATCGGTAAGTGGAACAACAAATTGATGTTTCTCTCTGTCTGTCTGTCTGTCTCTCTATGTGTATATATACATACAGATTTCCCTCCTGCCCCCTCTCTAAAGGAAGAAAAAAAGTTATAAAAAAGAAAAAGCAATGCTGTCCTGGTCAAACATGCCTGGAGCCTGCGTGTCCTGCCCCAGGAGGTGTGGGACACAGTGTCAGTGGCACGGCCCGAAGTTCCGGGAAGCCCTTGGGGAGAGGACAGTTTCCCTTCGCCCCGCTGTGTTTCCCAAACATCTGGACCACAGCGCCCTGCTCTCGGCTGCCTTTCTCCTCGACCTGCATACGCTGGCAGAGCAGAGAGCAGGCCCTCACGCCTTTCTATCAACAACAACAACAGCAACAACGGGGTGGGGGGGGGAGGTTCCCACGTCACTGGTCAGCGGGGAGAGAACGAGGGGAGAGAACCAATGGGCTCCGAAATGTCAGGCTTGAGTTTGGACTGGGAAGCTGAGAAGGATGGACTGCTGGCCCAGGTGCCGGGACAAAGTCTGGGGAAATCGCCTCCTCATTCTGTCTTAGTGACACTTGGTTGGGGGGGGGTGGCCCCCAGTTCCCAGCGAGCCCATCTGCAAGCCCAGCAGGACTGGGCTGCCTGCCCCATCTGCTCCTCCTTCCTTCCGGGCCCTTGTCCTCAGCGTGGCCCCTCCGGTACCACCTCCCCAGCCTTGAACCCTGCACCACCCAGGGCCTTGCCTGTCAAGTCAGCTGACAAACCTGCGGGTTCTGTCCTTTTTCAATGTCTCACAGCCACACAGCCCGGCTCCGCCCAGCAGCCCGGCTCAGGCTTCAGCCTGCCCGGCCCCCAGCCTCTCCCCCTTGGCCTTTCTCTCCTCCTCCTGAGTGCTCTAGGCCTCTCCAGGCCCCTCAGGAAACAGTCCTGTCTGGGAGGCCCTGCTAGGCCTGGCATCTGCCTGCCTCTCCCTTCCCCTCCTGACGACCCTCCCCCGGCAGCCTCACTCCAGCTGCCTTCTGGCCAATCTCAACTCCTGCACCCTCTCACCAGGCCCTCCGACTTTGCTGATGCTGTTCCCTCTGCTCAGGATGCCTTTCCCCCATTTGTCCCCCTGGACCACCCCTCCTCCTGAGCCCTGCCAAAATGCCTCTTCTTCCTCCATTGCGTATTTACTTATGGATAACGCCGTTCGGAGGGAGCAAAGGTAGGGGGCTGGTCTGGGGAAGGGTGCCACAGGGACACGGGGGTAAATTCAGCGTCCTTGAGTCTCACGGCTCCGAAGCAGCCGAACCAGGGCCCGAAGGCTGCCTCTTCTGAACCCGAGCGCCAGGTCGCCAGCCCGCCAGCCCCGAACCCAGAGGACTGGCCTCTCGGTAGGTTTCAGTGTGTTTTCGAGTGGTGCGGCCTGTTCCCTATACCGACGTTGCCGTGTGTTGCTCTGCTCATTTGACAGAGAGTCTCTGGGCGCCTGCTTTGTGTCAGCGTCACACTGTGCTCCTTTCCCCATGTCACGGGCTCTGGGGGTCCCGCCGTGGGTGAGACAGCCACAGCCCTCTTCCCAGGGCCCAACCTCGAGTGGGGAAGAGAGACGCTACCCATAATCATCACACACACGGTCACTGAAGTGGCAGCGGTGTGACCGGCCTGCCCAAGTCCCCAGGTCCCCTCACTCTTTCCCCTATGTTTGTAGAGCCACCCCCACCCGTGCCTGGCTCTGTGCCAAGTGTCAAGGAGACAGACATCAGCCGGGGAAGGGACAGTGGTCCCATCAAGGGACTGCCTCCCAACCCCTCATAGGGACTTCTGCCCCTCTTTCATCCCGCAGCTTCGGTGTGGTAAGTAAATGTTACTAACACCGAAAAAACCCCACTGTGTTCTGTTGGGGTTTTTAAGAAAATGAGCTGTCAAGAAATCCTTCATTAAAAATTTAACTGTGGTAGGAAACGATCAAGTGAATTGTTTATCTTAACACTGTTAAGATAAATTTTTTTTTAAATTTAATTTTATTTATTTTTAGACAGAGGGGAAGGGAGGGAGAAAGAAAGGGAGAGAAACATCAATGTGAGGTTGACTCTCACGCGCCCACTGCCAGGGGGACCTGGCCCACAACCCAGGCATACGCCCAGACCGGGAATCAAACTGGCAACCCTTTGATTCCCAGGCCAGCACTCAACCAACCACTAAGCCACACCAGTCAGGGCCTCTTGTACGTTTTGAATGCAATGAACTGATAGCAACAACTTAGCAAGCTTACTTTTCTTTTGCATTAACTTCTTTACATTCACAATTTCACAAAACATTGTTATTTTTCAACCACTTTTATGATGACTTCTCATAATTCCTCCTTCCCTGAGGCAAGAGACGTGTGCTCTTTTGTCAGCGGGGACGTCCCTGACTGCCAGGACATCACCGGAGCCGGGCACACACCTCACTCCCTGAGCCACTCGGGCCTTGAATGGGCCTCCCAGGGCCTCGGCCTCCTCTGCAGCATGGGGACAGGGCCCCGAGGACTGATGAGAAACACAGGCTGAGGCAAGGTGGCCACCTAGGATGCAGTGTCTCCTCCCTTAGTCAAGTCCATTATCACCATCAGGGGCAATGCCACCTCACCCCACCTCCCCACCCAACAGGAAGTCCTAAACTTTTCCCTGCTAGGAGCCTCCACGCCCTGCCAGCACCAACCACTGGCTAAGGCAGCCCCCCAACATTGCCTAAGGCAGTGGGGTGGGCTGGTGGGAAGGTGGGGTTAAGCTGGGCCTCAGGGGTCAACCACCTTCCTCCCAGGAAGGCAACCCTGTCCCCAGCCCTTCTACCGCCCGTTTGGCTTACTCTCTGCTCTCGCTTCTAGCTAGCGCGACCGGCAGTCTACGGATGGCCTTCCAACAACACGGGTTTGAGCTCCGTGGGCTCACTTATAACATGCGGGATTTTTTTTCAGCTAATATCTTTATGTTTTGTAAAAACATATTATACTTATTTATTTTTAGAGAGAGGGGAAAGGAGGGAGAAAGAGATGAAGAGAAACAATCAAGTGTGGTTGCCTCTCGGAGGCCCCCTGCTGGGCACCTGGCCTGCAACCCAGGCACGCACCTGACTGGAAATTGAACCGGCAACCTTTCAGTTCTCAGGACGGTACTCAATCCACTGAGCCACACCAGCCAGGGCAATACCTGTACTGTTTTTGATCTGTGGTAGGGAGTCCGGCGGATGCAGAGGGCCGACTCTAAGCCCTCATTGTTCTACACCCTTTTATACTTGAGCGTCCACGGACTTGGGTATCTGAGAGGCGTCCTGGAATCAACCCCCACACCGACATGAGGGACAACTAAGTTTTGGGAGAGTCAAAAGTTACATGTGCATTTGTGCTTGGCGGGGTTGGCCCTCTTAACCCACGCGTTGTGCAAGGGCCGGCTGTGCTGCGCGCCTCTGCCTGTCTCTCCACCCAGCTTCTCGGGGCGGGGTGGTGGTGGGGCGGGGGGTTCCCTGTCCCGCTCACCGCGCTTCTCGCAAGGCCTGGCACACAGTCGGCGCTCAATAAACCAATCAGGGGCGGGAAATAGGTGCTGCGGGGGCACTAGCGGGGCCTGTCAGACACAGGGAGACAGGGACTCATGGTCTCAGCAGGGTTCCCTGCTCAGAGCTTGTTTCCGGGCGGAGATGGGACCCACTTGACCACGGCAGGGTAGCTGTAACCCACAAGACTGGGTGGGGAGCGAGGGCTGGGGCTGCATCTGCGTCTGGACCCAGCAGAGGGCGCCCTTGAGTGCAGCGTGACTGGGCAGGGTCTTCATTGCAAGGGGGAGGGGGACTGTTTTAAATCCCAGGGAGGATGTGGCTGGGGTGGGAGACAGACGGAGGCCAGGAGGTCCCACGAGCACACGGATGGGCAAAGACGAGGCCAGAGCCCGGGTGGGCTGGGCGGAGGGCCGCGGTCAGGAGTGAGTTACTGTTCTGTCATCACGTCACCAGGGCGCGGAGACAAGAGAGCTACGAACTGGGAAACCTCAGAAGCCTCAGAAGCGCGTTAAGAAATGGAGTTCTGCCCTGGCTGGGCGGCTCCGTTGGCTGGAGCGTTGTCTAGATAAGCTAAGGTTGCGGTTTGATCCCAGTTGACACACACGTGGGAATCCACCAATGAATGCATGGATGGGCGGGGCAACCATTCGAAGTTTTTCTTCCTCCCCCCTTGCCTCTCTCTCTCTAAAATCAACACATTTAAAAAAAATAAAAAATATTTTATTTATTTTATTTTTAGAGAGAGGGAAAGGGAGGGAGAAAGAGAGGGAGAGAAACATCAATGTGCGGTTGCCTCTCGGACGCCCCCTGCTGGGCACCTGGCCCGAAACCCGGCATGTGCCATGACTGGGAACCAAACAGGCGGCCCTTTGGTTCTCAGGCTGGCACTCAATCCACTGAGCCACACCAGCCAGGGGAAAACAATTTTTTTTTTTAAAGAAAGAAATCATGTTCTACGGCGGGCCTGCTGGGCTCAGTTCCAATCCCACTCACAGAGGATAGCTCTCTGGGCCTCGGTGTCCTCGTCTGATAAGAATAGGGCCCCTCACCGGGTGGCAGGAGGCTGAAGTTCGCCCACGGTGGAACTAGGACTCGGAGCCATGTGGGGGACGGGGGGAGCAGGGGAGGTGCTCAGAGACGGGACTTAATTAACGGAGGGGGGACATGGGTCTCCTGCCACTCAGGGCTCAATCTGCTGAAGCGAAAAGCAGGGGCGACACTCCCACGGTCCCTGCCCGGGGCTGTCAGGAGTTTCAGAAACCACACAGGCGCTTCTCGGTTTCGGTGATTTAAGGCTTCGGCAGGCTCTGTGCTGATGTCCCTAAAGTCGGGGGGCCGTGGGAGCCAGTGGGGCTTGACTGGACGGGGGGCTCAGAGACGGCGCCTCTGAGGTTGACGTTTTGCTGAGTCAAGAAAGACAGTGGACGACGGTGGAACTCATCTCCCTGAGGACACTCCAGCATTCTCAGAAGCGGAGCATCCGCCAGGCTGCCTCGTGCCTCAGGTGACCTGCTGACGACCGCAAGTCCCCAGAGAGCCTGGCACACGGCACGTGGGGTGCTCAGGACACGCTTGTCCAAGGACGGAGGCACCGAGCTTCTCAGAAGCTCAGTGGCGGAGGGAGACTGTCGTCATCATCCCCATCAGCGCGGAGATCGAGTCGCAGACGAGCCTGGTGACACGCCCGAGGGAAGGTGGAGCCAAACCTCAGCGACCGCCCCCCCCCCCCACGACTGTAGGTGCCGCTGACGCTCTGGATGGTCCCTGCTGTTGTCTTTAAAGTTAAGTTTCAGAAACAAATTGGACACCCTGCTCGCGTCCTTTGGAAACTCAATCATGCATTCTAAGCACTTTCCTGGGTCATTCGATATTCTTCGAAACTCCATTCTTAAGTGGCTGCGCGTGTAACCTTCTGTTGTGAAAATGCACCGTGACCCACTTCTGGGTCTTCAGGCACGCCGGCTGACTCTACAGCCCCGCGGCTGTGGGACCGCGGCCTTCAACCCTACTCCGCTGCACTCCTGGGAGTCTCCTTGGAATGCGTCGGTTGCTTTCTCTGGACTGAAGCGCAATCCTCACCAAGAGCCACGCACTGTGCACATGACCTCACTGGGACCCCGAGGGACCGCGGGCAGCCCACTACAAGCCTCCGTGGATCGGTACTTCGTTAGGTTAAGTGCATGTCCTCCGAGCCTCTGATGCCCCTGCTGCACATTCCAAGACGTTATCACATAAGCCCCAAAGGGGTCCCGAGGGAGGGGATCTGCTGTGGGGGCAGCCCGAAGTCTCCCAGTGGTGTCTGCCGTAACTGAGGTTGGGGGTGAGGGGTGGAGAGGGCATGAAGGGCGCCCATCCAAGGGAATTCTGCAGCAAAGCAAGAGTAGACACGTCCTCGCGCATGCGCGCGCGCACAGCCTCAGCCATGTGGCGGCCCCTTAACCCAGGCGTAGTGAAAACAGGGAGACAAGCAAGCCATCTATAACACAGTTTCATTTACATACATTAAAAATGCACGTACACAAAGCAACAATAAGCATTTTCCAGAACACACACAAGCAGAAAGATCCACAGTAAACACAGGAGGGTGGCTGGCTGTGGGGAGGAGGGGACCACAGCCGGCACGCAGACAGTGGAGGGGGAAGGAGCGAGGAGCGAGGGGCAAGGGGCCTCACGGAGGCTCAGAAGCAGAGCCCAGAGGCTGGTGAGCTTTCTCCTGGCCCCACCAGCACCGAGGGGCAGCGGTGGCACCAGGTATGCCCCGGCCACGGGTGCTTCCCCAGCCCACGCCCGGACCCACCCGCACTTCTCCAGGGCGCTTTGAGCAAGGTGGCCCGTGTCTCTGAGGCAGCGGGAAGGTGCCTCCCCAGGCCTCAGCCTTAGAAGGCTTGTCTGGCCCCGGGCTCAGAGTCGTCTCCCTGATGACACGCTGGCATTCTCAGAAGCTGAGCATTGGCCAGGCTATGAAGACGCCCCTTAGAAGGAGTCTTCCTAGGCCCTGGGCTTGCACGCGTTGTCTAATCTCAAACAGAATTAAGGGCCCCACTGAAGCCTGCCAATTTTTTTCAAAAAATCATTCTGCCCGTTACGGCCTTCAAACCCCCACCTCCACACCTGTAATCCCTGTCACGTCACAGAAGGGCGTTTTAACTCTCCCCAAAAGTGGCCACCGTTGTCCCAGAGAGAGGCCAGTGTGACCACTCGGGGCACGTTGGAGTCTCCCACACTCCCCGTGCGGCCCTCGGTCCTCACTGCTTCACAGGACAGGGGACTGGGAACAGGTGAAGGGGAACCCGGGCACCCCCATTCTCACGGCAGCGCAGGGACTGGCCGCCTGCTGGCCGACAGATGGTTCCCGTCTCTCCCAACCCCTTGGGGCAGGAGTTCAGGAGCGGGCCTGCAGTTCGCGCACAAACGTCTGCTGGGCGCACCTACGGGGCACCAGGCTCTGCTGTAGGTGCTGACACAGCAGGGAGCGGGTACAGTCCCTGTTGTCGTGGAGGTGACCACGAAGCCAGATGACAAGCAAGTGACCATGGACCAGGGAGGCTCTGGAATCTCCAGACCGTCTCCACTGAACTTCGGGGCCAGGCGTCGGGTGCGCGAGCGCGCGCATGCGCGTGGTGTGTGCGTGTTTGGGGAGGTCACGGCCACCGCGACAGGGAGGACAGCGCTCGAGTGAGGACACAGCGCTGACAGGACAGTGCCTCTGACCTCCCCTCTGACCCCACACTGCCACCAAAACTGACATTGTAGACACTTAGTGTGGGGTTGAAAGATGTTCATCGTTAAGCTCCTAGGTTTATTGATTTTTAAAGATTTTATTTATTTTTAGAGAGAGGGGAAGGGAGGGAGAAAGAGAAGGAGAGAAACATCAGTGTGTGGTTGCCTCTCACTCGCCCCCTACTGGGGACCTGGCCTGCAACCCAAGCATGTGCCCTGACTGGGAATCCAACCCGCGACCCTTTGGTTTCCAGCTTGCTGCTCACTCAGAGCAGTGGGCTACACCAGTCAGGCCTAGCTCCTAGGTTTAAAAACCAGTGGCAAAGCAGCATGAAACAGTGTGATTTCATTTTTTCTTGGAGGAAAAAGAAAAGCAACCTGAGCCTGCTGCGCACACGCCACAGATGTGCGGGGACAGCGTCACCTGCGGCTGCGGGTGGCACTTGGCCTTCGCCCCCGTGTTTTCGCTTTAGGTATATTTTCTCGTGTTTCTGAAATAATTTGTCTTCATTCTGTAATCGATAATTTAAAAACACATTTACGGAAGCACAGAAAAGAGCCAGGAAGGCTGGAAAACAAAATGTAAGCAGCAGTTACTTATATCTAGATGGTGGGACTAGGGGTGATTTTACATTTTTTTATTTGGATAATGAAAAGGCCATTATTTTTTAAAGTGCTTCTAATGGCTCCAGAGATGGTCCCACTCCCGTCACCTGCAAGGTGCCCACTGAAGAGGCCAACTCCACTGCTTGTGGACAAGCCACTCCTGTCCTTGGGGAACGTGCAGTGGGTGGGGGGAGCCGGTGGCCTCCAGAGTTGGGGGTGCAGGAGCCCCAGAATGAGAAACGAAAGTGTTGGGGTTTTGACCCTTTAACAGAGTCCATTTCACCTTGGCTGGTGTGGCTCAGTGGATTGAGCACCAGCACCAAAGGGTTGCTGGTTTGATTCCCAGTCAGCGCACATGCCTGGGTTGCAGGCTAGATCCCCAGGAGGGGGCGCACAAGAGGCAACCACGCATTGACGTTTCTCTCCCTCTCTTTCTCCCTCCCTTCCCCTCTCTAATAAAATCTTAAAAAACAAAACCAAAGACATTTCTGCTTGTTCATGTCCACGGAGCATGGCTGCAGGAGACGGAGCATGACTAAACATAAATGCAGGTTTGTCCGAGGGGCCACCTGTGTGTTCTGACGGGGATGTGGCTCCAAAGGCTTGCAGGCCAGTGGCCTGCAGATGGGGTGCCAGACACATGAGCAAACAGGTCCAAGCAGAGTGACCAGCTCAGACCCAGGACCTCAGAGTCACCCTGTCTGTCTTCCTGTGCCCCACACTCCCTCTGAAGGAAAACCCTGTCACCTCCACCTGCAAAAGAGACCCAGAGTCTGTCCACTTGTCACCACCTGACCCCCACCGGCCTGTTGGAGCCACTACAGCTGTCCTGAACTTTGCACCAGCCTGCCAGCTGTTTCTCTGATCCCTGCAGGTGGCGCTCAGCACCTCGGACACACCCGAGTCAGAGCGAGCGCGCCTGTCACCTGGCCGGAGCCACCCCTGGCTACCGGCTCGTTCAGAGAAGAGCCCACATCCTCACCCCTCACCGTGAGCACAAGGACCAGCAGGATCTGCCCCCGTTGTCCCCTCTCCGCCACCTGGCTGCCCTCTGCCTGCAATGCCCTTCCCTAGATGTCTGTTTGCAGGCTCCCTGCTGACCTTCTTCACCTGTGTGCTCAAATGTCACCTTCTCCAAGAGGCCACCCTGACCTCCCTGTCTTCGAAGCTGTGCCTACCACCTCTCCCCCCATTTCCTTTCCCCACGCCCTTTATCGCACACACCACTGACTCCGCCTGTGTCTCCAACCCGGGCTCAGCGAGGGCAGGGCTGGCTGTCAGTTTTGGTCACCAAAGTGTCCTGAGGGCCTGGGACACTGCCTCCCACACACAGGGCAACCAGGAGACATTTAACAGATGCATTTAGGGCAAGAGCAGGGGTGTCTGGGGTGGCCGGTGAGGGGGGCTCGCCTGGGGAACCTGGGACCAAAGACAGGCACATTCAGGCAACTTACTTCCCCACACGGGGAGAGTGGCCGGTATCAGCTGGGGAGGCTGGCAGCCAGGCCCAGCTATGGGGACTCGGTGATGGCAGAAAGGAGCCTGGACTTCGTTCCTCAGAGGGTTTTTGGCAGGGAGCAGCAGGAGGCTTGTGTTTTGGAGTGCCACTCCATGGCCACTGGGAGGATGGGCCAGGCAATGAAAGGGTTAGGAGCTTGGGGGGCTCTGGGGAGCTACGTGGTCGCTATTAGCTACTGGTGTCCTCTGTGGGTCTGTGGGCAGCGCTGAGAGTGGGCCGGCACCGGGCGCTCTGACTGACATGTTCATCGAGGAGCCCCCCTTCTCCCCAAAGACAAAAGGGGCCGCCGCGCTGGCCTTGGAGCTGCCGCGGATGCAGAGGCTGCTCACAGCCGCAGCCTGAGGCTCTCACGCCAGGCGGGCTTCCGCTTCCATTTCTCTAGTGCGATGTCCCCACCTGAACTCCACCCAGTTTGTGCATTTATTGCTTCTCCCCTCCTGGAATGGAAGCCCGTCAGGGGCAGGGAAGGGCTGTGAGGATCTCGGCCATCCCCCAAACAGGTGGCATCTGCTGACCTCATGTACATAGATGGAGGATGGACGGATGGAGGACGGGGGGGGGGTGGGGTTCAGGAGACAATGAAGTGCAGAGTGTTGCCCCTTAAGGGAGCCATGGTTGGGTCAGCTGGGACTGCAGCTGGAGGGACTGGGGTGGACTCAGAGGCACCCTGTTGGACGAGGTGACGGGTGGGGTGGCTTGGAGCCAGAGGACACAGGCAGCCCTGCAGGAGCAGGGACAGGCGATGTGACCAGGGCCTGCTGTTCCTGGACCACGACGCTGGCTTCACTGGTCCTGGCCCCACAGCCACTCAGGAAGGGACAACTTTCTTGCCCTTGGCCGCCCCTTGGCACTGCCCCCCTCGACAGCTCTGGTCCCAGGCTCTCCAGGACAGGCAGATGGCAGCCACAGAGCCCTCCCCTTCTGGAGGGACAGGCCAGGAAGTGTGGTGGAGGAGGTAATGTCAGCTCTGGGGGCCTGGGGCATCTGTCCCAGAGCCCTCTTCTTCCTGGCTCTACAGGCTGGGGCCGGAGGGGACTCACGGAGACAGGGGACTGACCGACGCCTTTGAAACAGTGGGACCTCAACCATGGGTGAGTCACTGCAATATCTGGCAATATTTGGAGACGTTTTGGGAACTGGGGGCGGGGGTGACAGGCCCCTAGTACGGAGGGATTGCTCAACACCCTGCGGTGCATTGGACATTCCCCTGCCCCCTCCCTGCTGAGGACGGGCCCCAAACACCAGCCCAGCAGAGGAGAGAACAGGCTTGGAACAGGCACAGCTCGGCCCCACAGCCTCAGCCAGGGCCCATCTGAGTCACCCTCATAACTGATCAGGTAGCAGCTGCCCTGGGGCTCAGAGTCTCCAATTCACGATTCACACCTCACACCAGCTCCCAGAAGGAAGCGGGGCTGTGAGCCCTGTACAGGCAGCAGAGGGGGGCTCACCAGGTACCAGGGTGACTCTAAACCCTTGACAAGTACAAAGCCCATCACCAACCCCTCGGGCAGGGGCTCTTATCCCCTTTCTCAGATGAAAACATAGAGACGCAGACGCAGCAGGTGGGACGCACAGCACAGAGACCCCGTGGAAGGGAGGCTCTCAGCTCGACCTGTGACCCCAGGGCCAGGCCAGGTCGGTTGGGCATTTATTTGCCTGTCCCGCTGTGGGAGGCGGGCAGGTGGTTCTGCCCTGGGCCCTGACACGGTGGCACGGAGACAGGGAGCCTTGTGCCTGAGAAAACCCAGACAGCCTCGCTCAACTTAACAGGACACAGACAGCATCTCAGAAGTGCCCAGGGGTGGATGCGAAGGCCAGGTGGGGTAGCTCAGAAGGTCCTCGCCCACTCAGGGAGGAGGGACCAGTCACCACCCGCGCCCACCCTGCCGCCGGCCGCCCGGGGCGCTCACCTGGATGCCGTTCTCCTGCAGGTTCAGGTACCGCGTGTTGACAGGGATGCTGGCCGGGACCTCGGCCAGCTCCCTCCGCGTGCAGATCACCCGGCTGGCCTGGTTGCTGCAGGAGCAGGCTGCGGGGCAGGAGGTGGCCGGCGGGGAGCCCCCTCCGGCAGCCAGGGTCAAGGCCACGCCGCCCCCGCCGGCCCCCAGGGGTGGGGAGAAGAGCCAGAGGAAGAGCAGGGCCCCATGGGGCCAGGACATCCTACTGGGCGGCAGTGGGGGGCACGGGGAGCCGCGGGCGCACGCCATCCTCAATGTTCATGCTCCGCGTGGGCGCCGGGGGGCTGTCAGGGAGAGAGAAGGAGAGGCTCGGTGAGGGACAGGGGAACCTGCCTGGCCCATCTGCTCCCCAACCTCCAGCTCTTGGCCCCTGTGGCCACTGCCATCACCTTCCTCTCCCCCTCTCATCTCATCCTCTCCCCGATGGGAAGACTTTATGCCCATTTCACAGAGCTGAAAACTGAGGCTGGCCCAGAGGACGTGCTTGCTCAGTCACATGACCCGTCAGAGGTGAAGTCAGCCAGATTCAACACTTAGTTCTTCGCATGATTTCAAAAAGGTGGGTAAGTAGGTAGAGATGAAGGCAGAGACAGATGAGACAAAGGTGACAGAGGAAGGGTCTAGCTCCCAGCACAGCACCCTCCCCAACCCCCAGGTCACCCACATGAGCCTCTGGGAGCCGACTCCACACTCCTGTCCTGTCCCCTCCCCTTGCTTCTCCCTCCTGGAGCGTTTGCAGGGAGGCTGAGCTCCCCAGCGCCTGCCCGCACACCCTCTGTCACACTTGCCCAGCCACACGCTGGCCCTGGTCCCCTCAGCCAGTCCAGGCCCTGGGGGCCTCACGGCAGGTGCAGGGATTGGAGTTAGACACACAGGGGAACCTGAACGGTGCCAGCCGGGCAACTGTGGAGGTGAGGGGTGTGGCCAGTGAGGCTGGGAGGCAGTGGGGGGGGGGGGCAGGAGGACGCTGGAGGTGGTGCTGGGGGACGAGGGGGCCCAGGCTGCCCTGGAGTGGCAGGGTCTCCAGGCCAAGAGCGGGGCAACTGAAAGCCCGGAGCTGGGGGCCAGGGACCCTGTGCCTGAGCTCTGGGAGCGGGGAGGGCAGTGTGGGGTCAGGTTTTCCCACCCCCATTCCCACAGGAGGACAAGCTAATAGTAACAATAACCACTACTGTTACAAGCTAATAGTAACAACAAGCTATAAGCTAATAGTAACGATAAAGAAGACTGCTCGGGACTTCTTCCTTCGGAGCAATCCTTTTCTACGCACACACGCAGTCTCACCGAAGCCCCGTGCCAACCGTAGGAGGAAGCAGTTAGGGGCCCAGCTCACAGATGAGGACACTGAGGCCCCAGGACAGAACACAGCTGTCCCAGGGCATGGGGCCCTGCAACGGGTGGAGACGACAGGGCCCAGGGCCACCCTTGGGCTTCCGGGCCCTATGCACTCGGTGCCCAGGACACACAGGGGCACCCACACCAGCGAGCCCTGCTCCGCCACGCCGAGCTGAGACCCGAAGTCCCCAGGAGCGGTCCGCACACTCAGGCCACCAGCCCTGACAGGGGCACACCCTCGCACGGGGACTCAGACCCGCGGACACAGGCCCCGTGCACATGCGCGACCGCACGCGTTCACTCTCTCCTTCTGCAGTTTCCCAGATCATCTCAACTCAGATTAAAAGGTGTGTGTCTGAATGCGTGTGTGCGAGCGAGCGGTAGACGGAGGCAGACAGACAGAGGGACAGAGAGAAAGGAGAGAGGACAGAGAGGCAGAGGGAGACAGACAGAGGGACAGGCAGACAGAGGGATGGAGAGAGGGGTGTTAATTCTGTCTGTACCCCGAACTCATTTTTCTGCCCCGAGGGCTGGGGGCCAGGAGTGCTTCTATCCGAGGAGAGGGCGGTGGGGTCTTCCCTTCCCCAGTGTGAGAGGAGGCTAAGGCTCCGTCCTTGTCCTGCGCCCACGGCTTCGCTCCCACCTCCTAAGACTGGGAAGGACCCAGCCCACACCCTCTAAGCCAAGGCACTGGTGCAGCCTAATGGGGCCAGAATTTGAGGCTCAGGGAGCCGCGGGCCAGGACGCCCCTGGGACGGTGGGAGCCCGCTGCGCCCCAGGTCCCGGCTGGCCGCTGTATCTCTACATCCTCATCCGTCCCCATTTCTCCTGCTGCCAGCCCACGTCCCCCCCATCACCGCTTCTGCAGCGGCTGGGCCTCCCCCCTTCCCTCTGCACCCTCGCCTTCTCCGTCCTTGTCCCCTCCCACAGAGGGGGGACTCACCCTGGTGGCTCGGCTTCCGCTGGGCCTCTCCCTGCACCCCAGGCCCCCCCTCCCACATGCCTCCAGCCACCGCTGCCGACAGGCTCTGCCTCCCCAGCTCTCTGGGTTCCGTCGAGGTCGTGCGGGGGGGGGGGGGGGGCGCAGGGGCTTCTTGGGTCTCCCCGCGCCCCCCCCTGTCTCCTGTCACCCTTCCCACCCCCGGGGGGCGGCTGTCGTAGGCCACTGCAGCAGTCTCCTCCTCCCCTCCCTACTCGCCTCCTCTGGTCCCTGCCCCTTCCCCCACCTCTACCTCCACTCTCCCCCCACCGACAGCCTCTCTCCTCTCCACCCGCTGCAGATCCCCGGCCCCTTCTCTCTCTCAGCCCCTCTGCCTCTGGTCCCGTCCCCTCCTCAGGCTTCAAGCCCTGTCAGACTGTCCCCTCACTGCCAGGCCTCCCCTGGGACCACCGGGCCCCCTCTCTCCTTCTCCTCCATCTCCTCCTCACTCTCGCTCGATCCCCATCACCCTCCTGTCTTCCGGAAGCCTGTCTCAGTCAGATTCTCCGTCCGTCTGTCCGTCCGTCTTGGTCTCTCTCGGCCAGGCTCTGTCTCTCTCTCTCTCTCTCTTTCTCCGCGATTACAATTTCTAGTCACACGGCAGTGCAGAGCCAAGCTGTGCCTCCGCTCCCTCCCTCTCACCCCTCCCTCCGTCTTTTTCTCCTTCTGAACGGGGAGGGCACCTCTCCTCCCTCCTCCTCGGCCCCCCTTCCCGGTGCCCAGAGGCCTCCCCCTCCCCCGCTAATCAAAGGCTCTGTTATCTAATTAACCCATTGGTTCTGGGCAGCAGGGAAGGTCGGGGAAGGAGGGGGGAGGGGGAGGACGCTGCTGGCTGGGCTGCCCTGGGAGGGGCCTGGGCCCTGCCAAGCCTGGCCTGGTGGCACAGGCAGCCTCGTGGGCTGCAGAACCAGGCTGACCGCCCCTCCCACTGCTGGGCCACAGCCACCCCTTCTGCCCCTACCCGCCAGCGCCAGGGCAGACAACCTAGCCCAGGCTCCTCTGCAGGCACCTCCTCCAGGACCCCAGGGGCCCCTAGAGCACCCCCCCAGCACACTGCGGGGCCATGCACTCCACCCCCAGCCCTGCTATACCAGCACACTGGGACACACATCCCACTCCGCCAGTCCTTCAACTAGCTGACCGTTCATGCCCGAAGAAACCCACCCCCATTCGCGCTCTCCCCCCCACACCTCAGCCATGCCCTGGAGGCCACCTCCTGGTACATTTCTGCAAAATGGGCAGTGAGGCTGCATTTGCTCATTTGACTCATCCGTCCGTCTGTCCAATCTTATATGCACACACTGGTGTAGGTACTGACAAATGCTACCTCCACACTCGGAGCCCAGGACAGCCACGGGCCACAAAAGACAAGGAGCAAGAGGCGAGACCGCCGCTCAGCGCCAGGGCCGGGTTGGAGCGCTTGCTGTGTGGCCTCTGGCCAGGGCCTTGTGTGTCTGGGCTGCAGAGAACCGCTATGAACCAGGGCAATGGTAGTGTCTGTCTCACCAGGCGTTGAGGGGCCGACTGGCTAAGTGTTCAGTAAGTAGCTCTCCCTTCACGAGACACGCGGACCCCCCCTTGCCCTGGCCTGCCACCATCTCCCGCAGTGATCGGCGAGCCTCCTCTGATCTGAGGAGTGGTGTCGCTCACTCTCGGGCGGTGGTATTGAAGGGGCAGCTCTCTGCAGGGCATGGCATTCAGTGGGGTGCACCTGCAGTTTGGGATCTAGGGCGCACTAGCCGAGACCAAGCAAGCCAGGTGGCGCCATGGTCTGGGCTGGAGGCAGCTGTGTCTGTGGCCTATGGATGTGCTGCCTCTGCCAGGCAGGCCTCCTGGCAGGGGAAAGGACCTCTGACTCGGGGCACAGCTGAGGCATGAGCCCCAGGTGGGCAGCTGTTGGTGTGTGTGCTGCCTGGGTGTGCAGAGCGGGGGACTTGGGGGAGGGTGCCCCCCCCCCAGCCTCGGTGTGACTCCATGAGATCCTGTCAGACCCTGCCCTCCAATCGGCAGCCTCTCCTGCTGTGACCAACTGTCTCTCTAGGTGTCAGGGGCAGAGGCCCTCTCCCCAGGCCAGGCTGCTGCTCTAACTCCGCTGCCGCCCCTCCCCGGTTCCAGGACAGGCTGCCCACACATCTGGCCACCTCAGGGCCTTTGCACTTGCCCTTCCCTCTGCCTGGGCCCCTCAGTCTCAGTGTCCCTGTCTTCTCTCCGCCGTGATGTCACCTTCTCAGTGGGGCCATCGTGACCACCTCTCATACACAGTCCCCCCTTCACTCCCCCTTCCCCAGCCTCTTCTGGAGCCTTATCTGCTTTGCTTTTCTGTATAATGTTTTTTCACCATCGACCTCTCGTGAGCCCGTACCCTGGAGCGGGAGCTCCCCAAGGACGGGGGCTGCGTCTGTTTTGTGAGGCCCCAGTGCCTACGGCACATGGTGGGTGCTCAGGAATTGTCAGGAATGAACAGATAAGGGGTTGTTGCTGTCAGTCTGTATTTCCCCCGTTACACCACATGCCTCACATGGTCACACCGAGCGGGGGGGGGGACGCCCACCCCCACGTCCCCCGTTTTGCACACCCAGGCAGCACACACGCCAGCAGCTGCCCACCTGGGGCTCACACCTCAGCTGTGCCCCGAGTCAGAGGTCCTTTCCCCTGCCAGGAGGCCTGCCTGGCAGAGGCAGCACATCCATAGGCCACAGACACAGCTGCCTCCAGCCCAGACCATGGCGCCACCTGGCTTGCTTGGTCTCGGCTAGTGCGCCCTAGATCCCAAACTGCAGGTGCACCCCACTGAATGCCATGCCCTGCAATGAGCTGCCTCTTGGATACCACCCCCCCGGGTGAGCTACACCCCTCCTCTTCTGAGTGTGTTCCCAGAGCCAGGCACCCCGTGCACCCCTGACTTGTACAACACCTTGAGTAACACCACTGCCAATCACGAAACATCTGCCGCACCCCTGGCACCAACCAGGCCCCGTTCTGTGGTTCCCCCACCTGCCCATTTCCCAGATTGGGAAGTTGAGGCACGGAGGCGAGGCCAACACAGCTAGGAATGGTCCCTCCTGGTCAGCCTCGCCAGAGGGGCCCCAGAGATCCCTACGCTTAATGACAGTCCCACTGAGGTCCCCTGTGGGGCACGTAGAACAAGAGCCGTCCCCCAGAAAGCCCCTGCCTTCACCTCCACTGCAGAGGCTGTGACAACCTCGTCCCTGCCCCACACCCTGATGGGGAGGCTCTGTGACCTGCCTTCTGTGACCCTTCCACTGGCCACAGCCCCCTAGTAGTTAGACAGGAAGCAGTTACTGAACACTTGCCACGTGCCCAGGGCCGTGTTAAATACAACCCGAGCCTCAGGCCGCTGGCTTCTCTCCGTGTCCCAGGGACAAGGGGACTGTTCTTGTGTCCATTTTACAGACGGAGAGGCAGATCCAGAGGGCTGCAGGCACTGGCCGAGGGTCACACAACCTGTAGGAGACAGCTGGCATTGGGACCTGAGGCCCGGAACTTGGCCAGGTCACCACAGTGCCTCTCTAATCCAAGGCCCTGCACACCTGTTGTCCACCCCACCTGGTGCGAGACACAGGTGCAAGAGGCCCTGAGGAGAGAAGAGGTGTGAAAGGCAGAAAGCAGGGGACAGGGGCAGGAAAGAGAGAGAGAGAGAGAGAGAGAGAGAGTGTCAGAGAGAGAGAGTCAGAGAGTCCCGGGGGCCGGGAGTGAGCTGAGATCCAGAGAAGGCAGTGGGGTGAAGGCTTCAGCACTGGCGGTGTGGGGCCGAGGTCTGGCATCCTCTCCAGCCCCAGCGCATTCAGGCTGATGGCAGATGGGAAATTCGGGTGGCCCAGGGGAGGCGGGGTGAGGAGAAAAGGGAGGCAGAGGGCATTCTCGTCAGGCGTATTCGTTTTTTCTGGGGGAAGTTCAGAAGGTGAGAGAAAAGATAGGAAATTGACTGCCTTCGCAGCAAGAGGGATGGAGGTGAGATCTAAAGAAGAACTTCCCGACTGCGAGGGACTGTGGCAGAAGTGGAGCAGGGAGCCAGAAGGGAGGTGAGACATCAAAGCCAGGTAGAGCCGAACACTTCTCTCCATGCCTGTCGCATGGGCAAGGCCCCGAGCTGTTAAGGGGGGCGGTGGGGTGGGGGGAGGGTACGAGCAGCTCAGGCTTCAGGGATGGATGAAACAACTTCACATGTGAGTCCCTCGGAGCCAGCCAGTGTCGTAAATGCTTTTAAAATAAAAGTAACCCCAAAGCCCTGAGAATCGACAGGCCCCTAACGTTTGAGATAGAAGAACCCTGGGAGAAGGGCTGCTCAGGCCCCCTCCTAGCGGCTGCTGAGGGCACAGGGCTGCAGGCCCCTGGGCAGCAGGGCCGGGCTTCCCAAGGCAGCGTGGAGCTGGGGAGGCGGGGCTTGCTCGGAGGCGCGGGGTTGTCCTATCTTCCCCAACTACCCGCCCAGAGGCACTGACCATCCGTTTATTTGGTCTTTCTGTGCTCATTTAACCAGCACTTACTGAGTGGCTCCTGGCCCCCGCTCGGGGCCACAGGGCCTCCGAGGCTCCTCCCACACCTCGGGCACATTCCCACCCCAGGGCCTTTGCTTCTGCTGCCGCCTCTGCCCTGAGCGGGCTCTCTCTGTCCCTGTTGCAATGCCACCTTGGAGAGAGCCTCTTCGCGCCCTCCCCCCACCCCACATCATCTTTTTCTGTTTTTTTCCTTTTAAAAGGGTTTTCTTTCTTTTCTTTTTCTTTGATTGATTTATTTTTAGAGACAAGGGAAGGGAAGGAGAAGGAGAGGGAGGGAAGCATCAATGTGTGGTTGCCTCTCGTGCGCCCCCTACTGGGGACCTGGCCTGAAACCCAGGCATGTGCCCTGACTGGGAATCAAACCTTCGACCATTTGGTTCACAGGCCTGCGCTCAATCCACTGAGCCGCACCAGCTGGGGCCGGTGCTTTTCTTTACAGCCTTCCTATGGCCTAGCGTCGCCTGATGGCCAACGACTTGTTCTCTGCTTACAGTCTGGCCACTAGGAGGTGAGCACCCCTGGCAGGGGGCTTTGTGTGGCCTGTTCACTGCCGGTCTCCAATGCCTAGGACACCCCCCACCCCAAGTCAATACTTGCTGAACAAAGAATGAGCGAGCCAGCGCCCCATGTATAGGGGCCAATGAGTCCTGTTTTTTTTTTTTTTTTTTGTCTCTAGGGAGTTAGTGGACTGCGTGGGTAACATTCAAGGACTAAGCATGGGGGGCGGGGCCTGGACTGTTTCAGATGGGTACTGCCCCTGGCCTGGGGGTGGTGACAGCAGCGAGGCTGAGCCCGGAAGGACCTGCAGGAGGCCGACAGGCCTTACGTGTGCCCACGCCCGCTGGCTGGGGCGGCAGGTGGGAGTCGGGGAGTCCTGTGGAATTGGGCTCAGAGGCAGGGGTGTGGGGGCTGGGATGAGGAGGCAGGGTCAGCTCAGGGTTGGAAAGACCCCTCTGAATGGGCTGGAGGCTGGGGAGCAGCTGGGTCAAGGGTCCGGGGGAGAGGAGGCGGCTATGGCTGGGGCCGTGGGGACCGTGGGGACAGAGAGGAGGGAACGAGTGAAAGTGACAGCGAAAGCAGAACTTAGCAGAGGACAGGAGCCGTGGGAGGTGAGGGAGGGGGAGGGGCAGGGCTCTTACAGGGAGAGGGTAGGGACGGAGGGGCGGAGGAATAAACGGGTCGGGAAGGCTGGTCACCACTATCCTGGGCTCCTGCTTCCTCCTTTGTAAAGCAGGACCCGGTGACAGTCCCTGGCGGTCCTTCCATTTCCTCACTTGAGAAATGGGCATTAATAACAGGCGCCATATGAGCCAGGGCAGGGAGGGCAGGGGTCGGGGAGGCAGGGAGGCCTGAGAGCGCAGCTGTTTACTGCCAGTGTGTGCAGGTGTCTCGCTGTCTGTCATGCTCTCTGCCACCCACTGCCCAGTACGGCGGGCCACCGCTCTTGCCCCCACCCCTGGTGAGTGTGTGACTGAGGGACTGAATTGTTCATTTAGTTGAAATTAATCTAGATGCAAATGGCCACACGTGGCTGTGGCTGTCGTGGTTACTGTGTCAGACAGTGTGGGTCCAACCACTGGTAACCGTGTCCCAGCGGAACCAGCTGCTGACCGAGTCCCCCCAGCTCAGGTCCCTGCTGTGACACCTGCTTTGTTACTGTGTGGGGCTCTCACACCAAAGCCAGACACTTGGAACTTCTTGGAACTTGACTGAGTGTGACATGCCTGTGTCATGGGAGGTGCTGAGGGAGCTGCGTGCTCCATTTCCAGAAGGTCCATTTCCATACTGAGGCAGGACGAGGTCCAGGCTGTACCCAGGAACACCCAGGCCCAGGCGGCTCCAGGTGCAGGCCAATCCTCCAGGCTCCCTGCACGCTGCCTGACTCTGGGAGGTGGGGGCAGCTTAACACCCCTGAACTGAGTCTACTCGGGTGTGAGTGTGACGCAGGGCGTGGCCTGGTGCTGGTGATTTTCAAAACACAGGTCATTGCCAAGGTCATTACCAAGGCTTCTGCAGGGGTGCCTGAGGCAGAGTTTGCAGGCTGGGAGGGGTAGGGTGCGAGCTAGCTTGAGTCTGGCCTCCTCTGCTCCTTCTGCTCCTTTTTGCCCCTGCTGTCTCCTGGAAGGCCAATGCTGAAACCCATTTTCTCTCTCACGGGGTGCACTACTATTTTATTTTTAAAAAGGCAGGGGGTACTACTGTCCTGACTGGCGTGGCTCAGTTGGTTGAGAATCATCCTGCAAAACAAAAGGTCGCCGGTTCGATTCCCGGTCAGAGCACATGCCTGGGTTGCTGGCCGAGTCCCTGGTTGCAGTGCAGGAGAGAGGCAATCTATCAATGTTTCTCTCACACACTGATGTTTCTCTCCCTCTTTTTCTCCCTCCCTTCCCCTCTCTCTAAAAATAAATAAGTAAAATCTTAAAAAAAAGAAAAAGAAAAAAGAGGGAGGATGCTTCTGCAGGTAACAAAAAGTTGGCAACTTTTGTTTCTCAGACATCAATGGGAGCCTGGGAGCTGGATGGCCTGGGGGCCTTGGGCGAACACAGGTGCTGAGCTGGTGGGTCATGGAGGGGTGAGGAGGGAAGGGTCGAGGGTCTTCAGGAGGAATAAGGACCTCCCCTCCACCTTCCCGCCCTGCTCTATGTAGGGATGGGCCAGAGTCAGTCAGAACCTCAACTGCCACGATGACTAGCTGTATGGTCTTGGATAGGGGACACCGCCTCTCAGGGCCTCTGTTTGCCCATCTGTAAAATGGGGAAAATAGCTCATCTAGCTCCTAGCATGGTGGGGCTTCGGTGGTCTGCTCCCCGAGCTGGGCCGCGCACAGTGCCCTGCGCAGAGAAAGCTCTCGGTGAAATTATTCGACAGCTGTGCACACCAGCCCTCGGAGAGGTAGAGAGAGATTGCTGTCAGCAAATCCTCGATTGGCACTCTGACTCCCGAGGGGGTTTCCTTGCTGCCCCCCAGGCTCTGTCTGTGCAGGTGATGACACCCAGCTTGGGGGAGGGGATTTGTGGTGACATGCTCAGTGCTGAAGGGCAGCAATATGAAAAGTTACCGTTATTACCACTGGCTCCGAAGAACAAACCTTTGCCTTATTCTGTCACTCTGTCCCCCGCCTCCCAAGCATAACTCCAGCTTTTCGGGCTGAATCAAAACCGTTCATTCATTCATCAGGTTGGGGGGCCCTTAGAGTCTTCGCCCCTCCCCATGGCAGGACATGGATTGGACCTCCCCCAACCTGGGTGCGCAAACTCCGCTGTGAGAGTCGGGTGGGGAGGCCCCTTCCCCTGGGGAGCTGAGAGAGCCTCAGGGTTGAGAGGCCAGAGCCTCTGGGTTGGAGCAACTCGTGTCTCTTTGAAAGGCCAATCTTCCCTGAGTCTGCTGTTACTAACGGTCTAATTGTTGTAATTAGCAACGTCCCCGCTTTCCCCTGGGAGGGCCTGTTGCACTGGCATCAGTTTCCCCTCTGGAAAGCGGGGATCGACACTGGGGAAGGCCTGGACTTGCAGCCCAGCTCTGCCACTTCCAGCTGTGTGGTCTCGGGCATGTTTCTGGGCCTCAGTTTCCCCACTAGGGGTGGCGGCGGTGCCCGCCTCGCAGGGCCGCTAGGAGGAGCAAATGGACACATGGTTGGATTCCTGCGGGATGCTCAGCACACAGCCTGGCTCCTGGGAGACGCTCAGCGATGTAAGGTCATCATTACTGTCTCCGGCCCCTTGTTCGAGGGTTCTAGGCCAGAGAGGGGCACATCTCTGCGTTCATGCCTGGGGTCTGCCCCTCCCCACTCCTGGACCTTCCTGTGTCAGTGCTCTGGGCCTCCGCTCAGCTCCCTGGGCAGGACCTGGGCTGAGAGGTTCTGCAGGACACAGCCGGGACAGGGTGTGGAGATGCTCTGCCCC
The DNA here is from genome assembly GCF_022682495.2 of Desmodus rotundus. Taxonomy (NCBI): domain Eukaryota; kingdom Metazoa; phylum Chordata; class Mammalia; order Chiroptera; family Phyllostomidae; genus Desmodus; species Desmodus rotundus. Next base: position 46,612,020 of record NC_071398.1, read on the forward strand.
CAGCCCCACTAGCATCTGGATCACACACAGGCTCCCCACTCGCCCACCAGGACCCAGCTGTCTCACTCTCAGCAGCCCTCTTGGAGACCCACTGACCCCCCTCAGGGGGACAGACTCCAACCCTTGCGCCCCCCCCCCCCCCACACTGCAGGGCCCGATGGCCCATCTCCCAAGCCTCCCAGGCAGCCCCTCCGCCTCCGCCCGCATTGACAACAGTTGCGAGTAGGTTTCCAGGCAACGAGGGGCATCCTACCTCTCTTCTTACTTTCCTGCCACCCGGCTGTGTGGCGGAGCCACCCCACTCTCAGGGACGGGGAAGGGGAAGGGAAGGGGCTTCTCCCCACAGCAGGTGGAGGGTTCCCGGCCTGAGAGATGAGTTCGTTCCTCTCTACCCTGCCAGAGGCAACGTGGGGACAGGCTCGCTGCACCTGAGGAGGTGACAGTGGCTCTGAGCCCTGCCATCTTCTGCCCCCTGACCTGCAGCTGAGACCTCTGGAACAGGGTCCTGGGCTGTCACTGCAGGCTGACGTAAGGGCCGTGCCAGCCCCCCATCCTCTGAGACCTGCACTCAGCCTGAGTAACTTCCCGGTGGTGCATCTCCACTCCGCACACCGCACACACAGAAACCGACCCCTGCCCTGGCTGGCGTGAGATCTGGCAACCTAACAGCCGGCTGGGGGCCGGAATGTGGGGTCTGTGGCTGGCCTGGCGGCAATGTGGTGGCTTCACGCGACGCGGACTGTGGAACATTGGCAGGGCCCGCAGTGGCCCATCGGGTGGCCAGGATTAGAGGAGCACTTGTGTGTGCTTTGCAGCCTGGTCCCAAAGCAGGGCCCAGTTCCGGGGCAGCGCGGAGCCAGGGCAACACTAACTGGGGACAATGAAGGATGCGGGGCAGGCCGAGACCCCTGGCAAAGGTGCTGCAGTCTGGAAGGGAACCCAGGGAAGGAGTGTGGGGAGAGAGATAAGGCAAACAGCGTGCCGTGTGGAGAGGTAGGAGAAGGGAAACAGCAGAGGTGGAAGGCCCGGCCGACTGTGGGTCAGCAGGTGAGGCGGATGGGTGAGGCAGTGAATGAAAGCAGGGGAGGGATTGGTGGCCTGCTGCTGGGGTTGGGGGTTTCAAAAGAAGCTGGTAATCTGCCCTGGCTGGTGTGGTTCAGTGGATTGAGAGCCAAAGGGTCACCAGTTCGATGCCCAGTCAGGGCACATGCCTGGATTTGGGGCCAGGTCCCCAGTAGGGGGCGCATGAGAAGCAACCACACACGGATGTTCCCTCGCTCTCTCCCTTCCCCTCTCTCTAAAAATAAATAAGTAAAATCTTTTATAAAAGTAAAAAAGCTGGTCATCTGGATTTTTTCGAAGAAATCATTGCCGTGACATTCTTAGTTTCACGTGAACAGTATAAAGGTTCCCTGATCACCTCAGTGGGTCTCCTTACCCACCACTCCCGTCAGAGTTTTCTTTTCCTGTGATGAAAATGGATTTTTTTTTAAAAAAAATTATTCATTTAGTTTTAGAGAGAGGGGAAGGGAGAGAGAGAAACATCAATGTGTGGTTGCCTCTCACGCGCCCACCATGGGGGGCCTGGCCCCCAGTGCAGGCATGAGTCCTGACTGGGAACCGAACCAGTGACATTTTGGTTCACAGGACAGTGTTCAAGCCACTGAGCCACACCAGCCAGGGTGAGAATGGATTTTTATGTGAAACTGCTAATCTATTGGAAAAAAGTTAGTGACAAATGAAACCCATTGATAGCCCTGGGGGAAATCACACTCATGGCCCCCAGGACACCAGTGTACAGGCTCAGGGATGTGGGGCCAGCTGTGCAGGGCAGGAGAGGGAGGAGGCAGCAGGAGGTGAGGGAGAGTGACCCAGGGGCGGAGACCCGCTAAACTAGGCAGAACCAGAGGCAGGTTTCACAGCAGATGGCTGGGAGAGAGAAGGACAGATGAGTGAGGACAGGAAAGCGTGGGCTGGGGGACGGGGTGAAGGTCAGCCCATGGGGCAGGTGGAGACAGGTGAGAGGCTTGATAGAGACAGGAGGTCCAGGTGACACCTTAGGACAGATACCAGCCCAGAGAGGTGGGGGAGAGAAGAAAGAGTGGAGAAATGACGACGGTCCCAGCAGGCAGACAGGTGAGCAGTGGGGGTGGGGAGGAAGGCAGACAGAGGTGAGGGCCTCGGCTGGGCTGGGCGCAGAGCCTGGGCCCTGGAAGGGGCCGAGAATTCAGCAGGGCCTCCGCAGGTGCGCAAGAGTGCGCGTGCACCGTGTGCGGAGCCCCGGCTCTACTTTCAAGAGATGTGTCAGGGGCCCTTTAACGCCTAAGGTCTTAATTCCGCTGTCCTCCCAGCTAGCAAGGACACCCCCTGGGAGCGCTCTGAGTTCCCAACTGCCTCCGGCTGGGACTGAGGGTGGCTGCTGGGGTGCAGCGAGGCTGGCCCCCGCCCCAGCTCACACGTGCGCCCCTCACGCTGGGCCCTGCGACTGCATCTGCAGCACCGGGCTGCGCCTCCGTCGCGCTGAGGCCCCTCCTGTGCCTCTCGCTGTGTCTCTGTGAGCGTGAGGTCTCCAGCCCAGCTCTCTGGCCAGCGCCTCTCTCCGCGAGGGGCGGCCTTTGTCTCTCCTCCAGGCCTCGGGGTGAGGGGCTGTGCGTGTCTGTGTGTGTGTGTGTGTGTGTGTGTGTGTGTGTGTGTGTGTGTACACCGCACTCCAGGGCTCCCTCCCGGCCCCTGGCTGACTCTGGGCACCGCAGCCACGGGTGTGACCGGGTCTCTGGTGCCACACGGGGTCTCTGGCTGCCAGCGAATGACTGTGTGCGCCTCTGCCTACACGGGCCACTGTGTCTCTCTCTCACACTCCCGCCCTGTGCCGGTGGCTGATCCGGGTCCCTCCGGCCATCACACGCTGTGCCTCCATTCCCCCCCCCCCCCCCCCCCCCCGCTCCCCCGCCTCCACTGTGTGTGCCGGTGGAGTTGCCCAGTCTCCCTGATTCTCCCTTTCTTTTGGAAATTAAGTAACTCCGTGTGTGTCTGGCTGTATGCGTGTGTTTGTCAGTGGGGCCCCTCTCTCCCGGTGCCTCGGCTCTCTGACTCCCACCTTCCCCGCCTCGACTGAGAATCTCTCTCAGGCCTCTCTGCTGCTCCACCCTCTGCCCCTCATTCCGAGGGACATGGACAATCAGGTGGCCGGGATTAGAGGAGACTCAGGGAAGAGCAGGAGGAAGGTGGGAAGGGGAAGAGCAGGCTGTGAGATGCAGGTTAGAAAAAGCGGGGAGACAGAAGACGCTCCAGGAAGAGGGAGGGGCTGATCCTGGCCCTGGTCCTGGGAGGGGGAGTTTTTTTTTGGTGGGGGGGGCGTGTGGGGGTGTGGGAGAGGATGCTCGGGGCTGCCTGGACGCGGAGGGAAGCGACTCTGGCTACTCCCAGCTGCCGCTGGAGCCCGAGCTCCTGTCTGGCGGCTGCGCGGCCCGGACTCGGGATGTGAGGCGCATAGCAATGGGGCGCTGCGGAGGCTCGACTGCAGCTCCCAGCTGGGGAGGGGGCGGGGTGGGGGCTGAGGGGCGGCCCTGGGGCTCCCCCCCCTCCCTCTTCCCAGCTGGGCTCTCCCCAGAGGATTTCCCCACCCTGAGAACGCCTCCTCCGGAGAGCCGGCCTGAGGCTGAAGGGAACAGGGCAGGAGAAGCAGAGGTGGGGGTGGGGAGCGAAGGGTCAGGTGGGAGTGGCAGGGAGACGGGGATGGGGTGGGTGGGCGAGGTGGCGTCCGGCAAGCGGGACTCGGGCCCCGGAGAGAGACTGGCTGGGCCCCCGACCCGAGAGGAGTCCATGAAAGAGGGGGCTTGGAAACGGGGACGGAACCCTGGACAGAGCCCGGGCTTCTGGCTGTGGGACTGATGGGGAGTTGGAACGAGCTGAGGCTTGGAGAAGGAGAGGTTCCGGGGACGAGGGCCCTGGTACTGAGAGGTCTGGGATTTGGGGGTCCCCGGGGTGAGGAGAAAGGACAGGGGCGCTGCGTGAAGGAAGGTTGTAGAAGGGGGTCCCGGACAGACAGGAGGCGGGGAGTGCTCGGAGAGAGAGGCTGAAGTTGGGGTCTCCTGGAGAGAGGGACAAGGGAGGGAAGTATCTGGGGGGGAGGAGTCAGAGACGGTGGGGATGAGAGGATCCTGAGGGGAAGCTGGGGTGCAGTTAGAAGGTCCCAGAAGAGCGGTGTGAGGGTGGGAAGGCTCTGGAGCAAGTGGGGGAGGGGAGGTCCCCGAGGGGAGAGGGCTAAGGACTCAGGGAGGAAGGTAGTGGTCCCGGAGAGACACGTGCCCAAGGAGAGAAGGCCTCGGAGCAGAACCGGGTCAAAGAAGAGGGGCTTGGGAAGAGGGTTCGGCTGCTGACCAGCAGGGGTTAGGGGGCGCCCTGAGGGAAGGACTGAAGATTGGGGAGGGGGTTGTCTCGCTCCCCAGTCACCCCCTCCATCTTTCCCATTCTCACTTCCCAAACTCCCCGGTTCTCCCCGGTTGCCAAGGCAACCGCTCCTGCCAGGCGCGGTCACCAAGGAAACCCCGTGCCCGCCTCGCCCCCCCTCCTCATCACTGGAGTGCCCCCCCACCCCAAGCAGCAGCGGTGTAGAGGGTGGGAGGGGCAATGGGGGGGAAGAACCCGGACTCCCGCCCCAGAAAGGGGGGCCCAGACCTACACCCGCGAGCCCCCCCTTTCCCCTCAAGCCTGCATCCTCAACCCCACAGCTGGATACGCAGCGGCCGCGGGACGTGCACCCCCACCCCTGCCGGTCCCCAGGCAGCGGCGACCCCTCAACGCAGAACCCGCCCAGCTCGGAGAACCCCCCCCCCCCGACTGCCTCCCCCACGCGCCCCGGCTCCCCATCAGGCCCCTCCCACTGTCCTCTGCCGCCGCCCCCCACCCCCGAGGAGGCCCGAGACCGCGGTCCCCTAATTAGAGAAGGCCCCCCACGCGCCCCCCACGTCCCACCCCCCGCCCTGGCCCGGCGCCCCTCGGCGTCTACTCACAGCGAGGACAGGGGCTCCTTCCGGGGGGCAGCATGCCCGGCCCGCGGGGGGAGGACCCCCCCAGCGAGGCGCGGGGACGTGGGGTGCGGGCCCGCTGCGGGGAGGCGCGGGGGGCGGGGCTGCGGCCGGCCCGGGGCGCGCGCGCTCGCCCCCCGCCCCGGCTCCGGGATGGGGCGGGGGCTCCGGCAGCCGCCGCCGCCGCTGCGGGGCGCGGGGCGCGGGGCGCGGGGGTCGGGGCCGCTCTGCCTGCTCGCCCGCCCGGCGCCCGCCGGCCCGCCGCGCGCCTTCCTTCTCGCCTTCCTTTCTTTCCTTCTTTCTTTCCTCGCTTCCTTCCTTCCAGCCTTCCCTCCTTCCTTCCCCCTCCGCGGGCCGCCGGCGCCGCTCTCCCCCCACCCCACCCCCCCAGGCCCCGGCCCCGGCCCCGGCCCCCGCCTGGGACGGTGCGGCAGCGACCGGGAGCAGCCGAGAGCGGCGGAGACGGGAGCGGAATACTGATGATGGAGGGGGAGCGGGAGGGAGGGGAGGGCGGGGGGAGGCTGCCCGGGAAGGAAAGGAGGGGGAGGCAGGGAGGAGGAGAGGGAGAGGAAGAGGGGGAAGAAAGGGGAGGGAGAGAGAGGGCTGGGATGGGTGAGGGAGGGAAGGGGGAGGGTAAGGAGGGGGGAGGGAGAAGAGAGGGAGGGTGGAGAGGACTGGGGGAGGGCGGGAGAAAAAGGGGGAGGAAAAGGGGAAGGGAAGAAAGAAGAGGGAAGGGGAAAAGGAAGGAAGGAAGGAGAGGGAGGGGGAAAAAGTAGGGGAGAGGAGGGCAGAGGTAGAGAGAGGAGGGGGGGGAGGGCCCCTGGGAGGAGAGAGTGGAGGTGAGTCCACCTGGGTGGATGCGTGCGGATGCCTGTGAATGCGGGAGGGAAGGGGAGGCAGGGTCCCAGGGAAAGGGTGGAGGGAAGGAGCGGGGTGGCCAGGCTAGGACTGGCCCAGGAGCTGGAAGTGGGGGGAAGGGGAGGTAGGAAAGGGGACTGGAGGAAAGGAGAAGGCAAAACTTTGGGGCGTTGTGGGGAGAGGGAAAGGGGTAGTCAGCAAGACCAAAAAGATCCAAACCCAGAGTCTTGGACTCAGGAGAGGGTATCTGGATGGAGCTAGGAGAAGTGGGGCCTTTGGTTGGAGCCCCTGGCCCACCCAGACCTGTCAGGTGGAGGCGCCTCGGAGGGGGCGGAGGACCCAGCGGGCGGGCAGCCTGCGCCCCCCATTCTCTCACCTCCCCCAGGTGTGGCAGCGGGTGTGGGGATGCATTTAGAACTGTGAAGCCAGCACCTTGGGTGCAGGGAGGGGGAGGGAGGATGCAGCGGCCTGGAGAGGTCACCTGGCCACCCCCACCAACTCCCCCTGTCTGTTACCCTCAAAGGCTTGGGCACCAATGGGGCATCGGGAATCAGAGGGGCAAAGAAACCCAGACGAAGGCTGAAACGAGGCAGCCCCTGTCCGGGGCACTGAATCTTCTTCCAGGTTCTGAAATTAGGACAGAAACTTCATCTCCTCCCTGTCCCTTCAAACAGTCAGGGAGAGAAGAGATAACAGTTCCCAGAGCGTGACCCTCCCTCTTGGTCCTTGTCATTCTGAGAGCCCCAGGGTGGGGAGAGTGTGGCCCCTCACCTCAGGGGCAGAAATGGGGCAAAGTGGAGGCAGTCTGGGGAGTGAGGGGGGCTGGGATGCAGGCAGGGAAAGTGGGCCGAACAGACATTTGAAATGAGCCAGAGCCGGAGACAGACCCGCAGACCTGGAGTTCATGGGACAAGTGGGGTCACATTTGGGTGCATCAGAACAGCTGTAGACGGGGGCTGGTGAACCCAAGAGATGCGAGAGCAACTGAGAGGGGAAACTGAGGGCAGGAGAGGCAGCTGAGGGCCAGAGAGCAACAGGTGGCTTGTGGAGCGTTGGGTTCCCACGGGGATGCTGCTCAGATCTAGTTTAGGGGATTGGAGAGTGAACATACATGCACCCCAGAGCGCAGTCCAGCACAAACTCAAGGTCAACGGCAACACCGGTGAAACAATAATAAGAGCAGCCGGCGTGTCTGTGTTCCTGCTACAGTCAGATGCTTTGCGGAGCACTTCAGGAACACCTCATTTATTCCCTACAGCCACCCTGAACTTGACTCCTGGGAATGCGGGCACTGGTGGGCACTGGCTTGCTGTGCCCAGCGTTAACCATTTGGTTACTAGACGGTTTGAAGGGAGAGACCAGAGCAGGGAACTAGGGAAGAACTTCAGTATCTTCCCAACCCGTGAGACCTCCTGAGATGGGCCTGAGGCTCTGCCCGTGGGATGGGGCTGTCCCTGTGTGACTGAAGGAGAAATGAGTTGCCACCAACCACCGGTGTTCGAAGGGCCTAAGCAGTGGCAGGTGCTGGTGGGGACCCCAAGAACCAGCTGGAGAACAGGGCAGAGCTGGTCTCTGTGGTCACGGAGTGTGCCTTTCTGAAGAGGTAGCCCAAGGACTCATCTCGGAAAGAGAAGAGAGCCCTGGGGAAGACAGGGACGTCTGATCAAGAGGGTCCTCCTCGGTTGTTGTGTTTTTTTAATTTTAGAGAGTGGGGGAGAGAGATGTGATTGTGAGTATGCCCTTACTGGGACGGAACCTGCAACCTAGCCCTATGCGCTGAGCAGGATTCGATCCCACCACCTTTCAGTTTAGTGAACAATGCTCCAACCAGCTGAGCCACCCAGCCAGGGCTTTGAAGATGAGATCTAAAGGGTGAGAAAGAGGCAGCCATGAGCTTGTGCAGGGGAGAGGCTGGAGAGCGGGAGCCCTGGGGAGGGCAGCCAGTTTGGCCTGTGGGAGAGAGGAAATAAGACCTGTGTGGCAGAAGGACGCTGAAAGGCCAGGACAGGGGAGCAAGAGGAGGATGGAGGCCCAGGTTTAGCTCAAACACCAAACCAGACCGCAGGGTTACTCTCTGCCTCCTAAACTTTGCCCTAAAGCTTAACTCAAGCCGCAGCCTGAGCAACCCAAACCTGACCCTCACTTTTCACTCATGCTTGTGACGTGGACTGGGGCTTCGGGTGCCCCAGAAACTATTATGTAAGAAGGAGTGGCAGGGACCCAGGCACCCCCATCAGGAGGGACTCAAAGGCGTGTTTACTGTTTCAAACAAAGGTAAGCCACAGATCTCCTCTGGAATGGCGTTTTACAGGTTCAATCACACACCGAATTTCTTCCCTTCAGGCTGTAAAAAAATTTGTTTTTAATCCACTCTGTGTTTTAACTGCTTGTCTCAGCCTGATCAAAAGTTCTGGGCAGTTAGGTACACCTTTGATGAATAAAAGATGTAGGGGGCGGGGGGGGGGGGGGAGGAAAATCTCTTAATGTAGTTTGGTTCGCTCAGAAAACTCTTTCAAAGTGGGACCCCCTGGCGTTCATGCATTTTGTTCACTATGCGGACACTGAGCAAGTGCTGTGAGCCTTCCCCTCTGCTGACAAATAATCAAGATTGTCACCGAGGGAGAAGAGTTCTAGAAAGGGGGGAACCTCACGGTGGATGCTAAGCTAGGCCCCAGACCTTCCCTCCCATTCTGACCTAGCAGCCCAAGCGCTCAGCCTCTTAGCAGAGATGGCAGCCACTGAAAAAGAAACCTGGAGCTGGGGGCTGAACCTTTACTGCGGTCTGGCTTCCGAAACATCTGTGTTTGTGTTGAGTGAGTGTGGCCGGCCGTGTTTCACAACGATGGCGATGGTGACAACAATCTCTTCCACTCCCCACACGGCCACCCCTCCACCAGCACTTCCCTGGGAACTGGGAGAGCTTTTGTGACTTTTTCGACCAATGGAGTGTGTGGCGAAAGGTGACACTGTGTAGCTTCCAAGGCCAGGTCATAAAAGAGATGCAGCTTTCTCTTTATTTGCTGGAATATTTGCTCTTGAGCCTTTGGCGGCTGTATAAGCCGACTGCTGGCCCCTGAGGCTGCCATACTGGGAGGAAGCTCAACTAACCCATGTGCACAGGCTCTGACACTGAACGGGGACAGAGGCTGGGACAGCACATGGTTGCTTTAGCTCTCCTGTGTTGCAGAACTGCCCGGCAGAGTTCCCCCAAATTCTTTTTTTTTAATTAAAAAGTGTTTTAAGAATCCTTGCTTTTTTTTTAGAGAGAGAGAGAGAGAGGAAGGGAGAGAGAGAAACATTGATGCTTGACAGAAGCATCAATTGGTTGCCTCCTGTACACATAACCTAGGTATGTGCCCTGGCTGGGAATTGAACCTGCAACCTTTCAGTTACAAGACAATGCTCCAGTCAACTGAGCCACACTGGCCAAATCCGTGACTCACAGAAACCTTACATGACACTGAAATGATTTGGTTGTTTTAAGATTTTTATTTATTTATTTTCAGAGAGAGGGGAGGGAGGGAGAAAGACAGGGAGAAAAACACCAATGACATCAACCAGTGTCCCATGTCGGCTTCTCACATGACCCCAATTGCAGACCTGGCCCACAACCCAGGCATGTGCCCTGATTGAGAATTGAACCAGCGACCCTTTCGTTCCCCGGCCCGAGCTCAATCCACTGAGCCGCACCAGCCAGGGCTGACTTGGTTGCTTTAAGCCACTAAGTATCAGGGGTGATTTGCTACCCAGACATAGATAACTACAGCAGCCAGCAACACAGAACAACAGCATTCTAGTCCTTACCAGCTACGGCAGTCTCCAAGCATCTGCTGCTGTCAGTGGCTGAAAGTCTGGCTGAAATTAGCATGTGTATCACCCTGGTCCTGGTTTCTAGATATTATTCGCCCCCCCCCCCCGCCCCCACTCCCAGCCAAAGGAACCAGACCCCTTGGAGAAGTAACTGCTTCCAGGTTTGGGGCAGGGCGAGTACAAAGAAAGCCTGGGACACCTTTTGGGACAAAAAGGCAAGGAAGTGCTCAAAGACTAATGGGGTGTCACATTAAAAGGACACCATGGCCAGCTTTAAGGAGCTCCTACTGGCAACGTTGGGACAATTTGAGCCCTGGCTGGGTGGCTCAGTTGGTTAGAACATCGTCCCGTACACAAAAAGGTTGTGGGGTGGATCCCCGGTCAGGGTGTGTATGGGAGGCAACCAACCAATGTTTCTCTCTCCCTCCCTCTCTCTCTAAAATCAATTAAAAAAATACCCTCGGTGAGCATTAAAAAAAGCATTAACACTTTCGAGTGACACTTGATATCTAGGAGACAACGGTTTCAGGATTAGATTCACGCTGCGTTATTGGGGAAGATGAATCTCCGGGAAGCTGGGTTTCCGATGGAAATCGAGCAGCGCCCCGAAAATGTGTATGGAACAGGAACTGAAGATGGTGATGTCCAATCTGATTCTGAAGTTTGAGAGGTTGAACCACGCGCAACAGGTACACACCTCCCGTTAGTAGTAGTGTCACTGAGGAACGCAATAAAAGCCTTGGCTGATGTGGCTCAGTGGATTGAGCGTCATTCTGTGAACCAAAAGGTCACTGGTTTGATTCCCTGTCAGGGCTGAGGGCCAGGTCTCCAGCTGGGGGGCATGCAAGTGACAACAGGCATCTGATGGATGTTTCTCTCCCTCCCTTTCTCCCTCCTTTCCCTTCTTTCTAAAAATAAATAAATAAGGTCTTTAAAAAAGTGAATGCAATGAAATATCTTTCTTTTCCCTGTCTGGTGTGGCTCAGATTTAGCACTGGCATGCAAACCAAGGGGCTGCCAGTTCCATTCCCGGTCAGGGCACATTCCTGGGTTGTGGGCCCGGTCCCCAGTTGGGAGCATGTGAGAGGCAAGCACACATTGATATTTCTCTCCCTCTCTTTCTCCCTCCCTTCCCCTCTCTTTAAAAAGAAATACATAAAATCTTCAAAATAAAAAAAATAAATAATCAGAAATAAAATATTTTTCTTTCAACTGTTGCGCTTTACTTTTTCAAGTGGTGTTAAATTGTTAGGACATAAATACTTCTTAAGTTGTAGGGACCTAACTACTTAATAAATGGAACCATTAGGGGTTTCTTTTGGGTCTGGCTACACCATGAAACCCCCCCCACAAAACCTGAGATATTGGAGGCGCTGTGCGGTGAGAATATTGGGGAACCTCTGCTCCAGACCTCGTTTCCTTTCTTACAGAAAATAGGGTAGAGGAACAAGTTAAAAGACACCAGGAAGAAACAATAAGACAAATCTGGAAATGTGGGGCATTCTGCAAGATCATCAGCCTGGCCTCTTCAAAAAGTCAGTGCCCCTGGGGAGAAAGGAAAGGCTCGAGTGTTTGCTCTAGGTTAAAAGAGATTAAAGAGTTATAACAACCAAATGCAATGCATGAGTTCTTCTTTGGATCCTAGTTTGAAACATTGTGTTAAAAAAAAAAAAAAGCCCTCAAAGATAGTCTCTGGGCAATTGGGAAAATGTGCAGTTGGACTTGACCTTAGAAACATTTGGGCATTAAAGTTAATTTTCTCAGATGTGATAATGATATGATACTGGGAGTATGTAGGAGAAGGTTCTTTTTTTAGGGCATTCATGCTGACGTGGTTATATCTGCAACTCACTTTCAGACAATCCAGCATTTGCAATGTTAATAATTGTTGAATGGAAATTGTGGGTACATGGATGCTCATTAAATTCCCCCCCGCCACCCCCACCGAATTTTCTGTATATTGGACAATCTCCAGAAAAAAACGGTGGGAGGGGTTGGCTGATAGAATTAACATTTAGGGCAGGTTTCTCTTGCAATGAGCTCCTCCCCCTCCTGCATAAACAATTGCCCCCTTTCTACGCAGGCACTAGGATCGCCCTGGTAGCTCTCATCTTAAAAGTATCACTCAAGTCCTGGCTGGTGAGGCTCAGTGGATTGAGTGCAGGCCTGTGAACCAAAGGGTCGCTGATGAGATTCCCGGGCGGTGTACACGCCTGAGTTGCGGGCCAGGCTCCCAGTAGGGGGCGTGCGAGAGGCAACCACACATGGATGTTTCTCTCCCTCTCTTTCTCCCTCCCTCCCCCTCCGTCTACAACAAATAAATAAAATCTTTAAAAATATATATCACTCAAGCCCCCTCCTTTGTCACCACGTCTTCCTGCAGCTCACCCTGGTCTCTGTCCTTTTCAACCAAACTTCTGAAACAGTGCAAAGACTCACTAGCTCTACTCCCTCAGGTCCTACTCTCTCCTCAAATGGCAGCTGGGCTTCTGCCCCTCGCTCCACTAAGCTGTGCTTGTCAACGTCACCAACCACCTCCATGTGGCAAACCCAGGGGCCACTTCTCGTCCTTGTTCCCATTGTGCTTGGTAACACTTGACACGGGACCCCTTGAAACCATTTCTTCTGGTTTTGCAGACTCCAGTCTCTCCTTGATTTCCTCCTCCCTCTGCAAACTTTGCCAGGTTTCTCCACCTTGGCTTGGCCTCTCCCTCCTCCCACGGACACCCTCCCCCCACCCTCCTCCCCCACCCCCACCCCCGCTCTTGGGAAGACAGACTCAAGGGCCAGACCCTCTTGGTGCTCGACTCTCTCCCCGAAGGTGACCTCGCCCAGTTTCTTGGCTTTAACCCCACAGCCAGCTGATGACTGACTCCCCAGGGTGGTCTCCAGGCCTGACCTCGGTGCTGCCCTCTCCGCCCACACACAAAGGGCTCCTGTCCACCCGCCCTGCCCCCCCCACCGTCTCAAATGTAACACCTCCAAGACAGAGCTCTTGACCCCCATCCCCACCCACCCCTCCTTTTTTTTTTTCTCCAGTCTCCCTTCATTTCAGCAAACTGGGCCACCCTTGTCACAATGGCTACGGAAATAATGTAGAACTCGTTCTCCGTGGCCCTTTATTCCTCACCCCAAAATCCAATCCACCAGCCAGTCCTGTGGCTCTACCTATCCCTTCTGCCACCACAGTAGCAAAAGCCACCATCCTCTCTCCCACAGTGTCCTCACTGGCCCTCCTCCTGCCACTCCCGCCTCCCTCCAGCAGCCAGAGTGACCTTGTTAAAGTGTAAATCAGATCCTGTTATCCCTCCTCTTAAGACATTCTGAGGACTTCCCACCCTACTTTGAGTTAAATCTGCATTCCTTATGGTGGCCTCTAAGGTCCTGCAAAGTCTGGACCTGACACCATTCCAACCTCATCTCCTGTCACTCTCCCCTTTGCTCACTACACTCCAGCTTCTCCCACTGCGGCGAGCTCACTCCTACCCCAGGGCCTTTGCACTAGCTACTCTCTGCCTGAAGCATTCCTCTCCCAGATTTTCACATGGCTGGCTCCTCGTAGTTTTCAGGTCTTAGTTCAAATATCGCCACCTCAAAAGGGCCTTCCTTGTCCACCTTATTAAAAAATTAAAAGAATATGCCCCGGCTGGCATGGCTCAGTGGATTGAACGCCGGACAGTGAAGCAAAGGGTTGCTGGTTCGATTCCCAGGCAGGGCACATGCCTGGGTTGTGGACCAGGTCCCCAGTAGGGGGGCACATAAGAGGCAACCACACATTGATGTTTTTCTTCCTCTCTTTCTCCCTCCCTTCCCCTCTCTCTAAAAATAAATAAAATCTTTTAAAAAATTAAAAAATATGTTCATTGATTGTAGAGAGAGAGGAAGGGGGAGAGAGAGAGAGAAACATTGCTCAGTTGCCCACCCCTCATACGTGCCCTGACCGAGGATTGAACGCACGACCTAGGTATGTGTCCTGACCAGGAATCAAACCCATGACCTTTCGGTGCATGGGAGGACACTCCAACCTCCTGAACCACACTGACCAGGGCAAAAGGTTTACTTTTTAAAGTCAAGTAATTCGTGAGTATATTAGTTTTCTATTGCTGCTATAACACATGACCACAAAGTTAGTGGCTTAAAAAAAACTGGATGTAACATCTTTTTGTTTGTTTGTTTGTTTTGTTTTTTAAAATATTATTTATTTATTTATTTTAGAGAGGGGAAGGGAGGGAGAAAGAGAGGGAGAGAAACATCAATGTGTGGTTGCCTCTCACGTGTCCCTTTTTTGGGGACCTGGCCCGCCATGTAGGGATGTGCCCTGACTGGGAATTGAACCAGTGACCCTTTGATTTGCAGGCCGGCACTCAATTCACTGAGCCATACCAGCCAGGGTCAGATGTAATATCTTAGAACTCTGGATGCCAGAAGTCCAAAGTCAGTCTCACTGGGCTGCAGTCAAGGTGTGCTCCCTCTGGGGGCTCTCGCAGGCCACCTGCATTCCTGATGTGGCCTCACGTCGCTCCAGTCTGTGCTTCCATGGCCGCATTGCTTTCTCTGACTCTGATCCTCCAGTCTCCTTCTCCTAAGGACCCTTTAATGACATCGGGCTCCCCAGATAGTCCCGGATAATCTTCCCATTTCAAGATCCTTAATTTAGTCACATCTGCAAAGTCCCTCTTGCCATGGAGATCAGCGTATTTGCAGGTTCCAGGGATCAGCACGTGGGCAGGACAAACTGCCACAGTGACTGAGAGAACAGATGGAAAACAGAGAAAAGTGGGAAAAAAGCCTTGGCTGCGGAGCTTGGTTGGTTACACCAAGGTTGTGGGTTCCGTCCCTGGTCAGGGCACGTACAAGAATCAGCCATCAGCCCTGGCTGGTGTGGCTCAGTGGATTGAGCGCTAGCTTGCGAACCTAAAGGTCACCGGTTGGATTCCCAGTCAGGGCACATGCCTGGGTTGTGGGCCAGGTCCCCAGCTGGGAGTGTGCGAGAGGCAACCACAATTGATGTATCTCTCGAACATCGATGTTTCTCTCCCTCTCTTCCCCTCTCTAAAAACAAATAAAATCTTAAAAAAGAGCCAACCAATGAATGCATGAATGGGTGGGACAACAAATTGATGTCTCTCTCTCTCTCTCTCTCCCTCTCCTCCCACCTCTGTCTCTCTCCCTTTCTAAAACCAATCAAAAAAATTTTTTTAAAGATTTTATTTATTTTAGACAGAGGGGAAAGGGAGGGAGTAAGAGGGAAACATCAATGTGCCATTGCCTCTCACGCGCCCCCTACTGGGGACCTGACTTGGCCTGCAACCCAGGCATGTGCTCTGACTGGGAATCGAACCAACGACCCTTTGATTTGCAGGCCGGCACTCAGTCCACTGAGCCACACCAGCCAGCTGGCAAAAAAAAAAAAAAGAAGAAGAAAAAAATTTCCATACTCTCACCTTCCAAATAGAATCGCTCCTTAACAGTTTGGTGCATTTCTACATAGCCTTTAAAAGCACAGTTGCATTCATACTTTATATTAAATGTGTACATTCTGCTTTTCGCTCATTGAACATCAGTTCACCAGCATCTCCATCCATTCTTCAAAATGTCATTTTAAATGGCTGTGTAATATTCTCCTGAGTGACTTGACTTAACCATTCCCTTCTACTTGGGTACCCTGGTAATTTCATTAAAAAAAACCCTATCATAAATACCTCATGGTGAACCTCTTCGCCTCTAAGTCTCTGCTTGGCTTTCAGGTGCATTCCCAGGCTTTCAGAGCCGGAGCGTTTTTTCCCGCCCTTGACATCTGCTGCCAAATTGCTTTCCAGAAGGGTGGTAGCAATTTCCCTTCCGACGCTGTGTGGGCATGAATGCTGGTTTCGCCGTACTCTCGCCAGTATTCAGTAGAACCTTCAAACATTTGTTGTTCATTTGATGGGCAGAGAAAAGAACCACTGGGCTGCTTTAATGCTGTGCCCATGGGCTTTGTCGAAAGGAACCACACAAAACAGTTAATGTGAAAATCGCTCTAGCTTTCACTGCAGAGTTCTGTTAATGACCCAGTGATTCACCTTCTAGGAACTTCCATTAAAGAAATAATCTGAGAGGTAGACACAAGTATACACTCTAAGAGGCGAACCATAGCATCGTGTAATAGGCAGTTGGAAAGCAACTTCGGTGGTAAAGATAATTATAATAGAGCATGTGTGGTCTTGGGGAAGTCGCTGTAACCGTGCGCTATTGTTTACATTTCCAATCACTCTTGCTTTATCTATTTATTAATCATTCATTCATTCCTCCCCTGTATGGATTAGGCTCTGTGCTGGCAGCTGGGGATAGAGCGATGAACCAAAGAGGGGGGATCAAAAATGCTTACCGCCCTGGCTGGTGTGGCTCAGTGGATTGAGTGCTGGCTTGTGAATCAAAGGGTCACCGGTTTGATTCCCAGTCAGGGCACATGCCTGGGTTGTGGGCCAGGTCCCCCATTGGGGGTGTGTGAGAGGTAACCACACATTGTTTCTCTCCCTCTCCTTCTCCCTCTCTTCCCCTCTCTCTAAAAATAATAAATACTTTAAAAAAATGATTACCGTCTCACTGAAGGATCGCTTCACCCCATTTTCCCATCTTTGAAATGGGGGAATTAGACAAACAACTCTTGTTGGCCTAGCGTGTATTTCCTCCTCTTCCTGGTAACAGCACTATAATGTTCTCTGGGGACTCTCCCTGTCTTACTCTCATTCTGGTTTTGATGGAGCTAACCCATCTCTAGACACTAGGTGAAGGTTCTTCTCCTGATCAATGACAACCAATCTCGGGACTTTTTCTGGGGTTGCTTTAATACTGGGCTGGGTTAGTGGGACGAAATGAAACTTGGAGCTGCCAGGGACCGTCCTGCTACACTCAGGGTTGTGACCTTGTTCGAGCAATCTGTGATCTGCACAAACTCAGCCTGAGCTCCTCTTGCCAACCCTTCCCTCCTGGGTGCAGGACTGTGCCAGGATGGGATGGAAGGGATGCCTTTTAAAAATGTATCCACCTAGTAGTAGTGGCTTCTGTCATTTGTTCATCCCAGAGGCCTCTTTTTTCATTGTTTTGTAATTTTCCCTTAAGACAGCTGGTGACCCTAGCATAGTACAGAAGAGGCTGCCCGAGAATAGAGGAAAGCAGGCAGGAGAGACAGAAAGACAAGCTCCTGACTGATCCAGCCATTCCTGATGCAGGCTCCATTTGTGAACTTTTCAGTTACGTGAACCAAGAAATATGCACTCTCTCCTGCCCCGCCCTCCTTTTATTTATTTATTTATTTATTTATTTTTCTTAAGCCAGTTTTCACCGGGGTTCTGTTACTTGCAAGTGTAACAGAACTGACTGATAATTGCACGGGACTGGCTGCTAACTTTAGCTTCTCATTCTGCTCCACACACTTATTTCTCCCCTACGGACTGCCTGTTTACTTAACTCTAAAATGACAGGCTTGAGTTAGCAGTGCTTCGTATTTGCTACAGGAAGTAGGGAAGGCAGAGTATATTGACCCCATTCTACCACTGCAATGATGGCAGTTGTGAGCGATTAAGTGATTTGTCCAAATGCTGCTGGGATTTGGATCTCGGGTTATCTGGCTCCAAGACCTGTGTTCCATTGACAGATGGGTAAGCTGTGATCTTCACAGAGAAAGCAACGTTAAAACTGGGAGCCGCAAGAGGAGTTATCAGTGGTTCTTCTGATTTCCATTTGTGCTTTTCCTCTTGTGGAGCCTCTTGGCTGACAGTAGCGATAAAAGCATTTTTTGGGGGGAAAAAAGTCCCATCTATTTCTCCCCACAGGATTGGCCCAAACCAAGCTGGCTGGTGAATCAAGAGCTGGTGAGGATGTGGGAAAGCAGGTCCTCGGTCTCTTCACTCTCGGAAATAAAAATGGTCCTGGATGGTGTGACTCAGTGGACTAGCACCAGCCTACAAACCAAAGGGTCACCAGTTTGATTCCCAGTCAGAGCACATGCCTGGGTCGCAGGCCAGGTCCCCAGTGGGGGGCATGAGAGAGGCAACCACACATTAAATAAAATATTTAAAATAAAACTGGTATGCCTCCACCACCTCCACAACCTTGCTGCAGCTTCTCATGCCTGGGGGCCACTTAACTCTGCCCATGGTCACGTGATGGCTTTGGCTAATGGCATTGGGTGGAAACAGCAGTGTCAATTGTGAGGCTAGGACTTACGAGGCCTTGCATGTTGCCATTAGCCCTCTGTGTGTCTGCTCTGGGCACGAGAGGCTTTCTGTCGTGGCTGACCTGCCCTGGGCCTAGGTCCCAGAGTGGGCCACCTGGAGCACCCCTGAGCCAGCCAGACCTGAAGCCTACTGCAGAGCAGCCCTCGACAAGCCAGTCTAGATCAGCTGGCACCTAAGCAATAACACATGGTTATTATTTGAAGTTGCGGAGTTTCTGGTATTCATTGTATAGCAATAGTTGAAAGTTATAGGAAGTGCTTATTAAAATTAAAATGGATATGCCCACATGCCCTTGAGGATCCCACCTCTCCTTACTGACCCTAAGGAAACACGCGTGTACCCAAGGAAACCTGTATAAAGATGGTCACGGCAACACTGTAAGAGCAAAGAAACCGAAAATAACCTAAATGTCCAGCAACAGGAGAGTGGAAAGAGAAACATGAGTTTTCTGGAATATCATTGCAGCTCTTAAAAAGAAATGGTACAGAGTGATTTAAATAAATCTGGATAGATTTCTAAGACATATTGTTGAGTTAAAAAGCAAGCTGAAGAACAATATATACAGTGTAGTCCAATTTATGTTAAAACACACTCCCATGCTTGCTCAAAACAATAGTACCCATTTACTGTACAATACTATGCACACACCCCAGTCCTAGCTGGATCCGCGCTTTCAGACGAAGGTCTGCGAGGACCCACCATAAGCTGATAACCATGGTTACTGCCAGGACAGAGACCTAGGTTGCAAAGAGGTGATCAAAGGGGACTTTAGCTTTATCTGTAATACTGTTTTTAAAAAGCAATGACAGCCCTGACCGGCGTGGCTCAGTGGGTCCGGCATCATCCTGCAAAGCGAAGGGTCGCCACTCCAATTCCTAATTCCCGGTGGTGGCACCTGCCTGCGTTGCAGGCTGGGTCCCCAGGTCGGAGCATATGAAAGGCAGCCTATAGATATTTCTCTCCCTTTCTTAATCCCTCTCTTCCCTTCTCTCTAAAATAAATAAATAAATAAATAAATAAATAAATAAATAAATAAATAAAATAAAAAGCAAAGGCAATTTATCCATACATTTCTTGTCCAATGGAATAATAATTTTCTAAAAGGAAAGAAATATATATGGACATATATACATGCATACTATGTATAAAAACCTAAGGTTCTGTTTTTTTAAAGATTTTATTTATTTCTTTTTAGAGAAAACATCAGTGTGTGGTTGCCTTTCACGTACCCCCTACTGAGGATGTGGCCCGCAACACAGGCATGTGTCCTGACTGGGAATTGAACTGGTGACCCTTGTGATTCACAGGCTGGCACTCAACCACTAAGCCACACCAGCCAGGGTCTAAGGTTCTGTTTTAAATGTCCTTTAGAGGCAAACAGACCTGAGTGCAAATTGTGCCTCCGCTACTCTGAATATCTGTTTTCTCATATGTAAAACAGGGTTGCTCACGTACATTAAACAGGGTTGTCATAAAAAACAAATAATAATGTACATAAAGTCCCAAGAATAGTGTCTCACAGGTGGTATGCGTTCAGTTAAATGCTAATTCCCATCCTGCCCATTTCCCAGCTGCTCCTAACCCTGACCTTGCTTCTCACCTGGGAGTCAGACTGTGGTGGCTGCCTCCTCGGCTTTAGCCCCTTCTCTGGTACTCATAATGGCTCCCCAAAGGTGTCTTAATCCCCAGAACCTGTGACTATGTCAGGTTAGATGGCAAAGGAGAATTAAGGTCACTGATGGAATTAAGGTTGTTGATGAACAGGCTGTAAGACAGAGTAGCCTGGATTGGGGGTGGGGGGGAAGCAGTATAACCAAAGGTCATATTTCCACCAGCAGGGGAGAGCCAGTGTGAGGATGAAGAGGAGGTCAGGCCTCAGAAATGTGAGACACTTTCCTGGTGACGCCATGGGGGTACCTGGAGAGTGCTCCAAGTTTTGGGCCAGCCCCGACTTTTCACTTGGATGAGGCAATAAACCTTCACACCTCCCTTTTAAAGTCAATTTGAAGTGGAGTTTCATCCTTTGCAACAGAACAACCCTTTGATATTCTAATGAACTAGAGATCCTTTCTCTAGAGAAAAACATGCAGACAACCGCTTGTCAACAATTTCAGGGAGACTTCTGAGCCCCTAAATTAGTCAGGCCCCAGGTTATAAAGTCCTGCTCTGCTCCAAACACATGCCGCCGGCGAGGCATCAAAGAGAGGCAGAGAAGAGAGCATGTCTTTAGGGAGTCCCGGACGCCTCCCCCCACTCCTGCAGAACAGCTGTGATTTGGGTCATAGTCAACTGACTGGGTCGGGGAATGGACGGTGGGCACTCTCTGCGGAAGGTGCAAAAGGGTCTTTGGGAATCGCTTCACGTTTAGCTTCTCTTAGGGAAATCTTTCAGCTCCTCTTTTGGAATCTCCTGGAGGGAGGGTGTAGGATGGGAAAAAATTCAGCACCTCTTGAATCTCCTTCTTGGGTCATTTCTCTCTCTCTTTTTTCTCTTCCCACACTTGGGACAACTACAGATCAGAAAGGTAGAGTGCATTGCCCAAGATACACAGCAGATGTGTGAAGGTTTTGAATTCTGGCCTCGTTGGCCCTTCTACATATTAGGAGTCCTTCCTTTCCTCTTAGAGTAAAGAAGACACGTCTCACTGTGGCCAAAGGCCTTATACACTTTGGCTCCTGCCTCTATTTTGAGCTCCCCTCCCCCTCACTCATTATGCTCCCTCCAGCTGCTCTGGCTTTCTGTCCCTCAAATGTGCCAAAACATGCATCCTGTTTCCTGTTCTTCCTTCTGCCTGGAGTCAACATTGGATAAACCAAGAGGCAAACCAAATACCTGTTCAAGGACCAGCAAAGTATGGGTTCTCCATAATTTTTTTCTGAAAAGATTTAATATTGCAAGAAGCCATTAAGGGCAAAACCAGAACATGGATTCCTTTACATTCACTTTATCATTTAGTGTTCTTAAATATTGGTGTAGAATTTTCTTTTCTATACTCTCCTTGTCGGGTTTTGGAGTCCAAGTTAGGCTTGCCTCATACACTGAGCTAGAGAGGGGCACTCTTTGAGTTTCTGGAAGAGTGTGCATGATATTGGAATTATTTCTTCCTTAAATGTTTAGCAGAACTTGCCAGTGACAATGTCTGGACCCAGAATTTTCTTCGTAGTTAATTTTTTTTGAAGTTGCTGATTTGAGCCCTGACTGGTGGGGCTCAGTTGGCTGGGGCTTGTATGAGAGGCAGCTGATCCGTGTTTCTCTCTCACATCGATGTTTCTCTCCCTCTCTTTCTCCCTCACTTCCCTTCTCTCTAAAAAATGAAATCTTTATTAAAAAGTTAAAAAAACTTGCTGATTTGTTTGAATGTTTTTATAACTAATTGAATGGTATACTATCAAGTTGTTTTTGTAAGGTTTTAATTTTCTAGGGATTTGTCTTTCATCTATATTTCAAATTTATTAGTATAAAGTTGTTTTTAATATCCAGTTTTCACCTTGTTGATACCTGTAGCACCTGTACAAATGTCCCTTTTTAATTCTTTTTGAAAAATATTTTAAAATTTTAATTTATGTATTTTTAGATAGAAGGGAAGGGAGGGAGAAAATCATCAATGTATTCGAGATACATCAACTGGTTGCCTCTTGTGCATCCCACTCGGGGACCTGGCCCTCAACCCAGGCATGTGCCCTGACTGGGAATCAAACTGGTGACCCTTTGGTTCGCAGGCTGGTGCTCAATCCACCGAGTTACACCAGCCAGGGTGCTTTTCTATATTCTTGTTTTAAATGTATCTTGTAACTATCTATAGTTGTATCTGTAAAATATCCAGGGTACAATCTTTTAACAGGAGTATTTAGTCCATATACATGTAATAAAATTATTCTTATATCTGAGTTGAAATTTTCCTCCTTATATTTTTGCACAACTTTTCTATCTGCTCTATTTTTTGCATTTCTTTCCCTTCAAATTCATTTTTATCATTTCATTACTCTATATATTAGTTTTAAATTAATAATCTATTTTTTTTAGTGTTTGTCCAAGAAATCAAAACTCAGACTAACTTAACAAAGCTTATAATTAATCAACAACTTTATCTCTTAGACAATACAAGGACTTTAGAATACTTTAAAACATCTAACTGCTCCTATGTTTTGTTGTGTTTATGTTCTTTCTTTAATATATAAGATATTATTATTGTTTTACACACCCAGAAGTTATTCAGATTTACTCACATATTTTTCACTTTCTTTACTTTTATTTCTTCTTCCATCTCAAATATTTCACCTGGGATTACTTTGTTTTTCTGTTTAAGTTATATCCTTTAGAATATTTTTTTACTAAGATCTGCTGCTAGTGTGAACTCTCCATTTTTTGAATCCAAAAATGTATTTTGATCTTATTCTTGAAATTTATTTTTTAGGGTATAAAATTGGCAGTCTCTATCAGCATGTTGATCTTATTTTGGCTTCCACGGTTATTGTTGAGAAGTCTGCTACCTATGATTGGTTTTTTGAAGAACATCTCTTTCCTATAACTGCTATTGAGATCTTTGCTTTTGGTATTCTTCAAATATACAATTATGTTTCTAGGTGTGAATTTCTTTATATTTTCCTGTTTGTGGTTCTTGTATCTTCAGGCTAGTTTCTCATCAATTTTGTAAAATTTGACAATTCCGCCATTATATCTTTAAATATTCCTTTTGCCACATTCTCATGCACCTCTCCTTTGGGGACTTGGAATAAATATAGATAAGGCCCTCTCACTCCATTCTTCATGTCTCTTAACTTCTTTTATACAATATATTTTCTACCCGGTCTCGTCATGGTGCATTGTGAATAATTTCCTTTGACCTATGTTACAGTTCACTATTTTTCTATTCAGCTGTTGCTTTTAACCTTAAACTTATTCAAAAAGTTTTCAGTTTTTACTAGTTCTGTCATTTTCAAAGCACCTAGATTTTTAGCATTCCTCGGTTTGTGCAAAAATGACAATCTTATACTTTATATAAAAGTCTATTGTTTTTGTCTAATATAAATTCCAAAATCACAGGTATTTAGTGCATTCTAGTGTCTCTAATTTCTGCTGGTTCTTGCTCTGGAACTTTTTCTCCTTGGTTATATCAGTGTGCTACCCTCTTTCTTTGAAAATATGTTTAAAGGAGTGATTTGAGGCCTTCCATGAAGCATCTTTTCACCAGAAAGCGCTTCCTGTGTGTGTTTATTGTCAAAAGCTTGGAAACACTACCAGTCTGAGACTAAACTGAAGTTACAACTTGAGGTCTTTTGGGCCAACCCATGTAATGGGTTGGAAATTCACAATGAGGGTCTCCTTCAGGTTTCCCTTACCCTGAAGGTATAGCCACTGCTTTCCCAGTTTAATGTGGACTCTTCACCTCCATTGGGCCCTGAGCTTTTCTTTATTACCCTTTTCTGAGAAGCCATCAAAGTAAAAGTTCAAATTTTCCAGGATTGTAAAATTTCTTCAGGGCTGATGTACTCTGATTACTTCTCTGGCTTCTCATTTTCTCTTCAGTTGTGGAATGATACATCTTGGAAAAACGTCAATGCTTTTAAGACTTAAAAAAAAATTCATCCAGCATTTTTAGTTGTTTCAGTGGGAGGGTTGAGCTGAATAACCTAGCCTGCCATTAGCAACAGCTTCAATTACTCTGTCCTCTTAGCTTTGCTTCATTTTTCCTCTTAGCATGTAACGCTACTTGACATTGTATATTTATTTGTCCACCAACTAGGTTGAAAGCTTCATGGGTGCATATGCTTTGTCTTGTTTGCTGCTGTTTTCCTGCACCCAGAAGAGTGGCTGGCAGGCAGTGACTACTCAACATTTGTTGAATGGATGAGTGAGAAAAAAGGCAATTTTGCAACCTCTTTACGCTGTGATTACAGTGGACCAAAGCAAGATGACTGGGGGATTCAGAAACATGGTCACACAAATCTAGAGTTTGTATGAAGACCTTTTAAAGCACAATCCCAAGTCAAGGTTGCAATTTAGCGAAGTGGTGTAAAGAAGTGAGCGTGAGGCTCCCTGGTTGTCAGTGCTTCCCAGGCTCAGGGATCAGGCTGGTTCGGGGGTTGCAGTTGGTACCCATCGGTTAGCGTGTCTCTTTGCCTCTCTCTGGGACTCTGTTTACTTCCTCACCCATCTTTGCCTGCCTGTCATCCTGACCTCTCACTGAGACTAAGGTGACTGTGACCCTCCCATTTCCTTTCACTTTGCTCTTGTCTCTCTATGACTTCGTCTCTGTTTTTGTGTCCCTATCTTTCTCTGTTGTGTCTTGGTCAAGTTCTCCTCCTGTCTCTTTCCTCTTCTATATGATGCAACCCCAATGGTTCTGACTCTGCCCGCACCCCTCCTCCCTAGCTTTGTGTCCAGGACGTCTGCCAAGCCAATTTCTATCCTGGTCACCAATCTCTCTTTCTCTGCCCCACTCCCCTTTCTTGTGACTATGCCTTTTCTGTTTCTATACTCTGTTTCTGCTGTGTCACTTCTGTCACTGTGTCCCTCTTGTCACCAGCTCCTCTGCCTTTATTTCATTTGTCACCGTGTCACTGAATGTGCTCTGTTACTCCCACTCTGGCACTGTCACCACTATCGCTCTGCACTCTAAGTCTGTGCATTGCTGCTGTTCCTTTTCAATCTGTCTCTGTCTCTGCTGCCTCCCCCAGTCCTGAACCTTCCATGTCTGCCCCCAACTCTGCTTGTTTCCTCTTCTTCTGTCATAGTCCCCTCTCTGCCTTGAACCTTCAGGTCTGTCTCCATCCCCTCTGCTTCTGCTCCCTCCATTGCTCTGCCACTTTGCATTCTTCCTCTGTCCCCTCTGGAAATTGGTCCACTCCCCATCCCCTGTTGTTTCGTGTCTCTGACATCATTACCTTCACCCCCGCCCTCTCTGTCCACAGGTGTCCTCTTTGCCTCTGTCACTGTTGCCTCCAACGTTGTCTCTTGAATTTTTCCTTTATTTTTGTCCCTTGTCATTCTATTATGTCTGTTTTCTGTTCTGTCACTGTCCCCTATATCTTTGTCACCTCTGAGTCTCTGTCTTTTGTCGCTATGATTGTCACCTTCTCTATATCTGCCACTGTCCCCCTTATCTTTCCCCTCTATTACTGACCCCTTGGCCTTTGTCCTTTCTGTCACTGTCTCCTCTCTGTTCATGATACTGTTTTTTGTCTCTGTTACTGTCCTCTTGGTCTCTGTCCCTTCTTTCTCAGACCCTTTAGACTCTGTCCAGGACGCCTGGGGTCTCTGTCTCAGTCCCCTCAGCCTCTGCTGGCCGCCTCTGCATCTCCTCTGCAGCATTCACCCCTACCTGGCCCAGAGTCTTCTCCTTTGCCTCTGACCGTCCTCTTCGTCAGGGTCGATTTCACTTCCAACACAGTCTCTGCTGTCGTTCTCTGCTGCTGTGCCCCACCCCGCCCCAGGCCCAGGTCCCCTCTGCCTTCCGGCCCTCCATCGGTCACCGCGGCTCCCTGACCAGAACAAGCCTCCTCTATTGGCCGATCACCTCACCGTCCGCCTCGCCTCTGGGCCCTGGCTGCCTCGCTCTCTTGCTCTGTCCGCTTCTACTCCTTCTGTTTGTGAGTCGTCTTCTGTTCCTAGGGGTTTGCGCGCGCGCGTGTGTGTGTGTGTGTGTGTGTGTGTGTGTGTGTGAGGGAGGCTCTGTCCCTTTGGCGCCTTGTTTCTCCAGGTCCATCTCTGGATGTATCTCTTCAGCATTTCGTTTCTTGACGAGAATTTGAGAACTTTTCTGGGACAGGAAGGCCCACCTCAGTCCACCAGTTAGTTAGCCCATCTTCCCCCGTCGCGCCTCCAGCCTCACACCTCTCCTTACACCCTTTCCCGCCTTTATCGCTTCCTCACGAGCGACAACGAAACTCGAGCGCATGCGCAGCAAGCGCCGCACTCTAGAAGGTACGTGCACCCCGCCTGCGGGCTCGCGGGAGCTCCTGCGAACTCGCGCGCGAGCTCGCACGTTCCCGCGGCTTGCTCGGCAACTGGTGACGTCATGGAGGCTGTAGCCGGCCCCCTTGGCTGTCTCAACCAGCACGCGGTGGCTGGAGTAGGTAGCCAAGCGTTGCCAAGCACCAGGTGGCGCTCAGCTCCTGAGATCACAGACCCCGAAAAAGTCGTGTCGTCATGGCAACTCTACCTCATCTAATTGGATACCTGAGCTATTTGGTTGGATATGCTAATCTCATTGGATGTTTGTTGAGTTAAGGCCTGTGTGATTGGATGCCAGAGAATTTTGATGTTTCTTTCTCAGCATTTCTCTTCTCTGGTGGGGTGTCTCACCACAAGCACGGGCAATACAAAGTGACTTGAGTCGCCGGGGGCGTGAGGGGTGTCGCACAGGGCCCTGAAACACAGCCGGCGTCAGGGGACCAAACAGGCTCTTTCAGGTACAGTCTTCCGTTATCCCGCCAGAGGGCGCCACAGTGTGCTGGGCCCTTGGAGGCCTGGTGACTGGTGATGTCACTGGCGATCCACTCTTGATTGGCTACATCTTTCTGCAATAGCAAAGTCATAAGGGAGGCCTTAGAGAGCTTTATCGTAGGAGGGAAACTGTGTGCCCAGGAATAAGTTATGACCTTGATCTCGAATACTTAAATATGCAACGGGAATTCACCCTTATTATCTCTTCTAATCTCCATAATCACTCTCAGACGTGCAAACTATTATTAGAAAGGACACCTACTGAAGCTATGGACCCGTGTAATAGACACCTGTTGTGTTTGCCTAACATCTGTTATCCATGATTTAAAAAAAAATTATAGGCTTTTCTTTTAGCAGTTTTAGGTTTACAGAAAAATTGAGCATAAAGTAAGAGGGTTCCCATATACTCCAATGGGTATATGGTATAATGGAACCCTATTATTAACATCTTGAATTAGTGTGGTATGTTTGTTACAATTAAGGGCAATACTGTATGATTCCGGTTATATGAGGTACCTAGAGCATCAAATTCAGAGACGAAAAGTAGAATGGTGGCAGGGAGGGGGGGAGAATGGGGAGCTGTCGTTTAATGGGTATAAAGTTTCTGTCTTGCAAGATGAAAAGAGTTCAGAGATCGGTTGCACAATGTGAATGTACTTACCACTACTGAACTGTACACTAAAAAGGTTGAGCCCTTCCCCTGGCTGATGTGGTTCAGTGGATTGAGTGTGGGCCTGCAAACCAAAGGGTTGCCAGTTCGATTCCCAGTCAGGGTACATGTCTGTGTTGCAGGCCAGGTCCCCAGTAGGGGGTGTGCAAGAGGCAACCACACACTGATGTTTTTTTCCCTCTCTTTCTCCCTACCGTCCCCTCTCTCTACAAATAAATAAAATATTTTTAAAAATACCTTTTAAAAAAGGGTTAAGATGGTAAATTTTATGTTGCATTTTCCCACAATTAAGAAAATACTGAAAGCACCAACTTGAAGTCTTTTTTTAAAAAATATTTTATTTATTTATTTTTAGAGAGAGGGGAAGGGAAGAAGAGGGAGAGAGAGAGAAACATCAATGTGTTGTTGCCTCTCATGCACCCCCTACTAGGGACCTGGCCTGCAACCCAGGCATGTGCCCTGACTGGGAATCAAACCAGCAACCTTTTGCTTTGGGGGATGAAACCCAACCAGCTGAGCCATACTGGTCAGGGCTAATTTAAAATTTATGTTAATGATAAACTATTTTTCAAGGTGGGTGCAGTGGGTTGAATGGTGTCCCCCAAAAGATATGCCCATGTCCTAATCCCCCAGAACCTATGAATGTGACCTGATTTGGAAAAAGGGCCTTTGCAAATGTAATTAAGTTAAGGCTCTCCAGATAAGATCATCCCAGATTTAGAGTGGTCCCAAGTTCAATGACAGGTGTCCTTATAAGAGAAAGGCAGAAAAAAATAAGACACGTAGGTATGATTACCTATTCAAAGCAAACTGGTGGTAAAAAAATTGTCCTTTTTACCTGTTTACATATCCCTGTATGCAAACATCTTGCTTCCTTCTGGAACAGCTGATATGTATTAGGCCAGTCAATATTAAAGTTATTAAAAAGATTCCTAATGCACAAACATATGCTAATAATATATGAGTTGGAACCCAAAAAACCTGGAATTATGTTTTGGAGGGCAGACCCCTTGTAATACAGGCTTTCCCTGCTAGGTGAGTGTTCTAGGAATCCATTTGAATCAGTGTACCGGCTGACATTGTTGCATGAGGCTGCATTCGGCTTCGGTGAATTTTTTTTTTTGAAGACTCTGAACGCATTTGCCCATTTCATGATGGTGACTGATGAGCGCACCTGCCCTCCCTGACCTGAAAGTTCAGCAGTTTTGACCAGAAACAGCACGATCCCCGTGCCCCACCCTCCCTATTCACCCAAACTTGCCCTCAGTGACTTCTTTTATTTCCCCAGATGACAAAAGTCCTCCAAAGGAAACGTTTTGCCCATGTGGAAGAGGTGAAACAAACAAACAAACAAAACGACAGGAGCACTAAAAGACATCAAAATTGACGAGTTCAGAAACTGTTTTAAGCAGTGGAAAAAATGTCTCGATAGGTGTATTGCATCAAATGGAGAGTCCTTTGAAGGTGACTGAAGTTGAAACATTTAAGAATAAATACACAATTTTTTAATAAATAAATTCCGTTTTGGGGAGGATCCTCCCATATGACAATCATTAGCAATTTTACTCACCATTATTATCAATATTAATAGCAAACTTTGGAGTCACATGTCTATATGCCAAATACTGTGCTGGCTCATTGCATTATTTTAGTCTTCGTCACTTTCTTACGAAGTAGGCATTATCATTTTGTGTATCTTACAGTTAAAGAAATTGGGGCATAGATTGGTTATACAATTTGCCCAAACTCACAGAGCTCATATGTGGGGAGCAGGACTTCTATTCTAGGCTGTCTGACTTCAAAGCTCATTTGCATTCCAGATAAACTCTTGCTGAAGGTGGTGGCACCATCAAATATTACAAAGAATAAACCAGCAGCCTGCCCAAGAAACCAGTAGAATATGACATCAATTTAAAGGTTAAGTTTCTTTGACATGATGGAATGTCTTCTTCTCATGTCTATTTTCAAGATATTTATTAGGTTGAAATTAACCTGCAATTCTTGTGGATGCTAATAGGCTGCCCTGTTCACCCTTAAGCTAAACTTTACAAATGATATTGTAGTTTTATAACCTTGACATTTATTAGGGTTTGAAAAGTGCAGCTTGCTCCTTGAGAAAATAGAGTAAATATATGCTCCTAGTGCAATTAAAAAATTAGTGTTATGCCCTGCCTGGTGTGGCTCAGTGGATTGAGCGCTGGTTTGCAAACCAAAGAATCGACGGTTTGATTCCCAGTCAGGGCACATGCTTGGGTTGCGGGCCAGGCCCGCAGCAGGGGGCGCGCGAGAGGCAACCACACCTTGATGTTTCTCTCCCTCCCTTCCCCTCTGTCTAAAAATAAATAAACAAAATCTTAAAAAAAAAATAGTGTTATATGTACATATGGAGAGAAGGCAGAGGGAGATTTGAAACAGGGGAACACAGGAGACAAGAGGATGTGAAGACAGAAGCAGAGTGAGATGTCTACAAGCCCGGGACCAGCGAGGATCACTGACAGCGCCGGGAGCTGGGAGAGGCGTGGGACAGATTCCTTCCCTGGGCTTCAGAAGGAACCACCCCTGCTGACCCCTTGACTCCAGACTTCTGGCCTCCGGAACTACTAAAGAATAAATTTCTGTTCTTTCTAGCCCGCCAGTTTTTAATATGTTATGGCAGGGCCCTACCTTGCAAACTAATGTAGTGGTTTTACCATTTTTCATGCTACTGTTTTTGGAAACGATGTTTATGGGCAAGTGGGTATGAATTAATGCCCAGTAGGCAAGAGAGGAAATGTACTTAGCATTTACGACTTTGAAGGACTGTCCCCTGCCCACTACCACAAGATTCTGTTGGAGCTGTCAATCAAGGGACACGTGTTCTCTAGTAAAGAGCTGTACGACTTCAGGAAATGAATCCACAGCTGAGTAAGAAAGGCTGAGGTCCTGAGCCAATCCCAGGTGAGATGGGCAGGGGAGGGCAAGTCAGTCATGGCAGGAGGTGGGCCCAAGAGCAAGCTTGCTAACTGGACACATGATTGGCTTGAGGTGGTCATCCAAGACCCAAGTGCAACCAATCAGAATCTTTTTCCTGACTCACTCTCCTGTGTGTGTGTGTGTGTGTGTGTGTGTTTGAGAGGGAGGGAGAGGGAGAGGGGGAGGGAGAGATCCTGATTTTGTTTTCTTTGAAGTTATCTGCTTTGAAGGTGATCCGCAGCAGGTCTTGTTAATTTCCTCCCTAACAACCTGTTCCCCTCTCTGTGCTTCCTCGCTGGTGAAGACCGCCCCCCCCCCCCCCCCCCCCCGCCTGCCGCCCGCCATGGATGGAGACTAGAAATGATAGATGCTCATTTTCCCAGACTCAGGTGGCCAGTGAACTCAGTTCTGGCAAATGAGAAGTAAGGAGAACACTTCCGGGGAGAAAAAAGACAAACACGAAAGGGAAGGCCCCTGCCCACATGTCCCGCTCTAGATGCCACTGTGTGAGAACAGAATGCGTGGTGCTAGCGTGTGCTGTGTGCACTCCTGAGCGGAAGGCGCACACTGTGTACTCATGAGGGGAAGGCAAAACGACTCTCAGAGAGGCCAACCCACTGCAGCGGAACTAACCCTGGGACTCTGTGTCTTTGAAAGATATGTTATTTGAGCAAAAGCAATCTCTGTCATTTCAGCTTTTTCTGTTGGAAATGCAGCTGAAGGCATCATAACAGATGCAGCATTATAAGCCTGGAGCTCCAAATGGCTGTCTTATTACCATTGCAAAGACCTACTTGGAAAATAAAGCCAATAAAGAGCTAAGCAGAGTCACTTGAACACCTGGATCCAACCATGCCTGAAATCCTTCTATACTCTCAGAGTTGCCACATGTAGAGGTCTTCCAGTTCTGCTTGTGGTTATGGTAGTTTGGGTTGCATTTGTGTCCTATAACCATAGTGGTCTTGGTCAATGTCACATTTACAAACTAAGGCTTAAATATATCAATCAAGTTGCCAAAGGTCATCCAGCCAGCGGATGAAACATTTGTCTGAACGCAGAACCAGGCTGTTCTTGCCCGGCTGCTGGGTACCAAAGAGGACAGGAGCCCCAGGGAGTGAGACCCACGTGTGTTTATTCTGGGGTTGACAGCAGCAGCAGTGGGTGGACTGGCCAGACGTGGGGTGTGGCAAACAGAAGGGGCAGACACAGGTGTGTGCCGTCTGTGTCTGGGGGAACACAGAGGATTGGTCCACTGACATTCACGGTGAGAATGAGGATCAGACACCAAGTCTTGAACAAACAGCAAACAGACAGACAGACGGAGGGTTTCGGGGGGCTGGGGTTCCCCAGACATGCATGGCCCCTCGACTGGAAGGGGAGCCCCAGGGAAGGACAGACAGACACAATGGAGACTGAATGCCCCCACCCTGAAACAGGGAGCTGGGCCCGCCTGCCTCCCACTCTCACACCTCTGGGGGTAGAAGGATGGGCAGGCCCAGGACCGCCCCGCACCACGCAGCTCGGACGTTATGGCTTCGAGGAGATGAATTCACGGTCCGGGCAGGAAGGGATGGGGTCCTGAGGGGGCCTGGTCCGATCCCCAGCCTAGGCCAGACCTGCAGGACCCGGCAGGAAGGAGATGTCAGCGACGGCAGGGGCTCAGCCCATGACCTGCCATAGCTCCATCACACCCCAGAGACCCAGGAGTCCTGACCCCGGGCCCCTCCTGCCTCAGACCCAGGAGTCTGGATCCCCAGCCCCCCTCCCTCTCATCCGGGCTCCTTACCCGTCACTCTGAGTTCTCTTTCTCTGACAATCCTTTGCTGCCTTTTGTGAAGCTGGTCAAAGTCTTTTCCTGAAGTAGAAAATGCAGAAGTTCAGGAATGGGGGGCAGAGGCAAATCAGTCACTAATAATCAACACAATAAGACACCGTCCTGCTTTTCCTCATTCACAATGCTCATCCTCACTCAACTCCGAAGTGACGGAGCGAGTGGATTGACCATCCCATTCTAAATACGGGAAGACTAAAGCACCAAATAAAGTCACTGGAAATGTGAGGAGCGATGAGGCCGCAGGGGTGAATGGGGCAGACTGTGTAGGGCCTCAGGGGGGCTGAGACTCTATCCTGGGGGCTAGGGACCCATAATAGGGCTGTGAGCAGACAGGGGGCAGGGTCAGCTCTAGGGATAAAATGACCTTCTGAGGCCACACAGGACTATTGCCTGAAAGTCAGAGTCAAGGCCAGACTCAGCCAGGGTTCAACTTCTCTCTGTGCCCCCAACACTGTCCAGTATGAGTACGGCCCACAGAAGCTTCTGAAGTCAGCGGAATGAATGAATGAGTGAGTTAGGAGAAAAATGAATGCCAGAAGGAGGGAGTAGCTGCCATCTGTCGGTCTAAGCAGAGTCACAGTCTTTTGAAAACTCAAATCTGAGTCCACACTCAGCTGCAGAAATCCCTCCCTAGCCCTGGAAAAAAGCCCAGCGCAGGGCTGGTCTAGAGCGAGGCAAGCGAGGCATTCACTGAGGGCGCAAAATGTGAGATGTGCCCAACCAGACTCAGCAGTCAAGATGCATACTATTGGAATGCGATGTTTTTTAAAAAACAAAATTAATGAAAAAAAATCCACGATGAACAAAATATAAAATTTAATGAAAGCCACCCGTGACCTATCAGAACAAAACTATGCACCCCGATGTGTACAGTTAAAATAATGGAAAAATATTGAAAAAAGGAAGAGTAACTATTGAAATCCACATAACTTGAAGTTTAAATCTTATTTATACCCTAAACAGAATTTAGTATAATTTTTACTTTCTGTGCTTTATTGGTAGTGAATTCAGCAATAATTTTTTACAAAACTGGCTGCTTTGTTTTTCTTGGTTTCAAATGAGAGAATGGCCACATTTGAAAATTTCTCTGGACCATGTGACTATCTTAAAGGATTTTTTTAAAATTTATTTTTTTGATTGTATTTATTTATTTTTAGACAGAGGAGAGGGGAAAGAGAAAGAAAGGGAAAGAAACATCAATGTGTGTTTGCCTCTCACGTACCCCCTACTGGGGACCTGGCCTGCAACCCAGGCATGTGCCCGGACTGGGAATTGAACCGGCGACCCTTTGGTTCACAGGTCGGCGCTCAGTCCACTGAACCACACCAGCTGAGGCTTCTAATTTTGAAAAAAAATTGTCTAGCTGGTTCTCCTGAGACCCCTAAGGCTTCACGTGATCGGCCCTGCCCCCTTCCATCTCTGCTCCAGGCTCACCCACCTGCACTGACCTCTGGCCTCTGCCTCTGCACTGCTTCTGAGGATGCCGGCTGCACGCTCCATGAAGCCTTCACCTTGAAACCTCCACCTGAGCTGATTCCCTCTCAACCCCCAGGCCTCTGCTCAAATGTCACCTCCTTCTAGAGACCCTCCCTGAACCTCTAAGGGGCTGGCCCATTCTCCGCCCACATTCTTTCCACTTTCCAGATGTTCAAAGTTGTTGGATCACAATCCACAGGACAAAAAAATCAAATCAATCAATCAATCAACACAGTGATCCCTACAATGAGCATTGCCCCGGGAAATTTTCTGTTCTGTTGTATTTTGACTTTCTTTTCTTATTCATTAAAAAAAATTGTTGATCCTTATCCAGTAAATCACAACCTACAAATTTTCACACCCTGCTGTTCCAAGGTATCACTCAGTTTTTCCCCTTTACTTTGGCCTCAGCATCTTGAGAAATGATAGGAACAGTAGGCGACCATTGGCAGATGCTTATTCCTGCATTAACTCACTGAATCCCCACATCTGTGCTGACGGTAATGCTATTAACAGCCCCACTTCCCAGCAGAGAAAACTGAGACACAGAGAGGGAAAGTAACTGGTTCTAAGTCACACAGCAAACGTTGGTAGAGCACGTTTTTGAACCTAGGTCATTTGGCTCCGAAATCCAAAGAGACGGGATGCCCTGGGTGAATGGCGCCCCACTCACCTCCACCAGCTGATGCCAGTGCTCCACAGGCTTGCGGGGGTTGGCCAGCATCTCTGCCCAGTGCTCACGGCCATGGGGGTCGGCAGCATCAGGGCCCACGCGGCAAACGCCGATCACCTCGTTGTGCCCGATGCTGGGGGTGGAGTGGGGTGTAGGCCATGAGCATCCAGATAGGCTGGGAGTGACCCGCCCCCCTCCTGCCCTGTGCCCCCAGATTGCGCCCCTCACCAGTCGTAGTCTACCACTGCGATGCTGAGTCCCACGTTCTCCACGCTCTCGGGGGCCACGTCGAACACCAGCGCCTCGTTGTAGGTGGGGTTCAGCGTATTCTTCTTGATCGAGGTTTTCCGCTTCTTGAGCCGCCGCCCCTCACTGATCAAAGAGGCCTTCACGTAGGGGTCTGGGGGTGGGCAGGGAGAGCACTGAACCAGGACTTCCTACCTCGGACCCTTCCTCCACCTTCCCCCAAGGGTCTGGGTCCCCAGCCTTTTCTCCCCCAGGCCCCTTCTCCCTCAGACCCAGGAGTCCTGACCCCTCAGTCCCTCCTCCCTCAGACCCACCAGAGAAGCCAGTGAGGTCCATGGCTTTGAGGTTAGAGGCTTTGATGATGGTCACGGTGAGGCGCCCGGCCGTGGGGAGGTAGCAGAGTGAAAAGTTCAGCTCCCCAAGATCTGCCTTTTCCTGCAGGTGGGGAAAGGGGTCCAGCCACATGCCCCACCTGTGTCTCCCCACCTCTCCTTGACTCCTGTCCCATCAGAAGCCTCCAGGACTCTCCTCCCTGTTACCCATCCAGGGCTCAGATTTCCAATCCACTGAACAATCTGACTCTGGGCCAAACCTGGTAGCTCCCCAGCCACAGCTGCCTGCCCCAGTCAAAGCCTGTTTGTTCTGCAGGGAAGAAGATGGGCAGAGGCAGGAGCAGGGGCTGGGGGGCGGGGGGATGGAGCGGGAGAGACACACACACACACAGAAACAGACTGAGACAGAGACCAAAACACTGAGAGAGGCAGTTAGAAAGACAGACCCACAGCGTTCTCAAGTAGGAAACACCGACCCAGTAAGATGGAGACCTAGAGAGTGTCAGAGGCCCAGGACCAGAGAGGGAGAGCAGAGGCTGCAGAGGGGGTGACAGAGCCCCGGGGAGGAGCCAGAGCCCCAAGGGGCAGGACCAGAGATGCAGAGAAAGGGGGGCAGAGACTTGGTGGGGAGCCATGGAGACCCAGAGAGATAGACCAGAATGAGAAGGGAGGTGCAGAAACCGCGAGGGATAAACAGAGATCTCCCCAGAGAAAGAGACAGAGGCCCGAGACTGAGACCAAGAAGAGATGCAGAGAAGGCAGTGTTAGTGGGGGCAGGAGACCCACGCAGAGCCACAGTGAGGCTAAAAGGAGACAGAGCCTCCCATGCTGACAGACGGACAGACACAGAGCAGGGGCCAGAGCTAGCCAGGACCCACGACCCGCCCCAAGCTGCAGTCTCATCCAGGCCCCTGGCCTCCCAACCACACTGACCAAGGAGGCCTCGGACCTTGGTCCCCCCACTCACTCATTCCCCTTGTCCCAGGCTGTTCCCTCTTCAAAATCTTTAAGCCTCAGCTCAGCTGTCACCTCCTCCCACAAGTTCCCAGAGCCCCTGCAGCCCTGAGCAGGTGATCCTCCTGTCCCTCCTAAGGCTGGCCCCTGACAGTGAGCTGTGTGACAGCCTAGACCTGGAGCTCCTGAGGACTGTTTGAGGTCCCCAGGTCCCAACCCTGCAAAAAAAACCCGGTTGTTGAAGGAATGAATGAATACATGAATGGGTGAAGACCCCGAGTAATAATAAGGGAGGGAGAAAATGGGAAAGGACAGACACAGGAGACAAAGATGGATGCAGGGAGAGGTCTGGGTGTGGGACTGCCTTGGGTTATGACAGGGAGACAGAGGACAGATGGGGGCCCTGGGGACAAGGATCCTGGAACTAGGCACATGGCTCTCAGAGGCTGGGCTTGGACTAAGCAGACCACAGAGAGTCTCGTGAAGGGGACTGCAGGCAGAGCCACTGCACTGGTTCCACTATGTTGTTGTACGCACGGGGAAACTGAGGCTTGGAGAAAAAGAGGGCCTTGAGCATGGCCATCATGTGGTATGAGGACAGAGCTCACCCCCAACACCCCGCAATCCCCTGACACACACAGCTTCCCCAGACTGGCCGAGTTGAAATGTTGGGAATCCCCAGATTGGAACTGAGGGGGCTGAGTCTTGAGGGAGGGAGGGGTCTGGACACCCAACAAGGACCCAGGAGTGAGGCTGCGGGAGGGGTTGCTGCCCAGGAGAATGAGGTCCCAGAAGGTGAGATCATGAGAAATGAGGAAGGGGGACGGTGGTCTCACAATCTGAATGCTGGGGAGTTGGGGCTGTAAGGACATTAGGATCCCAGAATGTCTAAGGCCTGGGGGTGTCAGGCCGTGAGGATTCAGGCGGAGACTGTGAAGAAGCAGGATTAGATTCAATTAGAGAGTTTGGAGGTCAAGGGTTGGAAATGTAAAATGACCAGAGATGGGAAGGGTTGGGGGTTCAGGAAGTCTGGGAAGTGGAAAATCAGGAGATTGGAAGGGGAAGGAAGTTGGAAAAACAAAAGCCGGAATTCTGGGGCCAGGAGGTTGGAGGATCAGGAAGCTGAGGTCAGAGGGCAGAAGTCACGGGGTCATGGCATGAAGTTTTGATAAAGCTGCGTCATGGGTACATGGGCGTCTATTATAGTTTATCTGTTGCCATCAGATGTCAAGGGGGGTCAGAATTTGGGAAATCTGGGGCCCAGGCATGATGTTACTATTTGACTATGTGTGGAGGGCTTGGGGGCCAGGGCTCTAGTCTTTCTTGTATACTTGCAATATTTTGCAATAAAATAAAATTTAAAAGAAAACGCAGGGCCGCCCTGGCCGGATAGCTCAGTTGGTTGGAGCATCATCCCGATACACCAAAGGTTTCAGGTTTGATGTCCGATCAGGAAACATCAAGAATCAACTAATGAGTGAGTAACTGCATGGAATAACAAAATCGATGTTTCTCTCTTTCTGTCTCTCAAATCAGTTTTTAAAAAATTAAAAAAAAAAAAAAGGAATGAAAGAAAGAAAACTCCAGGCCAAGAAGTTAAAAGGTTATGAAGTCCCGCGCTGCGGAGGCTGCAAACCAAAAGAGGCCGCAGGGGCCACTGACCGAGCCTCCCTCCACGATGTCCCGCCACAGCGGGCGGTCGGGGGGCTGCTCGGCCAGCTCCAGGAGGTTGTCCAGCACCACCTGGCCGATGAGGTCGTGCCGCGAGAAGCGGTCGAAGTCATAGACGCTGAAGTGCAGTTTGCGCTGGGCCAGCTCAGCCAGGGGCACCGAGAACTGAAATGTCTCGTTGAACACAGGGTTCAGGGTCTTCCTGTGCACCTGGGGGGCGGTGGAGACAGACAGACAGACAGCATGCCCACTGGCCCCTCCTCCCCAGGACCCAGGAGTCCAGGGACCCGCCCCTCCTCCGTGGGACCCACAGTCCAGCCCGCCGCCCCGGACCTTAGTCTGGAATTTTTTCTTGCGGTCAGGCAGCAGGTAGATCTTGACGTAGGGGTCTGAGAAGCCGTTGGAGTCCTTGGCGGGGAGGTCCAAGGCCTGCAGGATCCGCACCACCAGCTGGTCGGAGCCGTAGAGGTACCGCAGGGCAAAGCTGATGCGGCCGCACGGTGCGCCCGCGCCAGCCTCTCCCGAGCCCGGGGCCCCGCTGCCCCGCCAGCTGCCAGGTCCAGTCCCCTGGTACAGCTCCGGCTTGATCTGTCCGATGAGCTTGGCTTTTTCTTCGCCGCCCGGCAGGGGTAAGGGTAGGGCCGGTGGCCGCTCCTCACTGCTGGGGTCCGGCTGGGGGGTCAGGGTCTGCTGGGTGAGGGGCCGGGGCAGGGCTGGGTACCTGCAGAGGGGAGGGGAAGACAAAGGTGTGGCGGGTGGCTCTGATCTCTGCTTCCGAAGGCCTGGGAGACTCCTCGCTGCCTCGCGCCACCTGCACCCGCTCAGCCCTTGCCTGCCCTTCTCCAGATCTCCCTGACCTGTCCGTCCTTTCTCTGAAAAGGGGAAAATTGCAGGTCAATTTCCCTGCCGTACACAGATGCAGACATTCTCAAAAAAATATTAGCAAACCGATTCCACATGCACGAAAAAGATTAAACGCCAGGACCGAGTGGGATGCAAGGATGGTTCGACATCCATAAATCAGTCCGCCGGGCACAGCACACCCCGCAGCGGTTGTTCCCTGAGCTGCCTTGCAGCGCGCGCTGGCTCGGCTGGCTGGACCAAGAATCTGGCTTGGGGACTCACCCGCCCTGCACTGTGAGTGACGTGAGGGCGGGGTCAGCCTGC
Organism: Desmodus rotundus; assembly: GCF_022682495.2. NCBI lineage: Eukaryota > Metazoa > Chordata > Mammalia > Chiroptera > Phyllostomidae > Desmodus > Desmodus rotundus. Next base: position 46,650,354 of record NC_071398.1, read on the forward strand.
CTGCTCGCCTCTGTGTTTCCAGCACTCAGGCCTTGTGAAATGCCTTTTGCCTCAGGATCCTGGGGTGGGGGTGGGGGTGGGGGGCTAACCCTCATTCTCTCCACCTACGTAAATTTGAGTCCCGTCCTCAGCGTCCTTCTTCTTTTGGATCCAGGAGCACAGGCCTCCAGCCGCCGCCCCTTTGCCCCCTATTCAGGCCACAGGCCCTAGGCTCCTCCCCGCCTCCTCTCCCAGACCCAGGAGTCTGCAGCCCCAGCCTCCTTCATCCCCAGGATCGAGGCATCCACACTTCAAGCCCGCTCCTGCCCCAGGACTCAGGAGTGCCGTAGACGGGGAGACACACACACAGGAGGAACAGATATTCAGAGCTAACCCCCAGCCCGGCAGCCTGTCTTACCTGGTGGTGGGCGCTAGGCTTGTGACCTGCTGATGGGACTGGGCACTGGGCAAACCCCCACCACTAGGGGGCATCAGGAGCAGTCCAGAGCCTGCCCCACCCTCGGAGGGCAGCTCCGGAGAGGTCTGGCACGGTTTGACCCCCGCGGCGACTGCAGCTGCCGCCGCGGCCTCCGGATACGAGTCCATGTCCAAGTAGGAGGGCTCAGGGGGGTCAGAGCCCCCCAGGCTGCCCGGCTCCAGCAACTCCGAGAAGGGTGGGTGGTGGGCGGTGTGGGCGTGGTGATGTGGGCCCCCCAGCAAGGGATGGCCACCCAGGCCAGCCCCCAGGTGGTGCCCACCGCCGCCTACCAGGCCCGCCAGCCCGACCCCAGGGCCCAGGTCTTTTCGCAGGGGGCCGCCGCCCACTGCCGAGCCTCCCTTGTCCCGCCAGGGCACCCAGCACAACTTCCAAGACACGAAGAGGGAGACGCCCAGGAGGACGATGCCACAGAACGTCACGATGACTGACAGCAGGCTCACAGAGATGTCTGGGGAGAGTGAGGACAGAGGTCAGGGGTCAGGGTGGGGGTCAGCCACAATGTATCTTCCCACTGCAATCCCCGAAGAACTGAGCTTTGAAAAATAATTTTTAAAAAGATTTTACTTATTTATTTTTAGACAAAGGGGAAGGGAGGGAGAAAGAGAATTAGAGAAACATCAATGTGTAGTTGCCTCTCACGTGGCCCCCACTGGGGACCTGGCTTGTAACCCAGGCATGTGCCCTGACTGGGAATCAAACTGGTGACCCTCTGCTTCACAGCCTGCGCTGAATCCACTGAGCTACACCAGCCAGGGCTGAAAAATAATTTTTAAAAAATAACTTTTAGTATTTGCTGTACATTGTCCAAAGCAATATATATATATATTTAAACTCCATGACCCTACAAAGTCAATATTTTATTTTTAATGTTTTTTTAAAGAAGATTCTTTTATTAAAACTGGGTGTTTTTATGTAAGCATGTTAAAGACGAGGAAACTGAGGCACAGAGAGGCTGAGTGACTTGTCTAAGGCTGCACAGGTGGCAGATCTGGGGTCTGAACTCTGCAGTCCGTCTCCAGATTTTATTCTCTTTGTTGTTAGCATGCAATGCCTCTCTGTAAGGGGATACACCGTCTGAGATAGGACCAAAGTCCCCCCAAATACTCAGAGAATATCCAAGAAAAAAGAGTGCATGGCGCAGTTAGGCAGGTCAGAGTTCAAATCCCAGCTTGCTGTGTGGCCTTGGGAAAATATCTTAACCACTCTGAGCTTTACATCCCCCATTTTCCAGATAGAAAAATCAGTCCTGCCTCTCTGGGGTGCCTGGCTCCAAAGCCCACTGTTCTCCACCATTATGTTACCATCCCTCAATATGTCCTAGGAAGTGGGAGTTCGAATGTGACTTTTTACTAGAATAAATCTTGCTGCACCCTGTGTATCCACTACTACAGCCAACACATTCTGAGTGCCTACTGGGTGCTGCTGTGCCTTCCCGAGAAACCCAAGTACAGCCCAGTTCTTGAACCAAAGGTTCTGGCTCATTCCGTAATTGGTACCAGGAGTGGAGTTTCTCAAAAAAGGCCTGGCTGGTGTGGCTCAGTGGCTTGAGCGCCGGACTGCAAAGCAAAGGGTCACTGGTTCGATTCCCAATCAGGGCACATACCTGGGTTGTGGGCCAGGTCCCCAGTAGGGGGCCTCCAAGAGGCAACCACACACTGATGTTTCTCTCCCTCTCTCTCCCTTCCCCTCTCTCTAAAAATAAAAGAAATAAATCTTAAAAAAAAAAAAAGACATTCCAGCCTCCTGAACACGGGAAGAATTTAGAAAAGGGGGTCGTTTTAGAGGACAAGACAGAGAAGAGAGGAGAAACCTGAACAGACATCTTTCTCCCCATCGTCAGCCTGACTCAGGCCCTCTGCAAATCAAAGCTTCTCAAAGCTTCAGTCCTCAAACTCTGCCAGATTTCTCCTTCCTGGGCCAGGGAGCCACGGGGTTGGTGAGGTGAGGCCATGGGTTTGTGTGGTGAAAGGTTCCCCCTGCCCAGAGAACGGTGGGCCCTTGAGGGAAGCTCCAAGCCTGTGGGACGCCCTGTCTGAGCAGTTTCGTTCACCTGAGAAACCTTGAGTCACACCAGGTAGTCTGTGCAACAATGCAGTTGATGGTGGGGGTCTAGGGCCACGCTGTAGCTGCTGACTTCTGGTGGGGCTGGAGACCAAGGTCAGCCACAGGGGCAGCCAGCCACGTCTACATGACTGAGCCTCAGTTACAAGCCCTGGGCACCAAGGCCTGAATGCAGACAGGTCAGTCTCACTCAAGAGCCTGAGATTTTAAGCATTTATGCGAGATGTACACAGATAACTGTAGGAGATATATGGCAACAGAGTGCAGGATGGGAGAGGACCCCAGGGCAAAATGCAAAAGGTCCGGGGTTAAATGGACCACAAGCTCCTTCTCCTTAGGTCAGAATTTTGGGGGACCAGCAGCAGGCAGGATGGAGGCAAGACTCTAAGAGGGATTGGCCCCCACCGGGACCAGAAAGCTGAGTGGGTCTGCTCTGAATCTGAAAATCCTGGCTGTGGAGGAGGCAGGGGGCTGGCCAAGACAGCGGGGCGTTGTGGGGAGGGTGCTGACCTGCATCTGGGCCCCGGGGATAGCCTCGAATTCGCAGGTCGTTGAACTCCTGGCACCTGTCGCTGGTGTCGGCATCTCGGACCCGTGCACAGAGGTCCGAGACCAGAATGAGTGCCCGTCGGCAGAGGTCATCCTCGTAGTCTCCTGACATGGTGACCGGCGGGGTCCTGCGCTTGGGAGGGGCCAGCAAGGGTGCAGGTGAGGAACGAGATGGGGGAGAGAGAGTGGATAAAGTGGAAAAAGGAAGAGAAAAGGAAGAATGGCAAGGGGACAGAGATGGGCGTGAGCAGACAAGAGGGCAGCAAATGGGGACAAAGGGACCAGGAGGAAGAGACTGGGGAGGCCACAAGGGGCAGAAATTAAGGATGCACAAAAAAGGGGTGAACAGACAAGGAGACACAGGGGTGCAGAGGTGAACAGATGGAGTTTAGGGATGGACAGACAAGGGGACGGTCATTCGTCATTCATGCTTTCAACACATATTCATGGAGCGTTGACTACATGCCAGCAACTATGCCAGCGGCTGCAGGCCCATCAGGGAACGAACCCCATGCATTCCCTAACTTCCTGGGGTCACCACCCACTGAGAGGTGACAAAGAGTAAACGAATCCACAGACACACATAAACAACTAAACACTCTCAGACTGTGAGAAGTGCTCTAAAAAATTAGTGGGTGGATGTGCCACAAAGGAATTGGGAGGTGGGCGGTCATGGGGTGGCAGCGGGGAGATAGGGGGTGCTCTTTGAGACCTGAAGGGTGAGATGGAGCTGGCTAGAGGGGCTGGAGTGGGGAAAAGCATTCGAAGCAGCACGAACAGCGTGAGCAATGGCCCAGGGTGGGAAAGGTCTTGGTGAGTCCAAGGGATGGAAAGGAGGCTGGATGGGAGTAGACAGGGGAGAGGACTAGGGAAGAGGGATGGGGGGAGGCAGAGAGATAACAGGCGGTTCTGTGTGGTGGTGGCTGGGGAGAGATGAAGCTGCAGGATGCAGAGATAGGGACCAAGCAGAGGGAGGGAGAGATGAGGGGCGGGAGATAGAGATAATGGGAAGGGCAAACTGGGGCTCAGAACAGAGGGATGGAGAGACAGAAGTCAGGGACTGAGACTTGGAATGGAGAGCCGAGAACAGACTGGTGTGTAATTCTTTGGAGTGTGAGAGATGGGCAGACGGAGGGGCAGTGAGGAGGGCCAGGCAAGACAGTGGACAGCAGTATCTCTGAGAGAGGAACAGTGGACTGGAGAATGGATGGGAGGCAGAAATAAAGGAAAGACTGGCAGATAAAGGCCAGAGATCACAGTTGGACAAAGGGATACAGCAGAGGGCTGGGCACACAGGCAGGGGTTCAGCAGCAAGGTTGGATGGGGGGAGCATCAATAAGAGGGGACCAGGAAAAAGAGGTGGACGCGGGGAGAGGGGAAATAGCGACACATGGTTTGGGGCCAGGGAAGGACTGGAAGGAGAGTGCAGGGGAAACTGGGGACAGACAGATCAGGGCTCACAGATGGACAGATGGACAGGTGGCGTGGGGGCTCTGCAGAAGGCCAGGACTCTGTCTGAGTCAGGCATGGTCAGACTCACCTGCGCTTATCCCTGTCGTGTCCTGGGTGGCTGCCGAGGCGGCGGCTGGCGGCAGCCCATGGGGGTTGGAGGGCGGACAAGGGTCTGTGGACCCGCCCCCACGCGCGCCAGGTGGTAAGAGGGAGTGCGGGATCTGATGGCTGGGGCCCGGAGAAAAAGCTTGTCTGAACCTCACATCTTGTCCTATGCTGGCGAGCTGCTCGACCCCAGGTGACCCCTGGGAGGTCCCGCCACCCCCCCCCCCACCTCCGGGCCCCCACCTCCCGTTAAGCTTAGAGACTACAATTCCCGGCAGGCCTTGCGCTTGCACTGCAGCAACTTTATAGGCCCAGAGCTGCAGGGTCTCCCGGGAGTTGAAGTCCTTAATGCCTCTCCCCGCCGCAGAAAGGATGGGAATTTTTTGGAGGTGGGGGGGTTATGAGATGCCGGGGTCCCAAAGCACTGCAGGGGACAGGAATGAAGTCTGGGACCTGGAGCGGCCGCAGAGTCCTAAGACTTTAGGGGCCGTGGAGTACATAAACGATCCCCACGCCCAGGGGAATCGATGGGCGAGGTTGGGGTACACCCCGGTGTTTCGGGAACCCCCCTTCCAGGGCCACGTGCCCTTCCCAGGGGCAGTCAGCGAGTGCTGCAGCAGTACCACTCCCAGGCCCGAGATCGGCGCGCCTCTGCAACTACCCCGCCCCCACGCGCCCGGGCTGCCCCCCAGGATCCGGCTGGGGCGGGGGCTGGGGCTGGGGCAAGGGGGAGGGGAGGAGCGGACTCACCGGAGCCGCCGCTGCCGCCGCAGCAGCTCCGCACGCCCGCCGCGGTGCGCGCTCGGCTCCTCCCCCCGCCCTGGCGCAGGTCCGCCGCTCCTCCCCTGCACCCCCCCTTTTCCCCCTCCGAACCTGCGGCTTCAAAGCCGAAATCGCGCGGCCGCCGGGAGGAAGGAAGGAGACTTCCCGGGACCGAAGCATCAGAGCCCCAGCGCTCTTCCTGACCTCTACTCCCCCAGGATCCAGGGGACCCAATCCACGGCCCCTCTTCTATCAAACAGAGAAGTCCGGGACCCCAGTCCCCTAGCTTCTCCCAGAACCTAGGATACGGAGCTCCCCCCATCAAATCCAGGAATCCACTCCGCCCACCCTCTCCAACTCCGGGACCCGGGAGTCCCAGCCCCGCCCCCGCCCCCACCTCCGCAGGACCCGGGCTGCGAGTCTCCCGGCGGCTGGCGGTGGGAGGGGAGGCGGGGCCTCAGAGCCCGCGGGGGGGGGGGGGGCGCCACAGCCCAGCGCGGAGGTGCCAGAAGCACCTGGGTTTGAATCCTGCCAGAGCCGGCTCCTGCTCTGTCATCTTGCGTTCTTTGCTTTGAGCTCGTTTCCTCATTAACAAAATCTGGACCATAAACCCGATTCCGAAGGGATCGGTCGCTACAGATTGGCATCAAGTAGGTGCTTAATGAACCTTTCTTAAAAGCAGCCAGAAACAGTAACTGGTGTATTAATTGCAGTTAATGATAATCGCCCTGACTCTGATCTGGGCACTGGGCTAAGTGCTACGAAAGCGTTTTCTCATTTAATCTGTACTGTGGCCCTATGAGGTGGGCGCAGTTCTGTTATTCCCATTTCACAGGGGAAACAAGTGAGGTTCGTTGAGGGTCAATTCCTTGGAGAAGTTCCAGAGCTGATAGTCACAATTGTGATGCACAGGCAGCCCCGTTCCGCAGAGAGAGACACGCGGAAGGAAGTGGGCTACGATGCATACACTCAGAGACATGTGCACAGATGGGCTTGCCAGATTCCCGTGCCACGTTCCCAGACGCTCAGATTCTGAGGCTGCCGAAACACCGAGAGGCAGCTGTAGTTGTCTGATCAGGGTGTGAGACTTTCGGTGCAAAATACCAGAGTTCCCCTTCCAGCTCTGCTCTGTCAGCACTGTGTGACCTTGGATGAATTACTTATATTCTCAATGCCTCACTTTTCCTATTTGTAAATGAGATGATTTTTTTTTTAAACCAGTTTCTGCCCTGGCTGGTGTGGCTCAGTGGATTGAGTGCCGGCCAGCAAATCAGAGTCGCCGGTTCTATTCCCAGTCTAGGGCACTTGCCTGGGTTGCGGGCCAGGTTGGGTTCCCAGTAGGGGGCGCGCGAGAGGCAACCACAAGTTGATGTTTCCCTCTCTCCCTTTCCCTCTGTCTAAAATAAATAAATAAAATCTTTACACACAAAAAAAACCAGTTTCTATGTCATTTCGTTATTTTGAGGATTCAATTAAATGTACGTGAGGTGAAAAGATGCTTAGTATTTAGTAGTACTGTCATAATTATTAATTACATGCTTTGCTCATGTGTTCATTTCCGAAAAGATTTTATTTATTTATTTTTAGAGAGAAGGGAATAGAAGGAGAAAGAGAGGGAGAGAGACATCAATGTGCGAGAGAAATATCGATCGGTCACCTCTTGCTCACCCCCAACCGGGGACCTGGCCCATAACCCAGGTGCGTGCCCACCAGGGAATCAAACCCATGACCTTTTGGTTTGCAAGAAGACGCCCAACCCACTGAGCCACATCAGTCAGGATTTCTTATGTGCTCTTCAACTGTATTTTACAAACAAGGGTATTGCGGCTCAGAGAGGGGAAGCGTCAGCCTGGGGTCCTGCCACTGCTTTGTTTGCATCCAGGAAGCATGAGGATCTTGATGGTCATCGCCAGCGGGAGTGTAGAGTAGTGTGGAGCACTGGATGGGGACCTAGGAGACAAAGAGAGTCTTCTGCATTCATTCAGTTTAATCCATGCAGCCGCTTGACAGGTACGTGCCAAACACCAGGCACGCAGCTGGGAACACAGCAGATGCAAACCCCAGCTTTGGGACAGGGGGGCATGATGGAAAGTCCAGGGTGCTGTGAGCGTAAGAAGGAGGTCACAGAGTGAGTGACACTTTCACTGAGCTCTCAGAAGGGTGAGTAGGCATGGGGCAGGTGAAGATGGGAGGGGGAGGAGAACAGTTTGAGGGAGAAGGAACCACCTGTGCAAGTCCTGGGGCAGGAGAGAGTTTGGCTTATGGAGGGGGACTGCTGAGCACATAAACTTCATGAGGATAGAACTTTCGTTTACTGCTGTGTCCCCCCTGCCTGATATGGTGCCTGGCACACAGTAGGCACTAAATTATTGGTTGGTTGAATGAGTAAATGAATGAACAAGTAGAGGGATAAATAGAGGGATAGGAGGATGGATGGGTAAATTGGATGGATAAATGAGTGGATGGATGGATGGATGGATGAAGAAATGGACAAATGAAAGGAAGGATGGATGGATGGATGGATGGAAATATGAAGGGATGGATAGATGGAAGGAATGGAAGGAAAAAGGAAGAGTGGGTGGTTGGATGGGTGGATGGATGGATGGATGAATAATGGATGGGTGGATGGATGGGTGGATGGATGGATGGACGGATGGATGGGTGGATGGACGGATGGATGGGTGGATGGACAGATGGATGGGTGGATGGATGGATGGATGGATGGATGGACGGATGAGTGGATGGTTGCAGGGCTGCATGCGTGGATGCATGAGTGAATACAGGAGTTTGCAAAAATATCTATGGATTCACACACAAATGTGCCTGGAACTAAATGCAGGCTCCCACCCATAGACATGCACACGTATGTTAAATATAGATACACCTCTTCTCCTGGTGCTCCCCCTGCAGAGAACAGACACTGGGAGGAAGGGTAGGCCAAGCTGGCCAGGGCTTGCGTGGATGAGGGTGCAGGGAGGCAAACCCTCAGACCAGGCTACCACCAGCCCCTCCTCCCACTGCGGCACTGACATAATATCTGGAATAGGAAGAAAATGCTGATTCAGGTATTTGTGTCCCAGGCTGTGTGCCAGACCAGGGAGTGGGACAGATATGGTCTGAGAGAGATGGGGTGAGTGGCAGAGGGAAGGAGGTGGGGCTAAGGCAGAGAGACAGGGAAGGAGTTAGAGAGACACAGATCAACAGAGATGGAGAAATAGAGCAATGGAGATAAGCATACATACACAGACAGAACCGCAGAATGGTATACGGACAGACACAGAGAGACATCAGATAGAGACTCATGAAATAGAAATTCAAATTCAGACACACAGCGAGAGGCGGCAGGGTTCCAAAGACAGACAGGTGGAGAGAGGGGTAGAAAAATAAAGTCATGGAGACATGGAGAAACGCAGATTTTAGAAGGAAAGCAGGGGGGGAGAGAGAGAGAGAGAGAAACAGGATCCCTCCAAGGAGGGAAGCAAGAGAGAGCTTCAGGTTCAGAGAGGACAAGACATTTCTCCAAGGTTGCACAGGCTGGACGTGGCATTCAATGCTGTTCTGTTTGACTCCAGAATCCTTGTCCTATTCTTCACTCTTTGTTGCCTGGAGAGGACCAGAAGGGACAGGGACGATGGGGTTGGGGCTGCTGAGTCTGGGCACAGCGGTAGGGGGAGTCACTCACTTATTCATGCAAAATACATGTTCTGCGCTTCCCTGAGTAAGGTGATGCTGGAGAGCCAGAGGGGAGTTAGGAGCTATCAGTCTGGTGGGGGGAGGCAGACACAAGTTTAAATCCCTGGACAAGACAGGTGGAGTGGAGAGGGTTCAGAGGTCTGGGAGAGGAGCAGATAAAGAACACACAGAAGAAGAATACGGAAAACATGACTGGGGGGATGAGGAGTCCAAGAAGGCTTCCTGGAGGAGGGAGCATTTGAGCTTCTTATCAGAGGATGAGAGCATTCTGGCACTTATGAAGGGCAGTCTAGAAGGCACAGCATGTGGAGAACAGAGAGAGGAATGGGCCTGGGAGGCATTTGTTAAATAAAATAATTCATAAAAGGTGACTGGAGAATGTGAAGGGGTGAGATGGGAAGGGAGTAGGACCAAATCATGTGGATCTCAGATGCCTGGGTGAGGTGCTGAGATGTCTGGGGAGCTGTGAGCAGGGGAGGGGCAGCTCTGGGTGCAGAGAGAGCCTTCTGGAAGCCTGTGGGGAAGAGAATGAGGGTGGGAGGGCAAGAGGGAGGCTGGGGAAGAGGGTCCAGGCAGGACAGAGCAAAACGTGAGTAGGTGTTGGCCATAGGAATGAAGAGAAGAGGAAGCATAGTCAAGGGGCAGAAGGGATGGAGCCTGGGCAGTGGTGGGCTCTGGGGGCTCGCTGTACCTGTGGTCGTGGGAATGAAAGGTATTCTCTGTCCTATAGGGATGGGAGTGCAACTAGAAGTGGAAGACAGCCTGATGGGAGACAAAGATATGAAGAAACAGAGGAACTGAGTCCAGAAATGGACTCAGTCTAGACTGTTTTCATTGCCAATGACAACAACATAAATGATCTAAACATTAAGGGGGAATTAATTGTATGGATGAGGGTTTCAGGCACAGCTGGATCCAGGTACCCCCAATCCTCATCAGGAATCTGTTTGCATTGTTGGTCTCTGCTTTCCTCTGGCCTTTGCTTTCAGGCAGGTTGTCTCCTCACCATATGGCAATGTGATGGCCCCCTGCAGCTCCAATCCAGACTCCAACCAGCCTGGCAACCTCAGTGGAAACACACAAAGATCCTCATTAATAACAAGTTCAGCAAAAGGCCAAGCATTGTTTCCTTGATTGATTTCTAAGCTCACCCCTGAGTAACTCACACAGAAAATCGAGGTGTTACTACCTAGAGAGCAGGGAACTGATGCTTATCAAGCAGGAATAGTGGACAGTCCAGATGGAGACCATCTGGGAGTGGAGAGAACTAGAGACACAGGGACAGAGACACACTGGGAGGACAGACGGAAAAACTAAGAAAGTCCAGCCTCCCCTGGCACAGTTCCTGCTCAGAGCTCTGCAGACACAAAGAAAGGGATGAGTAGTGGGCACCTACATGGTTAGACCCCTTCACACCTTCACTTGGGGCCCAGGAATCCAGCCTCCCAGCCCACTCCTCCCTCAGACTCACAAGTCACAGTCCCCAGCCCCTCCCCCCTGAAGGTACCATGGCAACCAAGCCCTGCCCCCCTCACCTTTCCCTCCCCCGTATAGAATCCAGTTTCTGTTTGAATCTTAACTGAGTCTAACCAGTTCCTGCGTGAGACAGGGATGAGCGCAGGGCAAGTGGGGACAGAAAGGGGATGCTAGAGGGGAGGGCAGCCAAGAGAGAGGAGAAACCTGGAGAGGTGGAAAAAGGAAACTGGGGAGAGATGGGGAGAGAGGAAGGGAGGCAGAGTGAGGGTGATAGGGTCAGAGAGAGGCAGACAACTAGGAATAGCGGGAGGGATAGCGGGCAGGGGAGATTTTGGGGAAACTGAGAGAGGAGGAGACTGGGGAGATGGAACCAGGGAAGGGGAGAGAAGTGGGGAGGAAGGGGGCGGAGAACTCAAGGGAAAGAGTGGAGAAGAGATGGGGCGAGAGATTAGCAATCAGGGGAACAAGATGCGGACAGAGGGAGAGAGGGAGGCGGGTAGAGGGACGGGGAGAGAATGAGGAAGAGAGAGGGAGACAGAGAGGTAAAAGAAGAGACTCCAGGAGTCAGGGAGAGATCGAGGAAGAAACAGGAAAGCGGGAAAGAAGGAATTGGGGCACAGGGGAGCTCCCCGAGCTCAAGGGAGCCAGGATCCCGATGTGGTCTCGGCCCTCTGACTCTTCCGCATGGGTTCCCTGGGGCTTCAAAAAGGAAGAGGAGGCAGCAGGGGGCAGAAGGAGCGGGGGTGGGTGGTCCAGTCAGAGATCTACCCTCCACTCTCCTGAGACAACCCCCACCCGCCTTCCCAGGATGCAGCAAGATGTGGAGGCCCTGTGCGGCTCCACCATGGGCACCCCCAGCATGCACAGGGAAGCAGGTACTGAGCCTCGTCCTTCTGTCTGTCTGTGCGGGTGTCTATGTGTGTGGGTGGGGGCTGGGCTGGGGGTTTTCTTCATGCACTGTGTCGTAGCCCTGGCCTGCAGTGTGGCCTCCAGTGAGTCACTGGCTTTCGGGAGAGAGAACCACCCAGACTCTCAGGTCTACCAGATTCCTGAACAGTGGTACCCTTTGGGCCTCACACTACATTTCCCATGAGCCCTTGCTGTTCTCTGGGGACCCGGAACTACAATTCCCATGAACCTCTGGGGCCTTGACTGCTCTTCTGAGGCCATTGTCTCCCTTAGACCCCTGCCTTGGTCCCTCACATTCTCCTTGTCACCCACACTGAGCTCAGCGTCTTACCCAAAAGTAACTCCTCCCTGTTTGCCATCTTCTTCTGGCCCCACCGCTGACCCCGTCTCTGGGCCAGCTGCACCCCCCATTCCCTCCCACAGCCATCAGTCCCCAGTCCCACCTCCCTGCCTACTCTCTCTGCCCCACCCCTGCCTCTCCGTGCCCACAGCCCCAGCTCCTGTCTTGTGCTCTTCCACATGGACCCTTTCTCCATCTAACGCCCTGGGCTCCCGTTTCTCCCCTCCAACCATCACCACACGCCTCCAGAGGGATCTTTTTGACCCCAGTGCTGGCCGATTCCATCTCTCCCCTGCTCACAGCTCTCTGTTGTTCCTTGTCCCTCCAAGGACGGAGTCCCAGATCCTCCGCCTGGTGTTCGAGGCCCCGTGTGTCCTGACACCGGCGGACAACTTCAGGCTTAGGTTCCACAGCTCCCTACTTGCATTCTGCTTTAGCACAGTGCATTCATTCACTCACTCATTCAACGTTTGTTGAGTAATATCTCTGTAAGAATTCATTTGGCTATCAGGTGATAGAAAACTAGACTTAATGTAGTGTAAGGAATAGGCCCTGGCTGGTGTGGCTCAGTGGATTGAGTGCTGGTCTACGAACCAAAGGGTCACCGTTTGTTTTCCCAGTTTGGGCACATGCCTGAGTTGCAGGCAAGGTCCCCAGTAGAGGGTGCATGAGAGGTAACCACACATTGATGTTTCTCTCCCTCTCTTTCTCCCTTCCTTCTCCTCAGTCTAAAAATAAATAAATAAAATCTTAAAAAAAAAAAAAAGGATAAGAAAGTCATCTCACCAAAAAGGAGCCACAGGTGGGGCTTGGTTTGGTTGAGCGAGCAGCTCAATGATGTCATTGAGAACCCCGTTTCTACTTCCATGCTTTTTTAGTCCAGGGAGATATTCCCTTTCGCACACCAGCTAACCTCATGGTCACAAGATGGCTGCCACAGTTCCAGGCATCACTCCTAGAGGTCTTCATCTTAAGAACTCCCAAATGATTACTTCTCATATTTCATTGATGAGCACTCAGTCACCTGCTCGCTCTTATCTCAATTGGTGGCAAAAGGAATGACATTATCATGGTTCTTTTAGTCAGTGGTCCTCAACTTTAGCTACACATCAGGTGGGAGTATTTAAAAAAAAAAAACAACTATACCTAATTCCCCTTCAGATCCAACTTAACCTAAATCTACAGGACTGGAGTCTTAGCATCTATATGTTTTGAATGTTCACTGGGTAATTGTGAAGAACACTGGGGTTGGAACGCATTGGTTTAACCCGGACGGGATATACTGGAGGGAACTGGAGATCAGTGAGCCTGCCTTGAAACTCATGGGTGAAGAATGGACTCCCCACCTTCAAGTGAGGGAAGAAGGACAGAAATGGCCGAAGGGGGTGTCCTTTCCGGGTGCCTTCTATAAGCACCTACTCTGTGTCAGGTGCTGTGCTAGGCGTAACAAATGCCCTGGTGGCAAAACACACCACTCCTCTGCCCTGAGTCCTCTTTTAGTGTCTTTGAAGGACCCTTTCTTCTGGAGACCCCACCTTACACCATCTCTAATCTAGCCTGAGGCACTTACCTAATCAATATAATTAGTGTAGCCCTAGTCAGGTGGCTCAGTTGGCTGGAGTGTCCTTCCGTGTACGAAAAAGTTGTGGGTTCAATCCCTGGTCAGGCGCGTTCAGGAGGCAACCAATCGATGTTTCTCACATCGATTGGTTGCCCCTGTTTCTTTCTCTCTCTCTAAAATCAATAAACATATCCTCACCCGAGTGTATAGTTCCTGGAAAGCTGAGTGGAATTGAGTCGACCAGTTGGCTGGTTTTAAATATCAACATTTGTTCATTTTGAGCTTTGTGGTTTTCTTAGTGGTATTTTGGAACCAATCACATTTTTAGTTTATCAGGTTGCAAACTTTGGCCTAGGCCATCAGAAAGCTCGTGGGTGGTCCCAAGTGTTTTGCCTATAGAGCCAAATGAATGAAATGACCCAGCCTGATCATATGCAGGGCGGGCAGACATGAAACACATCATCTCATGAATAATTAATACCCTAAGATGCCCATAAGTGCTCCCGAGTCTTGGGGCTGAAGAAAATTCTGGGAAGTTTCTGCAGATGACCATATTCTCTTTTGTTTAAAAACCAATGTCCTGCCCTGGCTGGTGTGGCTCAGTGGACTGAGCGTCAGTCAGCCTGAGAAACTAAAGGTCTCCAGTTTGATTCCCAGTCCCAGCACATGCCTGGCTTGCAGGCCAGGTCCCCAGTAGGGGGCGTGTGAGAGGCAACTGATAGATGTTTCTCTTGCCCATTGATGTTTCTCTCCCTCTTTCTCTCTCCCTCCCCCTCTCTCTAAAAAATAAATTAAAAATCTAAAAAAAAAAAAAAAAAAAAAGACCAGCATCCTGAGACAGGCGAGGACATGGGGAGTTCCGGTCACGGAAGGGCAGTGCTTCTGGAACGCAGCAAATGTGCCTGACCAGGCTTGACAACAGCAGGGTCAGATCAGGTGTGGTCTTGTGAGCCACAGGGAGAACTTTGGACTTACTTTGCCTCCAGGATAATTGGGATACTCCAATTGAGAAGTCTTGGGAGGGAGTAGGTGGTATGATCAGATGTATATTTCAAAATGCTCTTCTGATGAGATGACTGGAGAGAGAGAGGAATTAGAGGGCTGTTGTTTAGACAAGAGTGGGGTGTAAGGCACGAGACTGAGGGGCTGGGGTCACAGACTCTGGATCCAGACACCTCGATTTGTATCCTGATTTCTATCAGGGCTTTGTGACCTTGGGCAAACCACCTAGCTTCCCTGTGCTTCCGTTTCATCATTTATTAAACTATGTTATTTCAGAAAGTTGCTGTGAGACAACTTTTGAAAGAAAGTGCTTGGCTTTTTAAGAGGGACTGTAGACTCATAGTTATTTTTATTGTCAAGTGGACAGATTCTAGGAGGAGATGACTGTGTGGGAGACACGGAGGGCAGGCCAGCATGGCTGGAGGAGAATGATCGGAGAGGTGGACGGGGTAAGCACACACAGGGCAGACGCTTTTCTAAGGGGATCTTGTGAGAATGCAGATTCTGATCCAGCAGGTCTGGGGTGGCCCCTGAAATGCTATGTTCCAAACTAGGAGACTTGACCCTGAAGGCAAAAGGAAGCCTCTGAGGGTTGGTAAGCATGGGATGCAGAGACGTGAAAATCACCCCAGCTGCCCTGTGGGAACACGTGGGAGGTGGAAGGATGGGGGTCAGAAAAGGGGACTTACTGGGGTACAAGCTAAGCTTTGTCGATGCCCTGAAGTCAAAGCCACCCAGGAGCATAGTTGTGACATAGCTGAGTGCTGGAAACAGCCTGTCCCGGCTCACAAGAGCCCATTGTTGAGTTTTGCAAACTGGTTGTTAAAACTGTGAGCGGCATGAAATTGGTTGTGGTGGGAGTATGGACATAATGCAAACTGACATGTGCTACAGTCTGGGGGGGGGCGGGGGGGAGCACGCCGCTGAATGTATTGACTTGCGATGAAGGAGACCCTAACACATGCAACAGCTGAGTAAGGGGGTGTCAGAGAAAAATTTTATAGGAGCTGGGCTGACTTAGGTGACTTTGGGAGGGTTTGGGGAAGCAGGGCTGGGCTCTGGGTCAGATGCTGGCAGGACATGGAGGCAGAAGTGAATGGAGTTGACTGGAAAAGAAGCAGCATCAGCTCTGAGCCAAGAGGAGGCCGTTCGGTCATTTTTTTGTGATTTGGGCAGTGTTCACATTTTGTTGTGTTGAGACATGATTCTGGAGTGATCTTATTTTTATCTCCATCCACCATGGTCACAGAGTGGCCTTGGGGGATGTTGGTGTCCTGTGAAATTGTTTACGTCAACAGGAGGGCACCAGAGCCAGACTGGGATGCAGGGCCAGCCCCTGGCTAGCAGGGGCTGCATTCCACATGGTTCAGCTGCTGTAACAAAGAGATCCCCAAACACAACGGTATTAAGAAGACAGTTTATTTCTCTCCTGTGTAATGGGAAGCAAGTGTTCCAGATGGGTGAGACACGTCATCCCATCAGATGACTCAGGGACCCAGGTTCCCTCCGCTCTGTGGCTCCGTCACCTTTAGCATGGTTGAAGCTGGCTGATGTCCACATCTGCATTCTGGTTTAAGGGAAGGGGAAACTAGGGTAGATAAACAATCTTCTTTTAAGCAAATGACTCCAAAGAGGCATCCTCATTCCCTCTAACATTGTGGGTGAGAACTTGGCCAAACATAGCTGCAAGGGAGCCTGGTAACTGTTGTCTCCAGCTGGGCAGCCATGTGCAGGTAAAACTCTAGGATTGTAGAAGAAGGGAAAAATGGCCTATGTGGGGCAACTAGCAGCCAGTCATAAAGAACCAGTTAGCTGACTGTGGGGTTGTCTAGAAGGGCCCAGATTTGAGAGCTGTTATCAGTCAAGTTCTAATCAGAAGGAAGTTTCTGAGAGTGTTGGAAAACCCACAAGCTGGATTCAAATGATGCTGCTGGAGCAAACCGACACTGTAAAGAAGCGAGGCTGGGGTGACTGTGCAATGGGAAGCAAAGAAAGGTGAAGTCCCTTCCTCTTCCTCCCGCCTTTCAGTCTCCCTCCAGCACCACCTTTAGGCAGAGGCTAGTAGGAATCTAACAAGAACCCAGCTGTCAGAGACGAAACAGGGTTGGTAGAGCCTGGTGTGGAAGGGTGGCGTTTGAAGCTGAGAGACAGTAGCTTACTAACAAGAGCTATTCTGAGGGTGGCATGGACAGCACTTGGTGATGCCCATTTAGGCGGGATAATGTGTGAGGAGTACTCAGGGCAGCTGATGCTGGGTTCTCTGTCCTCAGGAGCCCTCCTTGTGGACCCCGAGACCTCAGAAGAGATGCAGGCTTGGAGCCTGAGCAGGCCCACCAAGGCCTCGTGAGTGATCCCCTGCCCCACGATTTCTGACTTCAGCTCCCTGGAGTGCGATGACAGTGACCCCTGGCCTTGGAGGTCCTTGCCTGCTTGCTCTCTCCTCAGGAAGCAGTACCTGCGCCGGGTCCTTGCAGAATATGAGGCGCTAGATCGCGAGCTCCCGTGCATCCGGAAGTTCCCCATGCCACCCACAGCCCAGCCCCTCTGCCTGTGCATGGAGACCTTGGTGAGTGGCCCCCAGCGCTTGTGGCATTGGGTGGGGTGGTGGAAAGTGCACAGTTATGAAGCCAGGTCGACAGAGTCTGAATCCAGGCTCTGGGGCTTACCAGCTGTGGGCTTGGCACCTTGATAGGTTGCTGAAAATTGGCTGTGAATTTGTCAGACTCAATCGTCAAATGTATCACTGTTGATCCCAGAGGGGCAGAGAGATAGAGACAACGGGGGCTACAGAAGAGGAGAGACTGAAACACAAAGAGTCCTGGCTGGTGTGGCTCCATGGATTAAATGCTGGCCTGTGAACCAATGGGTGGCTGGTTTGATTCCCAGTCAGGGCACATACCTGCGTTGCAGGCCAGTAGGGGGCGTGTAAGAGGCAACCACACATTGATGTTTCCCTCTCTCCCGCCCTTCCCCTCTTCCTAAAAATAAATATATAAAATCTTAAAAAAAAAAGGCAAAGAGAAGGGAGACTGAGGACAAAGGGAGTCCTGGTAATTCATCTACAACGAAATTCTGTAAACTTTACAGATCCAGCAAAAACATACCAATGTTCCATATTTTTAGCAGAGTCAAGCGAACTGGTCATTCAGTGTACAAATTCTTTGGCAATCCCTGAGCGAAGTCAGAGGAGGTATCTCAATTAGGGTCTCACTCGTGCAAAAGTTAAGTGAGAAGAGTGGACATAAATGGGACATTTACTGTGTGCCCCTCAGCTGATTTGGGTGACTTCACCCCAACACAAGGATTGCTGTCGTTATTTTAGGGACAAATGCCCACCCCATTGCTCCTCTTCTTCATGGCTTTGAACATGGAACCCTCTCTCCTCCCACACACGCACCCAAGGCTTGCCTTTCTGGAGGAGACCAGTTTCACGACTTCAGTTTAGTTCCTTAGCAATTGTACACACTGTGACCATGGCATTACCTTCGACATGCTGAAAATGTGATGGTGATTAATATATATTTCTGAATGTTAAATAGATTCACCAGAAGTCAAAACCCCCTAGGATCCTTAGTTTTTGACAACTGAACATTCCTTAAAATGTTAATGCTAATATGAATATAAAAGGAAAAGTATGCGACTTAAATCCTTGCGGAAGTCTCCAAGAGCTGCTAAAAGGCTGCCAACTCGTGCAGGTTGCTGGGGCTTTCAGTAGACTGACAAAGCTGGCCAAACTGGTGAATCATTCGGCCAACTGTTCATTGACTTTTGACAAATCAGCTTGGTGAGAATTGATTTTTTTGGAGAGTGACCCTGAATGACAGTAGATGCCTTTCTACCTGAGAGATGCCTGTCCTCCCCACTCTGCCAAGAGGGACAGGCCCCTTTGATCAGGTGTGATACTTGCCCCTCAAATGCCACCTGGGTTTCTGGCAAGTTCTGCAGGTAGGGCTTAGGGTGGGGACTTCCATACTCCCAGTGAACCGGCTGTCATGGGCTGAGGTTCTCTCTCTGACTTCCCAGCCTGAGGAGGACCTTACCCACTTGGAGGTGCTGGAGGCGCTGGAGGCCGAATTACCCGGGGCTATGGAGAGCGGCCGCGTGAGCAGCATCCGCTTTGAGAACATGAACGTCATCTGTGGGACTGCGGGGCGCAGGGACCGGTGAGCCCGCGGCTATTGTGGGACCTGGAGCGACGGGAAGGAGTGGGCCAACGGAGAGCCAGGGCGGGACCTAGAGGGCCCATGAAGGGCGGGGCCTAGGGGCGGAGAGGAGGCGGGGCCGTTGAGGGTTGGTGTCCACTGAGAATGCAGGGAGGGGGTGGAGTCTGGGCTAAGGGACGAGTGGGCGGTCCGGGAAGTTAAGTTAGTATGGGTGGGGCAGGGCCTTGAGAGACTCCAGAGGAGCAGAGTTGATGTGGGGACCAGCCGACGCGGCTGACGGTGGGCACAGGGAAGGGGCGGAGCCGAGAGTGAGTGTGGTGAGGGTCTCGGGCCAGGTGAGATCAGAGAGAAGGCGGGACTTGGAGGTGATGGAACTTTGACTGATTCCGGTGAAGACGGAGACCAGCCATCCCGGGGTTGGACGGGGCGAAGCCTGAACTGAGGGCATTTTAGGGGCGGGGCCTAGCGGTTGGTGTGTAGTTGGGGCCATGTCCAGGAGGGATGGATATTCCAGGCATGGGCCTGAGAGCTACACTAAAACAGTGGGGTTAAATTAAGAAGGGGGAGGAGCCTGGAAATGCTGGGTGATGCTCTGGCCTTGAGCAGCAGTTTGAAAGGGATGGTTTGACCGCGATTAGAGGACAAGACTAGGCAAGAGAGAAGACGGGTTCTAGAATGACCCAGGTGAGGGTCAAAGTATATAGGTTGACCTCGGCGAGAGGTCAGGGCTGGAGAGAGCTTAGGGACGGGGTGATGGGTTGAGGGACCGGAGTCGGTAAACGCACAGGGTCCAGGCAGGGACATTTCGACAATCAAAGGCGGGGCTGGGACCACCAGCCATTACTCTTCTCCCTCCCCCGCTTCTCTTGGCTCGCCCCCTCGCAGGTGGCTCATTACGGTCACGGACTTCCAGACCCGCTCCCGCCTGCTGCGCTCCGGGCTCCGCCTCCGCGGGTTAGCGTACCCGCTAGCTCGCCACGACGAACTGTTGCTGAGCGATTACCGCCTGCACCTGCGCCGCTCCCTGGTCCGACGGCGCATGCTCGAGGCCCTGGGGGCGGAGCCAACCGAGGAAGACTGACGAGTGGGGATGGGCTCCGGCTGCGCTGGCGCACCGCCCAGCTGGTTCGGACGATTCGCGCGGAACCCGGGAGGAAAGGGGGCGTTGCCTCCCCAGGAAGAAGGCGGGGCCAGCTCGAGGGGGTGGATACTGTGAGTTTAATTATAAAGAATGACCTGGTACAAAAGCCATTTCTCTCTGCAAAATCTTGGTGGGGAGTCAGGGGAGATGATGGGGGGTAGGGACGAACCCCCATAATATAATCCCGCTTTACTAATCTTCCCCCAGTCCCTGCAAATGGACGCCTAGGTCCCAATTCCTTGAGGGATGAACTGAGGCCTGCGAGAGGGAGGACCTGGGCGCCGGGGCTTTCCACGCGTGCCGATCCCTGTCTCAGCGAGAACTAGAGGTCTTCATCCGCCTCCCTCCTGTTCCTCCTCCCAGCCCCCCACCCCCTCCTTGGAAGACAATTCTCCGGGCTTTTATTTCAGGTTTTTTTTCTGGATTTTTTTTTGTGTGTGTGAGTTCTAGGGTACTTTTTTCTTTTTTGCATTTTCTTTTGTTATTGTAACTCTTTTTGCTTTGTCTCTCCTCTCCGCCCCGCGCTGCACCCCCATCCAATCCCTTTCCCCTCCCCACCCAGACTTCTCCTCCCCCCCAACCCACCCCCTACACCCTCCCCAACCCCGCGGCACCCATCCAGAATGATCAAGCCCTTGATAGACAGGCGCCGCGCAGGCCCCCTGCGGACGGGGGCATCCGACAAGGGGGAGGGGGCGGGTAGGAGCCCAGCGCGACCTCCGCCCCCTCATTGCCATCCCTCCCCCCTCCCATGACCCTCCCACAAGGTTCCCCGCAGATCCCTGACGTGGTGAGGGGAGAGGGCTGCAAGCACCCTCCCCCACATGGACGGAGCCCCCCCTCCCCCAGGGGGTGGGGGGCAACAGAGGGGGAATGGGCTTGGGGGAAGGAGGGGGAGCTCCCTTCTTTGGCAGCTGAACATGGGGGGACCTGAGGGCAATGCCCTCCCCCCTTTACCCACAGTAGGGGAGGGGGCTACCCAGGGGAAGGGGTGGTTTAAAATTTCCAAGCCCCAGGAATAAAGGGAGGGGGGACGCGTGCGGGAAGAAGAGCCATGCTGGAGGGAGAAGGAGTTTTTGGAGAGATGGAAGTGATGGGGGGTGGGGGTCTTCGTGCAAAATGGAAAGACAGATGGCCCAGGAAGGATGAGAGGAGGGAGGATGTGCAAGAGAGCAAAGACTGGAGCAGGGACCGCAGGAAGGACGGTGAGCAAGAAGGGAGTGTGCATAGGGTCTTCTCTTGCCAGAAAGAGAAAAGAGCGCAAAGGCAGGAGAGAACAGGTGGACTGCGAATGGCCGCAGAAGCTGTTCCTTCACAGGGACAGAAAACAAACCTGCCAGGAAGAGAAATCAAAGTACAAGCCAGAAGTGCGCAGGGAGCCAAGTGTGCAAAAGGCAAGAGGCGGCGGAGTTCCCCAGGGAGATGGAGAAAGTTGCCCAGGAGCGGGCAAGAGCAAGTAGAAATTCAAGTGTGCAGCAAAGCCACAGTGTGCAAGGACATTGTTAAAGGAAAGCAAAAGGCTTCAAAAAAGCAGTGGAAGTGCTGGGGAGGATGCGTGTGCGAGAGCGTGCAAGAAGGTCCACAAGAGGGTCGATGGAGATGGACAAAGACTTGGAAAAAGAGGGGGCATGGGAATGGGAGCCTGGCAAAGAGGAGAGGAAGGAGCATTTGAGAAACAGTTCCTGGGGAGCAAGTGTGCAAGCCATGTGGTAAGAAGTGACTGAGAGGGGGTGGGGTAAGGAGGGGCATCGGAGTGTCAATGACAGGCAAGGGGGGGGAGTAAGGATATTGGGGTTCAAGAATAAGAGGAGAAAGTGCTTAAAGAAAATGCAGTGAAGCGTGTTAGGAGAAGTACATGGGATAGTGAGTGTGCAAGGGTTGAACGAAGAGAAGGGTATTCCAGAGAATGAATATGTGCACGGAGCCTGTGAGTGGGTCAGGGAAAGGGTGTCCCAAGTGTGTCTGCAGCAAGGGCCCAGAGATTTTCGGAAGTGAGGTGTGATAGGGTGGACGCCGAGGGAAGAGCGTGTAAGCAAGAGTTGGAGAGAGTAGGGGGGTGACACGGAGAGTGGGAAAAGTGATGCCAAGTGTGCAAGGGAAACAGAGCTGAGAGGGCCTCACTGGACGGAAGTGAAGGCGGAGTGTGCAAGACAGCGAGAGGGCAAATTTGTGCAAAATTGTAGCCCAGGGAGGGGGAAGAGGCAAGCAGGCGTGCAAAGGAGCGTGCAAGAGGCTGGGGGGGGCTGCTGTGTGTGCCAGAGGCAGGGGGAAGTGAGGGAACAGAGGGGCCTGGAGAGGGGGGAAGGGTTGTTAGAGGGGCGGCAGGTGGTGGAATCTGAGGGCACCCCCTTCCCCTGCGGCCTGGGGGATGACCCCCCATCCAGTCAGGCTCAGGGCTGGCCCTCTATGGCTCTGTCTGTCCCCCCCCTCCCAGAATCGACCCTTCCCTCCTTCTCCATCCCCTCTGAGATTTCTTCCATTCCCACTCCCTCTGCTCCCAGCTTCAAACACACAGTCTAGTATCAGCTGCCCCCTCCTGTGAGGTGCAAATGTCTGGCCGGAATCAGGCCACCTGGTGACCTCCAGCCTTGGGAGATGAGGGCAGGGCACAGTTTTAGCAGAGTCCCTGGCCCAGGGAGAGAATAAGGGTCAGGGGTCAAAGGTCCAGAGGCCAGCGGGCTCAAGGGTTCGGTGGACGGGCTGGTCCGCCCGAGCCAGCCATCACCTCTCCAGGAAAAATTTGAGAGCCCGGTCGATGTTCATGCGGTGGCCCACCCTGGTCACACCCAGATCCACGTAGTCCTCCTTCGTCAAGGCGGGCAGATGGGACCCATCGATCTCGTGGTCTAGGAACCGGGCCCGGTGCTCGGCCAAGCCCAGCCACTCGAGCCAATCAGCCACGTCGAACTTGGTCCAGAACCCCAGAGGTTTCGCGCCAAATGGCTTGTCGGGGGGCAGCGAAAGCAGGCGGGTTGGCGAGAGGGAGCGGGAGGCTCCCGACAAGGCTCCGCCAAGCCCCCCAGACATCCCCGGGTGTGGTGGCACAAAGACAGGGGCGAAGGGGTCAGCCGAGCCTCCTGCCCCTCCAGTGGGAGAGCCGCGGATGTCAAAGAGGCCCGGATAGAGGGGTCCAGAAGGCAGGATGGGCAGGGATGAGGGCCGGGGCGCAGGGCTGACCTTGTGCTCCGAGGCGGGCAGCAGCGAGGGGCTGGGTGCCCGGCGGAGCAGAGGCGGCCGCATCTCGAATTCCACACCCTGGAGGTGGCGGGTGGACGTGGAGGAAGAGGCTGAGGGTGAGGTGGCCCCGGGGGCCGCAGCAGCTGAATGGGGGACCCCAGTTCCTGTGGGGAGTGGCGGCAGAGGTGGTTTGGGCCAGTTCTGAAACAGGCTGCTGACAGGTTTGGAGAGGAGCGAGGACTGGGAGTCTTCTGAGAGCCTGGAATGTGACAAGGGGCGGGGTGGAGGACAGGAGTTTGGGGGGTAAGGACAGGGTGAGAAACAGGAGGAGGTCAAGATACAGGGAGAGAGGAAGAAAGACGTAAGGGTGGGGGTGGAGAGATGGAGAGGAGAGATGGGCAGAGATGGAAGGAGTGAGGGGGTAAGACGGATGCCAGGACAGAAATGAAGGGAGAGAAAAATGAGGACAGGGAGAGGGCGATAGTCAAGAGAAATGAAAGAAAAAGAGACATTAAGTGATAATAATAATAATCGTCACCACTTACTGACGCTCATGTGTGCCAGGCATTGTTCTAAGTGCTTTACAGGTTGCATCTCAATTTAATCCCCACCACAGCCCCGATGCAGGTTACTATTATCATCATCAGCAGCAGCAGCACAGAGAGGTTAAGTAACTTGCCTAAGGACACACAGCCAGGAAGTGGCAGAGCCCGTTTATATGGCACCAAAGTCTGAGCTCTTAACCACTATTCTATACTGCCTTTTGGGTTATGGCCAGTCACAGCGAGTGGAAGACAGGGAGACGGTGGGAGAGGAACAAAAAGAAGGTGAGCGTTCAGGGGAGAGAAAGAGATGGAAGGGGACAGGGAACAGAGAGAGAGAGAGAGATGGGGAGAGGGAGATGAAAGAGAGAAGAAACAAGGGGAGAAAAAGGTTCCCCTCATCCCTTTAGCTCCCTCCAGAACAGTCCAGCCTCAGGGTCTTTGAACTGGCTGTTCCCTCTGCCTGGCTCTCTGCTCCCCCCCAAGTAGCTTTGTCATTTGCTTCCTCCCCTCCTCCAGTCTCCACTCATCTCACCATGGAAACCTCCTCTACCCAACCCATATTTGTATCCCCTTCGCCCCGATGACTTAAATTATTTTGTTGCCTGGCCTCTACCTCTGTCTCATTAGACTAGGAACTCTACGCAGGCAACACTCTGCCTGTCTTGTCCACTGTGGGCCCCTCTCACCCATAACGGCTCTCAGCACACAGTAGGTGCGAAACCAGTAATGGTTCAGCTGTCACCTAAATCCAGCATCCTTTCCTCTACCCAGAATACTTAAGAATACTCAATGAGCTGCCCTAAGATCTCAAAGGCCTGACAAAATCCACGTTCAAATACCAACTATAAGGACATCAGGCCTTCAAACAGAATCAGAGTGAACTCTGCAGATGGGCAAGGGGATTAGAAAACCTCTCTTTGCTCTCTCTGCGTCTGAATCAGACATGTGACTCTACTTTCCTTAGAGCTAAGTCTTGAATGAGCTTGAACGCTGTGGCAATCCTGGCTAGCTAGCTAGCTGCTTTGGAAAACTTTGGCATCCTCCGTTTCTCCAGCTATATTCGTTGGGCCCCTCCCCCTCATCTCATAACGATGGTCTCAAAAACTCTTTTAGGTGGGTACTATGCTGCCCTTTCTACAGAGAGGTGGACTCCTTAGCCTTAGGTCCCCCAGTTAGAAAGTGCAGGGCTGGGACCAGAACCACAAGAAGCCGGGCTCCAGAATCACACACGCAACCACTGTGCCCTAAAGCATGCTGTCTTGAGCCACAGTGGGTTCAAGGGACGTGCAGATTTCAGGGATCTTCAGAACTGACAACCCGCCAAGGAAACAAACATCAGCAAGTTGTGCTCCAACCTCCTTTGTTAATAACTCTGTCCATCATGGCATGCGGGTTGTCATGGTGATGGGAGACCACAGATGCTACTGAGATAAAAGGAAGTTTAAAGCACTTGAAAGCATGTTTCTGTGAGGGCAAACCTCCCAGAGCCAGCCTGGTTTCTGTTTTCTACCACCAGGGACCCGAAAGGGACACAGCTATGGGGAAGGTGGACTCTGGTACCCAGAGCATCAGCCCTTCTGGCCTTCATTGCCAATGACCAGCCTCTGCTTACCTCTGCCGCTGCAGGGAAGAGGTCCTCTCTGGGATGTAGCTGGCTCCCCCGTGGTGGCTGTCCCCGCTTCCCCCGCTGCCTCCCCGGGCCCAGGGCAGAGCACCACCGGCTGCCGAGGAACCCCCAAACTGCTGAAGCTTGGAGCTGAGTTCACTGATGATGCTGGCTTTTACTGTGGCCAAGGCTGAGGCCTGAGGCTGGGCTAGGGGCCCGGGCAGGGGTGGTGGCGGTGGGCCCGGGCCCTCCTCCCAGGGCAGCAACTTCCGAGGCAGGGAGGAGGCAGACGGCAAGGGCACTGGTGGGCCTTCTGGCTCGACAGCTACCGGACCCCCAGCCACACCTGCCGCCGAGGGTCCTGAACAACCACTCAGGGCCAACAGCCCATCAGTTCCAGCCCCTGTCACTGAGACAGTGGGGCTCGTGGGAGTGACAGGGTCGCGGAGTCCCCCACTGGGGCCTGGCCGCAGGCCTCCACTGGCCCCCAGGGCCCGGCCTCGGAGCTTAGAAGGAGTCATGAGCTGTGGGGGGTATGGTGGGCCGGGAGTACCGCTCCCCCCAAAGGCCTGGCCATCCAGGTAGGCCACATACGTGTCCAGAAGCTCCGGACCACTGGCCACACTGGCGGCACCACCACCACCACCACCAACCCCCCCTGCGCTGCCACCACCTTCGGCAGACAGGCTGCTCAGCGTGGATGCACTGCTAATGGTCTCCAGAGGGTGGTCGCTGCTGCTGCGGCTGTCCACCTCCTCAATACCGGAATCCGTGCCGGGGGGAGGGTCTGGCCCCGGCTGCGGGGCTGGGGCGGCGGGGGCAGCGGGGGCGGCAGGGCCTGGTGGAGGGGCGTCCCCAGGAGCCACGGGGGCCCCCTGGGTCAGCGTGGCCACCTCACTGTCATACGAAGTCAGGCTGGATGCGGTGGAGTCCAGGGCAGGAGGGGCCGCGGCGACGGCAGGGGTTGGCACAGGGGGCAATGGGGTCGTTGGGGTGGGCGGGTCCGGCAGCGGGTGCGGAGGCCCCGGGGTGAGGGGCGACTCCGGTTTCTCGAAGCTGTTGGAGAATTCCAGGGGTGGGGGCAGCGGTTCCGCAAAGAGGAATTCGCCGTCTTCCACGTCCACGGAGGGAGCGGGGGGCGGCAGGACCAGCAGGGGAAGCCCGTTCTCCTCACTGCCCCGCGGGGAGGTGGGCGAGGGGGGCAAAGATCGGCGCGGGCTGGGCGGCGGTACCCCTGGGCCGTCCTCCGACGGGGGGACCCTGCCGCCCGCCCCACTGGCCCGAGGCTGACAGTTCTCGAGGAACCGCACGTGTAAAGGCAGCCGCTCGGCGTCCTCGGGGGCTCCCGACCTCCAGGCCTTGCTCACCCCGGGGTGCGGGACCGGCGGCTCGGGCCCCAGCTGCAGCAGGAGGGGCCCGACCCCGGGCGCTGTGGGGGGCAAGCGGTGCAGCAGGGAGCGCCGGGCAGCTGGCGGGCTGGCCGGAAGGGGCTTCTCCTGGCTGCCCAGCCCCGCCCGGTACCCCAGCTCCCGGCGGGCGGGGTCCGGCGGGGAGGCCCCCCAGAGGCGCAGCACTGGCTCATGGTGGGCATGGGGCGAGTGGTGGTGCGGGGTGGGCGGCGGGGCCTCGTAGCGGGGCGATGGGGGCCTGGGAGGTGGCTGGGGGATCCCCCCGCCCTCCGAGGACTCCTTCAGCGCCCGCTCGCGGGCCGCCAGGGCCAGCCCGAGCGGGGAGGCTGGGTCTAGGGCCTTGCCCGTCAGCGGGTGGACCAGGGGCCGCGGCGGCAGGAAGCTGGTGAAGGCGCTGCTGCCCCCGCCGCCCCCGTAGGCGCGGTTGGCGGCCGCGTAGCCCCCGTAGCCGCCGCCCGCGGCGCTCGCCGACTCCAGCCGGAGGTAGGGCTCGGCCGAGAACATGCCTTCGTCGATGGACTTGGAGTGGCGCAGCCGGGGGCCCGGGGGCGCGCCAGCGCCCAGCGCGCTGTCGCCGCCCTCCTCGTCGCCCGCGTCGGTGGAGAGGAAGAGCGTGGAGCGCCGGCGGGCTTCGTTCTGCCAGCCCCCTTCTCTGCGAGCCGCCCCCACCAGGGCCGCTCCGAACTGGCTGGTGAAGTCGAGGGTGGCCGGGCCACTGGGCGAGGCGGGAGTGGGCACGGGCGACGGGGACGGCGGCACCGGCGACATGACCGGGGCGGGGCTGGGCGCCGAGGAGCCGCCGGCGGCCTCGGGCTGGGCCGGGGGCTCGGCCTCGGTGCTGCTGCCCTGGCTGCTGCGGCCGCTGCTGCTGGTGGACGGAGCCTTTATGATGATGGTGGGGATGGGGATGGAGTTCTTCTCTGACGGTGCGGCCGCGGCCGGCGGCGGCTGGGGGGACACGGGGGCCGCCGGGGAGGGCGCGGGCGGGAGGCCGCCGCCCTTCTGCGGCTCGCCCTCGACTTTGGTCTGCTTGACCAGCGGGCCCTTGCGCCCGCGGCCCGAGCGGGCGGGCACGTACATGGCCGCGCTGGCCGCCCGAGGGGGCAGCTGGAAGTAGCGCAGGGCCGGCGCCTGGGAGGGGCCGCCGCCCGCGCTGGCGTGGTGCGACGGGGACGGGGCGCCCGGGGTCGGGCCTGGCCCGCCGCCCCGCCAGCCACGCAGGCTCGGCTGGGGCCCCAGAGCCAGTCGCGGCGGGGGGTCGTCGGGGGAGCCGCCCGTCTCCATCTCCGGGGGGTGAGGGGGGTGGGCGTGGTGGTGGTGGGGCTGCGGGGGAGGGGCGTGGTGGTGGTGGTGGTGTGGCGGGTGGTGGTGCGCGGGGGGCATGGGGCCGCCGTGGTACAGGCTCTTCTCCCGGCCCCCGAGGCGGGTGTCGGGAGGGGAGGGCCCGTCGAAGGAGGCGGGGGAAGAGGCAGGGAGGGGGCCACCTGAGCCCGGGTTGAAGTGCCCTCCGCGGGGGGAGGGCGTGAGGCGGCCGGAGATGGAGGGGGCTGGAGGGGTACTGTACGGGGGCTCTGGGGGGGACGTGGTGGGAGGCGGGGGGATGTCCTCTGAACCCGGTACGGACAGGCTGCGGCTGAACTTCATGGTTGGGGGCGCTAGATAGGGTCTGTCTTCTTCTGCAGCCCCTGGGGAGACACGGAGGAGCCAGGAGTGGGGCAGGGTGGAGGTGGGGGTGGGAGTCTCCCTGGTACCCTATCCCGTAGAACTACAACTATCGGTTAAAATAAATAAATAAATAAAATAATAATAATAATAATAATAATAATAATAATAATAATAGCATCCCTATATGGAAGAAGACCTTCATAAGGATTAACCCAGAGCTTCCGCGGCGCTGGTGCATCCAAATCAGCCTGTAGGCCGCACAGCACCGAACAGCCAAAGAAGCAAAGGGCTGGGGCGAAATTCAGCTGAACTTCCACCCACGGCCAGGAGGGGGCGCCCTTTACAACTCACACAAAAGCAGGGTATTAGTGGTGGTGGCTTGGGGTGAGCAAAAGCAGCTAGAGCCAGGAAGAGATACCATGATTATGTGCATCGTTACAGATGTCTTTTCAAGTACGGACAGACATGACAGGCAATTAGCACTCCACCCCCGTGGCTTCCCAGACAGAACTGCTCAGGATGAGGCTAATGATTATAATAAGAGGAAGTGGACTGGTAGGTATGCGATGTTGCGCAGATTTATAGGTGGCTGACATTAGGTCAATGATGACATACAGGTAGACCTCACGGATGCAAGGGTCCAGACTGGTGGACTGTGGACCCTGGAAGCTGAGGAAAAGCTAGATCCAACTAGCAACACCACTCGGAAGACTGGAGGAGCGAAGTCTTTTGCCTGCTTATCCACTGTCAGGGCCCAGCCTCTGACCCTCGTCTGAAGCCTCTGGCTACCCTCTCCTTTGCCCGGTGCCTCGGCTTCATTCACTGCTTCTCTGCTGAAGACTCCCACCTCTGCCTCGGGCCCAATCCTCTCCCCTGAGCTCCAGGCTCCTATAGCTAAATGCCGCCTCCACTTAATGTCTCACTGGCATCTCAAACTCAGCAGACCCCCAGTGGAGCTCCTGATCTCATTCCACCCCCGGTCTCCCCCATCTTAGCAAATGGCAGCTCAGTCCTTTGCACTGGTCTGCTGCCCGGAACGCCTTACCTCTGGAGTCTGCATGGCTCCCTGCTTCATCCCCAAATTTCAGCCCAAACCTGTCCCTTCCAGCATTTGCAACCTCTCTTATCTTACTCTACTTTTTCTGTTTTTCCATAGCACGTCGCACATCTAACATCCTGTATGATTTCCTTGTTTTTTATCTTTATAACATGTTGTCTCTCTTCCCTTCCTGTAAGCTCCTGGAAAGCAGGACCCTTTGTGGCCTATTCTGTTCACTGACCTATCCCCTGCAGTGTAACCTGGCCTATAGTGGTGCTCAATAAGCATTTGTAGACTGGATGGATGAATGAATGAATGGAATGAATGAATGGAGTCAAGTATAAGACAGAAGGGTCTGTGGTGGGGGTGACTCAAATGCATCTGGGCAGGGGCAATAATCTCCCCAGTTTCCAGATGCAGAGCCCTAGGCCCAGAGAAGTAAAGCCACTTGCCCCAGGTCACACAGCTGGGATGGATAAGAGACAGGGTTTAAAGCCAGGTTTGCCCAGCAGCAAAGCCTGAGCTCTTTGCCTAACTTCACGGAGCTGTGGTCACATATGGAAGCATAAAAGAACATTTCCAGGCCCCCTTGTTCCTGCTGTGAACAGTCACCCTCCCAGTGTCCCCTTCCCCCGCCCGCAGCCCGGTGGACACCCACCCTTCCCATGACATACCGATGGATTTTTGCCGGAGCATAAGCCCAGGTCCTGGAGGCAGGTAAGAAGGACGGTCATAACTTGGCTGCGAGCGGTGGTGGGGATCAAAGTTCGACTTTGGGGTGGCAGTCAGAGAGGGGAGAGAAAGACAGCAGAGGGAGAACGGTCAGGGCAGGAAGACTCACGCCGTCTGTACACGGCCATCCCCATCCATTCTCCCAGTGTTTGCAGGCAGGGAGAGGGGCCAGGAGCAGGCGGCAGTGGGTTCTGGCAGAGGGAAAGGTTTCTGAGCCAGGACAGTGGGGAGAAAGGAAGGAAAAGAAAGATTTTTCAGTTGTCCTGGCCGCCTCTGCTTCCCATACTGTCACCCCTTTGGGTGCTTGTCTCCACCACTGCTGTGGCTGCCCGGGCCTGAGTTATCACCTTCGCCTGCCTGGATGGCTGCGGTAGACTCTTCCCTTGTCTCCCTGCGGCCATCCTTGTCCACCGCCCCCCGCCCCCGCCATACACACCCTCTTCTGGTCTGCTTTCCACACAGGGGTCAGAGGGAACTTTTCAAAAAGTAATTCAGGTCATGCTACTCTCTTGCTTCAAATCCAACAGTCACATCCCGCAGCGGTTAGAAAGGGAATTCCCAGCGCTGGTCTTTGCACCCCTCTGCTGCTGCAGACACTGCCAGCGCCAGCCCCCCAGGTCCCCTTGACTGGGACGCCGTGCCCACCCCCAGCTGCGATGTCACCTGCCCTTTGCTCTGAAGAATCACCCACCCCCAAAGGAGCGGAGTGCCCAAGCTGTTACATGCCCCCACTTCCGGGGGCCACCTGCAGCTGACTGGCACCTCCGGAGGTCCATGGCAGGATCAACCCCCAAGTGCAATTCACACTCCAGAGCTCTCCGAGGGACCAGGTCTGCTGTCCTCTGCAGCCTACTGGGCCTCCCTTACTCCATTACAGGTTCCCCTGTGGTTGGCAGAAGACCCAGACTCAGATGCCCTGTATGATCGAGTCCCACCTGTACCTCCTTCCTGCTCACTCTGGCCGCACCACATCCCCCTTGCCCCACTCCCCCAGGCCCTGAGGTCCATCTGGGCTGTAAAAGACTGCAAGTCCCGGATCTTCTCTCAGCAATGGTTTCCTCGTGATCGTTACAGGTCCTTTCCATCTTTAAGTTCTCCGCTCCACTGTCCCCTCCCAGCCACGGTCTACTGCATGTCCCTTGTCCTGTTTTCTTCCTGGCTCTTTTCTCTGTCTGAGATGATTTCCTTTACTTGCTTATTGTCTGTCTCCCGGCCTAGAATGTCAGGTCCCTGAAGGCACCACATTTTATCCCAGGTGAGATGGGCTACCGTCTCGAGGGCCCAGGATCCTTTTAGGGGAAATGTTTTTAATTTCTTTTAAAATCAGAAGGGGAAAATATATAATCAACCTGGATAATGTTCATCTTTGTACCAACACAGTCATAAAATAGAGATTTTTTAACTTTTTTTTTTTTTTTTTTAAGGAGGTCGGGGCTCATAAAGGCAAAACTGCCAAAGGCCCATGGAAGTCATGGATGACTGCTTCAGGATGGCAACTTTGTGGGACTTGTCTGCTGGGTCCTCAGTCCCTACACAGGGCCTGATGCTCCATAAGCTCCTGTCAAATGAATAAGAGACCCAGAAGGAGCCCTGGCTGGTGTGGCTTAGTGGATTGAGAGCTGGTCTGTGAACCAAAAGGTCACCAGTTTGATTCCCAGTCAGGGCACATGCCTGGGTTGCGGGCCAGATCAACAGTAGGGGGTGCATGAGAGGCAACCACACATTGATGTTTCTCTCCCTCTCTTCCTCCCTTCCCCTCTCTCTAAAAATAAATAAATCTTTTTTTAAAAAAGAGAGACTCAGAAAGAGCCAATGTCAGGCACTGTTATTTGGAGGTATCCCTTACATACAGCGGTACCCCATTCTACACAATCCCCCCAAAATGTAAATACTCTTAAGGGAAGTGACTTTGGTTGACTAGTTCACTCCTACACCCTCAGGGCCCAGCAGCAGGTCAGCACATAGTAGGCGATCAATAAATATTTGAAGAATGAAGGACTGATTGGAAGTGATACAAGCTCACAACAAGATGGGGGGAGCGCCCTGAAGGTGAACCCCCTGTCCTGTTTGTCTGAACATCCCCCATGAACCAGCAGCCGGCCGGCCCCGAGAAGGTGTCAGGAAGTGTCTTCTGAAGGCATGCCCATTTTGGCTGGTCTCCCCCAATCTGATCCTCTCTTAGCAGAACTTTCAGCCTCCCAACTCTTCTTGACTTTGCTGCATGCCTTCCTCACACATCCTCCTTAAGCCATTTCTCCCTAAGCCTCAGCCGAACATCCTGCTTGGTTTTCCATCTTGTCCTGCAGCTCGTGACAATCTGTGTGGTATCAGGGAGCCAAAGCCCGCAAAAGAGGGCAGATTGGGTGGTGATGCAGAGGAAGAGAGAGAGAGAGAGAGAAAGAGAGAGAGAGAGAGAGAGAAGGAAAGTGAAGGGAGCCACTTCTCTGCAAGCCCTTTTGCCAGCTATTTTACATACAAGTCCTCACTGGATCCTCAGACTTGTGAGTTAGGGTTGGTTACACCTATTTCCGCGATGGTGAAAGAGGCTGGGGATCAGAGGAGAAAGATCATGTCCTAGGTCAGCCAGTAAGAGGAGGTTACACAGCTCCTATAGAAAGCAGCCTGGAGTGACTAGAAAATGCTAAGGTTAAGTAAGAGGGAAGAAGAAGGGTTAGGAAGGGCAAAGAAAAGGGCTGTGACCTGTCCGAAAGGATGCAGGGACCACTGCAGGGCAGAAGCAGGCTGGGAGGACGCGGAGTATAGTCCAGCCCTGGGAGAACAGGGGAGAGGGGAGCTGGGAGGAGGGAAGGAAGGCGGGGACCGCATCCTTTATGGGGCCTGGGGATGGGTGAGGGGTCAGAGTGTCATGGGAGGGCTCCGAGGGACAGGAGAGGGGTCAGAGAGGTAGAGGGGGAGTCCCAGTGACAGGGGAAGAGTGCCCCTAACTGAAGAAGGCGCAGAGTGGAGAGAGAGGCCACAGATTTACAAACGGACAGAGGGACACTTCGAATTGGAAGGGAGGGATCAACTAATGGGTTAGCTTGACGTCATAAGGCGTCACAGTGGCAGGGGAGATGTCAGACTAACAAAGGATCCATAATTGATTCTGAGGAGGCGAACTGACTACCTGAGGGGCGGATTGACTCCAGGTGGGACAGGCTGACCTCCATCAACAAACACGTAGCATCTGCTCCCGCGCCTACGAGGCCGCCAATCAGGGCGCCAGGTGCATGTGACATCATCAGCTGCCAGGCAGACTCCTCCCCAGCGAGTGGTCCGGAGGTCCAGCCTCCCGCTGTGCCACCTCTTGGGTGGTCTGTAGGTCTGGTGCCTCATTGAGAGTATGAGCCCTGGCGCTGAACACCGGCTGGAAGCTGACCATGGGCTGGGAAATTCGCGCCACGGAGACAGCCCCCCAAAGGGATCATGGGGGAGAGAGGAGTGGGAGACAGATGGAGAGACAGAGAGATGGGAGAGAGAGAGAGATGAGGGAGAAATGAGGCAGAGATTCAGGTCCAGAGGGAGGACAGACAGAGATTGAGAGACAGGAGGGGAAATGAAACAGCGATGGGAAGGAAGAAGGACGCGATGAGGCGGGAAAGTCGGCCCTGAGAGACCCTGCAGTGGAGAGGGTAAAGCTGTCCCCGGGGCCA
The DNA here is from genome assembly GCF_022682495.2 of Desmodus rotundus. Lineage (NCBI taxonomy): Eukaryota > Metazoa > Chordata > Mammalia > Chiroptera > Phyllostomidae > Desmodus > Desmodus rotundus. Next base: position 46,683,872 of record NC_071398.1, read on the forward strand.
GACAGAGGCAAAGAATGCAACTAAGAAGCTGTGATAAAAATAATCAGAGGGAGAAACCGCGTCCAGAGAAAGGCTGAAACCCACACCCATACAAAGACTGGGGGAGAGAGGATGGGCAGGGGACCCCCTGGCGTGTGCGGGGCTGGAGTCAGTGACCAGGTAGCAGAGACATTTGTGGAGAAGCCAAAGCCACACAGAGGGGAGGCCAGATGGTTGGACAGCAAAGCCCTGGGAGGAGACAGAACCCAGGAAGCACCCTGACCCACAGTGGACTGGCCTGGGGTCCGTGCCCCCACTGTTGGCACTAAGAGGGTCTTCCCTGACCCTGGAGGTTTTATGCAGAGGTGTGTCTTTGAGGGAGGGCCGAAATCTCCCCGTTTGGAAGTTCAGAACAGTGGCGTCTTGTATGACATTCTGCTCTTGCTCACTGCTGAGCAGGTCTGATGAAAGAGGCCTCGGGGCCACACTGGGTCCCCACCCTGCCCACTTGCCCCCTCTGGTCTAGTACAGAGGGGTGCAAGGGGGAGACTGAAGAGGGGATGGAAACAGAAACAAATGGGAGATGGGGACACAGAGGACAAGGCCACACACCAAGAGAGAGGCTGTGGAGAGGACACGCAGAAATGTCAGGAAGGGGCCCCTACAGTGACACAGGTGGGGAAGATCAGGACGGCTGGTGGGAAGGGAAAGACTGAGCCCCAACATGAGAGGGAGGGCTTGGGGAAGGCCCAGAGGTAGACCCCAGGGGGGAGAGAAGAAAAGGGGAGGCCCCATGGGGGAAATGACCACTGGCCTCCAGGGCCCAGAGGTAAGGGAGGCCTTAAGGAAGACCTCAGGGGGTGGGGGGGGAGTGGGGGTGGGCAGGCAGCTGCTGTTATTGTGGGCCAGTGTTTGGGCACAGCCAGGGGTGTCTTTGGAGCTCACAGGGCGAATTTTGTGAGAGGCAGGATCTTTTTATGCAGAGAGGGGCTGGCACTGTGGCTGCTGGGCACCTCATGGGGGCTCCAGTCACTGAATAAATGCTCTAATCTGTTAGAGGAGACTCCACACTGAGCCAGCTATGCTACTGTGGGGTCCCTGGGGTGCAAGAACCATGAGGGGGTCTCAAGTTTGCTATTTTGCAGCCGAGGGTGCTCACCATCTGTCGGGAACCTGGTGTGTTAGGAGCTGATCTCATTCATTCTTTGGAAGAACCAGCAGGACTGGCTTTTGTCCCATTTTACAGAACAGGAAACTGAGGCACAGAGAAATTAAGTAGAGTGGTCCAAGGAAGCTAGAGGAAGTTGGGGTTTGCAAGCAGGCCTGCCTGGCCCTGTGGCGGCCCATGTGGTGATTCTTACCCTGACCTTGGTGGGCAAGTAGGAACAGAAGGCAACCCTAAGAGCTCCAAGGACCTCCAATCCCTTGAGCCACCAAGGGCAGGCGTGGAGTGAGAATCTACGATAAGAAGGGCGCTCTGCCAAGCCCTGGGAACGGACCGAGGACCCTCCACTTCTAAACAGGAAGGAAGTTCTTGCAGCCTGGGTACAAAACGTCCCACCTGCTTTTGGTTCTTGTAAAAGTACCAGAGCCTCTAGAGAAGGCTGTGCACTTGGACGGAAGAGAAATTACATCTTTATTTTCACTATCCTCCGACTAAAATGCAACATTTCCTCAATTAAAAATGTAGGCCACACACCACGGTGGTGTGAGCAAGACCTGCAACTACATCCTCAACGGAAGTCACAGATATTTCCCTGTCTCGTCGCCGTGGCGGCGATTTCTCAGAATAGTATTTTATGCTCCTTCTGTCTTGGAAATTAGAGTCGTTAAGATCCACCACCAGACCCTGCTGGCTACCGTGACGAAAGGGAACTGGCATTCCTGTATCATAAATTTGCTCTTTAAAAAATATTTTGATAACTGTATTTCAGTGTAATTGACTCCTTTTGTTGCCTTAGACATTTTACTGTAGGGCTCTAGAAGCATAACTTTCAGCACTATGCTGGCCCACTAAAGAGGTCCACGGCCCCCACCACCAAACCAAAGAACCTAGTTTTAGAGTAAATGGTCCCTTGGCCACCAGGTGGAGAGTATGGCCTGAGAGAAGAGGGGTTCAGAGGCCAAGGTCAGAGAGCAGGGCCCGTGCAGCGAAGAAGGTGAAGGGAAGAGCTGGGGGAGGGGTGTCCCCATGAAGGGACACAGATCAGTGGGGATGACAGCCAGGGAGGGACCAGCAGGGCCCTACCAGAAGAACCACGGCTGAGGCTAGACCATGGATCCAGCGGCCTGACTTCCCGGGTTGAAAGCCTGGCTCATTCTCTGAGCCTCAGTTTCCCCTCTGTAAGTGGGCTACCATGCGCATCTCACAGGGTGATTCTAAGGCATGAACGACGTGATTCATGTAAAATGCACTGTGTAAAGTACTATCAACACTCGCTGTAGTCAGCCTTGGTCGTAGGGTGGAGCAGGCGGGGCCGAGGCAGAGACCATGAATAATATTTCAGTAACTGCCACTTGCGGAGCAGCCATTAGTGTGTGCTGGGCCTGTGCCAGGGCCTCCGGCGTGACACTGACTTATGTTCCCTGGGACCTTCGAGGTGGGACAGACACGGACAGGGAGGGAGCGAGCGTGAGGCGCAGGAATGGGGAGTGGAGTGCGGAATGAGAGATGGACCTAGGGAGGTAGCGAGAATAAGGAGGAAGAGGATGGGCAAAGAGGAAAGGAGGTCCGAGAGTGGGGAGAAAGGAGTGCACCCCAGGAAGAGGGGTACCCTCAGGACTGGCATTGAATGTGGCAGATCAGGAAGTATTTGCAAGGAAAAGGATGGAGGCTTCAGGCTGGCGTGTGCACCCCTCAAGTTCCGTTCCCCCGAGACCCCGATCCCCAGACCAGGCCTCCTACCTCAGTGGCAAAGAAACCCTTGGGCCGGTGTTTGCCCAGGGACGCGAGGCCACCAGGCCCAGGACTCTCGCTCGCGCTGATGGTCTGCTGAGCCGCGGCCAGGATCTCATCCAGTTTGTCTGGGGGGAGGCAGAAGAGGGGCGGAGACACAGCGCAATGGAGATCGCTTTGGCCTCAGAGACAGGGCTGCCGGGAGCCCGCACAGCGGCTTGTGAGAACCAGAAAAGGACACCCTTGCCTCCACCCCGGTGGACAGGCAGCCCTGATGGAGACGCAGTGTCCAGCCCAGCAGGCAGGACCTGGCGATGGGCAGGAGTGGGCACGTGGGGAACAGGACGGCCATCACGGGGTGGGAGGTGGGAGCTCAGACCGGAGGGCTGGGGGAAGGCCGGGAATGAGGGCGATCAGCGGCAGGAAGAGGGACAGAGTGGACGGCACCGCCCAGTGTGCGGGGTCAGGGGCCCTGGGCTGCTGGTGGGGTGGGGGTAGACTGCAGGGGTGGGCCATCTTACTGAGCGCCATCTGATACACAGTCCGCTTTTTCTCCATGCTGGGCACTGGTGCTGGCTGCTGGTCATACTCTGTGGGCAAAGGAGGCCGCTGTAGCCTAGGGGCGCCCCCGGGAGGCGGGGCAGAGCGGGCTCCGCCCGCAGGCGTGGCCAGCGGGCGTGCGCAGCGCGAGTGGGGCAGTGAGGGGCCGGGGCAGGGAGGGGCGAGTCCGCCGGCGGGGTCGGGACGGGGGCCCTCCCGCCAGTCCTGTGCCCACTCACCACTCTTCTTCTTCCAGGGGGAGACTAGCCCGGGGGAGAGGCAGTAGAGGAGCCAAGAGTTAGGACTTCAGGGGGAGGTGAAGGGCCCCCTGTCTGGAACGCCCGCCTCCCGCAGGGCCCCGGGGTGGGGACTGCCGGCTGCCTGCCCCGCCCCTGTCAGCCGATGCCTGATGCCGGACCCCCCAGGTCCGCTAGGTCTGGAGCAAGGGGGCTGTCCTTCCTTTCTGTTAGTGGGGGTGGCGGCTACTGGTGGGGGGTGATGAAGAAGAGGGGGCGGGATAGATAGAGAGGGGCTAGAGAGGAAACGGACCCTCAAAAAGGGACAGACAGACCCAGAGAGACTCCAACAACGAAACAAGATACAAGAGGACAGAGGCAAGTCTCGACTCTCAGACAGATGCCCCGTCCCAGTCACACACACGCGGGCCAGAGACAGTCTGGCCTGTGGACGGGGGACAGGAGGAGGACGAGGACCCCTGGTCACTAACGACACTAACAAGCCCGAGGGTGGTGCCGCCCCCTCTGCCCCTTCCCCTCTCAGCACCTGGGCCCCAGCAGCCCCGCAGGCTCACCCATCTCCTCCAGCTCTGAGGTCATGGACTTGGAACGCAGGGAGATGGCTGGGGGTGGGAGCCGCTTAGCCTGCTGGGGTGCTGAAGACGGGATGGTGGGGGGTCAGGCATCAGTACCGCAGAGGGGGAGAGCCCCGTGACCCCCCTCCAACACCACCACAGTGCTTCCAGAGCTCAGAAGACAGCCGCCATCAGCACGATGGACTCTCCCTGCCTCAGTTTCTCCCCAGAAGGGTCCCCAGACAAGCAGCTTTGAGGAAGGGAAGGCCAGCAGTGGGGGGTGTGGGGGGACACTCCCAAGGGTCTTAGTCTGGTGGCAGTGGCATGCCGGGCTTGGCCAAACGGTAGGGGATCACCTTTCTTATGGACGGCCTCGTCCATGTCTGGGTGCCTGGTGACCATCACCACCTTCACCATCAACGTGTTTCCGCCTTGGCGGATCATGTTCACCACCTGTCGGTGGCCAACCTTCACCACGTTCTGCCCATTCACCTGTGGCACAGACACCCCCAAGTCACACCCAGGAGGGGAGGGAGGGGTGCTTTCCCCTTCAGAGTCCCTCCTGTCCTCAGACAGACCCTCCCCACTGCTCTCTTCCTTCACAAGGCTCCAAGTCTTGGTTCCTGTAACTCTCCTGGCTGGGCCCACCCTGCTCACCCCCTCTCCCCCTTTTTGTCCTCCTTGCAGAGAGAGAAAGAGAGAATGTGCATGCATCTGGGGACAGCTGTGTCATATTTTGAGATGCTTCAGAAAGGCCTCGAGATTAAATCCGTGAAGAAAGCAGAGGCTGGGTGCCTGGTGCTGAAGGAGAATCTGCACTGGGGCAGCCAGACCCTGGTGTGCATCACAAGGGGCCTTTGGATTTGTCACCAGGGTCCCAGGGAAGAGAGAGGTGCCTGTGGCAGGTGGGCCAGAGGCTGAGGCTCGGAGAGGCCCCTGGAGCCGGGGGGCTGGGACTCACCTCGATGAGGAAGTCTCCCATGCGCAGTCCAGCGCGCCATGCCACGCCACCCTCGTCCACCGACTCCAGATACTGCAGCGCCGGGAAGGCCGGGGTGGGGGTGAACTCCTCGATGGGGGTCTGCGCTGCAGATGGGAGGAGCCGGCGGGGTCGGAGGGGAGGGGGTGGAGAGGCCGAGCAGGGGATGGGGCTCAGACCCAAGTCACGGAGGCCTCACCGTAGCTGAGGGACCAGCACCCTGGGGTTGGGGTAGTAGGTGGGCTGGGGTCCCCTCCCCTGTCCATCCCCCTGGGTCAGAGAGCCATTCTTCCATCCCCTCCTGGTCGACACTCACCCTTGGCCCCCCGGAGCACGAACCCAAACCCCTCACTGTCCTTCTTCTGCAGCAGAACTGTCTTCTCCTTAATGATGTAATCGCTGGCGGGGGGTGGGGGGTTGGGGGGAGGGCAGGGAGGGATGGTGGGGGGGGGTGGAGAAGGGATCATGAGACTCGGAGCCAGGCCCCACCGGCAGCCTGCACCCCTACTCCCGGACCATTCATGGCACGGAGGATCTCCCTCACCCACTCCAGGAGTGAGCGTCTGCTGGCGGCACCTCTGACAGGCCTCCCCCGCAGAGCTCAGAGTGCCTGCTCTCCCACTCACTCTCTCCTCATTCATCCATCCGCCCATCCATTCAGCAAGCAGCTACCAAGCCCACTGTGCAGCAGGCATGGATCAAGGGACCGGGAGGCACACCACCGGATCACCAGACAGCCTGGCTCGAGCCCCCGCTCGCCACTTCTGGTCTGCGACCTTGAGCCTGCGACTTTAACCTTTTGGGTCTCAGTTTCCTCATTTACAATAGGAGGTTCCTCGTGACAGGTTGCTGTGGTAGCCAAGTACAGACGGTATTCAGCACAGCGCCCGGCACATCACATGCGCTCAGGAGAATTCCTTCGAGGTCTCCGGTCAAGTTTTGAAGTCGAGAGCACGTGCGTACTTCGCTGATACCCCTCCCGACTCCGACTACATATACACTATAGCAATACCTCCCCAGGTCCCCAAACATATTGTAACATTGCTTATTCGGCACTGTCCAATATGGTGGCCACTAGCTGCGTGTGGCTATTTATATGCAAATTAATTAAAAATTAAGTGGAGCCTTGGCTGGTGTGGCTCAGTGGACTGAGCGCTGGCCTGTGAAGCAAAGAGTGGCTGGTTCGATTTCCAGTCAGGGCACATGCCAGGGTTGCGGGCCAGGTCCCCAGTAGGGGGCGTGCGAGAGGCAACCACACCTTGATGTTTCTCTCCCTCTCTTTCTCCCTCCCTTCTCCTCTCTCTAAAAATAAATAAATAAAATCTTTAAAATAATTAAATTGAAAAATTCAGCCCCTCAGTCTCGCTAGCTACACGTCAAAGGGCCCAGTAGCCATTGAGGCTAGTGGTTACCCCGCTGGACAGTGCAGACACAGAGCCTGTCATCGCTGAGGAAAGTTCTAGTGGGCAACGCTGACTTCTATATTCTCTGGCATAGCTCAAATGTATCTCCCGCATGCAGTGGGCAGCTTCTACTAAAATGCAAGCTACTGGTGAATATGGGGCTGGTTCTCAGTAAGGCCACAGAAGTCTGCTCCCACACCCAGGAAACTCAGCTGTGTTCCGTGCATCCCCATACCCACCTGGGCTCGCTCAGATGCGGCCCCCGAACCTCGATGTCACTGCTGTGTACCTCAGTATTGCACACCTTTTCCATTCCCGGCACCCGAGTATACAACAGGAACACCCAGACACCCTGGCTCCAACCCCCCCCCTTCAGAACACGCAAGAACTCCAAGATAAGCACAACCCATGGCTGGCTGTGCCCCAGCACCCCGCAGGGGTGTCTGAGACCCATCCAGTGCACACGCAGACCCCCTCAGCATATTCCTCTTACCTCCACCGGCCCCAACACACGCCCATAATAGTGTGCCTGCCCCTCACACACTCCAATTACCTACCCCCACAGATTCGGCAAAACAGCCCTCCACGAATACTCTAGTATATTTCAGTAACAGTCCCACACGCCCCAGTAGGCTGCAATAATAACTCCCCCTCACTCTGAGCTCAGTATATTCCCGCAACACGCCCCCTGAACACGTCTCAGCACACGTTGTATCACGGGAACCACCCCTGCCCAGCCGCACAAGCACCCTGTACACGCCCGTGACACCCCACGACTTCCACCGTTAAATTCATACATCTGTACCCTGGCGACAGCGTTCTGCTCCTGCGCAAGTATGTCAGCCCTGGCCCCCGCCCCCTTGTTGTAACTCGGGTGCTCAACAGCACGCACGTGTACACGCAGACTCTCCCTGCAACTGCCCTTGCTCAAAGTTCACCACGGTCCAGCAAACACGGCCACGCCATACCCACTTTGTCTTCCTTTACATTCAGCCCAGGGATCAGCCACCTTTGTAGCTGGGTGGAGGGGGTGGGGGAAGAGGAGGAGGGAGGGGTTGAAAGGAGTGACGGAGGGAAGGGAATGGGTTGGGCGGGGAGAAGGGAGGCCCAGAAGGCTGGAACAGTGAGTGGACAGGGCCGGCAGAAACTGGTTGGGAGGTCAGGGCTGCCTGCTCCTGACCATGCATTTGACCACACCTTGGTCCTCACCGCATACCCTGACAACTTCCTCATGTCCTTGCTACCTCCATATCCCTTCCAGGTCTCTAGGGCGTCCCCAGGGGCCAGTGGTACCCTTCAGCTCTCCTTTATTCCTCATCGACAGCCAGGTCGCCTTCCTTCATGCATGCCACAAGCCTCTAGGGTCCCCACACCCTCCCCCTGGCCCTGGAATCTCTCTTTTACCCCCACATTATCCTGACAGTCCACACATACGCCTCCCCCAAATACCCCAGTCCTCCAACATAATTCAAGAAAACTCCCATATCCAGCACAAGCCGAGAAGCAGCACTTGCCACGTGCGAGGCAGTTCTTGAAACCTTCGCAGCTAAATAACTCCCATCCTCTGTCTGAGGGAGGCGCGCGTCCTGTTTCTACTTCACAAGTCGGGAAACAGAGGCACAGAAAGGGGGAGCGATTTGCCTGAGGTCTCAGGGTGAATAACACTCTTCAACAGCCCCCAAGGAAGCACCTGGGTCACTGCAGTAGCGACACCCTGCACTGTGCACAGCACCCAAATACCTCAAGCACGTGTGCACCTGCCCCACGTCCACCACACCACGATGCCCTTCTGGCGCCGAAACCCATCCCCAGCTATGCCAACAGCATGGCAGCAACAGGAAACAGACAGTGAGCCACAGCCGAGGCCGGCCAGAGTTCCCAGCACTGTACATGTACGCCTTTAGTCCTCAAAACACTCCCAGGGGGTTTGGGGCTGATGGCCAACTCTTCCCATTTTATGGATGAAGAAACTGAAGCACAGAGACACAGCCTGCTCAAAACCGCACCAGCTACAACAGTGTCAAAGCCAGGACTGGAATCCTTCACTGCCAACCCACATACCCCAACAATGTCCACACCCCCCCAAATCATCACAGCACCTGCTTCCCTTCCCTCTCGAGTGCCCTCACCACGTATGTGCTCCTCCCCTCCCCACGCCTGTGACTTTCTCACCCAGTCCCCAGCTCTACCTGCCGTCTCCCTCATCCCACTACATTATCCTTGAACTTCCGACTGCACTCTTGCCCCCGCAGCTTTCTGCGACTGTATGCTCCCTTTCCCTGGCTCCTGTGGGTCCCCTCCCCTTCTCTGCACCTTGCTCCCGGCTCCTCCATCTCGTCTGAAAGCTTCACTCGCCCTGACCACCCTCGGCCCTCACTTCCCAAGGTCCTCATCACACCCATGGGGCCACCCCTCCACCTCCCACTTGGCTCTTGCAGGCACACCCCCACCCCCTTTCCCGAAGTGTCTTCCTGTGACCTCTCCTTCCTCTCATGGCCCCGCCCCCTCCCTTGCCTTCATCTCACCCACTCCCCACCCTGCCCACACCTCCGCATGAATCCCACTCTGCTCCCCTACAGCACCCTAGGCTCCTCTCATACTCTCTGGTTCCCCCCACCCATTATCCGTGAGAGCATCTTCCTCCTTCTGCACCCTCAACTCACTCCATCACACACCTTTCCGCCTCCTGTTACTTGCAACTGCATTTCCTGCACCGTCTGTCTACACTGCTTAACCCGCCCCCCCCCCCCCCCGCAATCTCCCTTGCTTTCCCTGCATTCCCTCCTTACCCCATTGCTCCACACACTCCACGTACCCTCCCTGCTCTGGTGCCTCCACTTCAGTGTGCCCCACTCTCCCCTATTCTGTTCTCATCCCCACACCCTCCCTCCCAGACCCTCTAACCCCACCCCCTGCTCCAGCATTGCTACCCACGCAGCAGCACCCCATTCACCATCCGAGCGGTACTGCTGTGCTGCTGACTACCTGCCCTGCAGGAACACACACAATATGTGCCTCCAGGCCATCCCTCAGAGACCCGGAGCGGCCTCCGGGCCTCAGCAGCCGGCTCTTGTTCACTGGATCCCACACACGGAGACTGCAGCAGCCTCCACTCCCCCCACCCCCACCCTGAAGGTCCCTCTCACACACCCAGGATCCCATGGCCCAGAGCCTGCTGCTGCACATGGCACCCCCCTCTGGGACTCGGCCCCTCCCCATGTACCCATCTCCGCGGGCAGCTCCATGGCTGGCACCGAGGCCCCCATGCAGGGAAGCCAGCCCCCTCCCATGCTGAGAAGTGGTACACACAGCAGATGCAGCTCCCCATGCAGAAGCTCAGCCATGGCTCGGCACACGTGCCCCTCACAGGCACAGACCCCTGGGGGCAGGGAGAGGAGCACACCGGGACAGAGACACACAGAGGGACTGGTGGGGGGGCTGTGGGGGAGGGGACAGGCCTGGCACGGGAGGGTGGGTGTGGGGAAACAGCCGCAGTGCCTGGGACAGACACACACACACAGTCCCCAGACAGCCTCTCTGTCGCTCCAAGTCACACACAGACATAGACGCTGTCACACAGAGACACACAGATGGACACAGCTGGGGGGGTGGGCTGGGAGCCCCCCATCTCCCCATCCTTCTCTCTCGCTCCATCTCTCCCTCTCTCACACACGCAGCTGCAGGCAGTCACACACACGCACGCACACTGACACAGCCACACAGTCGCTCAGTGACACGCAGCGGAAAAAGCAGAGGGGAGAGGAGGCTGGGCGGGATGCGTGTGTGGTGGTGGTGGGGGATGACTGTGAATGGGAGAGAGGGGTATGAATGGGGGGACTTGCCAACTCCGGGAAGGGGTGTGGGGATGCGGGGATCAGTGGGGCCGGGGCCTGAGGTGGAGTCGCCTGAGGGAGAGCCACGGTGGCTCCCCAAGGGGAGGGCTCCACAGGGTGGGGGTGCTCAGGGCGGCAGAAAGGGCAAATGGGCTCCAAACCCCAACGCGGGGTCCGTTGGCGGGCCTAGCAGAGGAGAAGGTCTTGGAGGAAGAGCAGAGGGGGGCCTGGAAGGGCCTGTGAGGGGGTGGAGGACAGATTCCTGAGCTGGGAGGGGTACTCAGAAAGCGTGGCCCAAGGGAAGGGATGAAAGAAGGGTTGAGAAGAGGGGCCCTATAGGCGTTTAGCGTTCAGAGGAGGTTAGGGGAGAGGACTGGAGGAGGGGGGCGGCTTGGGGGATGAGGAGGAGCCCCAGAGGTGAGGGATCAGCGGCGGGGGATAGGGTCGTCACAGCGGGCCAGGGCCTCCAGGCCGGGCCGCGGGGGAAAGGGGCAGCGCGCTCCGTTACCTGTAGATGTACCAGACGCTGCGCCGCCGGGGCCCCAGGGCCGGCCAGCTGGAGGAGAGCGCGGGGGGCGGCTGCGGCAGGGAGCCCCCAGCGGGGCCGCCCCCGAGACCCCCGCCGCCGCCGACCGCAGACAAAGCCATCGCCGCCGCGGCCCCGGCCCGGGTCCCGGTGCCGGCCGCCCCCGCCGCCGCCGCGTCCCCGTCCCCGCTCGGCCGAACCCCCGTGTCCGGGCCCCCAGGCCCCGCCTCATGCTGACCCGCGCCGGGAGGGGGGAGGGGGAGGGGGCGCGCACCCTCCCGCGGGAGGGAGGGCAGGGCCGGGGGCTCACATGCCGGGGGGCGCGGGGGCGCGGGGTCGGGCCGCCGCTGGAGTGCGAGGACCGCGGCCGGCGCGGGCTTCAGCACCGCGGACAGCTCCGGAGGCGGGCAGCTGGCGCGAGGCTTAACCCCTTGGCGTCCTGCGCCGGGCGGCGGAGGGGGCCGGGCAAGGGGGAGGGGGCCGGGAGGGGAACGCGGGGGCCCCCTTGGCGGGAGAAGGGGGAGGGGCGAGGCGCGGGGGGGGGGAGAAGGGGAGGCACTTCCGGTCTGGGCCCCCCCTTAACCCCCCTCCCCCCCTCCAGAGCCCTCCCGCGCAGGTGCAGAGCGAGGGAGAGCGGGAGAGGGACGCACACCACACAAGATGCCTCGAAACCTCGTGCAGGAACGCGCGGACCGAGCCCCACTTCCAGGGCAGGGACATCAAGGTGAGAGAGGCCCCAGGAGGGGACACACAGCCCCCTCAACACAGACAAAGCACCCCAACACAATCTGGAAGGACCAGAAAGGGAAGGCCAGGGCACTCAGATCGGGCTTCAAGGCAGAGAGAGACACCCCTCCGCTCTAAAAAATCCCAGGCAGAGGGACACACACACTACCTGGCACTGGAGACCCACAGGAGAGGAGAGAGGGAGGCACAGATGGGGGGGTTGAGGGTGGGGGTGGGGGGGGTGAGCAAGGCACAGAACACAGGATACGGAAAGGGTTGGGCAGAGCAGGGGTGAGGCAGGAGAGCCTCAGACACACCACAGACAGGGCAGCACATTCCAGTGGGTGCAGGAAGTGGAGAAGGAGGGAGGGGTATGCAGTGGACAGGACAGACCTGAGGGCCAGAGGGACCGCCCCCATCCAGCAGCAGGCGGATCAAGTGACCCCAAGACCAAGGCCAAGGAGACACGCTCAGAGAGACATTGACAGAGACAAGAGAGAGAAGCAGAGGCTGATGGAGCGACTCGGGTGGGGAGGAACCTCGATACTCACCCGCTGCCCAGAGCCGGAGACGTGCCAGGCGAACACGCACAACGGTCAAGCGCCTCGGACACTTGGGGCGCAGGGTGGCACCCCAGCCCCACCCTCTGTCCCCATGTGTCATTTGTCTTCCTCCCCACCCCAACTCGTCCCCACTGGCCAGAACACAGACACGTAGGTTTGGACACATTTAATGGAAGGATGCCACGAACAAGGAGACCCTTCCCTGGGTGGGAGGAGCAGCAGGAGAGGGTGTCATCTCGGACGCCCACTTATGACCACCCCTCCCCCACAGCCTTGCCCTTCCGGAAGCCCAACTCCTGGAGTCCTCCCTTCTTGGGGCCCCATCCCCCAGCACCACAGGTCCTGAATTCCAGGTCAGACAGATGCAAACGCATGCACACAACTGTGTGGGCCCCTGTGCACCAACGGGGACATGCAGAGAGAGGGCCAGGTGTGTGTGGAGACCCACCTGTCCCTACGAGGTAAGCAGACACACTGCCATCTCTAGAAACACTTGCCCTCATTCTCAGACACACAGATTCAGGGACACACAGATGTGCGGAGCCAACTGCAGTATTAGCCACAATCGTGCAGCCACCAACAACAGCCACAAAGGCACCCATCTCTACAGAGCAGGGCAGGCCCTCTGGCCTCCCCTGGGCTTATGCACAGGGCTAGGCGTCTAGGGGCCTCCAGTCACACATGCATACGGACACAGGTCTTGTGCACCTACAGAGACACGAGGGCAAGAGCACACTCCAGGAAACAGGACAAGGGTACTCGCCTGTGTAAGCTGTTCACACACAGGGAGCTTCAGCTCTGGTCGTGCACACATACACATCCATACACCCCCAGGCACCCCTTCCTTCCCATTCCTGACCCCATCCCCTCCCATCCCCTCCTGTCTCACCTCCCTGGGCCAATCCCATCCATCAAGCTTCAGAAGCAAGTCAGCCAGCAGCCAGGGAGGGGAAAGGTGTCAGTGTGCCCCTCTCCCCACCCCCACCCCACCTGGCCTGGCCTGGCTCTGCCCACACCCAGTGCGAGGCCGGCCTAGGATGCATATACTTCCACTTTGCGTGACCTCCAGCCAGCCATACACGAGACCCCCAGGGCCCCCAGGCATTCCCCTCCCCCACCCAGCCCCACCCACCCTACTGGTTTTCGGCTACCCCAGAGCTGAGCAGTCTCCATGGCTGCCAAGGCAGGTTGGGCATTGGGCTGTGTGGTGGGAAGCTACCTCTGCCTTCCCCGGCCCCTGGTCAAACTTTAGAGGGAACAGATGAGACAGGGAGGTGGGGGGCCCCCAAGGGGGTAAGGACATTTACCTTGGGGCATCAAAGCTGTCATAGGAGCCCACGGTATAATGCCGGAAGAGTCTCTTCGCCTTGTCACTGCGGCTTTCTGCAGGGGGACGAGGGACGAACTTGGGCCCTCACTCTGGAAACCAGGAGCCCACCTCCAGGGCCCCTAGCCCAAGCCTTCCCATCCTCCTCCCAGGCCTCACCCCACCAGGAAGGGGACAGGAAAGGACATGAATAAGTACCCGAGGGTAAATCGGACATAGTCCAGGGTTCCCCGTTACCTTGCTTTCCCTCCTGGGAGCGGTTTGCCACCTCTTCCAGGCAGTCAGAGGGGAACCAGCCAATGCGACCTTTCACTTGGCCTTCCCAGAAGCCTCCTTCCCCGATGCTAAGCACTGGGTGGGCGGGGAGCAGGAACAGAGAAACATTTCTACGTTTCCATGCTGCTCCTGCTCCCAAGACACCATGCCCAACCTTTTCATAATTCCTGCACCTGGCGCAGGTCCTGGCCACAGGGCATCCTTAATAAATGTCCCAGGAGGGGCGAGGCCGTGGGGGGGAGAAGCAAATCATGTCACTCCTGCATTCTAGCTTTCCAGATCCAACGAGGACATCCAGAGGCAATGGGGAAGAGTGCTGTGTCCCATGGTGCTGCCTCACAGGTTAGGGACACGTCCACAACTGGCCCTCATCTCCCCTGGTGACGGGTTACAGTTCGGTTGCTCTATAATTTCCCTCAATCCTCCCAGGCAGCCCAGTCACTGCCCTGCCTGCTCTGGCAGTCTCCTCGCTGCTTAATCTTTTGTCATTTGCTCCCAGGCCCGTCCCTCCTCCACCTCTTTGCTTCCCCAGACTCTAGAAGGAAGAGATTAGAATCACCTCTTTCCTTCTCTCCACCACACATAACTGCAGGGCCCTTCCTGCCAGCCCCACCTCTTAAGCCATCAGCCCACGTTTAGCGGGAGCCTGTGGCATGCCCGGTGCTGCTGAGCTGGGCCCTGGCACTCAGAGATGGACGGCAGGGAGCGCTCCCGTCTATCCAGCTCTCACTCTGGACCAGGACCCTTAGAGGGGCTGCTTGTATTAGCCCCACTCTACTGATGGGGAAACAGAGGTGTGGAGATCCCAGGTCATTTGCCTAAGGTTACATAGCGTCTAATACACAGAGGCTGGCTTCGAATGCAGCTCTGTGCATTTCGAGAGTGAACGCTTGTGATCACTAAGGTTGCTCTCTTTCTGTTCAAGTACCTTGTTCGACACACAGTCCTCCTTCCCTCCCCTCAGCGTTTTCATGGCTCTGTCCACACACGGCCCCTCATCCACCTCCCTCCCTCAACCCTCACGCCCACCCTGGTAGCTAACACCTGACTTCCCACTTCAGAGATGAAGCAGCTAAAAAGCTAGAGCCCAGAAGTCCCTTGCCCAGAGATGCCTCAAGTCATACTAGGATTTGAGTGAAGGCCATCCGATGCTTTTCCCTGCACCAGCTGCCTGCCTGGAGAGGATCTGGGAGGTGAGATCGAGAGAGAGAGAGAGAGAGAGAGAGAGAGAGAGAGAGAGAGAGACGTTCAAGGTCACAGAAGAACAGGAGATGGGTGGCGAGGAGTCTGGGCTCTCGCTGGCTCTGCCCTGCTTGGCTGGGTGGCCTGGGGATCAATTATTCGCTCACTGAACAATCACGAGCTGGAGCTGTCGGGCATGCAGACGTGTCCCTGCCCTCACGGAGCTTCCACACCAGTGCCCACTGGAGGTGTAAGTCTACAGGTGACCTCGTGATCGGAAACGGAGGGCAGCGCTGAAGGGAAAGTGGGTATCTGGAGAGAGGACGTCCAGAGGGGAGCATGTAAGTGGGATGGCCACGAGAGACCGACCTGGGAGGCGTCCGGGAGGACGTGACCTATGGGCTGAGACCCGAAGGATCCTAGGACTGGAGGACACAATGAGAGGGAGCAAGCGTAGTCCAGGCAGAAGGAACAGCCAGTGCGAAGCGCTTGGTGTGGAAAAGGGCTCGGGGCATTTGAGGAATGGAGAGAAGGATATGGCCTTCGGAGCCTTGTGGGTGAAGGAAAAGTGGCCTGAGATGAGGTGGGTGGGCGGGGGCGGGGGCGCCTTGTAGGCTGGGCCCAGGCGCTGGGCTTGGATCCTGCGAGCAGAGGGAGCTCTGCTACCTCGTGAGATGCGGCGACACCCCGTGCCATCGTACAGGTGGGCACACTTTGAGGCAACGAAGTGTCTTTTCATGAAAGAGACGGATATTAAAAATGGAGCGGTATCTCCTCTCCCCGCATAGCAGTGTTGGGCTTGAAGTTCAGAAAGGTGCATGGCAGATACCGCCCAGGGCCCTCCCTCTGCCTGCCCGGGGAAGTCCCTCACCCCTGCCTCAGTTTCCCTTTCTTCTTTCGCACCCTCCCACTCACAGACAACCCCCTACCCCCAACACACACAGTCCGTCTCTCCTCTGCAGGCACCGCTGTGGCCCCCACCCTTAGCCCTTGCCTTTGGTCATTCATTCACTCATTCATTCATTCACTGATCGGATGTACGTTGAGGCCTCCTGTGCACTCTGTCAGGAAACTGGGACCCTGGGACCCGGAGACCAATGTCACGGGACCTCGCCTTCAGGAACTCAGGCTACAGGCAGACAGACCACAAAACAGAGGCACCGGCACAACCCCGCCTGACGCTCTGACCCCTGACCCACTCACATCAGTCTCCTCTGTGCTTTGTTAGGCGGCTCTCTGCAGGGGGACAAAGGGATGACGCTGGGCCCTCACTGTGGGAGGACCCTCCCAGCTTCCCCGGGGTCTCTTTCCTCTAAGTGCCTGCAGTGGGGGGAGGGGCACTTTGGTAACATCGGCTGTGTGTGCTCTGTGAGAGACACTGTTCTAAGTGCTTTCAGTGAGAGGATTCCTTCAATCCTCAGAAGGGTCCCATTTTATGGATGAGAACACTGAGGCCCAGAGAAGTCCCTTGCCTGAGGAGGTGAAGGCAGGATTTGAACCCCAGCTGCCTGGCTCTCAATCCCTATACTGCTCCGCTCCTCTGTAGCCTAGAGCTGGGCAAAGACTGGCTCTCCCAAAGCGTGCTGACTACCCGGACTACAGCCTGTTTCCTGTCTCCAAAGCACCATTTGGTCCAAGAACGCACGTCTGCCCGTGAGGGCTACTGGCACCATTTCCTAGATGAAGACAGGGAACCCAGAGAGAGGCGCGTGCCCACCACAGCAGTCCCTATTTGGGGAGCCCTGGGCATGGACCCGGTTTCACTCACACCCCCCATCTCATGGGAGCCCCCGAACGTAGGCCCCGCCCCCTTCCTCAGACAGGGGTCCTGGCTGAGACAGGAGGTGAAGGCAGGCGGCTCGGCCTCACATTTCCCACAGGGCAGCAGGGGGACCTGGGACAAGTGGCTTCACCTGCCTTCAACTGTGCGACAGGGTCCAGAGGCCCTGCTGCAAGGGGGGTCGTGAGTGAGTTGAGACCACGCCTGGAGGAGTCGCAACGCCCCCTCAGAGATTTATCATCTCAGTTACACTCTGTGCCCCTCCGGGTAGAAGGGGCATCTCGGGGCTGGCTCTCAGAGGCCTCCAGAGTGCACAGAACATTCTAGAACTGTGGCTCTGACTGCCCCTCCCGGAGTGGTCAGCTCACCTGCCTGCCCCTTACCTTTGATCTTCTCGCCCTTGCTCAGAGAGATCTCCCCCTCGGCTTGAGCCTGGTAGGACTTCACGGCCATGAAGGAGCGTCCGGGCACCGCTGAGTAAAGCTTCCTGCGCCTCCCGCGGCTGCCCAGGGAGCCCCCGGGCCCCCCTGAGCCCCCGGTGCCCCCGGTGGGCCCTTCCCGGGGCGTCCCACTGGAGCTGCGTACACAGAGGGTGTGAGAGGCAGGGCAGAGTGGAGGGAGGGGGCACCTCTGGGGGAACAGGGGTCCTTGGAGGGGCGGGGAAGAGACGGAGCATTGGGGTGGGGGAGGGGGTTTGAGTGGGTTGCCTGGCTCGGGAGTACCGGGGGCAAGAGGACATCTGGGGTTCCCTCTGTCTGTGTCTGCTGCTGCCCCCCCAGACCCCTCTCCTGCTTCCTGGCTTCAGCTCTGCCCCCTCCCACGGTCCTGCGCGCTCCACCTTGATGGCGCCTCCTGAGGCTAAGCCCCGCCCACGCCATCCCTCTGCTCCCTGGCCTTCAGGGACTCCCTGCTTCCTCCTGGGTTGGGTCCAGCCTCTCTGCCCGCCATTCCCAGTCCTCCACGATCTTCCTCCCACGTCCTCAGGACATGCTGGCCCGCCCCAGCTCCCCTCCTCGCCCTCCTTAGCCAGCCTAGCCAGCCGGGCCTCCTCACCCCACAGTGCCCTTCCCCACCCTCCCCTCTGCCCTGAGTGGCTTCTCCGCTCCCCTCCCACCTACCCCTCCTCTGGCTTCATCTCCAATCTCAGGCACCTCCCCCTAAGGCCCTGGATAGGCCCCCACCCTGCTTGGCCTCTTCTCATCTCACCCTCTCTTTCTGTCTGTCCTCAGGGGCTAGGACCAACATGTCGGGGGGTGCCCCCAGGCCTCTGGTGTCGAGCAAGTGCTTGGCTGAACTTGCATGCACTTGGGAGGGCTGCAAGCCTGGCTCACAATACTCTTCCTTCCTCACGGGTTGGGAGAGATGCCTAGGCCTGGTAGTGGGGGCAGGTACGTGGCACAGGAGGGAGGCAGCTGAGCTGGCCTGGGGCCTTGTGGCTCTGAAGAGGGGACTTGGCTGGGCTGGGGTCTGTGGTGGGACCAGGGCTGTGCCCTCCCCTACCTGGGCCGTCCACGGGGCTGCCTCTTGGCTTCCTCGGGGTGCCTCCCGCGGGATGGGGAGCGCGCCCGGGCACCCCGGGGGCTGCTGGCACTTCGGAGGGTCCCAGTGCTGAGCTTGGTGCTGGGAGCCGAGGGCTGTGACTGGCCTTGGGACCCTGAGGTAGCGCCCGGGGCCCCGGTGGACGAGGTCCCCGGGGCGGCAAACACCATCCAGTCGGGCAGGGCCATGCTGGTGTCACTGTTGGCCCGCAGCAGTGCGGGGGGCACCGTCAGCCCAGCGCTCGGGGGTCCTCGCCGCCGGGCGGCATACTTGGGGGACTCCTGGAAGGGCACTGAGAGGGTACAGTGGCAGGGGACAGAAGGGGCAAGGGATGATGGGGAGAGGCATGAGGGAAGAAAGATGGAGATGAGAAAGAGTGTGGGAGGCCAGGAATCACGCCCCTTACTAATCAGACGTTCAAGGCCATCCAAGGCTTTTTTCAATCCCATCCTGGGCCCCAAATCAGGTCCCCTGACTCCTGATCCTACCACGAAATCCCCAAGCACCCTAGGCTCTGCCTTATCCCAGCACCCCTCACTCACCCACATCTTGTTCTCGATGGTTTCGAATCAGCTCCCCCAGTTCGAAATTCCCAGCGATCACGGCCACCTGGAAGGAGAGAGACAGGGAGGTTGGGGTGTCCCAGGCGCCAGGAGAGGGGATGGGACGCACTGGCCAGTCCCTTGCCGGCTGCTCCCTCTGCCCCTGTTGCCCCAGGCCTTCACCCCAGACACTCTGCCTTCCCTCTCTCCCAGCACACCTCATGGCTCCACCTTCCTTCACCCCTTGCATGCACTTGGGAGGGCTGCAAGCCTGGCTCACAATACTCTTCCTTGTGAGTATTGTGTAGTACTTCCTGTGTAGTACTTCCTTGCCACCCCCACCCGCTGCCAGCCCCCGCCAGCCCCAAACCTGGAAGGCGGTCTGTCCGTTGTTATTCTTCACGTCCTTTTTGGCCCCTCGATAGAGGAGGATCCTGGCACAAGTCTCCTGAGGGCGAAGGGGAAGGAAAGACAGCGAAATTCGCTATGAGAGGCACCTCAGGAGCAACCTCACCTGGCCCTGCCCTGCCCAGGACAGCAGCCACTGGCCAAGTGTGGCTCCTGAGCCGAGTTTCTGTGTGGCCAGCCTGAGATGGGCCATGTATGTGATAAATACACACTGGATTTCAAGGGTCTAGCATGGAAAAAAAAAGAAAGAAATTTCTCCAGTAATGTTTCTATTGATTACATGTTAAAAGGATACTATTTTGGATACAATGGATTAAATAAAATATGTTACTAAAATTCACATCGCCTATTTCTTTTCTCTCTTTTTAAATGTGGCTCCTGAGTCATTTAAAATTACACCTGTGACTTGGGTGGTGTGAATCTAAACCGGGTTTCTCAGCCATCCTGTGCACGGACGGGAGTTGAGCAGCATCCCTGGCCTCTACCACTAGATGCCAGTAGTATCCCCTCCCGGGTGTGACACCCAAGAATGTCAGCAGACGGTGACAAATGTCCCCTGGGGGTAGAAGCATCCTGGCTGAGAGCCACCCATCTAGACCTCATGGAGGGCTTACTACGCTGCAGGCCAGGTGCTTTGCACCTGGGAAGCAGCAGCTCACCGAACTGCCCAACAGACAAGGAGGTCAAGGTCACGTCACGGGGCTGGTGGATCTGCGTCCACATTCGAACCCAGGTCTGTCTGTCTCTGGAGCCTATGCGCTTCATCACACACCCTGCCAGAGCCAGAAGGAAGGGGGTGGTGGGGTAGAAATGCCATCCACACCCAGATCAATTCCTTACTTGGCTGACTCACGACATGTCGCTCCCTCTCGCTCTGAATCAAACCCAAGGTCCTTCCCATGGTGCAGGAGGTGCCAGCTGATCTGCCCTGCCCCGCCACCCCCAGTCTCGCCAAGTTCATCTTCACTCCCCACGCTCCAGCCACAGTGGACGCTTTCCTCTGACGGCACGCTCCTGCCCCAGGGCCTTTGCACCTGCTACTCCCTCTGCTCGGAATTCTCTGCCCCGCCATCTTTGCATAGCTCACTTTCTCGCTTCACCCAGGTTTTTTCTCGAACACCACCTCTTCAGAGGGGGCTCCTCTGACCGCCCTGTCAAAAATAACCCCCGGTCCTTCTCCCTGCTTTATTTTTACTTCTATGATACCTGCTACATCCCAGGCATCCTTCCAAGCCAGTATGAGCTCATTTTCTTCATAACACTGTCTCTCTAAAATTCCATTTCTATTTTATTTGTCTCTTTAGCATCCCACTACCTTGTCCATTGCGTAGGGGCATGATTCTGTCTGTGGCACTCACCACTTGGAATGGCATCTGGCCCCTAGGAGCTGTTCAATAAGCAGGTGCTGAAGCAGGGAAGGCCCTCTGCCTTTTGTGTTCACCTGGCCAAAGCCAACCTTCCCCTCACTTCCCACTCAACTCTTCTCTAGATCCCCAGATACCAACGGAACCTGCATTCACCAAGAACCGACTGGGTCTGACCCTCTCCACATGACAAATCCACCAGCAATGCTTGTATGACCCCATCTCGCAGCACTAGTTCAGAGAGGGCAGATCTTCGCCGAAAGTCACACAGCCATTTAGTGGAGCAGCTAAGACTCCTTCTAATCCTACCGCTTATCTATTTCCTGTGACAGCACAACTCCCGTGGCCCAGGTCAGTTGCTGGGCAGCGACACTAGCCTGGTGAGCTTCTGGGTGTGTTTGTGAGTGTGTTTGTGAGTGTGTGTGTGTGTGTGTGTGTGTGTGTGCACCCTTGTGCACACACTGTCCCCCCCCAAATAGACTGCTAACCATGGTCAGGTGTGTTTCTGCATCTCTGCATGCTCCCAACCACCGCATGCATGCCTAGCACAGGGCCACAGCATCAACACCAGCTCCACCAGCTCTTCAAACGGCTCCCCGAGAACCCCATATTTACTGGTGCCCTGGCGCTTATGTCTCAGCTCTGCAATTATCTGTTTACTCGTCTGCCTCTTTGCCTGACCTCGACTCCCCTTTCCCCTTCCCCCTTCCCCCTCCCCAGGGCAGGCGCCATGCTGTGTCTGATTCATCCCCCATTCTGCACACAGTAGGTACTCAAGAAACAGGCATGGAAAGGATGTAGATAGAGGATGTGGTGTTGAGTCATTCAAAATTCATTTGCTCAAGTCATTCATTCATCCCTTGAGTTACACAATCCATCTGGAAGCAAACACCTGTTAAATGTTCTGAGCTCGGTGCTGAGCTTGGGGGAAATCCAAGGTGGCTGACCCTTCCTTCCTTCCTTCTTCCTTCCTCCCTCCCTTCCTTCTTTCTCCCTTCCCTTCCTTCTTCCTCCCTCCTTTCCTTCATTCCCTTCCTCCTTCCTTCCTTCCCTTCTTCCTTGCTTCCTTCCTTCCTTCCCTCACTCAGCAAAGATGCTTCTAGGCCTACCATGTGCTAGGGCTTTGGGACAGCGGATTGATGAGGCAGTCCCAAGCCGTGAGGATCTCAGGGCCTAGACATGGACCTGGCCATCGGCATGGGCATGCCAGGGGGCCAGGGGAGCACAGTGAGGAAATGTCAGACCCAGCTCTGGGCCTCGGGAACCTTAAAGTCTGGGAGGGCAGACAAGGGGAGAGAAGTCGAAAAAGACCTCACGTGGGTCAAGCATCTGTCCATTCAGCACCTTGCCAAGAACAAGCAAACATTCACCCACTTGGTCCTTTGTTATTGACCCATTTCGAAGACCAGAAAGAGGGTGCCCCAGGCGGGGGGCGGGGGGCAGGGGGCATGACTGGCTCCTCTGACTTGCTAAGAATAATTGCTCTTGCTATTAATTCTTCATATTAAATTTTCCCCGTTCAAATTAATGGTGTGGTTTCCACCTCCTGACTGGATCCTGACTGTTAATGGTTACGATCATGACAATGATGATGATTATTATAGCTGCCTTCGAGGGACGAGCACTTAATTTACACTTTCTTTCATCCCCTTCACTCAGTGGACGTGATTCCCATTTCGGGGAGAGGACGGAGCGTTGCGGAAGGGACGGGGCTCCTTCGGGGAGCCCACAGGCCGTGCCCACAGGAGGTGGAGCCAGGGAATCTGGGCGCCAGGCCCGTGTCGGGGAGCAGGAGAGACACTGGGAGGGGAAGTGACGGCACCGTGTTGGTTGGGTTTGACAAACACTGAGTTCTCCCTCTGCGGGCGCCAAGCAGACTGCTTGCTGCCACAAGGCGGCATGTGGCTACCTGCCACATCCCCAGCACTGCACGTCCTGATGAGGCAGAAGGGGCTGGGCTGTTCTGAAAGACAGAACAGGGGAGGTGGGGATGGGGCTGACGACCAGCCAGCAGCAGCCGTGAGCCAAGCCTTGTCCTCCCAAGCCCCCGTGGCAACCCCCCAAGGACAGGGAGCCTTTTGGAGTGGGTCAGGGAGGCTGAGGCCCTGAAGGGGCTGATCTGCCCAGGACTGCCTGTCACACAAGTAGCAAGGGGCTGGGGTCATCAGGCTGAAAGTCCCCAGCTTTTGCCAGCCCAACTGGCCATCACACAGCGCTGGAGCTGGAATGTGAGATCCCCGACTACCTGCTCTTCACTGGTCACCTCCACTCGTGAAGTGGGGACCATCCACCCAGCCCTGAATGGCTACAACTTGCACCAT
Organism: Desmodus rotundus; assembly: GCF_022682495.2. Lineage (NCBI taxonomy): Eukaryota > Metazoa > Chordata > Mammalia > Chiroptera > Phyllostomidae > Desmodus > Desmodus rotundus. The sequence goes on from NC_071398.1 coordinate 46,706,867, forward strand.
ACTCTGGCTCCTTGGGGACTGTGCTCTGTTTGGCTTTTCCTTTGTGCCCTGCATTGGCTGCCCCCTACCCAGGCACTGGCAGCTGAACGAGAGACTCAGGGGAGAGAGAACCTCGGAGTCACCGTCTGGCCCCCTGCATGGAATGCTCCCCCCACCCCCACTCTACCCGGCTGACTCCTGCTCACCTTAGCACGTGTGGCACATCCTCCACAGCCACCTCCCCCCCAGCCTCCAGCCCACGCCCACAGGCAGGGTCCCATAGGGACCTGCATTCCCTGCGAGCTCCCTCTGGACTGTGACAGCAGATGTGCCCTGACTGGGGGCTGTCCTGCTCGCTCACTCACTACTTGGCCCTCAGCGTCCAGCTCTGGGTCCGACACAGGGAAGATGCTCAGTAAATACTTGTTGAATGAATGAATGAATGAGTGAGTGAATGAATGAATGAGACAGAGAAGGGGCAGAGGGCTGGAGTCAGGAGGAGAGCCGGGCAGACCTTGTTGTAGAGGGCGCAGATGTGCAGGGCCGTGTTCCCCGAGGCGTTCTGGGCTCCGGGCTCAGCCCCGTAGAAGAGCAGGTGCTCCAGGTGCTGTGAGTGGCCCCGCTGGCAGGCCTGGGGACGACAGGGGCCGAGGAGGCTGGTCAGACCCTCCACTCATGGCGGCTGTCTATATCCTTCCCCTTGAGGTCGGGGAGCCCTGTAGCCACCGCCCCCTCTCCTTTCAGCCCCCATTCCTTCTCAGAGACCCAGGTCGTCAGCGTCACCAGTCATTCCACGTCCAGCCTTGCCCCGCAAGAGGCCACCCCCACCCACATCAGGGGTCAAGGAGTCCAGTCCCCCAGCCCATGTTCCTTCAGGGTTCCAGTGTCGACACCCCCATCTTTTCCTCTTTGGACACCATGGACCCTCACCCCCACCCTCTATGGGGACCTCCCCAGCTCCTTGGACCAGGGTCCCTGGCCCCTAACCCCTTTGGGCCCAGGCAGCCCCGCCCCCACACCCACCCCTCTCCGCCCACTCAGGAGCACCTGGTGGATCTCCTGCCAGCCGTTCTCATCAGCGACACCCAGCTGCGCCCTGTTGTACAGCAGCAGCTCGCAGCAGCGGGGGTCGCCCCCCACCATGGCCGTGTGGAACAGAGGGGTCAGCCCCCGGCGGTCCTTGTAGTTGGGGGAGCCCCCAAGGTCCAGGAGTGCCTGGCAGGGGAGACAAGGCAGATGACAGTCACGGGGGCACGGGCTCATTCTGAAGAGCCAGTGGGACGAGGACCAGGAGTCCTGGGCGGCCTCCCCTGGCCAATGGCAACCTCAGCTCTGCCACGATGCCCTTGTGCGACCTTGAGCCTGGCCCTTCCTCTCCGAGCCTCTCCCATCCCATGAACAAGGAGGGGATTGGGGAGAGGCCTGCAGAGGACCCTCTCGCTCTGACATCCAGCCTGCCCTTCCTCCACAGCGGACACCCACCTACTCAGTGGGATGGCTGTGGGGACATACGACAGAAGTGAGTCTGGTGGCCGGAGGCCCCTGGCCAAGTGGAAGCTGTTACTTCTGTGCCCCCAGGGCGGGGCACAGGAGGAGGCCTTGGAAAGAGCGAGCTCGGGGTGAGGCAGCAGGCCAGCCTCCCGAAGGCCAGGGGCTTGGGGCCAGGGAGTGGTCCCACTCAGGGAACAGCTCTGGGCACAGAAGGCTGGTGGCAGTGTCCATGGTTAGTAGGACAGCGTTGGCAGTGGCCCTGTGCAAGCACGGCCGCGGTGGCGCTGTCCAGCTGCACGTTCCATGATGATGGGCACAGTCACAACTGTACCGCCCAACTCGGCGGCCACACGTTGGCTACTGAGTGCTTGAATGTGGCTGGTGAGCCCGAGAAGCTGAAGGTTTGATTTTCATTCACTTTGACCAGTTTAAATCTCAACAGCCCCAGGTGGCTAGTGGCTACTAGACTGGCCAGTTCGGGTCTGGGTCTGGGGGAGGGCAATGCAGTGGGGGTACGTAAGAGGGTCTGTGGGTTCCAGGGGTATGAGAGGTCTTTGTGGTTGGTGAAAGGGTTGGAGAAGGGGAAGGAGGGTTTATTAAGCTGGGGCATCTGTGAATCGGGGTATTTATCCACAGCTCTGTATCTCTGGGGCAGTCTATGCTGACCTGTGTGTGAAGAGGGATCAAGAACCCTTGGGAGGAGCCCTGGCCAGTGTGGCTCAGTGGATTGAGCTCTGACCTGAGAACTAAAGGGTTGTTGGTTCAATTCCCAGTCCAGGCACATGCTCGGGGTGCAGGCCAGGTCCCCAGTAGGGGGCATGCATGAGGCAACCACACATTGATGTTTCTCTCCTTTCTTCCTCCTTTCCCCCTCTCTAAAACTAAATAAATAACATCTTTAAAAAAATAACCCTTAACCCTTAACCCTTGGGAGGGGGTGGGAAGAAGGAAATGGCAGTCCTGCCCAGGTAGCTCAGTTGGTTAAAGCATCATCCCAACACGCCAAGGTTATACGTTTCATTCCCGGTCAGGACACATATGAGAATCAATCAGCCGCAGCTGGGTAGCTCAGTGGATTGAATGCCGGCCTGCGAACCCAAAGGGTCGCCAGTTCGATTCCCAGTCCCGGCACATGCCTGGGTTGCAGGCCAGGTCCCTAGTAGGGAGTGGGCGAACAGTAACCACACATTGGTGTTTCTCTCTCCCTCTCTTTCTCCCTCCCTTCCCCATCTCTAAAAATAAATAAAAATCTTTATTTAAAAAAGAATCAATTAATGAATGCATAAATAAGTAGAATAACAAATCAATGGCTCTCTCTCTAAAATCAATAAATTAAAAAAAAGAGAAGGAAATAATATTTTAAAATAAGAGTGCCAGCTGACTCTGTGTATGCTTTCTGTGGGTACAAGAGGTTCATCTATTTGGGAGGAGGGGGCTGTATGTGCACGTGAGAGAAGGGGAAGGGCTGCAGGGGGCTGTGTCTCGGCCAGTGCCCAGGGAGGCAGGTTGAGGGGCTGTGTTTGCAGGGTGTGTATGGAGGAGGGCCTCTGGGGACAAACCAGGGACCTCACAGTGCACTTCAGGGGCCACAAGGAGGGTCTACCCCTCGGGGAGACAGTGGTGGGGCTGGTGTTGGGCTGGGCCAGGGGAGACGGAGGACACCAGTGTCTGAGTGTGGGCAGAATCATGTCATCCACGCGGGCATAAGGAAGTCGTGTGACCATCAGCTATTGCTGGTTGTGAGCCAGGGAGAGTGGCTGCACCTGAGGGTCTGAGGGGGACTCGGATTCACTGAGAGGGGTGATAATGGAAGGTAGGAGGGTCTGGGGCATTTTGCCCAGCACAGTCTGTGCGGGAAACATGGCAATTTGGGGGTGTCTTTCATCTGTGGAGAGCCCCGGGGGAGTTGGCATCTCACCGTGAGAGCAAGGCAGTGCCGGGCACACGCGGCCTTGTGTAGGGCTGTCATGCCATCCCGGGCTCGGAAGTCGATGTGGGCTCCGCCCAGGCACAGGGTTCGAATCACATCTACAGAGCCTTCCGTCTGGGCGGCCAGCGTCAGGGGGGTCTCTGAGGGGCGCAAGGCCAGTCATGTGCAGCACCCAGGCCTCATGCTGGGCGCCCCCCTTCCCCGAGCCCCCCCACCCCACTCCCTACCTCCTGAATCCGAGTCATGATAATTGGGGTCCAGCCCCTTGTCCAGCAGTCGCGCCACCTTGTCGGACGTGCCGAGCTGCACGTACTCCAGGAATTTCTTCAGGCCGGTCTGAGACGTGGAGGAGAGACAGAGGACAGGCCGACCGGGGAGCGAGAAAAGAAAAGATGAGGCCTCGAGCTCTGCGCTGTCCAGTGAAATACACAGCGAGCCGCTGTGACATCAACAAGTCAGTCTCTTGTAGCTACTTTTTTTGTTGTTGTTAAAGGAAGGGGCCCTGGCTGGTGTGGCTCAGTGGGTTGAGCGTCACCCTGCAAACCCAAAGGCCGCTGGGTCGGTTCAGCCGCTGGACGTTTCTCTCCCTCTCTTTCTCCCACCTTACCCCTCTCTCTAAAATAAATAAACCAACAAATACAATCTTTAACAGAAAGGAAGGGAAACTGGGGGTGCGGGAGGTAGAAGAGGATAGACGGGGGATAAATGGTGATGGAAAGAGACCTGACTTTGGATGGTGAACACACAACAGAATATACAGAAGATGTACTGTAAACTTGTACACCTGAAACCTATATTATTTTATTAGCCAATGTCAGCCTGATAAATTCAGTAAAAACGTCAAAGTAAATAAATAAATAAATAAATAAATAAAGAAAGAAAGAAAGAAAGAAAGAAGAGGGACTATCAACGGTGTTGAAATCCCCCTGAACGACACCCCTCTTTTAACCTACTATATCCACCATCTCAGCACGTAATACGTATAACATTTATTAGGCTGATATTTTACTTTTGGGGAGGTATCCAGAGTCTTTGAAACCTGGCGTGCGTTTCACACTCGGGCTAAGCTTGGGGACCGGCCACACTGCCAGTGCTCGGGAACTGAATGTGGCCAGTGGCTCCTGCAGTGGACAGCGCAAGCGTGGAGGGATGGGGCATTTGGGGGAGGACGAGGGTGAATGCGCGGTGGGAGATGAGGAGGAACGGGATGGGGGGCTTTTACCCCATGTGACAAGAATCCTTCACTTCGATACTGAACAAAAGAGCCCCCAGGCTTCCTCCTAGCTCTTAGGGGACCAGGAGAGATATGCAGATGTACGGTCCAAGGACTGGAAGGCAAGGTGGCTGGAGGATAGGTGTGGCTAGGCAGGGGTCACCCTTGGATCTGCTAGAGATTGAGGCCACAGGACTGGGGGACTGCAGGGCATCTATGAAATGGCCCCAGGCAGAGGGACACTGGACGTCGGAGTCCAGGCTGAGGGGGATAAGGGGCCCTGCGTGAGTATGAGGGACCAGGAGATGAGACGGGAGAGTCTAAGGATGAAGAAAGTGGGAGCCAGGACCTGACCGGGTAGCTCTGTTGGTTAGAGCGGCATCCTGATACACCAGGGTTGTGGGTTCGATCCTCGGTCCAGGCACATACAAGAATCAGCCAATGAATGTATAAGTAAGTGGAACAAATCTCTCTCTCTCTCTCTCTCTCTCTCTAACAATAACAAAAAGAAAGAGAGTGGGAGCCTGGGCAAAGGAATGAAGAGCAAAAAGGGAGGTTAAGAGGGAGTTATGGTAGAGGGGGGATTTGGGGCTATCCCACATGTCCCCAAATGGGGACCCTGGCAGAGGAACAGAAGGGTTGAGGAATGCGGTGGAGGGCCGTTAGGAAGAGGTGGGAGAGGAAGTGGCTGGGGAGGGGGTTCTGGGTGGAGGACGGGGCAGGGGGCCGTAGGTGCCAGCAGGCTCGCTCACCTTTGTGTGCAGCTTGGCCAGCTGCTTCTCGTCCAGGTTGGTCTGTTTGTAAACTCGGGTCTTGTACCGGAACTGAGGCGAGGGGTGGGGTGAGGGGAGAGACCGAGACTGAGAGTCAGGCTGTGGAGGAGGCCGGACGCTCTCCTGAGCCGGGGTCGGGGGGGGGGGGGGTGGGGAAACAGCCCCAGCCTCGGCTGGGTGGGCAGTGGGGTGCAGGCCTGCTGGGGGCGGGGTGGTGATGCTGGTATGCAGACTGTGATCCCTAACGTGAAGGAGAGGGAGTCTGGATCCCACAGGGAATGTTCTGGAACACCTGCTATAACTAGGAATCCTCCAATTTCACAGGCGAGGAGAAACTTGCAATGGGGGAAGTGACTCTCCCAAGGCCACTCTGCTGGCCAGAGAACGGACAGTACTTTGACCTCAGGCCCCCCTGACTCATTCTGACTCTTGGGCCTGGAGATCTGGAAGATCCCTGGCTAAGGCGTTGGCTGGGAGAAAAAAACGGGCGTGGCCAGTTGCGTGGCGGGACGCGCCTTGTCTTGTCCTCTGGGCAGGCCCCAGGCCTCACCTCCAGGTAGGGCACCCCCTTCTCGAAGGACTGGGGGTACTCCCGCAGCAGCCGCTCCTCCTCCAGGAAGTTGGCGTCGCGGCCCGAGGTGGCGGGCTGGAACAGGCCGTAGTTGAGCACATCCTGCAGGCTCTCGCTCAGGGCGCAGAGCACCTGCTGCTTGGCTGTCCAGATGGTGGCATCGGGGTTGAAGCGCAGGCATTTCTGGGGGGGAGGTGACGGGAAGGAGTCTCAGGTGGTTGGGGGAGGGCGTGGGGGTGGCTCTGGGAGCAGGTGGGGGGGAGGATTTGGGAAAGCAGGTGTGTGCAGGTCTGGGAGCAAGGCCCAGCAGCAGAGGCCTCCCGGTCGGTCGGGGCCGGGCCCTGTGGCCCTGCTGCCTGGCGGCAGGCTCACTCACTGTCTGGTGCAGGTCCGGAATGCCGATCCTGAAGACCATCATGCTGAAGTGGGCGTCGTCCGGGACAGACATGGAGCGGCCCTGCAGGCCTCCCGCCGAGGAGGCCAGGTTACCAGGTGCCCCACTGCCCTGGCCCCGGGTCCCCCGGAGGCCTCTCCCGGGCCCGTCTGGGGAGCTGTCGGACTCTGAGCCCCCCTCGGGACACTCGCTGGCACTGTGGCGTTCCTCGTCCTCGCTTGAGGCGGGGCTGTGGGTCATCGTGGGGCCACGGGGCGATGGGGGACGGCAGCATCACAGGTCGCTGTGGTGGGGGGCCAAGGGCGGCTGTCAGGCTGGAAGCCCCACCCAACCCCTCAAAGGCCACAGGCATACTCGGTGGCCCCGTGGTCCAGGGCAGAGGCCCTGCCTGCACTGCCAGAGGTAGGCAGGAAGGAGGCCAGACACACCCCTGCACACTCCTGCCGCCTGGTGCACACACCCCCATCCCTGCCACGCTGCCAGCACACGTCTCCTTCCCTGCCCTTGGCCCTGCTTGCAGCCCCCGCCCCTCCTGCGCCCCACTTTGCCGCTGACCCAGTGTGGCAGTGTCCCAGAAACCGCAGAATCACCGCGGGAGCTACTGGCCCACTTTGCCAGGCCACAGAAAATGCAGCTAAAATTAGCCGAGGACAGACAGGTGGACGACCCACCGGCACCCTGCCCTCCTGGCCCCAGCCTGGCCTCTCACCCAAAGCCCTCCCATCCTCTTCCTGGACAGCTGGAGAAGGGGTGCTGAGATGTAGTAATGGGGAGGGGGGGCCATGAACCCAGGGCAGCAGGAGCAGGAGGCCGCGTGGTGCCCGAGCCAGTGAGCGGGTGGAGCTGGCGGAGCTGGTGACTTGAGCGAAGTGTGCCCGACAATGTGGGCAGAGGGCTGGAGAGCCTGTGTCCCGGGGGTGCCGGCACCGGGGTGGGGACGCCATTGGACAGAGCATCATCATGCATGGGGTGTCCCTGAGACGGAACCACCAGAGGTGGCCTGTGCAGGTTGTTGGGGGCATCTGAAGAGGGCGTGTGGGTGGCCGGAGAGGCTGGACCTGGGAGTGCCCAGCTCGTGACTGTGGCGTGGTGGCCTGTGGCCGTGTGGGGTGGATGATGACCCCTGGGCACATTGGGGGACTGCGTCTTCAGGGTGGGTACATCAGCCTTGCTTGGGACAGGCAGCCCCACTCTGAGGGAGACTGGGGGTGCTGGGAGAGACAAGGAATGGGGTGAGGGTCTGGGGGACTGGGATGGGAAGTCGTCTCGCGATCCCTCCTCTTCTCCAACGAGGTAGCCCTTAGGAAGCTGGGTCCCCCATGGGGTCCGCCTGGCTCATCTTCTCCCCGACTCCTACCCCCCAGGACCAGAAAACAGAATGTCTGGTCTGGTCCCTCCCCCCAACACCAGGCCCAGCTCCCGCGCCGTTGCCATGGAGATGGGAAGCAGTGGAGGGTACTGCTGACTTTGGGGGAGTGGGGATGGGCTGGGGGGTTGGAAATGTGTGTATGAGAAGGAGACTTCCAAGAGCTGTGGGTGAGCCAGCATCACTACCGGCCGGCCAACCCCTCCCCCGAGCGTGCCCAGGGCTACCAAGCCCCCTCCCCCTCCAGGTACTGGGCTGCGCTGCCCCACCTCGCCCTTGCGGAACCCCCGGCCTCCTCCTCTCCGCTGGGCTCCACCTCACACCTCCCTTCTGGGGGGGCCCCGCAGCCACTCCCCCTCGGCTGACCCTAGCTGACCCCCAGCCTACACTGGGCACTAAACGGGTGGCCATTGGGATGAAAGCAAAACTGGCCGGGCACCCCCTGCACCCCCGCGCCCGCAGCTGCCCCCAACCCCCAGGACCAGCCCCGGCCCCTCCCCCTCCGGCCCCGAAGGAGGGAGCGGGCACACTCCGCCGGGGCGGCATGAATCAAACGCTCCGCGGCTAAGAATAGCTGGCACGCAGCTGGCACTGAGACGCGCTGAGGAATCGGCGACGGGGGGGATGAGGGGAGAGAGGGGGTGCCCTGGGAAGATGCGGGGGCCGGGGGGCGGCCGGCGTGGCTGAGAGCGGGACCCGGGAGAACGAAAGGAGGCGGCGAGGCGGGGAGAGGGAGCCAGGGCTGGGAACGCGGAGCCGGGGTGGGGGGGAGCCCCGGGCCGGGAGAGAGGGCGGAGGCACCCAGGAGCGGGACTGGGGGCGGGAGCCGAGGGGGCGCGCCGGCCGCCGGAGAGGGAGAGCGACGGGGTGCGGATGGGGAGGGGGGGGCTTGTGAAGGGGGTGGGAGCGAATTGCAGGGGCCTGAAAGGAGAAGCAGGAGCTCGAAGGGGGTCGAAGGGGGCGGAGGAGGCCGAGGCCCAGAACCCCGCAGGCTGGGGTGGGCGCCGGGGTGACCCGGGGAGCCGCCTCGCGCGGCATGGCCGCTGCAGGGGTCCGGGGCTCGGCTGGCCGAGTGGGGGAGCGAGGCGGGGGAGTGGCGGGGCAGGGCCCGGAGGCGGGTGCGGCGACCGAGCCCTGGGCGTGGAGCGCGGGGCAGGCGAGTTCGGGCTGGGGGCTCGCGGGGCATGGGGGGCGCATCCTTCCATCCAGTCTGCGATCTGGGACCCGGCACCGGGGACTGGAGTGTAACCCAATTTGATGTTGCCTGGGGGATGCTCCCCTCCTGGCCCCCACCCCCCATCGCATGCCCCGGCCCGGAGCCCGGCGCGCGGCCAAGGACGTCCGGGCGCCCCCGCCCCCTCCCGCGGCTCGCGCCCCGCGGCACCCCCAAACCCCCAGCTTCTCGGCCCCCTTACCTGCCTGGCGGGGCTGCAGAGTCCCGGTCGGCGGCGCCCGCAGCCCCTCCCCCCTCCCCCCCCACCCCCCTCCCCCCCGGAGACGGAGGACCCTCAGGCCATGCCCCACCGCCCCGGGGGGCGAGCGGGCCCGGGGAGGGGGCGGGCGGGGGCCAGGGGGGGGAGGGCGGGGGGGACGCGGGCCTCACCCCCCCCGCGGACCGGGCCTGGCCATCCGCAGAGCGCCCCCCTTTAGCCGCGGCCGCCGCGCCCCTCCTGGCTAGCCTGCCCCAGGCTCCGTCCGGCAGGCTCCCGGCGGCGCGGCTCCACCGGCTCTTCCTCCTCCTCTTCCTCAGGCCGCCGCGCCGCCGCCCGCTCCGCACCTCCTCTGTCTCCCTTCTCGTTCTCTCGCTCTCGCTGTCTCTCCCTCACCCTGTCTCTCTCTCTCTCTCTTCCTCCCTCCCTCTTTCCCTCCCTCCCCTCCCTCCGCCCTCTCCCCTCCCTCCGGGAGCCGGCGGTGGAGACTTCGCCCCTCCCCGCGCCCCCAAACCTCGCCCATCCCCCCACCGGCTCCGCCCCCTCCCCCTGCCCTCCCCCACCACTCCCTTTTGACACCCGATCCCAAACACGGACGACACCCCTGCTTGCTTCCAAACCCCGACGATGGGGGCCCCGCCCCCCTAAGGGTACCCTGCTCCACACTCAGACCCCAGGAACGCCCTTTCCAGACCGCCTCCCACCTTCTCTACACACAGTGGGGTGCAAGCAGTATTTGATGCTGAACTCTACACCCCCAAATCGGATTCTGAGAGCTATAGATTCCTGCGCTGTCTCCCCAACATACACGCACCCCTTCCCCCAAAGCACAGGTGCAGAGAGTCCCTGGCTGGCCCTGCAGACATCCCCACCTATACGTACTCCCCTGTACACCCCAGGCCACGCACGACCGCCCTACCTGAGCGTACATCTGCAAAAACGCACTCAGCTACAGCATGCACATACCACACCTGTGCACCAGAGCATACAGGCAGCACAGCACGTGCATTTATGCACCCCCCCCCCCAGTGTGCACCCCAGTGTGCACGCTCAGATCTCCAGCTCACATACAACCCCGAAACACACGCACTGTAGGGAGACGTGTGTGTGCATCCCCATGACACTCCCGCAGCGCACCAGCCCTCACACAGGTGTGCACAGGCCCATTTAGATGCACAACGCGGGCCACAGCTCCCCTCCACCATGATTATCACTGACATTTCTCCAGCGTCTCCTGGTGCCAGGCTCTGTTCTGAGTTTACTCATCAACGTCTCCCACCAATCCAAGGGCTAGGTGGGGGTTCAGAGAGGCTAAGCAACTTGCCCAAGGTCACCCGGGGGGGCCAGGGATCAGGGTCAGGTAGGCTGGCTGAAGGTGGTCACACCACTGTGGTTTGGTATGGGGAACACCATGGGTGTATATCCTCCTTCAGAGCTCAGCTTGCTGGTGCTCGGATTCACCCACAGGGACAGGGCAGATCCCACAGGACTTTGGTGAGAAAAGCATTCCCATAGCTCAGACTCTTACCCTTCTCCCAGCTCTCCCAGCACCTGCAGGGCCACCAGCCCCGGCACAGGTGCCTCTACATAGCCTCTGGTTGCACCTCCGGAGGCAGGCTCTGGGGTACTGCTGTTTGAGCTGGAGCAGGTGCCAGCTGAGCTCTGGGAGGCCCCCCTCTGGATGCACACCCACCAGCCCAGGTGGTTAGCAGCTGGGCCCTGGCAGACAACAGCTGCCCGTGTTGGTGTCGGCAGTGAGAGGCTGTGCACCGCCCTGCAGTTTACAAGGCCTTTCCCCGCCTGTGCATGATGTCGCAGGCCTCTAGCTGCTGGTGAGGGGGTCCCCAGAACCCTAATGGGCACCTGAGAGGTCCAGGCTCTGACGTGGTAAGCAGCCTGGCCAAGGTCATGCTGCCCTTTGCTTTCTTGGAAAACAGAAGCCTGGAAGCACTGATTTCCAAGGCCCCTCCTGGGGTTCCCAGCAGCTGAGGGCAGTTGCCTGCTCTTGCTTGGAGCCAGAAGCCTTGGCTAGCTGCCTGCCTGCTGGTGACCTCCGGCAGGCCGTGCTGTCCCCTCTCGGAGCCTTGGTTTCCTCCCTTGAAGAGTGGGCCCTCTGTCCTTGGCCAGTGAGCTCCATGCTTGCTGGCGCAACCAGCCAGGCCAAATCTGGGAAAGCCCTGCATGAGTCACGGAGCTGGCATAGCGTGGGCATGGCGTGGCCTCTTGCTTCTCTTGCCTGTGCAGTCTCCCTCCCACTGCCTTCACCACCTCCACCCTGGCTGCCGCAACCTTTGCCTGTGCCCCTGCCTCAGGAACTTGGGGTGCCCTCTATACACAACAGTCAAACCTGCAGTCTTTTGGCTAAGCTGTTACCCCGCCATGAATGGCTAGGTCCTTTGTCATTCAGCAGACTGACTGAGCACCTACTATGTGCTAGGTTGGCCCTGCTCTGGCTCTGGGGATACAGCAATGAACAAGAACAATCCCTGCCTTCGTTGGCCGGTGACAGACCACAAACACGTAAGCGAACAAACTAGATGATGCCAGTCTTGAGCACACCAAAGCGATACAATGGGGTGTCTTAATAAAGTAACCGGTGGAAGCGAAGCTTCTTCAGATAAAACAGTCTGGGTGAAAGGCCTCTTGGAGCTGAGACTTCAGAAATGAGAAGAGGCCGGGCCACAAAGCCTTATTCTAGAAGGAGGAAGACACTAGTGCAAAAGCTATGAGGTGGGAAGCTTTGCATTCAGGAAATAGCCAAGAGGCTACCCACACTCCAGTGTGGCTTGATCGTGGCGGGGCAGGGGAGTGGGGTGATGAGTTTGCAGAGATGCATAGGGCCTACCCTTGCCAGCCCCCGGCAGGGCAGGCCAGGCCCGTTCAGACCAGGGTTTGGGAAGCTGAGGGAGCAGGGGCGTGGGGAGTGACGCGATCTGATTTACAGTTTGGAAGCATTGCTCTGGCTGCGGCAAGCAGCATGGATTGGAGGGGCTGGGGAGGGGGGAGGGGGAGAGCGACTGCAGTGGTCCAGGCTGGAGAGGAAGAACCTCACTGGCTGCTCAGAGCTCTGTGTGCACCCAGCGCAGCATCAGTCTACTCTGAAAGCTTCCCCAACCGCCCCCACCCCGCAGCCTCCTCCCTCCACTCTGCCCTAGCCCCTCACTCAGTGGGATGGTCTCTCTGCCTGTCTGGAGTCCCCATGAAAGGCCTGGCCTGCAGGTTTCCAGAAAAGTATGACAAATGAATCCCAGAGGCTAGCCTCCTAGGCCTGCAGATACAGTCACATGCATGCTCTTCCTATGTGCCCCACACACTCACCTGCATCTTGGGGCAGGAGCCTGGAGGGCGGGATGAGAGACCTGGGGGCAGAAGGCGCCCTAGAGCCTGAAAATGGTGGGAAAGCCTCTTCCAGCAGAGTTGCAGTGGGCAGCGGTGGCCACAGGGTAATAACAACCCTTGGAGATACCCTGCTGAGGAGTGGCCAGGGAACAGAGGGGAGCAGGGTCAAGTCCCAACAACCCCGAGGGGGTTCCAGGGCATAGGCTGTGTCGCCAGGATCCCTTGGAGAGCTAGCTAGCTCCATGCTCTTCCTGACTATCCGAGCTTTGGCCTGGGCAGAAGGAAAGAACGGGGCGGAAGCCAGCTCTGGAAAGTGGGAAGAGGGGGGTGTGGGGGGAGACCCAGGGCGGGATCCAGGCTTTGGAACGTTGGAGGTTTCCGGCCACAGAGGCAGGGCCTCAGGGGAGCCAAGAGAGGCGGAGAGAAACACACATCGAGGAACAGAGACAGGAGTTGGGAAGAGAGGGACCAGGGAGGAGCTGGGAGAGGTGGGGACCAGGGGCTAGTGATCTGCACACGCGCCAGTCCCCAGAGGCACCCCCTCCCCAGAGACATTTGCCCGCCGCCTTGGGTGTTGTGAGCTCACCCTGATGCAGGCAGCCTGGCTCCTTGGGGCCCTGGTGGTCCCCCAGCTCCTGGGCTTCAGCCACGGGGCTCGGGGAGCTGAGAGGGAGTGGGAGGGGGGCTGGGGAGGCGCCCAGGAGGAGGAGCGGGAGAGGGAGGCCCTGATGCTTAAGGTGAGTTGGAAAGTGGCGCGGGGGGGGGGGGGGGGGGGATGGTGGCAGGGGAGTACATCACGACTGTGGGCTTGGGAGGGGGCATTCCAGGGTCAGGGAAATGGGGAAGAGGTCGTGATGGGACAGGCTCAGAGGATGGGGGTGATTGGTTCACAGAAGGGACCTGAGAGCAGTGAGCCAGCTTGCAGCTGGAGAAGGATGCTTGGAGCATCTGGGGGGTCAGGCTGTCCCCCACTTTCCCTGCCTTGCCTCAGCATTTACAGGAGGCCTTGGGACTGCCCACAGCGAGGGGGGACGCTGCCAGGGGAGACGATAATCCTGAGGGAACAGCTGAAGACAATGGGACCCTGGAGATTGAGGAGGATCATCAGGGGGAGGAAGAAGAGGAAGCAACGCCAATCCCCTCCTCCAGCCCAAGCCCCAGCCCCACTCCCACCCCGGAGGACACTGTCACTTACATCTGTGAGTTATCATTAGCTCCGCCCTGTCCCCCAGGCCTCCGCCATCATTTTTAGCAAAAGGAACTGTCCTGTTACTGCCCGGTAACCTTTCGATTGCTCACTGCCCAGTTTGTCGCACCCACACCCCCATGAGGTCTCAGCCTTGCCTCCCAAAAGCCCAGGGCCACAGACCTTCTAGGACCCCCGAGGTCCCCCACCCCCACAAACTCTGAGGCCTTAGAGTTTGTCCCCCCCCCCCCAGGGCCTCCGGTCCCCCGATTTCTCTCCCAAGGTCCCCGTCCAACATGCTCCCTGTCCGTCCGCAGTGGGACGCCTGGCCGGCCTGGACGCAGGCCTGCACCAGGTGCACGTTCGTCTGCACGTGTTGGACAACCGTGTGGTCGAGCTGACCAAGGGGCTGCGGCAGCTGCGGGAGGCGGTGGGTGACACCCGCGACGCCGTGCAATCTCTGCAGGAGGCGCAGAGCCGTGCCGAGCGCGAGCATGGCCGCTTAGAGGGTGAGTCCGCAGCGCGCGGGGCTGGGAAAGCGGGAAGATCCGGGTCTGGCGGGGGACTGGCGGGAGGAGGGGGCCCGGAGAGGTCTGGGGTCCCTGGGCATCACGGCTGACGGGGTTCCTGGAGACTTGGGGTGTGTTGGCTACTGCGGAGGTTAGAGTGGCGGGGAGGGTGAATGCCGAGGGCAGGCAGGCGGCGGGCGGAGGCACACTCACCACTAGGCAGTAGAGCGGAACATACTCTACACGCGCCACGCCCCCTACAGTCCGGTCCCTACAGTCTGGTACCGCCCCGGGCGGCCCTGACTCCGCCTTCCTGCTGGTTTCTGACCCCGCCCCACCCCGCCCTCCGCGGACCTGACCCCGCCCCGCCCGCAGGCTGCCTGAAGGGGCTGCGCCTTGGCCACAAGTGCTTCCTGCTCTCGCGCGACTTCGAGGCGCAGGCGGCGGCGCAAGCGCGGTGCGTGGCGCGGGGCGGGAGCCTGGCACAGCCGGTGGACCGCCAGCAGATGGAAGCGCTGTCTCGCTATCTGCGTGCGGCGCTGGCTCCCTACAACTGGCCGGTGTGGCTGGGCGTGCACGACCGGCGCGCCGAGGGCCTCTACCTCTTCGAGAACGGCCAGCGTGTGTCCTTCTTCGCCTGGCACCAAGCGCCCCGCCCCGAGCCCGGCGCCGAGCCCAGCGCCGCGCCACACCCGCTCAGCCCCAATCAGCCCAACGGCGGCGCGCTGGAGAACTGCGTGGCGCAGGCCTCGGACGACGGCTCCTGGTGGGACCACGACTGCGAGAGGCGCCTCTACTACGTCTGCGAGTTCCCCTTCTAGCGGGGCCGGTCCCCGCCTCGCCTTTCCATCCCGCCGCCCGCCCTTTGCCGAGGCCTTGCACCTTCCGAAAATGCCCTTCCCTTCCTCCCTCTCTTTTTCCCGGGAGCCTGTGTTTTTCCTGGGAGCAGTGAGCACCGGGCTTAGGTCCGGCGACAATAAAGCCTTGTGGAATCTGACTTGAGCGGGCAGTGGAAAGCACTGGGCATTTATCTCGCCTCGTGGCAGGACGGGAAAGGCAAGAACCTGGCCTTTGGATGCCCCAGAATCAGAGTGATGGAGAACATTTGTGCATATGTACACACAGTCATCCACTCCTGCACACAGATGTCGGGAGTACATAAGTGCACACGCTGCTGACACCTTTATCCGCATTGTCCCTTCCACTCAGGGCCTTGGGGCCCGGGGGCCTGTCAGTCATTGTCCCAGGTCTTGGTACTGATCAAAGATATTGGAATCACAAAGGAGCTAAAGGCTCTGACAAGTTTTGCAGGAATTTCCCATTGAATATTGTTTAGTCGGTCTCACTTGTTTCACCAGATGGTACTGAAACTGTATCAGGCACCCCTCCGCTCCCTTTCCCTTCCCCTTCCGTCACCCCCAGCAGCCTGTGTTGGACACAAACCTGAAGACCTACCAGCCTGGAAGTGTAGCCTCTCTCCCCATGTTCCCTCCCCCTCTCCCTGCCTGTGAGGCCATCAGCCAGTCTCTTCCCTGCCCCGAGCTTCAGTTTCCTCATCTGAACATAGGCACAATCCTAACCCCTACTTTGTATGACTCTTGGGATGTTCAGGTGACCCCAGGAACATGAGCCACGCGATACCTTTCCTTCCCCACCATTTTCCATACCTTTTTTCACTGGGGCAGAGAAGACATCCAGAAACCTCCCCAGTGTCTCCTTCAATACTGGCATCATGGTCCTCACCCTGATACAGTGTCACCATTGAGTCAACCAGTGACAGTCACCCCTGTTGTTTCCAAAAAGGGGGTGAGCACCACACAAACCCTCCCTTCAGGAGGCATTTCTCAGCCCCACAGCTCCCCTAGGAGGTGCGGAATGAGAGGCTGGAGGGTGAGGGCGTGGCCTCTGGTCAGGAAGACCTCAGTCAGGGGACTGAAGGCCTTGCTCTAAATTCTTCCCCTGAGCTTGTGTGCCAGGGTGGGGGTGAGGCGACCAGAGGACATCGATGAGTATCTGCTACTGCCCAGGACGGGTCTGTCCTTACAGATTGGACATTTTGGAAACTAAGTGGATTGGGCAGTTCCACGGTTATATCTGCCTGGACTCTGGAGCCGGATGGCCCGAGTTCTAGTCCTACCTAGGCCATTTCCTACTGGGCAAACTCGAGGGAGATTTCTCTCCTGAGTCTGCACTGATCAGCCCGACTCAGGGGGGACCGCTGTGGGGCGGAGCTGGGTATGACCAACTCCGTGTGCTCAGCACACCCTGGCACATGGGAGCCCGTTGAATGGGAGATGGCTGTGTGGGGCCAGGTCCCGGACCCCGAGATGAGTCGAATCTCTAACTGCTTCTCTCCCCCGGGCTCCCACAGGGTCTGAGGCTTTCCCCATCACACCCTCCGTCACTCTAGATGCTACTGTGTGGTGCATGACTGTCACACCAGCCCAGAGACAGAGTTGTGGGGGCACATAGAGAGGTCAGAGGCGGTGAGTGGAGGGCATTTGCTAGGACTGTTTATGCATCAGATCAGCGCTCCTGTACGCAGCATTCTGATTTGATTTCTGACTCAGGTCTGTGTACGAGACCCTTACCACTCCTCCGAGAAGCCCTCCCAGACCAGTCAAGGGGCAACATTCGCCAATGCCCCCTCCCTGGCTCTCCGCGGAGCACCTGCGTTGACAGCTCGGAGCCGCGGACCAGAGAAAGCCTCAGCAACTGATTGGGATCGATTCGTTAATGGATCCTAGGGAAGTGTTGGAGGAAAGACGCAAGGCCGGAGATGTTTCAGCTGGGGGAAGAAATCCTGGTAGCCGCACGGGCTTGTCAGGACTACAAATCCCAGGAGGCTGAGCGACAGCCCCCCCTCAAGCCTTCTCAGAACCACGTTTCCCGGCAGCCATGGGGCGCCTCACGCAGGTCCTTCCGCACTCCCTGCCCCCTCCTTTCACGTGGGGATAGCCCACAATTCCCCCGCAAGCTTAGGACCACGCCCATCTGAGGTTTCAGAGCTCAGCAGTCTCCAATCAGGGTTCACACTCCCTTCTCATCCCCCGCCCCCAATCGGGCTTCGCCCCGAGGTACTATGGGAAATGTAGTCCGGTCACGTATCAACCAGTAGAAAAACACAAAGCCGCAGGGTCTATCATTTGTTTCGGCTTAGAATTGTAACCAGCGCTCAGATCTTTCCCACAAAAAGTTTTTCAAAGTACAGGTGAATTCCTATAGGTACATCATAACCATTTTCAAAATAAGTGAAATAAGTTCATAGAAAATGGTTAGAAATATTTATCAAAAAAAATGGAGCGCCTAAGTACTAAATTATTAAGTAAAAATTTTTCCTTTGCCTGCAAAAATTTGCTGAGCGCTGGTCCGAACCAGCATAACTTTTAAAAATAAAAAATCTTTTTATTTGTAAATAATTTTGAACTTACAGATAACTTACACAAATACAAGTAGTATGTTGTATTTTATACACCATCCTTTCCCCAGATTTATCTATTGTTAGCAGTTGACCTCCACTGTTTTATATCTACCAATCTATCCATCCATCCACCCACTCACCCACCCTAACCCAATCACCACAGACAAACTACAGCCAGGTTTACGGACCCATTGCAGTGGAGGAGATCACATTCCAGCGGAGGAGCTGTGATGGAGCTATAGGATTTGGGGAAAGAGAGGAATTTGGGTGAAATTTAAGTGAAACGGTGTTTCGATAGCTTCAGAGCGAAGTAGGAATGTGTACAAATGAGTCAACATCAGCCCTGGCTGATGTAGCTCAGTGGATGGAGCGGGAGCCTGCGAACCAAAGGGTAACTGGTTGGATTCCCAGTCAGGTCACATGCCTGGGTTGCAGGCCAGGTACCCAGTAGGGGGGCGCTTCAGAGGCAACCACACATTGATGTTTCCTTCCCTCCCTCCCTTCCCTCCCTTCCCCTCTCTAAAAATAAATAAATAAAATTAAAAAAAAATAAATGAGTCAACTGAACTGCAAGGAGGACTCAGGGTACTGTTTCTTTGGAAACTACAAAGTTAAATGTGGTATGTTGTGCCCAGCTCTGGCATCAAGGCAGAAAACAGAGTTCTTGTCTGTGGCAAAGTGCCTGCTCTTCCAGGCAGGAGTAGGATGTTTCATTCTTTATTTTTGTCCTTTTCCCTTTTTTTTTAATTTAGATTTTATTTATTTTCAGAGAGAGGGCAAGAATAGGAGCGAAACATCGCTCTATTGCCTCTCTCGCGCCCCCAACTGGGGACCTCGCCCGCCACCCAGGCATGTGCCACACCAGCCAGGGCGGATGTTTCTTTCTCCGCCCCTGAATGACTAGGCTCTGAAACAGCAAAGTTTCCGAAAGCCTACAAGTTTATAGAACAAAGTTTCTCAGTGAGCAAGATAGCAGCAGTCACAAAAGGGGGTCTTTAGGACCCTTTACATCCTATCGCTGGGAGAGAGGTTTCCTGTTGACTTGGCAGCTGGCCTTAGCTGCATCCCGAGATGGTGGGCAGATATTTCACAGTCCTGGGTTGTTTTCGTGTCTCTCTCTATCCGTTTGTTGAAGCATTTAAGGGTTAGCTTCCCCCCTAAGTATTTCAGTGTGTATTTCCTGAGAATGCAGATACTCTCCTCCACAACCACAGTGACAAACGTCAGTAAGTGTAACGTTTGCATAATTCTTTTATCTAATTTACCAGTGATATTCCAGTTTTGTTCACTGACCCAAATGCACTTTCCCCTCCAGTTCAGCTTCCAGCCTGGGGTCCTGCATTGCATGTAGTCGTGATGTCTCTATGCATCTAGAACATTTCCATTTTTAAACAAAGATTTTATTTATTTACCTTTAGAGAGAGGGGGAGGGAGGGGGAAAGAGGAGAGAAACAATAATGTGTGGTTGCCTATCATGCGCCCCCTACTGGGGACCTGGCCCGCAACCCAGGCATGTGCCCTGCCTGGGAATCCAACCTGCGACACTTTGGTCTGCAGGCCAACACTCAATCCACTGAACCACACCAGCCGGGGCTAGAACAATTCCATTTTGATGATACTGACATTATGGAAGAACAACTTTCCCCCACCCCACTCCTTAAAAAAAAAAAAAGAAAGAAAATAGGAGTTACTCCCTGGATTTTACCTGTTTCCTCATAACTCACTCGAGTTTACCAGATGTTTCCTCGTAATGGTTAGATCCAGGTTATACGTTCTCCACCAGAGTATATGAGGTGAGGTCAGTGATATGAAATGTGTAAAGCATAGAACGTTTATTTTGTTGTAATTATGTCATTTTCCCATCATTGATGGTTCACCTTGCCCATGACTCCTTCCTGGCTTCCACAGGTTTTCCCCCCTGCTAGCCCCGTGTTTTGCATTCATTCAGTTGAACGGCCTCTCTCCCCTGCTCCAGCCCCAAGCCACCACTTCCTTCTGAAATGCCAGCCTCATCGTTGCCAACAGCAGGATGCTTCTTTTCAGACCACAGGTGGTTTGTGTGAGCCACGCCCACGGCAGGATGAGCATGGGTTTCGGAAAGTCCTGTGGGGAGGCAAGTAACCACTGCCTCTCCATCCCTCTTCCCACCTGTTCCAAACACGAGTGGGTTCTGACAGCTCCTGGCAGCCTTGTGGGCAGGAAGTCGCGGCCGGTGGAGTTGGGGGACAGAGGGGGCAGGGAGTGGAATACCATCTCTGCCTTAAAAAGAATCTTTTTGGCAATTTTGTAATATCTAACCCATGTAAAGTAATATATGTGTAAGTGTTGAGGCACAAAAGACCACCCACTAGCCCAGGATTCTAAGAATAGGGTGTTAGTTCTGCCCGTGTGGCTCGGTTGGCTGTAGCATCATCCCGTACGTACACCAGAGGGTTGCGGGAAGCTGATATTTGTCCCTCACATTGATGTCTGTCTGTGTGTCTGTCTCTGTCTCCCTTCCTCTCTCTCCAAAATCAATAAAAAACAAAACAAAACAAAACACATATTCTTGGGTGAGAATTAAAAAAAAGAATGGGGTATTACTCTTTAAAAAAAAGATTTTATTTCTATATTTTTAGAGAGGGGGAAGGGAAGGAGAAAACGAGGGACAGGAACATCAATGTGTGGTTGCCTCTCACGGTCCCTTGATTCCCAGTCAGGGCACACGCAACCCAGGCATGTGCCCTGACTGGGAATCAAACTGGCAACTCTTTGGTTTGCAGACTGGCGCGCTATCCATTGGGCCACAACAACCAAGGTCAGTTTGCTTGAGTTTTAACAGGGTATTTCCTTTCCTCATTTGAATGACCAATAAAGACATCAGTCCAATTGGCAAGTTGGAAAAGAGGGGATAGCTTATTTCTTTTTAGCACCGAATAATATTCCATTGTCTGGATGGACCACAGTTTATTCATTCATTCACCTCCTGAAGGACATCTCGGCTGCTTCCGAGTTCTGGCAGTTAGGAACAAAGCTGCTATAAACATCAGTGTGCAGGTTGCAACTTGCTTTTCAACGGTAAACTTCTATTACCAAGATTGGCTCGTGTTACCATAGTTCATGCATTGTCGCCGTGGCGTGGTGCGCTCTGGGAGAGATGCCACCGCGAAGCTGCTCTGTTCTGGCTGACATTCATGGTTTTCACAAGTGAGCATTCGTGTTGCTATTTTCTGCTATTGTGAACAACGCATCCTTCTCACTCTCTACGTCGTTGTCCTTGCTCCTCACCATCAGGTGTAACGTTTTTGTCAGTCTGTTACGTGGAACGCAGTATCTCACTGTGGTCTTAACTTCCATATACCCGATTATGAATGAGGCTGGGCTTCTTTTGATCTGCTAATTTGCTCCTCTCACGTTCCTCTCCATGAAATACATGTTGTAGGCTTTTACATATATTTATAATTTTTTGATACTGGGTGTCTCCTTCTTGGTAATTAGTAGTCTTCATATATTCTGCATACTGATACTTTGAAGGCTCCGCATTACAAATGTCTGACTTATTCTTTTACTTTCTTGATAGTGTAGGCTATTGATCAGAAGTCTCTTAATTTTAACGTAGTCAAATTTCCGAGTGTTTTTGCTGGGTACTTCTGGGGACTCATGTAAAAAATTCTTCCCTGCCCCAAGGTGATAAAGACATTCTCCTTTATTATCTTCTAAAAGTTTTGACTTACTGCCCTGGGTGGTGTGGCTCAGTGGATTGAGCGCTGGCCTGTGAACCAAAAGGTTGCAGGTTCGATTCTCGCTCAGGGGACATGCCTGGGTTGCAGGCCAGGTCCCAGTAGGGGGGACTTGAGAGGCAACCACACATTGATGTTTCTCTCCCTCTTTCACCCTCCCTTGAGAAAGACAGGGAGAGAAACATCAATATGTGGTTGCCTCTCAAGTGCCCCCTACTGGGGACCTGGCCTGAAATACAACTGGTGACCCTTTGGTTCACAGGCTGGCACTCAATCCACTGAGCCACACCCAGGGCATAAATCTTAAAAAAAAAGTCTTAACTTCTTTCCATGCAGGTTGCTCATTAGGTATAGCGCCATTCCCGTGCACCACTGCGGGTGAACCTCAGTCCTCGGTTAGGGCGCATATGGGAGGCAGCCTATCAATCAATGTTTCTCTCCCCCTCTTCTCTCTTCTCCCTCTTAAACGAATCAGTAATAGTAATAAACATATCCTGCGGTGAGAATTAAAACGTTTGAGGGAGAAGTCAGCTATTTATCTTATTGGGGTTTCTTTGCAAGTGAAACACCATTTTTCTTCTTTCTGCTTCCACATTTCAGTCTTTCATCCACCTAAAGTTGTTTTTTGTGAGGTGTGATGTAGAAAACCAACTTCATTTTTTCCCATGAGGATGACTGAGTATTTCAACTGCATTTGCTGAGTACTCATCCTTTTCCAGGCTCTCTGTGGTCCCTGCTGTGTCATATTTTAGGATCTGCGGGTCTCTTTTGTGGCTCTCTATCCTGAACCTTAGTTCAAAACCCCCGAAATAACACATTACCATCCGATGTCATCAACATATAAAAATAGGACACCTGATGAGGATATATCAGATATGAAGGTTGTGTAGCATTAGAAAAATATAGTGTCACATTAATAGAGTAATGGAGGAAAACCAGGTGGCAATTTTCATAGATGGAGGAAGAGCTTTTGATAAAAACTTTATCAAAAAACATTTTTTTTCTAGAATGAGCTAAGCATCTAACTCAAATGGTTGGAAAATAGCAATAAAGCAAATACACAGAAACAAATGCAAAATAAATGATAAAAATAGGGGCTGAAATAAAAAATGAATGGGGTAAAAAAGACTAACAAAGGCAACAGCTATAGATTGACTTTAACAAAAGTGGGTGAGAAAAAGAGATAGACTATGAAATATAAACTATAAAAGTGAATAATTATAGCCAGGGCAGAGCTATAAAAATAATGAAATAATAGTATTATCAACTATGTGCTAACATTTAAAAACCTAGATGAAATGGCTAAATTACCAGAAAAATATAAAATGCTAAAAGTTATACAAAAATAAAAGAACTTGCATAAATCAGTAAGTACTAAAGTGTCTGAAGTTATAGTCAAAGATCTCTCCACTTTTTCTATAAAAACCACAGGTACAGACTGTTCTCTGGGTGAGAGATATCAGACATTCAAGAAATGCTTAATTCTTATATTTTTATTTATGTATTTATTTCTACACAGAGGGGAAGGGAGGGAGAAAGAGAGGGAGAGAAACATCAGTGCGTGTGGTTGCCTCTCACACTCCCTCTACAGGGGACCTGGCCCGCAACCCAGACATGTGCCCTGACTGGGAATCAAACTGGCAATGCTTTGGTTCACAGGCTGGCACTCAACCACTGAGCCACACCAGCCAGGGCAGGTTTGTCAGAATTCTTTAAATATTCTAGCTTTTTAGTTGTTTCTTTGGGGCTTATAACATTCCTATTAATTGAAGAGAATCAGGTTCAGATTTAGACTAGCCGAATTCCAGTGAGAACGCATTGTCAGTCCGATACAACTCTATTCCCTTTACTCTCTTTCTGCGGAATTCTTGTCACACGTACTGATGTTACAGATCGAAGACCACACGGTGATCATTGCTACTTTACCATCTGGAGCCTCTGCCTTAGGTTTGCTCTCACCTGCCTTCCTCGTGCTATTATGGACAAATACTTACAAATATATTACGTTCCTATATCTTATAGTCTCAACAATAAATTACATACATATTGTTTTTGCTTTCTTTTTTATTTTTTAGATTTTATTTATTTCATTCTTAGACCAAGGGGAAGGGAGGGAGAAAGAGAGGCAGAAAAACATTAATGTGTGGTTGCCTCTAGTGCTCCCTACTGGGAACCTGTCCTGCAACCCAGGCCTGTGCTCCGACTGGGAATCGAACCGGCAACCTTTTGGTTTGCAGGCTGGCACTCAATGTACTGAGTCACATCAGCCAGGGTTACAATTGCTTTTAAAATCAGTTAAAGGAATAAAGGAGAAAAACGATGCATGTATACTATCTTCTATAATGCCATCATAACCTTTGCTAGTTTTTTGTTTTTGCGTTTTTCCTGTGGATTTGCATTAGTCCCCTGGAGTCCCATTGCTTTCAGCCTGAAGAATGTTTTTTAAATAATTTTTTTGTAAAGCAGGTCTGCTAGCCTCACACTCTCTCAGTTTTTGCATATCTAGGCATGTCTTTATTTTGCCTTCCGTTTTGAAAGACAGCTTTGCCGGGTACAGGATTCTCAGCTGACACCTTTATTCTCTGCGCATGTGGGGTATGTTATGCCACTGCCTCCTGGCCTCCACCCTGTCCACTGAGAAGTCAGCTATTTATCTTATTGGGGTTTCTTTGCAAGTGAAACACCATTTTTCTTCTTTCTGCTTTCAATATCATCTGCTTGTCCTTGACTTTGAACATTTTTACTGGGATGTGTCTGACTGTGGGTCTCTTTATGTTGCTCCTATTTGAGTTCATTGAGCCTCCTAAGATGTGCAGGGAGGTTAGTGTAATAAACTTGGGAAGTTTTCAGTCATAACTTATTCGATTCTTTCCCTGTCCCCCCAGCCCTGCCCTCCTTCTTCTGGTACTTCCATGCCATATATGTTTGTCTGCTTAATGGTGTCCAGAAGAGGAATAGTCCCTGCTAGAGGCTTTCTATGTTTGGGCTGAATATATAAAAACAGAATGGCTAGAGGAAAAGAGTAGCCTATTTTCCACGTTGATTCTTTCAGCTTTCCTGTGTTTTAAAATACTTAAATTAAAAGAGGTGCAAGGGAATTTTGGGGTGGTGGGTACATAACGTATATGTTTGCCGAAACCCTAGAACTACACCGTGTACGCGGATAATGCCTCAGTTTTCAAAATACTTAGTTTAGCAGAGTGACACAGTGGAAGCGTGCTGGGGCCATAAAAATACTTTTTTCCATTCTTTCTTGTATTAAGGATACAGGCTTGACAACCTTAAATTTAAAAGCTCTTTGCAGAAACAACAACTCATGCTCTAATAAAAAGTGAAGAAATTGACTTGAACAAAATTGTACTTCATGTGACAGAAATCGCATTAATAATCTCATGTCAAGTGAGAGACAAGGGAACAAACCTCCCGGATTCCAGGAAGCCAGTGGACAAAAGATAGGAAGAGACAGTTCATAAAAGAGGGGATGCTGCCCTGGCAGGTGTGGCTCAGTGGATTGAGTGCCGGCCTGTGAGCCACAGGGTTGCAGGTTCGATTCCCAGTCAGGGCACATGCCTGGGCTGGTCAGGTCCCCATTGGGGGGCATGTGGGAGGCAGCCACACATCAGTGTTTCTCTCCCTCTCTTTCTCCTTCCCTTCTCTGTAAAAATAAATCAATAAAATCTTTTTTTTTTAAAGAGGGGATGTAGGGAGTAACTGACTGTTCTTGGAAGATATCTCACCACATAAAAAAATCAAAATCATTCCAATAAGCTGGGACAATTTTTTAAGAAGAAGACCCAGAGCTGGCGGGTGGGCCTGGGGTGGATTCTCTCCTGCCCTATGGTCTGTCCTCCCATCCTTCTGGGTAACAAAGTCAAGATCTTTTCTCCTTTGCGGTCCAATTCTGGGAATCCAAAGAAATAAACCTCACCATGGGGGGGGTTTGGTGGGGGGAAGCTTTATCCCTCAAAGTGTTATTCACACACTAATTAGAATAG
This sequence comes from Desmodus rotundus, assembly GCF_022682495.2. Taxonomy (NCBI): domain Eukaryota; kingdom Metazoa; phylum Chordata; class Mammalia; order Chiroptera; family Phyllostomidae; genus Desmodus; species Desmodus rotundus. Next base: position 46,732,183 of record NC_071398.1, read on the forward strand.
CAAAACAGGCGGCGGCAGTGGTGGAGGAGGCAGTGGGACAACTTCAATGCACTCCGAAAGGGAATCGGGCAAGAATGTCCCCACCGCAGAGACACAGGGACACAGGGAAGGTTCCCAGGACTGAACATCTGCCTCTGTGAGTGGACGTCAGGGGCAGACAGAAGAAAGAGGCTGCCACTCCAGTCCGAAATTAAATCAAGTTGATTACGGGAAACTTCCATCCGAGGCGCATCTTGGGTTGCTGCAAGATGAAATGGATCCCCACACTGCTTAGCAGGAGCCGGGGAATTAATAATACAGGGAGCGATGGGCTAGTCACAGGTACCAGCACGTGAGTGCTGCCGGATTCAGGGAATTACAGGTTTGAGCCGGCAGGTCAGGACAACCTCCAGGAACCGGCCTGGGGGCAGGGGCCGGGGTGTGTGTGTGTGGGGGGGGGGTGCCAGTTTATGTCAGAATGAACATTCGTTAGGACCAGGCAGTCTGTGAGAGGGTTTGCTATAACAAGCAATCTCTGCTCTGGTCCCGTCCACGTGGTGGGTCAGAGGTCACATCACAGAGCCGTCTCTCCTCCACACACTGCAGGGGGCGTTATATTTTTAAAAGGTTGAAGAATATAAAGCAGTAGGGGAACCACTTAATTCTAGAAATGAATTGTGTGAAACAAGGCTCCCTGCTTGAACATACCATGGAGGATGTCGATGTTGCAAGAAGCCATCCCGGAATCCAGGCAGAGTGCAGCCTGGTGCAGACACGAGCATCTTACCGGCTGCTCCCAGTGCTCCCCTCGGAGAAGGGAACTGGCTTTGATAAATGGGGCGACGCGAGGAAAAAGGCAACGTGTTCGATCAACCCTTAGAAGCACATTCCCCCCCACCCCCACCCCTCTGAAACCAGGAGACATCTTTCAGCGGCCAGCACACACAGCTGCTCCTGGCACGGTGTGAACACCTGCAGAAAGGGTGCCTGGATCCAAGGAGCAAAACCTGCAGACGAGACCTGGCTGGGTGGCTCAGTGGATCGAGTGCCAGCCTGTGAACCCAAAGGGTGCCAGTTTGATTCCCACTCAGGGCACATGCCTGGGTCGCAAGCCCAGTCCCCAGTTAGGGGCGGGTGAGAGGCAACCAATAGATGTATCCCTTGCACATTGAGTTTCTCTCCCTCTCTTTCTTCCTCCCTTCTCCTTTCTCTAAAAATAAATAAAATCTGCCCTGGTTGGCGTGATTCAGCAGATTGAGCACCAGCCTGTGAACCAAAGGCTCGCGGGTTTGATTCCCAGTCAGGGCACATGCTTGGGTTGTGAGCCAGGTCAGGTCTCCAGTAGGAGGCGCTCCAGAGACAGCCACACTTTGATGTTTCTCTCCCTCTCTTGCTCCCTCCCTCCCTTCCTGTCTCTCTAAAAATAACTAAATAAAATCTAAAAAAAAAAAAAAATCTCCAGAGATAAGAAGGGTGGAAAGGCAGCTACAGAAAAGCAGATCCAATCCTCAGTGCTTTTGCGCATGCGGTCACCAGTCTCTCGACCAAGGTTCCCTTCCTCGTTGCCTAGGTAACTATCATCCTAGACATCTCACCTTGATTGTCCCGTACTCCGCAAACTCTGGCCCTGATGCCACTTCCTCTGTTGCAAGTCTCTTTCGAGGAAGCTCCCTTATTCAGAAGCCGGAGCCCCGTTTGTGAATAAATACATTTATCTATGAGGCTGTTTCCTGTCCATCTCTCAGCACTCAGAGTTTCCCGGAGGCAGGGCCCAGGTCTGAGGGCGTGTTTCACCGGCTCTCCGCCCGCCCGTGGGGAATGTGAATACTCCTGTCTCTTTGGAAAGGAAGCCAGTAACATCGATTTCAAACATACAACCTATGAAGCCAGTGTTCCTAATCTGAAGGTGTAGCTCAGGTGGTTAGAGTGTTGTCCTTGTACTCCAAGGTTACTGGTTCGATCCCAGGTCAGGGCACATGCAAGAATCATGCAGTGAATGCATCAATAAGTGCAACAACAAATCTTTCTGTCTCAAATCAATCAATAAAAACATACTGTAGCTCATGTGATATGAAAAAATAAAAAAGATGGGTCCTTGATAGAGGAACTGGCAGAAACGGCTCCATCCAGCTTAATTTAAAAGCTCATGCCATGGTCCCCATTTATCCAAGTGCTGGAGAAAACTTTGTTCTTAGTCTGCAAACTCTTCCTTGGGGACACCTTGCTTATTTCCTTCTTTAACACTCACAAAAGACGCCGTCTGTTCAGGCACAGCTCAGCACAGATACGAACTCATGTTCTCCATACAACCTTCCCGGGGGTCCGTCTGTTACTGCGGCCAGAACTGTGCCCGCAACCTGAACAGCCATGGAAATGCATCCACCAAGCTGAGCACCGTTAGACAAGAACTATGATCACCGGCTTTGTGCTGACGCAGAAACTCAGGAACAGAGTGGTTAAGGAATCCACCCAGAATCACACAGTGCAAAAGAGGTGGAGCCAGCATTTGAACTCAAGGTCACCTCTCCCTAACTCTTCTGCTGGGCAATAATACTTGGACGACGCGTAGTAGGTGCTTACGGAGCTGAGTTCCCCTCCTGAGACGGGGCCCCGGGGCTGGGACACAGGAAAGGACAAATGGATGGAACTGGAATGGCACCATGAAATGAGTCCTCTGGAGTCCCTCTCCTCTTTAGTCCCCAAACTCCCAACCACCAGGACCTATCAGGACCCACATCTAGTGACACGTCATGGGCTCTGATATGGGTCTCGAGCCACCACGACTCTTGCCCAAGAGTCTTTCCTGGACCCTTATCTGCTCCCAAATTCACTGGCCAGCTTCCTGCCACACACCCTCGACCCCAACCCAGGCTCAAGGCTGGTAGCTGCCCTGGAGAGACGGACAGACAACGGAGACAGACAGAGCTTCCTCAGCCTGACCTTCGCCCTGGGATACAGGACAGGGTGACATGGGATGGCAATTTGGTGGGAGGGGCCTCAGAGGACTCAGAGGGTGGGGGCTTGGGGACAAGGTCAGCTGGGGTACAGCCCGGGGATACAAGGAGGAGCTGGCCAAAGAGATGGGGAGTTCTGCACCACCTCCCCAGGGGAAGGGCTTTCTCATACCACCTGTCCGCTCCACTAGGGAAGAGGTTTCCGACTATCGACTGTTTTTATTGCTGTTGCATCCGCAGTGCTGAGGAGTGTGCCTGGCAGACAGTATGAGTTCAGTGCCTGTTTTTATTTTTTAAAAGATTTTATTTATTTATTTTTAGACAGAGGGGAAGGGAGGGAGAAAAAGGGGGAGAGAAACATCAGTGTGCGGTTGCCTGTCACGCGCCCCCTACTGGGGACCTGGCCCGAAACCCAGGCATGTGCTCTGACTGGGAATCAAACCAGCGACCTTTCAGTTCGTAGGCCAGCGCTCAATCCACTGATCCACACCCTCTTTATACAGCAAAGAGCCCCTTTCTGCCTCAACCCCACGTTCTAATTCCCCGAACCTTGCTTAATTTAAAATAAATTCTGATCTTCTTTCCTTCCTGTGTAGATGAGTTAGCATTTAGCACCATTTCCTCAGCCTAAAGAACTTTCTTTAGGAATTCTTGTGGACAGTTGCAATAAATTATCTCAGTTTCAGTTTATCTGAAAATATCTTGATTTCACCTTGTTTGAAGGGTACTTTCACAAGTTACCGAGTTCTGCGTTGACAGGATTTTTTCTTCTATCAGCACCTTAAAGGTTCTGTTCCATTGTCTTACGGCCTCCCTTCCTCTGTGCTGACAAGTCAGCTGATACTAATATCACTGTTCTCTTGTATGTAATGTGTCATTTTTCTCTGCCTGCTTTCAAGATTAAAAAAAAAGATTTTTATGTATTTATTTTTAGAGAGAGGGGAAGGGAGGGATAAAGAGAGGAGAGAAACAGCGAAGTGTGAGAGAAACATGCATCAGTTGCCTCTCACACGTCCCCCACTGGGGACCTGGCCTGCAACCCAGGCATGTGCCCTGACTGGGAATTGAACCGGCGACCTTTTGGTTCGCAGGCTGGCTCTCAGTCCAGTGAGCCACACCAGTCAGGGCAATCCTTTTTATTTTTTCCGCAGCTCTTGTAACCTTCTAAAGCAGGATATTACGCGAGCCTAGGCCAGTACCGTGGTGACTTACCTAGTCAGTGCTCAACAACCTCGTGCGGTGTGGAGAAATAAATGGAGGGGTCTCAGAGGGGACCAGGGACTCTGAAAGGTGGTGGAAGGCAGCCCGTGGCTCTGACCGGTGTGATCTCACTCTTGTTCTAGAAAGATGAACCTCACCTCTTCCCCCACCTGCCAGCCTGTGGAGGTGCAGTGCCTCCGCACGCTGACCATGGCCGCCCTGTCTGTGGCCTTCGCGGTCGGCGTGGTGGCCAACGGGCTGGTGCTCTGGATGACCGCCTTCCGCATGGCCCGCACCGTCACCACCACGTGGTTCTTCCACCTGGCCCTCGCCGACTTCGCGGTCCTGGCATCCCTGCCTGTCGCCATCTACAGCCTGGCCAGCAACGAGTGGCCCTTTGAGGATTCAGCCTGCAAGCTGTACATGGCCTTCCTGGCCTTCACCTTCTTCACCAGCATCTGTCTCCTGGTCCTCATCTCTGTGGACCGCTGCATCTCCGCCCTCTACCCGATCTGGGTCCGAAACCACCGCACTGTGCAGCGAGCGAGCTGGCTGGCCGTCGGGGTGTGGCTCCTGGCTGCCGTCGCTTCCTCTCCGTACCTGATATTCCGGACCACTGAAGAACAAGGGGGGTGTAAGTACTGCCACTTCAAGTTCGACATAGACAATGAGGGGCAGGAAAGCTCCTATGATTGGGAACAAGTGATTCACAAAAGGCACATGGCAGTGACCATCACTCACTTCGTGGTGGGCTTCTTGGTGCCCCTGGTGGTCATCAGCACCTGCGCCCACCTCCTCCGTTCCAAGCTCCGGCAGGAGGGCTGGGTCCACAGCAGCCGGCCTAAGAGGTTGCTGCTGGTGCTGGCGAGTGCCTTTTTCATCTTGTGGTTCCCATTTAATGTGGCACTCTTGGTCCACCTGGGGCTACGGGACCCTCATGACCCTAACATACTGCTCGCCCTCTGGGCTACCTTCTCCTTGGGCTGTCTCAACAGCTGCCTCAACCCTTTCCTCTATGTCTTTGTCGGCAGAAATTTCCAAGAAAAGTTTTTCCAGTCTCTGCCTTCTGCCCTAGCCAGGGCATTTGGTGAAGAGGGGTTTCTCATTCACCTTGTTCCCAAGGGGAAGTGCCCAGGGGATGCTGGAGACCTTAAAGTGGAAGCTGAAAATCCTCCTGTGTAGTTTGCAGCTCCTTTAGTAGGCTGGCTTCCAAGATCCTGCCAAATCCGTCCTCTTCTTTCAGGAAGTCTTCCTGGCACCACTTCATCTAAATCTCTGTATTAGAGATACCTGATTATTTCCCTGTAGCCAGTCTATCCTTCCTTCAGAGGAAGACTTCCTTTATAGGAAGACTTCCAATAAAAGTCTTCTGAGGTTATACAGAAAAAAAAAAAAAGACTAAGTTTCCCAGTGCCCTCCGCAACCAGGCACAGCCACGTGAGTACTTTCTGGCCAATAGGTGTGAGTGGAAGTAATCAATCTAATTTCCTTGAAGTGCCCTGGAATGGAAGGGGGTCTGCCCTATATTCCTCCCCTTTCCATGGTCCAGAATGCAAGTGTATCAGTTAGATTTTGCTGCATAACAAACAGCCCAAAACTTAAGAGGCTTCAAACCGTAACCTTTTCTGATTTCGGTGGTCAGCAACTTGGGCTGGGCTCGGCCGAGCAGTTGCTGGTCTGGGCTGGGCTTCCTCAGGTGGCCAACTAAGTGACTCGGTGCTTCTGGGTGGGGTGGCTGGGACAATGGCATTGACTGAGCCACGGAGCTCTCATCGCCCTGCAGGCTGACTGGGGAGGGTTCCATGAGCAACATGGAATGTGAGAGACTACACTTGACACTTGACACAATGTTTCCAGGTTCAAAGGGTGGGGCAATGCATTCCACCTGCGATGGGAAAAAAATCTGCAAAGTGACATTGCCAAGGAGCACAGATACAGGAAGGCATGAGGCACTGGGGCCATTTTTGCAATCTGCCACAGCGTGTCTGCTGGCGGCCACGTGATGTGGAAAGCGACTGTGTTCCCGTCCCTGCCCTGGAATGTGTTAACCCACGCTGTGAGGAGAGATGTCAGTTGCTAGCTCATTGAAGCCATTGTTATTTTGTATCTCTGTTAGAGCAGCTGAATCTTGCCCTTAACTATCACGCTGCCAATCTCTGGAACTTGTGCAAAGTGACATAATAAATTTCCTTATTGTTGAAGCCTTATTATTTGGAGTCAGGTTTTCTGTTACTTGAAACCCATAGTAGCCCCACTGATGAGTGCAATAAACACTCCCTTCTGGGGGCAGAATCCCAGTGGTCTGTGGTCACGAGTGTTCCTTCGATTCTGGGTAGAGAGAAACAAACAGACAGACACATATTCAAACTGAAAGCTACCATGTTACTTGCTCATAAGCAGAAGAGGCAACTCTGGCCCCGCTCTGGTGCCCTGTGAGCACTCCCCTCAGAGCCTCGGTTCCCCTGACTCTGTGCACCGATGCTTTCGTGTTCCGTAGATGAGGAGAGGATGCAGTGATGCAAAGACTGAGTGTCAGGAAGGATACAGGTGCGTTAAAAAGCAAGCTGGGAGCCCCGGCCGGTGTGGCTTGGTTAGTTGGGCATCGTCTTGCAAACTGGAAGGTCACCAGTTTGATTCTAGTCAGTGCACATGCCAGGGTTACAGGTTCAATCCCCAATTGGGGTGTGTTTGGGGAATGGCGTACAGAAGGCAGCTAATCAATGTTTCTCTCCCTCTCTTTCTCCCTCCCTTTCCCTCTCTCTAAAATAACATTTTTAGAAAAAAAGTAAGCTGGAAGCCCTGTCCGGGTGGCTCAGTTGTTGGAACATCCTCTCATACACCTAAAGGTTGCAGGTTTGATTCCCAGTCAGGGCACATACCTAGGTTGTGGGGTGGATCCCCAGTTGGGGAGCAAATGGGAAGCAACCAATCAATGTTTCTCTCTCTCTAAAATCAATAAACATATCCTCAGATGAAGATTAAAAAAATAAGCTGGGGAAAGTGGTTTATTCAAAATCAAAACATTAAAATAATGTAGGCTCATGGTAAAAAGAAAATAATTTTTTCCTGTGTTTCTGGACCTCCCATTCCAACGTCTTCTCCCTAGAGATTGCTAGTTTCTGGCGAACACCCTTTCAGATAGCCTACCCATGCCTAAGCATTTTTGATTTAAAGAGAACACGCCATATACACTGTCCTACATTGTGTGTGTGTGTGTGTGTGTGTGTGTGTGTGTGTGTTTACGAGGAGTACATCTTGGAGATGGTTGCAAAGTACCCAAGAGGTCTGCTGCATTATTTTTCGGTGCGGGTGGCACAGTATTTCCTTGTCTGACTGTACTGTTCTCAGAGGTGTCTCATCAGTCCCCTACTGACGAGCATTGAGATTGCTTTCAAATCCGCTGCGGTGATATTGTTGAAGCGTGCAAAGTCATTCACTGTAACCCACGTCCTGAGCGATGCAAACGCAGGAGTGGAGGCACTCACCGGTCTGCCAGAGCGAACACCCGTGCACCTTGGCCAGGTCCCAGGCTGCGACACGGCCGGCCGCCCCAGTGGTCCCCATGCTCCTCCTCCAAAGAAAACTCTGTCCTGAATTTTATTGTGAACCTTTTTTTTGAGCCTTGTCTTTTTCCTGACAAAATTTTCATTTGAAACATTTCGAACCTACCGTTACGAGAATAATACAAGTGACCTTTCAACTAAATTTTCCAAATGTTGCTACTTGCCCATCTGCATGTCCCATATATTTAGTCTTTCTTCTCTCCCCCGCATCTCCCTCTCTCTTCCTCTCTCCTTCTTGACCCTTCTCTTTTTCTCCTTATCTGTGCACCTCTCTTTGCCTTTATTAGCTTTTCTCTCTCTGCTTATCTGTGCATCTCTTCTATCCATCTACCTATCTACCTACCTGCCTATCCATCCAGCCATCCATGTGTCTGTCTCCCCACACACATACCTACATACCTGCCATGATGAGCAGACCCATAGGGATACTCGGGCTCTACGAGGAGGGAGCCCCACAATTGCTGTCCCTCAATGGGCCAGTGGTTAGAGACACCTCCAGAAAATTTTGAACTTTTTGAAAGTAGGTGCAGACATCATATCACCATGATTAAATTCTTTACTCTGTGTCTCCTAAGAATAAGGCACAACCATAATATTATTACCACACTCAAGAACTTTAACATTGATATTAAGTAATATGCATGTCTGCATTCAAATTTCCTAATTGTCCCAATAATGAACTCTATAGCATTTTTAAAAAATCAAGAGATGCCCTGGCTGGTGTGGCTCAGTGGATTGAGCGCTGGCCTGTGAACAAAAGGGTCACTGGTTTGATTCCCAGTCAGGGCACACACCTGGGTTGTGGGCCAGGTCCCCAGTAGGGGGCGTGCAAGAGGCAACTACACATTGATGTTTCCCTCCCTCTCCCTCCCTTCCCCTCTCTAAAAATAAAGAAATAAAATATTTTTTTTTAAATCAAGAGCTTCTAATGACATTCTCTTACCATCCCCCAACATACACACACACAAATGGACTAAGTAGTAGGTCAAAAACACACCTCAGTTTGGTTCCCTAAAGCAGAAGTAATACAGGTCACATTCAAAATTAGAAATTAGTAACAAAGGATAACTGAAAACACTCAAATTGCCTTGGACATTTTAAAACACCCTTCTAAGTTAATCCTGGGTTACACAAAGAAGAAAACTGGTGTGCCACTTTATTTAGAAATGAGCACATGCAGATCAAAACTTGAGATGTGGGGCCAAAGCTGTACCCTGAGGAAAATTTATAGTTTTAAAATGCTAATTAGAAAAAAGTCCAGCCCTGGCTGGTATAGCTCAGTGGATTGAGCACGGGCTGCGAACCAAAGGGTTGCCAGTTCGATTCCCAGTCAGCGCACAGGCCTGGGTTGCAGGCCAGGTCCTCAGTACGGGGTTCACGAGAGGCAACCACACATTGATATTTCTCTCCCTCTCTTTCTCCTTCTCTTCCTCTCTCTCTCTAAAAATGAATAAATGCAATCTTAAAAAAAAAAAAAGAAAAAAAGTCCAAAAAGGGATGAGAAAAGCAAACAACTCAAGGGGCTAGAGGAAAACCAATAACTCCTGGCTGGTGTGGCTCAGTGGATTGAGTGTTGGCCTGCAGACCAAAGGGTCACTGGTCCGATTCCCAGTCAGGGCACCCGCAGGCCCTGTCCCCAGTAGGGGGCGCTTGAGAGGCAACCACATACTGATGTTTCTCTTCCTCTCTCCTTCTCTTCCCCTGTCTCTAAAAATAAGTAAAATCTTATAAAAAAGAAAACCAATAAAATAAATGCTCAACAACTTGAAAGAAAGCATTGATAGATATTAATGAGGCAATTAACCAAAAAGAAAGTGGGTAATGATAAGAAACTTGTTCTCTCTCTTTTTCTAACAATAATATCCTTTTATATTTGTACTTGTGTTCTTTCGTGAATACTCCCAAAAGGCAGGATGGCACTATGGCCAGTTTTACCTGGGTGACACCAGTCAAGTTGCTTCCACCCTCCGTTGCCCTCATTTCCAATGGAATGAAATAGGATAATAATAGCATCTCTCTCAAAGGGCCGCTGTGCGAATTACATGCATTATTGCTGGTGCTTCGAAGGTGCAATGCAAATGTTTGCTATTATCGGTATTCTCATCTGTTAAGATTCCTCCTAGGAGACCGGGTGAGGTCAGAGGGCCGGGTTCCCATGGCCCGGCTCTGCCAGAGGCGCTCTGCAAGGCTGTTTCCCATGCTTGGCCTGGCCGCTGGCAGTCTCTCGGATCTTAGCCTTCTCCGAGGAGGATAGTGGAATCGTGGAGAGGTTTTCAATTCGCATTGATTTTCTAATGAAGGTGGTTAAGCAGGCCTTCACGGAGACTGCGGGTTTTCGAGCTGGCTGCAGGATTCTCCTGGTGGGGTGAGCAGATGTGATTGGTAAGGCAAGTGTTGAGACCCAGCCCAGACAGGGTGCAGCTGCTGGTTGTGGTCCAGCCCAGCGAGGCACTCAGCCTTTCCCTGAGCAGCCTCCAGGAGAGAGGTTTGTGAAGGATGCCCTCCTAGGCTTCGGATTCTTACTGAGCCAAATAGGGACTGGGAATCCTTCTCTAACAAGATTTCTATAAGAACCCAAGAAGGGGACTCATTCCTTCAGTCTTCAAACAAGGGCCGCTCACAGGTATGGATCATGTCCTGTGCAGCGGAACCTTATCCACGTGCGGACTCCACACAATGGCATCGCACAATTACGCTCATTGTACAGATGAGAAAAATGAAGCTCAGAGAGGTAAAGTCACTTGCCAAAGGTCACACAGCAAATAAGTGGTAGCTGGGACTTGAACGGTCTTACCCCATTCATCTATCCGGTCATGGTTAATGGGTGCCTGTCAGGTGAACGGCTCAGTTCTAGGCACCGGAGCTAGAAAGGTGAAGGAGGGACTAACATTAGAAGGGGAGGGGCCTACATTTGATGGAGAGGGGCTGCCACTACAGGGGGCGGGGCTAGAGGCTGCCAGTCCTGGGGCTGTAAGTGGCAGGTGGAGGGGTCGCTACAGGAGGCGGGGCTAGGGGCTGCCAGTCCTGGGGCTGTCAGTGGGGGGCGGGTACTCTGGGGGGGAGGGAGGGGCTGACACTCCTCATCCTTCAGGTCCTACAGCCGCCCACCTCCACGCCATCCTCTGGGCCTACAAGTATCCACCGAGCACACCGAGCACACCGTACCTACAAATCTCTCCCATCCCCTGGGATTCGTGCTCGTCTGCCGTGAACGCAGCCTCTGCCCTCGGAGCTCTCAGCCGGGGGAAGACAGCCCCGCTCCACATCCCACAGAAAGACACTCAGCTCCCGAGCGGGAGGGCGGCAGTCACTCTCTTAATCACCACCTCTGTTTCTGTCAACAAGGAGAGAGGGGAGGCGGAGCCCCAGCCCGCCGGGTGTGATGTGTTCCCAGCTGTGGGAGACAGACAGACTGTCATCCAAGTTGGAAAATAGTTGTCATGAGACTCCCCAGCCCCTGACACCTGACACCTTCCCTCTCGCGCTCTCTCACTCTCTCCTCTGTTCCTGTGGTGTCTGAGCCCCGACTGCTTTCCGACTCCCATCAGCCCTCCTGGTGTGGGACTCACCTGCTCGAGGTCAAGGCCCCAGCCAGGGTCAGGAGGTCAGGGTTGGGCTGCATAGATGTGTGCTGTGGGTCTTCTGGTTCCCGTTCTTCTTCGCGCGCAATAAAATGAAAAGGGGGCCGTGACAGCCTTACTCCCTTGCCTGTTCCATTTGCTTTTGTCGCCCCTCCCCCTTCCCGAGCTCCTGGGACAGGTCCCGACCATTTGCTGTCCACCCCCTCAGGGTCCCACTGGCCTGACCGAGGCCCGGGTTTCAGGTACTAATGATGCCTTCCTGTGTGTATCCTGTTGTGAGTGATTCTGGGGACCCCAGAGGCGGCAGGCTGGCCCAGAGACGGACACCAACAGTGAGTGGCCGAGGTGTGCACAGCAGTGACAGAGCAGGTACCAGGTGTGAGGGCCCAGGGCTGGAGTTGACGGGCCACCGTGAAAGGCCAGGCCGAGGGGCTGGGACTTTGTGCAGGGGCACTGGGGAGCCATGCGAGGTGTGTGAGCAGGGGAGAGGCAGCGTCAAGGCCAAGTGTGGATAGATCCCTCTGGGGCCCTGTGAGGAGGTAAAAAGAGGCCAGCAGAAGGCTGGAGTGGGGGTCCAGCACGAGAGGAGGAGGCCTGAACAAGAGCCAGGTGGTGGAGACGGAGAGTGGGGGGAGGGACAGACCAGGCCAGAAGGGGCTGGAGAGAGAGGCTGGTAGAGAGCTACCTCTAATCCAGGACCCCTCTCCTCCACCCTCCCAGTCTTGGGCACTTGGTGGCCCACGGGAGCCACAGTACAAGGAGGGCAGAGCAGGGCCCCCACTTCCCTGAAGGGCTCCCCTCCCTTCCTCTTTCCAGACCACAGCCCCACCCCTCCCGCCGCAGCCTGGCCACCCCAGGATGGAGGGCAGCGTCTGTGCCTCTCTGCACCCCCCCATTCCACTTACCAGGACCCCAGGAACTCCCCCGGGCCCGCCTGGATGATCCAGGGTCCTGTCCCTAATTTAGGATCATCTGCTTAGCACCTGTAGTTCCCCTTTGCGAGGTAATGTAACTTGCAGGTTCTGAGGATTTGGACATGGACATCTTTGGGGCTGTTACTCTGCCTACCACAGTGGGCCTGGGGACCCTTATTTGAACCCATTAAGCCCCTTATTCAACAATATTTGTCTCCTGAGCACCTGCTATGTACCAGGCACTGCTTTGGGATGAAAATCCCTGCCCGTAAGGAATTTCTATGGCACAGAGTTGGGGGTCAGGAGTGCTGACAGACAGCAAAACAAGACAGGAATTTAAAGTAATACATGGACCCTGGCTAGTCTGGCTCAGTGGATCGAGTGCCAGCTTTCGAACCAAAGGGTCGCCGGTTCGATTCTCAGTCAGGGCACACACCTGGGTTGCCAGCCAGGTCCCCAGTACGGAGTGCATGAGAGGCAACCACACATTGATGTTTCTTTCCCTCTCTTTCTCCCTCCCTTCCCCTCTCTCTAAAAATAAATAAATAACATCTTTAAAAGAAGAAAAAGAAACATAGTTCCTGCTCTTGCTGTAGCCCCCTCTCAGAGACCCTGCCTACAAGAGAGGTGTCACCTGACCCAGTCTGGGCCAGTGAGCAGTGGTCAGCGAAGGGTTTCTGGGGAAGGTGGCACCCAGTAGGGTTTTGGAGGGTGAGTAGGAGTTTGCCGGTGGAACCGATGGGGTAAGGAAAAGTGCTGCAGGATGAGGAAACAGCGAGGACCAAGGCTGGGTGTGTCCAAGGCTGGGTGTGTGCGTGTGTACACGGAACCGTGGTGCTTGTTTCAGGAACTCCAGAGTGGTAGGCGGGGAAGTGGTAAGCCATGAGGCCGGCGGTGTGGGCGGGGCCACCAGAGGCGAGGCTGCTGCTGCCAGGCTGAGGGGCTCAGACCCATCCTGGGGCGATGGGAAGAGAGCGCCCAGACAAACACACGATCCTTCAGCTCACAGGTGGGGAAACTGAGGCTCCTGCTCAGACTGTGCGTGGTGGCCCCTCTGATTTCCAGCCAGACCCTGGCTCCCACTTCCTCTTCTATCCACTTCAGAGCTTCCCGCTCCTCCCCATCCTGAGTCCTCAAGAGAAGACCTGGTTGCCAGCTTCTGCTTGGATGTCCCAGAAGACACCTGGCCCTCCACCTGCTAGTGAGTGCAGGACCACAGAGGAACAGAGTGGGTAAACTGAGGCCCACAGAGCAAAACCTGGGTGCAGATCTCCCGAGTTAACATTCAAGGCCTCGTGAGTTCAAATCCAGGCTGGGTCTCTGCTTGGTCCGCTTTGATTTTGAGCAAGCGAATCTCCCTCCCCAGCCTCAGTTTCCCCAGCTGAAAGGCAGCACTGTTAAGAGCAGCTGCCTCCTACGGCTTGGAACAGCAAGGTTCCTGCGGTCCTTGAGTGGCACAGGTTTCCTGAGGGGATGGAGAAGGGCAGCAGGCTCTGAGACTGGAGAACGGGCTGCTTCTGGGGGCAGGCAGGGCTGGTCCATCCAGGGCTTCACCCCCAGGCAGAAGGAATGGCTGAGACTTTGTACAGGGCCACTGGGGAGCCATGGGAGGCCTTTGAGCAGGGGAGAGGCAGGTCAGCTCTGGAGCCAGGGGGTGGCCAGACTGGAGGTGCAGACTGGAGGCAGGGGTGGAGGCTGAGCTGATTCCACAGGGGAGGTGACACCTGACCTGGGCCAGGGCACAGGGGGCAGCACACAGGGGACAGGGCAGAGAGAATCAGAGTGAGACTGAGAGGTGGCTGGAAGACACGGGGAGAGGACAGCATCTCGGGTTTGCGTGGATGGTGACTGTCCCCGAGATGGAGGACCTGGGGAAGTCTGAGTGGAAGGGTGTGGGGCATGCTAATGAGGAAGCCTGTGGGTCCCCACAGCACCACCCAGCCCATGGAAGACCCTTCAGAGATGTGGCGGCCGGCACCCCTTGGAGTCCTGTGCCCCCCGGGGGCTGCCCTCTTCCTCTGCTACTCCCTGGCCGCCCTTGCCTGCTACCTGCTGGAGATGGCCAGCCACAGCCTGGTGATCCGAGTGGCTGGGCCCTGCCTGCCTCCCGCACTCTCAGCCACCTGGTTTGGCCACCAGGCCGCCACCGACGTTGCCTTCATGGTCCTCCTGCCACTGGTCCTCACCTGGACATCTTCCAGCTGGCCCCTGGGTGGCACCTTCTGCCACCTGGACCCCGGCCTTGCCTTCCTGACCTTCTACGCCAGCGGCCGCCTGCTGACCCGTGCGGCTGCTGACTGCTGCTCCTCGGTGCTGTGGCCGGCCTGGGCGCTGAGCCACCACTCAGCCCGCCGCGTGGTTTTCTGGGCCGGTGGCTTCTGGCTCCTTCTGCTGGTCCTGGGCCTGCGGGCCCAGGGAGCCCTGAGGGGCTGGGTGGTCCGGGTCGAGCTTCCTAATGGGACGTCCACAGGGGAGCCTTCCCACCTCTCCTCCGACCTGGCACTGAATCAGCTGGTGTTTGGCTTCGGGGTGCCTCTGGGGGTCCTGCGTGCCTTTCACAGCCTCTTGAAGGCCAAGCTGCGCCTGGCAAGGCTCACGGGGAGGCCCCCGCTGCTGGGGCTGCCCTGGGCCTCAGGGGCCATGTTGTTTCTCTGCTGGTTCCCCTTCCACCTGCTGCTTCTGGTGAGGCTGCTCGGGGCCCGGGAGGCCAGGCTGGACACAGAGGAGGTCTGGGTGCTGCTCAGGCCCCTGGGGCTCACCCTGGCGGGGGCCAGCGGCTGCCTCAACCCTCTGCTCTACGTGTTCGGGGGCCAGAGCTGCAGGCGGCGGCTGTGCGGGGCCCCTTTGTCCTGCTCAGGTGGAGGGCCTGAGGAGGAGATGGCGTCCAGCTCTGGGGATGGAGACCCGGCCTTCCTGCGAGGGCCTGAGGGAAATTCTTGAGGGGTTGTGGACAGTGAGGGAGGAGGAGGAGAGGAGGGGGAGATGGCAAAGGCCATCTGTCCATCCTCTGGAGAGTGGGGGGCGCTGATGTAGTGAGAGATGGTGAGGTGAATGGAGGAGAACAGAGACCCAGAGAGAAGGGGACGGGGACCTAGACAGAGGGGGACAGAGACTCAGAGAGAGAGCAGGCCAAGTGGGAGAAGAGGGAGCAACAGGCATGATGTCACTGGGACGGGACCGTATTGTCTTGGTGGCAGACAGAGGCCAAATCGAGGACAGGAGGTGAGGCTGCCGGGAGGGACTGAGAGGGAGACAAAGACGCAGGGAGAGACAGAAACGGGAGAGCTCTGGGACAGATGGAAATAGAGCTGGCATTGGACTGAAGGACAGGAGAATGAGTGGGGAGAGAGACGGACGGACAGGGAGACAGAAAGACAGAGAGACTGGGGCCTGGGTCTAAAGACGGGAACACAGACACGTGGCAGGGAGTTGGAACTAGATTCCCAACCAGCCTGGTAGCCAAGGGACTGGGTAATACCCAGATGTGGGGGTTTTCAGGCCTAAAACCGGGAAAGTCCCGTTACCCAGTCCACCGAGATGCCTTGGTCTCCTCGGTGGACTGGGTAACGGCCCTGGGCCACCAAATTCCCTGGATCCCCAGGCCCTTAGGTATCATTCATCGTCTCCTGAGATACTTGTGCCCCTCCTCACAGCCACTGCCTGCCGGGCCCCTGCCCGGGAACCATGCTGTTTGCCATCTTTCCACTGCAAACTCCCAAATGTTGCCAAACTAAAGGTTAATTTTTGCTCCACGTTCCATGACTTCTGATGTGTCCAAGGAGCTACCTTGGAAGTGCACTGAGCCCCAGGGGGGAAATCTGTCTCTCTCTGTCTTCGGGAAATGCATTGCAGTGATGCCTCTTGACCCTGTCGGTGCATTAGAATCTCCAGGGGGAGCTTTTAAAATCTGATCGATGGCTGGGCCCTGTCCCCAGGCGTTGTGGTTTCAGTGGGCCGGGGTGGGGCTGGGCTCTGGGAGTTTTAACCCCTCCCCACATAGGGAAACCCACGGGCCTCGGGGCTGAGCCCCATCCCTCTGCAGCGCCTGTGGTCTGGTGAAAATGCGACCCTGATGGCTCCCAGGGGATGGAAAAACCAGCACTAAGTGGTTGGAAAGCCCGGGGGATGCCAAGACCAACGTCTTTGTCAATAAATTGTTTTGCAAACACTGACAGCCATGATTCACACACAGGGGAGGGGGGAGTGTCCAGCAGGAGTCAGAGTCTATTCTGGGTCCCCCCCTTCAAACTCTCAGTTACAGCCACCAAAGACAGGAGGGGAGAGTGGGAGGAGGTGGGAGGGGTGGAGGCAGACAGAGACTCAAACTGAGAGGGAAGGATTTCCAGGAAGCCTTCTGGAAGGGCTGACACAGAGGTGGCAAAGGGCCCTCCAGGCAGAAGGCACAGCATGTGCAAAGGCACTGGGGCATTTAAAAAAAGGCATCTCAGCCCTGGCTGGTGTGGCTCCCCCTGGCTTGCGAACCAAAGGGACACGGGTTTGATTGAGTCTCAGTCAGGGCATATGCCTGGGTTGTAGGCCAGGTCCCCAGTAGGGGGCTCACAAGAGGCAACCTCACACTGATGTTTCTCTCCCTCTCTTTCTCCCTCCCTTCCCCTCTCTAAAAATAAATAAATAAATAAATAAATAAATAAATAAATAAATAAAATCTTTAAAAAACATCTCTGAGTTCTATGTGGTTAAGGATAGGCCATGGCAGGGGCTTAGGAAATGGACGAAATTTTTAAAAAGTAAAGACTGGAGGGAGTCAGATCACACAGCCTTCGATGCCAGGCTGAGGGGCTGTGAGTCCTGTCTGGGGGCTGGGGAGCCCTGGGAGGGCTGTGAGCAGGGAGGGAGAGGGTCAGCTTCTGGTGTAGAAAGACCCCTGTGATGGGTGAAGAGAGACAGGGGGGCTGAAGCGAGGGTCCAAGGTAGCCCAGGCAGAGAGGTGGAGGGACGAGGGGGTGGAAACAGCAAAGACCCCTCCTCCCTGGTGTCAGAATAATGGTTTTGCAGCCAGCCGCTTCCCTCTGGGACTGGACTACCTTCTGGCTGGGAAAATAGTCCAACACTGCCTCCATGTGGTTGTTCCTAGTATTGCAATTAAGGCCTCTTGAAGAGCTGTCCAGATCGGGACGCTGGCAGACTGAAGAAGGCCCGATTACCAAGGATTCGGGAACCACCGGCCCCAGGGGTTTGTACCCCCGCCCCGGACAAAATGGGAATCTATGGGCAACTAGGATCCCATCCCTAATGAGAATTTGCCAGGACTTTCCTGGGAAACCCAGGATGTTCAGTTACCCTGTTCAGGAGTAGTCTTCTCAGATCTTGCGTTGAAATGAAAAAAAATTTCTAATCCTCATTGAGGATATGTTTTCATTGATTTTAGAGAGACAGAAAGGGAAAGAGAGAGAAACACTGATGTGAGAGAGAGAGACATCTATTAGCTGCCCTCTTTACGTGCCCCGACTGGGGATCAAATGGCAACCTTCTGGAGTATGGGCCCACGCTCCAACTCACTGAGCAACCCGGCCCACGCCTGTGTCTTTTCAGGTGAGAACGCAGCTAGCCCCTTGCCCCAGCCCCTCCTCCCTCAGACCCAGGGGTTCAGGCCCCTGGCCCCTCCAACAGGGTCGGCCCAAGGTGGTGGGACGGAGCCGGATGTGCTGGTTCAGTCACATTTATTGGGTTTCAGAGGCCAGAGTCATGGCCGAAGCAGCGCAGGGATCTTGGCTTAAGCTGTCCTGTTTCTTCTCATTGCTGCGCCTAAGAGAGGAGGAGAGACAGAGGGACACAGGGACAGGGGAGAGAGAGAGGCCAGGACGATGGAACGGGCCCGAACGGACGCAGCCCCCTGCCTGGCTCTCTTCCGCTCACCTTGTTGAAGAAGTAGATGGAAGCGAGGATGGTGAACACGGCGATGGCCAGAGTCACGTTCTGTGTTGCGGGGGGTTGTCAGAGGTCAGGACCCATCCCCTCCCTCCCTGGCCCCAGGCCTCCCTTTCCCCCGCCGGATCCGCCCTCACTTCTTGAAAATTCATGGCCATGGGTCCTCCGCTGCCCGGTACTCGACCTCCCCCTGCTTGGCTTGGGCCTCTGACACAGAGAGGGGAGATCAGCCACCTGAGCCTGAGAGGGGGTTGTCTAGGAGACCAGAATGGTGGCCGTGGCGATGGAGAAGGGCATTCTGGGTAGAGGGGACCCTGGGGCAGAGGCTTGGGGGTCCAGAGCTCTTGGGTGCAGAATGTCCCATTCAGTGTCTGCACTTGGGATCAGGACTTTGAGAAGGGCATCAGACTGTTCACACTACACTGAGGAGTTCGTCTCCCTCCACCCGAGGGTGCTGGGGAGCCAAGGGAGAGGGCTGTGAGCAGGGAGGCACAGGGACCGCTCAAGGGAGAGCAGGTAGGTGACCCAGGTGCCTTCCCACCAACGGGTCTGCCAGACACAAGGCTTCGAGGTTCAGCAGAGGTTGGACTGGACCTTCCAGAGACTGGCAGCCCGTTTTGAGGGTGGGAGCGGCAGTTACTGCTTCCCCACCCTCTGGCATGGTGAGGCGCCCGTGGCTCCCACAGAGCGCCGGCCATCACTGAGTTTTACTCCGCCAGCCCTCCTGCTGCTGTTGGAGACACTTAACTCTCTTTTTGTCCATCACACCTGTAGAACTGACCTCCAGGTTCCCAGAAACACAGAGGGGAGAGAAACAGGGCAGCTGTCCCTCATGAACCACGGAGCCCACCTTGCTAAAAGCTGTTTCTAACCCCAGAATGAATACTCAAGGTGCTCTGTGGTCATTTATGGAATATGTACTTACATTTACATATTTATATATATTTATATATATATATATATATATGGGGTCCTGCACAAATATCCCTTTTTACGACAAAATCTTTTATTACAAAATCATGAGCATGTCGTCCCGTAACACAACAGTATCACACTCAAGCACACCCTGTGACAATTTAGGCGAGGTGTTCAAGTTAAAACTACAAATTATTACACCCATATTATTTATTACCCTCCCCCCACCCTCGATCAGGACGTACCTCGGTCAGACTCTGTATTGTATGTCAAATATATTCCCCGACAAGCAGTGAGTCAGGGTTGGCCAAATCAATGTCCCAGTGACGTTGTACAACACAGCTACCAGGAGTGAAAAGGATCGGCTGTGGAATGACACACCTCAGGACGCCAGCCAGACAATTCCAGAAGGCAAGGCATTCAGCAGGGCAAGGCCGTGCACAAAACAGTACAAAACAAACAAATAAAACAAAAACAACAACCCAAAAGCAAGGGGTCTTTCTGTATTTTAAAAAAATCCACAAGAAACCTGTGGGCAGTTTTGATGGGTGATCAGAACTGGGTTATGCTTTGGGCAAAGCAGCTGTCAATGATATTTGGGGGGAAATGGAAGACATTTGAAGAAGGGAGATTGGGTATTAAAAAGGGAGAGACATTAACTGAAAAACAAAGATTCCACAACTGCACTTCCGGTTCGATCTCCCTTCGGTAAGACGCGTGTACGTGCACAGAAGGGCCTAAAGACTTCGGGCAGGGTGTTCTGCCTCAGCCTCACCGCCGAAAGCAGCAGGCCCAGCTCCAGGGGTCCACCGGAGACAGCTTCCTGCAGGGACCTTGCTCAGAGGCAGTGGAAGTCACAGTGGCCCAGCTTAGCTTTCCCAACAGATCTGCTCAGGTGCTCACCCCTGGGACCCGTGCATGTGACTTTGTTTGGAAACAGGGTCTTGGCAGATGTAATCAGTTACAATGAGGTTATCCCTGGCTTCCTCCTCGTAGGAAGAGAGACCCAGAGACGGGCACACGCAGAGAACATAGAACTCCCCGTCTGCAGACCAAGGAACACAAGGGCTGCCAGCGATGCCCGAAGCTAGGGGAGAGGCCAAGATCGGAGCCTGCCTTCCTCACAGCCCTCAGGAGGCGCCAACCCTGCCTGGACGTGGTGGCAGTTCTGGCCTGACCTCCGGAATGAGAGAGAATGAATTCCTGGTGTCTAAGGCACCCAGTGTGCGGTCATTTCTATGGCAGCCTGAACAAATGAATTAATACACAACTGCAGGGTGGAAAGGGGCTGGGGAGGGGTCCCGGTTGCCTGAAGCCCAAGAGATGGGAGAGACTGGAGCTACGTGAGTCAGTGCTGAGTGTCCTCAGAGTTCCCGCTCCCCTTAATAGCTGACCCCAGCTGGAATCCAGAGGACAGTCTTGCCTTGAGGGTGGAAAGTGGATGGGAGGGGTGGGGTGGGCCTTGGGGGAAGAACCTCGATGTCCCCCCTTCCCCAGCCCGGTGATGGGCTGAATCATGTCCCCTAAGGTGCCTCAGTCCTAACCCCCACAACCTGTGAATACATCCCCTCACACGGCCAAAGGGACTCTGCAGCGCGATTCTGTTAAGCATCTCGGACGGGACCTGCCTTTCCTCGTTCAGGCAGCTGTAACAGAATATGACTGGGGACATGCAAATGGCATGCATGTACTTCTCACGGTTCTGGAGCCCGGAAGTCCAAGGTCCAGGTGCTGGTCGATTAGGGGTCTGGTTACAGACAGCCCGCTTCTCTGCACCCTCACATGGTGGAGGGGGCGAGGGAGCTCTGTGAGGTCTCCTTTCTAAGGGCACAAATCCCATGCAGGAGGGCTCCACCCTCCCGACCCAGTCTCCTCCCAAAGGCCCCCACCTCCTAATACTGTCGTCTTATAAAGCATTAGGATTTCGACATGTGGATTTCGGGGAGATGCAGGAAGCACAGGAAGCGGGCTGAAGAGGACTCTTCATTTGTTTGAAGAAGCTTAGCAAGGAGCTAGCCTCCAGGGTACCCTCTGGTGTTCAGGCCCCATGCACTCCCCTCCCACATGGAATAGGACTCATCTGTGAAAATAAGACAGAAATGGTGGGGGTGTCTTCTGAGGCTTAGTCATCAGTCTGGGAGAAGCTGGCCATGTTGTGAGGAAGCCCAGGACAGGTCCACGTGGTGAGGAGCTGAGGCCGCCCGCCCAAAACCATGTCACTAAGCCTCAAAGTGGCTCTTCCAGCCACCGTCAAGTTTCCCGAGGACCTGTAGCCCTGGCCGAGAGCTTGACAGCAACATCCCGAGACCCCTGGCCGGCATCACCAGCTCACTCACTCCCAGATTCCTGACCCACAAACTCCGGGAGAGAAAAGAAATGGCAATTGTCTTCAGCCACTAAGTTTTAGGGTAATTTGCTACAAAGCAATACATAACTAACACTATCGCCCTGGCTAGTGTGGCTCAGCACCGGCTTGTGAACCAAAAGGTGGCTGGTTCGATTCCCAGTCAGGGCCCATGCCTGGATTGCAGGCCAGGTCCCCAGTAGGGGGTGTGCAAGAGACAGCCACACATTGATGTTTCTCTCCCTCTGTTTCTCCCTCCCTTTCCTTTTCTCCAAAAATAAATAAATAAAATCTTTTTTAAAGAAATAACTAACACTCTAGTAGTTACTGTGCAAAAACCCCATTCCAAAGCACTGAACGTATTGGAACACATTTAATCCTCTGAGCAACTGATTGTGCTCTTCCTCATCTCCTGAATGAGGAAACTGAGGCACAGAGAGGTGTGGTGACTTGCCTGAAGTCACACAGCTTGTGAATGGTGAAGTGAGGGTTTGAACCCAGCCTGTCTAAATCCAGGGTGGCTTTTCCCAGTTGTGGGTGAACATCCTATTCTTCCCCGGAAGAAGCTGAAATCTCCACAAAGCCCAAGAGATCCTCAAAGAGCCCCAACATTTAAGGGGTGAGAAAAAGGAAGAACAGACTGGGGTGCAGGGTGTGAGGAGAGAGCAGAGACTATGAGTGTAGAATGTGGGGTGGGGGAGGGGTTCCCCTCGCTTCTGTGCCCAGATTACGGGCACTTGGATTCAAAGTTCACCTTTGCCTGCCACTCCCCTGTGTTCCCTCAGTCAGGTGACTTGACCCTTCTGTGCCTCGGTTTCCCCATCTGCATGATGGGAATGGTGAGAACTGGATGAACACCTCTTGGGGGTTGTGGTAAGGATTGAACACCTTAGTCCACAGGTTAATCAGGCTGGCGCAGGCCTGGGGGAGCCAGCTCCCAGGGAGGCGTGCTGGGGCCCGCTCTGGTCGGGGTTCGGGGGGGAGGTAATGGGCAGGTGTGGCTGCGGCACAGCCGGCAGCTGAGCTCAGCGTCTGGCTGTGCGGACATGGCTGGGTCAGGGTTTCAGGGCCGCCCCGCCAGACCTCTCCTGCTGCTGCTGCTGCTGCTGCTGCTGCTGCTGCCCCAGGGCCTGACAGAGGGACCCCTGGTGTTCGTGGCTGTGGTGAGGCGCCCCCACCCCAGCCAGGCCCCTCGCCTTCCCCAGGCTGGCCCTGATCTGGTCCCCTCCCCAGGTGTTCCGCCATGGTGACCGGGCCCCGCTGGCCTCCTACCCCACTGACCCGCACAAGGAGGTGGCCTCCAGGCTGTGGCCGCGAGGCCTGGGCCAGCTGACCTCGGTAAGGAGCTGGGGTGGCTGTGAGTGGTGGGGCCAGGCAGGGAGGGGTCTGCTGAGCCTACTCTGTCCCCAGGAGGGGGTCCACCAGCAGCTGGAGCTGGGTCGCTTCCTGAGGAGTCGCTACGAGGCCTTTCTCAGCCCCGAGTACCAGCGGGAGGAGGTGCTGCCCTGTTGACCTTCACCTGGCCGCTTGACCTCCCACCTCTGACCCCCACCTGACTCCAGTGCTCTCCCTGGGCCTCCACCTCTGTCTGGCCTTGGATTCCCATCAACCTCCTCTGCACCCTATGTCTGATCTCTGACCCTGAATCATTGACTAACCCACTCCAACCTCTGACCCCATCCCAATCTGAGTCACACCTTGACCTCTTACCTCTGACCTCCAACAACTGTGACTTTATTTTCTGGCCTTCACCTCTGTCTTCCCACTCTCGCTGACACCAGCCAGACCTGCTCTCCAGGCTTTCACGCCAAAACTTGACTGATTCTGTCATTGACTTTCTTTGAATCAACTTGCCCTCCTGACCTCTGACCTCTGACCCCTGATAGGCATGTACTGAACTCTGACCCCACGTCTTCCATCCCACTCTACTAATCTTGACTTCCAGCTTCCAGCCAACATCCATTCTGATCTTGCTTTTTGACTTTTATTGACTCAACAGACCCCCTTAATCCTACACCTCCGAATCTGACTTCCTGCCATTGTCCTCTGAACCTTGACCCCAACTTCCAACACTGAAGCTTAGACACTCAAATCTGCCCTGATATTTCGACTCCCAAGCTTTTGGTTTGCCCCTGCTGCCGACCTCTGACTCCGACTGTGGTCCCCTTGCCTGCCCACCCCGCCCCCAGGTGTACGTCCGCAGCACAGACTTCGATCGGACACTGGAGAGCGCACAGGCCAACCTCGCTGGGCTGTTCCCCGAGGCCGCCCCGGGGCACCCCGAGGCCGCCTGGAGGCCCATCCCTGTGCACACAGTACCCGTCACTGAGGACAAGGTCAGGGGACTGGACAAGGCCGCGGGTGGGAGGGGTGGAGAGAGGCAGAGACCCTGAGGAGAAGGCCAGAGCAGCAAGACCATCCCGGGGTGGAGTTCTCCAGATGGGGGAGCCACTGTCCCCAGCTGCGCAGCCAGAGCCAGGGCCACCCAGCCCTGGCTCCCCCACCCTGGCCACGCTGCTGTCCTCTCTGAGCCTCCGTTCCCCCCAGCTGCTGAGGTTCCCCACGCGCAGCTGTCCCCGATACCGTGAGCTGCTGCGTGAGGCCACAGAGGCTGCCGAGTACCAGATGGCCCTGGAGGGCTGGACGGTGAGCAGGGCGGCAGGACGGGGCAGGGATGGGGTGGGGAGGTCTGGCCCCTCCCCCTCACCTGGCCTGGTCCCTCCAGGACTTCCTGACTCACCTGGAGAACTGCACGGGGCTGTCGCTGGTCGGGGAGCCGCTCCGCAGGGCGTGGAAAGTTCTGGACATGCTGATGTGCCAGGTCAGCCTCTGCCCCACCCCCTCAGCCAGGGGGTGTAAGGGCGCCTTGTCTCAAACCCCAGCTTTGCTGCTCAATACCCATGTTCCCCTCAGGCAAGTCCCTTGACCTTTAGTGCCTCAGGTTCCCCATGTGCACGATGGGACTGGTGACCCTGGGATGAACACCCCCTGGGGCTGCTGAGATTAAGACAGCTTAATCCCTGCCATGAGCTTAGAATAGTGCCTGGTACTCGGTGAGGCCAGCACCTGGGCTCGAGGTTACCTGTTTGCGGTTTCTCCCTCATGGTTCCTTTGCCCCAGAAGCACCCCGATCCAAACCCAGGCAGCAGGAGCTGACTTGAAACTCGTGATGCTCCTCATACGGAGCTTCAGGGTCCCTCCCGCTCCGCGTCGGGGGACTGTCCCTAATTGCACAGTGGGACTAGCAATGTGCGAGACTACGGGGCTGCCCTGGGCCCCGCAGGGAGTTACGAGGTGTGTGGTCTCAGCACCAGCCGACCTGTCAAAAATGCCAAACGTCCGAATCCTGAAACACCTCGGGGCCCTAGGGTTCAGATAAGGGCTTCTGGACTGGCAACGATGGTGATTACTAATAATTGCCCAAGCCACAACTTCCTGACCAGCCCCAGCCCATGAGGGGTTCCGATGGGGGTGAGGTGGAGAGAAGATTGCAGGGAATGGAGAGGAGCACAGACGTTGGGGAGGACAGGACATCCCAGTCATGTCGTCCTCTCTCCGTGTCTCTCCCCAGCGAGCCCACGGTCTCCCCCTCCCATCCTGGGCCTCTCCAGACGTCCTGCGGACCCTAGCCCAGATCTCTGCTTTGGATATCGGGGCCCACATGGGCCCACCCCGGGCGGCAGAGAAGGCCCAGCTGACAGGGGGTGAGGTGTGGGGCTGGGAGGCTGGGCCGCTTCCCTCTGGGGGTTCTCAGCACCCCGGTTTCGCACTCTCAGGGATACTGCTGGACGCCATCCTGGCTAACTTCTCTCGGGTCCAGCGCCTGGGGCTGCCTCTCAAGATGGTTATGTACTCAGCTGTGAGTCTTCGGGAAGGGAGGCAGCCAGGGCCAGGTGGGCGCAGGGATGCGGGGCTGGGCGGTTTGGCTGAGGAAGAGCCAGTGGTAGAGGGGGACCCTCAGCCCACTGGTTTGGGTCCCGTATCTGCAAACCATCCTCTTGGACTCTATGTCACTAGAGGTATAGAGCCTGCAAGGAGGGAGGAGGTGGCGTTCTGAGAGAAATTACCTCTTCTGGAAGGGCGGGCCATTTCATGGAGCTATCCAATGTCGCTTCATGGTCCGTTTGACCAATCGTTATTGAGTGACTACCTGTAAACTGGCCCGGCCTGCCTCCAGGGTGAGCAGGTTGGGGTTGGGGCGTGCATCTGGGAGGAGGCTGCGGGATGCACGAGGCTGGAGTTGGGGGGAAGGAGGCACCCGGCGAGGAGCCGGCTCAGCTCTGATCCGCCGGCAGCACGACAGCACCCTGCTGGCTCTCCAGGGCGCGCTGGGCCTCTACGACGGCCACATCCCGCCCTATGCCGCCTGCCTCGGCTTCGAGTTCCGGAGGCACCTCGGGGACCCGGACGGAGACAAGGGGTGAGGAGCGGTGGCCCTGGGACTGCGCAGGGCAGACGGCTCACGCGGGAGGAGGGATGGGGAGCCGGCCCGGGGCGCCGCCGCGCGGAGCTGGACAGGTGGCAGTCAAGAGCACCGTTATTTCGGGACTGAAGGTCGGTGTCAGGGAGGCGAGTAGGCGCCCGCCGGCCACCGCCTCCTGCCTCCCTGCAGGAACGTCACCGTCTCCCTGTTCTACCGCAACGACTCCGCCGGCGCACCCCTGAGCCTCGGCCTCCCCGGGTGCCCAGCGCCCTGCCCGCTGGGCCGCTTCCGCCAGCTGACCGCCCCGGCCCGGCCTCCGGCTAGCGGGGTCCCCTGCCACGGCTCCCACGAGCCTGCCGCTCCCACGGGTGAGGCCTCGGCGTTGGAGTGGGGGCAGGAGGGGTACGGTCCCGAGACTGACCCCTCCCGTTCTCCCTGCAGCCGCCGTGGTGCCCCTGCTGGCTGGGGCTGTGGCCGTGCTGGCGGCGCTCAGCCTGGGGCTGGGCCTGCTGGCCTGGAGACCCGGCTGCCTGCGGGCCTGGGGAGAACCCGTGTGAGCCGCGGAACAGGGCACCCCGTCCCCACCGCTGCCCCTGGACCCCAACATGTCTGCTCACCCACTGCGCTGGCTCCCGTGACTTACTCTGTCCGCCTGCGCGCGTGCGGGGCGCCGAGGGCACCAGGGCCTGGAAGCCCAGAGCGTTTCTGTGGGAGCGTGCACCTGTGTGCATCCGTGTGCACGTGCACGGCCTGTGCACACACGTGCATGTGGTCCGAGAGTCGACATCGGTGTGAAGGTTTCTGCACTTTTAATGTATGCGTGCAGGGAGACTGTATGTGTTGCTGCGTCTGTGCATGTCTGTGACAGGCATGTGTGGCCGTGTTGGTATGTGCGTAGTGCCCATGTGAGGCATGTGTATGGGCATATTTATGTTTCCCCACATGCATAACAGCAGGGGTGAGGACATGGGGCTCCTGTTAGTTGCAGGCGTGGCACATGTGTTGTGTGGGGCCCACGTGCCCGTGATGCCTGGCAAAGCTGTGGCTGCTCCGGGAGACCCTCTGTGGGTCCCACGCCACTCAGACTCAATGCCCTGGAGCTGAGCGGCTCCGGCAGTTCCCTCTGCTCCTCAGGGTGCGGGTCAGGCCTGTCTTGTGCAGGGAGAATCCAAAGCTGAGCTGGCCCCAAGGCTGGGCAGTCAGCACTGCCCCTGAGGCTGTGTGACTCTGGGTAGGTGACTGGCCTCTCAGGGACCCCAGCCCATCTAGCAAAGCCATCAGACCGCATGGCCTCTGAGACTGACCTCTAGGGACTGGCAGAGGTGCGGCTGGTATCCTTCTCTCAGGGATGCCACTTGGCCATTTGAGTAAAATGTACAACGCAGGTCCCAGTCACACCGGCCACATTTCCACTGCTTGTCAGCCGCCTGTGGCTGCAGCACTGGGCGGTGCTGCAAGCCACCGCACACCTGGGGGTAACACCGCAGGCCTTGTGGGGCTGGGTGCGGCCCAGGTGCGGTTCTGGGCCAGCACTTGCACTCTTGTGTTCAACCCTCCACACTGCCCGGGAGGCTCTGCCCACCCCGCCCACGGGCCAGGTCGGGCTCCCTGAGGCTGGGGAAGTCTCCTCCTGGTGTGGCCTTGCCCTACACGTGTGGCCCTATCAGGCAAATGTGAAACACCCCAAATTAGAACACTGCGGGGTGGGGGAGCCTGGTGTGCAGCGGCCACTCCTCTGTCACTTGGTGCCCATTCCAAGTGGTCAAGTTGGAGGGTCAGAGGAGGGGGGGGTTGTGGCTGGAAGTCATTTCCAGCTACCAGGGCCTTTCCAACCTCCACTGGGAAAATCAGGGTCCAGGCCCCCCAGGACTGAGAGGAAAAGGGCTGGGGCTCCCAGTGCAGCCTCACCCTGGTCTGCCCAGTCCCCAGCATTGAGGGCAGGGGACTAGGCCTTGGACCCTAAAGGTAGCTTTGCCAAGAGTCCTCAGACACCCTACCATCCCACCCATCATTGTTCCTGGAGGTGCCCTGTGTCCTTCTGGGACCTGGGCTGAGACCCAACTTCTTGCTAAGATCCAGGGAGGACCCAGCTAGCTCTGGCAGGTGCCCCTGCTGCTGTGAGTGGGTCCTGTGGGCGGACCCTCCTCCACACACCCCTGGGAACACCTGTGGAGAGCCAGGCCTCCCCTGCGCCGGCTGCTGTGCAGACCATCTCTGCCCTGTGATGTTCTGGGTTCGCCTTTGCAGGGGGCTGTGTGGAACACCAGGGTCCACAGGTGGCCATGTGCTATGTGAGCGCCTCCCCGCCGCCCCAGGGTGCTCAGCACCGACAGCCAGGGCTGTCCGTCCTCACAAAGGGCCCAGACGCTGAGCAGAGGCCACATGTGCTGCTGGAGAAACCGGCTAAGGCTGGCCTGGCCGTTATTTCCCCAAGCGAGCAAGGAGGTCTGCTTCAGAAGGGAAAGGAATTACAAAATAGGTCTTTTTTTTAAAAAGAGATTTTATTTATTTTCAGAGAAGGGAAGGGAGGTAAAGAGGGAGGGAAACACATCCATGTGTGAAAGATATGGTGACTGGCTGCCTCTTGTACGGCCCCCACTGGGGGCCTGGCCAGCAACCCAGGCGTGCGCCCTGAGTGGGAATCAAACCGCTGACCCTTTGGTTCACAGGTCGGCACTCAACCCACCGAGCCATGGCAGCCAGGGCTACAAAACAGTCTTATAAAACAGTCTTACAAGAAAAACTATGACAAGAGGAAAGAGGGTCCCAAAGTGTATATATGCTTAAAGTATTAAGTAAAAACAATGCATTAAAAACAAATACACAAAAAGCCCTTAGGAAAAGGGGCACAAACTTCATTCATGGTGTGGGCCAGGGGGCCTCCCCCCTGGGCCTGTAGTGCTTTGGGGGACCATGGGGCAGAAGGGTGGCCACCCACCCTTCTTAACACCTGGGCTGAAATGTCCGCCTGCTGGGGTCTCCAAGGAACCTCCGTGTGCCCAGCCAGCGGGCTTCCCGCCACCTGCTCCGGCCGGTAATGCTCATGGAGTGGCTAGGGGCTGGGACACATCCTTCTGGGCTCCTCAAAAACTATGTGGGGGTAGCCTGCCCCCAGGAAGCCCAAGAGCAGGTGGGGGGCCCCTCAGTCCACCTCAGGGATGCTCAGGGCTTGGCGTCATGCCTCCGAGGACTCAGCTCCCCGGGGGCCCCCTCCCTGCCGGGCTCCTAGTCAGGGCACATGGGCTGCTCCTCCCCGCAGGCCTGGTCAGAGTAGGCACACGGCGCGGGCTGCTCCTCTCCCAGCATGTAGGCCAGATGGCTCTGGCAGCCCTTGGCCTCTTTGACGTACAGCTCCAGGAGGACCTTGGTGGGCTGCTTGTCCACCTTCTCCTTGGGCACACCGTGGCTCAGGAGCCAGCCCAGGAGGTCCTTGCGCGTTGGGTTGGGTCCCAGCATGAGCTTGGCACGGCCCGGCTGATTGTGGCGCCAGAGCAGGCCAATGTCCGCGATGGCCCGGATCTGCATCACCGCCTCCAGCACCGTCATGCCCTTGACCAGCACGCTGACCAGCGTGACACGCAGCTCAGGGGGTGCAGCCATCAGCAGGTGCCGCTGCAGGTGGTGCGTGAAGGGTAAGTCCTCGGGAGCAGGCCTCGGCAGCTGCTCGGGCACAGGGGACGAGGCGGACTCGTGGTAGATCCAGGCCAGCATGCCCAGCTCGCGCACCAGCTGGATGCCTTCCTCCATGGTGGCCCAGGGCCGGAAGGGCAGCTCGGCGCCCTCGAAGTGCAGGAAGGACTTCCAGCGCTGGCGCCAGGCAAGCAGCAGCCAGGCGAGCAGCATCTTGCAGCCGCCCTGCAGGCCCTTGCAATGGTGGTTGAAGACAGCATCGCTGGTCAGGGTGCCCAGCAGCGTCAGCTCCTGGGCCGTCAGGGACAGGGCCGAGCCACCCTGGTCGTACACGCGCAGGATCCAGGAGGTCATGAGCTCGTTGGGGTTCTGCTTGAAGCGCTGCGAGATGGCCAGGAGTTCAGTGTACTTGTAGTAGTCGTCCCCCAGCCCCGCCTGGGTGGGCGCCAGCGCTCTCTTGGCCATGGTCACGGTCACAGTCGCCCTGGAACAGCAGGCAGCCTGAGGGATGTTGCCACAGGAGCTGTCATCAGGTGGGGGAAACAGGTACAGCCCTCAACACCCGCCCAGAGCTGGTACCCCTCAGACCCCTGGGTGTCAAAGGTCCCAGGGGGCACAGTGTCCTCATGGGAGGTCAGCGCCCAGTGCTGGACATCATGGGGGCCCCAGCCTCAGCCCTTTTGGGACCCCTGACACAGAATGTCTCCCTGCAACGCCCCCACCCCCTCCTTTGTACACTTCCCTTCGCTCCCCCCACAACCCCACAGCGTTACTGTGAAGAGTCAATGAACTGAGGGCTGAGAACGGTGCCTGGCTCAGCCTAACTGCTCCACATTCGCCTTCACACCACCGCCAAAGTGCATACATTCCAAGTACAGACGGGGGAGCCCGTCCTGCTCTTACCGAGGGATGGATGGGCCCTTCCGCTCCTGGAGGAACTGCCTGCAGGAAGAAGTGGGGGTGGGGGGATGGCGGCATGAGATGAGTGGGGTGCAAGGCAACCACACCCCCGTCTGCCCCTCCCCAGAACCGGGGCCCCTCAGACTCCTGGGTGTCAAAGGTCCCAGGAGGCACTGTGTCCTCAGGGAAGGTCAGAGCCCAGTGCTGGACATCATGGAGGCCCCATTGCCCTAGTCCCTGCCCTCACCCAGGTCCCAGAGCTATTGGCCAGAGCACTAAGGGGACGACACAGACAAGAACTCAAGAGACCCAGGCAGGAAAAATGACCAACAGTTGGCTCCTGACCTGCCAAGAGGCAACCCCCATAGCCTGCCTCTGACACCACACCTCCCCATGGCCACCTCTCAGTGGCTTAACTCTGGATGTCACTTCTTGTGTGACCTGCAGCAGCTGCCCTCAGCCCCAGCGCTTAAAATAAACATAGGTTCGCCCTGCAGACAAGAACCCAGGGAGACGAAGGGGGCGCCTCCTGTGGCTCAGCTCCCAGGTGGCCAGACGAGGCCCCGCAGCACCTGCTCTGCCTGCGCCTCAGGCCTGCTTTCCCCACCCAGCTCTCTGAAGCCTCCAGCTCTGGGAGAGTCCTGCATCGCTCTTCCCTGCTCTCTAACTTGGGGAACCCGCTGTACCAGAACCTTCTGGGAGCCAAGGAAAGGTTATTCGCCTTTCATCGGGAGGCAGGGAGGATCTGGTGATTTAGAAAAAGTGGTGTGAGCTACTCTTTAGCAGGCAGAAAGGCTTAAACCCAAGGCTTGTGTAGGAAGGTGCTGTCTGGAAGACAAAGACACTATTCAAATTTACATAAAATTAAGAAATCTGGTTCCCAGGGGCACTAGCCACACTTCCGGTGGTACTCAAGAGCCACACGTGGCCAGTGGCTACTCAACTGGACAACACAGAACAGAGCGCCTGTCAGACCAGGCTGCCTTAGAAATCAAGACACATTCCATGACCCTCTTCCCCAGCCTGCCCTGGACATCCTGTTCTTCCTCCTCCCCCCACCCAGCTGGCACCTTCGGTCCTCCACACTTCCCCAGAAAGTCCCCCAGGGGGCAATGAATGTGCAGAGCCCTGCAGAGGATGCCTGGGCGAAGAGTGTCAGCCCACCAGAGAGACAGTTAGTGCCCCGGAACCTGAGCTTACCCAGAAAGCAGTTTCTCCTCCCTGAAGGGCCGCTGAGAACTGGGAGAAGACTTCCTGTCTGATTTCCCTGCAGCCAGCTGGTGTTCCCGCCACTGCGGACATCCAAGGCACAGAGCTGAGAACACCTGCCTCTTATTGGATACCACATATCCAGGCCTATTTTGTGATTTAGGTCTTTGAAACACTCGTGAAACATTTGCCAGATACACTGTGTCCCTTTAACAACATCTACTGTGTCAAGAACTGTAACTGTTTTTGTGCATTTGACTCACAGGAAGCTGTCTCAGCTTGTCTAAAGATACACTCTACCCCTAGTCAGTCTACCCCTAGGCACTGACAGAGATAAAGCCGGGAGCCATTCAGTTTCTTCTGTTAAGTCTGAAAATTGGACTTCTGGTTAGCCCCCCACTTCAAATACATGTGTATTTATCCCTTTCAGAGCCTGTGTATTTCACTCAATTCAACCCTTGGTGCCCACCTCCCCCTAGCTGTGAGGGGACAGACTCCTGTCCCTTGTGCTCCCCACATGTGGTGTCTGCTCTACAGGCACAGAAACTGAGGCTCAGGAACACAGTCGCTTGGCTGACACCTTCAAACCCACAAACAGCAGTGCTGGGGTTTGTATGTAAATACTGAACATGACTGTTGGCATATAAATTAGGCCCCAAGGATACGTGAAGTCACTCAAAACGTGGGAGACTTTAGACCTGGGTGGGTCAGGGAATGGGAGCAAGGGTTCTTACCCAGACCGGGTGGTGGTGGGTGGCTCTGGACGCTTGAAGAGAGAAACCTGTAACACAGGAAGAACTTGGTGAGGGTGGGTGAAGAAACCAGTCTGGGCGTCCAGAAAACATCCAAACCAGGGCCCCTCAGACCCCCAGGTGTCAAAGGTCCTGGGGGGGCACTGTGTCCTCACAGGTGGTCGGAGCCCAGTGCTGAACATCATGGGAGCCCCGGTCTGCCCTCAACCAGCCCCCGAGGCCACTCACCTTCAGGGACAGAGACCATGCTAATGGCATTTAGAGACCGGCAAACATTAGGGGTGACAATGGCATTATCACCAAGTAGAAAATGTTATTTTTGGTACATAAGTGGTAACTCTTTTGGATGAAATAAGAAATTTACTTTCAAAACACTAAGCAGAAACAATGCAGACACAGTGAAGTTACCACTGTTAAGAAACTCAGCTCGAGGGAGTTCTGGCTGGGTCACAGGGAGATAGAAGATCAGCACACTGCCCGCAGGCTGCGAGCCCTGGCCAGGGCGTGGCATGCATTGCTCAGCAGCCAGGAGACAGAAGCCCAAGACCTTAGGGCCCTATGAGCCCAGAACTAACACGTAACAAACTATGTGGAGCGACTGTGTCAAAATGATTCCTGAAGGTGAGCACAGGCCTCGTTTACTTCCTCTTAAGAGCATTCCTATCTGCTTCTCAGAAACAGACCAGTAATTCACTTAAGAGTCCCCACTCCCAGTTTTTCCTTAGTGACCCCTGGGACCCTAACCGCCCCCCGCCCCGACTCCAGAGTCTTTGGTCAAGGTTGCAAAAAAATGCCAGCCTCCTCGGATTGGAAAAACTGGAGCGATGTCTTAAGGAAGGCACATGCATCCAGCACCGGGTGGAAAAATCTCAGACCTCGCTGTCACACGCGCTCGCCTCCCCACCCACCCACCGAGAAAGATGGACAAGATGGCGCAGCCCCGCGACGTGGGCCGCAGACATGGCGTAGCCAGTTTGCGGTGCAGACAAAGAAGGGCTAGCCCCGGAGGCTCCCGTTGGCTCCGGCGGCAAGAGTCCTCCCGGCTGTAAACACCTCCAAAGAGCCACCACCCGCTCCAGATGCCATCGCCCGCCCCGCGGGGGTACCCCCGGCCTCGCCTCCGAGCGCGCGCAGGGCCACTACGAAGGCCGTGCTCCCACCCACTGCGACGAGGCCACTCCGTCGCAGCCCCGGGCACCGCATTACACGGGCGGCCCAGGCCCCAAAGACCCGGGAAGATACCAGAAACTTAAAGACACCTCACCCAGCCTCCACTTTCTTCAAAGTGTATGCGGGTTGCCTCGTGTCCGTTCTTATAGCGCGCGCCGATCGCAAGGCCCGCCCCACGGCCAGCCCGGACTCCGCCCCGCGGCATCTAGTGTCCCCGCCGGTGCCGGAAACCCCGCTTTGTTGCTTGGGGACAGGACAGTGTCTCTCCCACTAGAAACTTCCTGACAAGGGCCTAAGATGTTGTCTCTGGAGGCATAGAAAAACAAGCGAGGAACTGTCGCCTCCCGTTGTCTTGCCAGGGGCGTCAGGCAATTCTGTGGATGGCCCCCAAGGCGGACCTCGAAGGGCAAGGACCCCGAGTATGGGCGGGGCCAGAAAGGGAAGCCGCTGGAATTGCCTTCGTGACAGGGGCGGCTGAAGGGGCGGGGCTGACCCAGACGAAGTCCCACCCCCACGCAGTCGGAGGTGGGGCCAGAGCTGAGATTGATAGGGGCGGAGTTCTGGGAGATAGCCCGCGTGGTGCAGACTTAAGAGGTGGAGCTGGGATATCAGGACGGGATTGTTAGACTTTGGTTCTGAGGAGGCTGGGGGGTCCTGGACTCCCAGGCCCGTGGGAGGAGGCGCTGAGAACAGGACCCCTGCGGCGGAGGCAGCACCGGATTTTGGGGCTCACTTCCCGGTTTAGATCATCGAAGACCTGGGAGCTTGGATTCTTGGTAGGATTCGAGATCTCAGGAGTGTCTTTCAACAGACATCATTGCAAACATTTTTTTCAAAGATAAAGACCGTGAAACTTCTGTATACCAAATCCACTCACCAGAGGTCGCCACTGTTACCAAATTGGTGTGGATTCTCTATAGCTACACACATGCACGCACGCGCGCGCGCGCACACACACACACACACACACACACACACACACACACACACGTATTCCCTCGTTTGAATGGAACGCATTTTGTTTGGCTGGGACTCCTGGTCATTTGGGTTTTTTTCTTCTTTCTAGTTGGCAGACTCATCCCGGGAAGCCTGTAGTCTGAAGTGAAAGGAAGAGACGCAGACTCCTGTCTTAGGAAAACGGGGCGTTTCCTACCCCGTCCTCTCGCAGAGTAAAGCAAAATCCTCACTGCGGCCACAAGGTGGAGAGTGACCTGGTCCCCCTCCCCCTCCCGTCTCCGTCTCCTCTCTGCGTTTGTCTCCTTCCTCTCTCCCTCCTGCTCAGGCTACGCCCGCACGTTGGTTTCCCTGGTCTACTAGGAACCTGCCAAGGACATTTGGGCCTCAGGACCTTTGCATCCGCTGTTCCCTCTGCCTGTAACTCTTTTCCCTAGTTGAACCCCATGCTCTCTTCGTCTCTTCGGTCATGATTCTGCTCGGATGTCACCTTCACATAGAGCCCCATAGCTTTGCTCTATAAAACAGAACCCCTCCTTCCCAGACTGGTCTCCCTTCCACGCCTTTATTTCTCTTCATAGCACGTGTCTTCTAACATACTTAACTCTTTGTGGATAGATATATGTATATAATTATATTAAAATTATATTAATTATATAAAAATTTTATATATATATGTATATATATATATACACACTTTTTTTTTGGCCTCCCAGTTGAAATGTCACTTCCATAACAACAAGGATTTGGGTCCAGTTTGATCATTGCTATAGACCCAGGGTCCGGCACATAGTTACAGCTCAGTCTGTGTTAAAAACGAACAACTTTGAGCCCTGTCTGGGTGGCTCAGTTGGTTAGAGCATCTTTCCAATATGCCAGGGTCACAGGTTCAATTCCCGATCAGGGCAACCAACGAATATGTAAAGAAGTGGAACAACAAATCTCTCTCTCCCTCCCTCCCTCCCATCCTCTCTCTCTTTTTCTCTCTCGAAAATCAATAAAAATTAAAAAAAAATTTTTTTAAAGTAAAGGATGAAGCCCAAAGGCCTTGGGGAGAATCAGCTATACAATAAACATTGATTGAGCACCAGCTGTACTCCAGGAACCATCGGCCCAATTCTTTGCTGACCTTGTGCATCAAGTCTCTTTCTCTTGCGTCCCTTCCCTCACCTCCACCCCTGAGTTCCGTCCTTTTACCCTAGAGGGCCCGAGGGATGGCCCCAGGGAGGGATGGCAACTCCACCAACACTTTTGAGGTACTGAGTTAAAAGGATGTTCTGGGCAAAAATATAGATTTAAAAATACTGATTAGTAATCTGAATGGGGGAGGTTCTTGGGGGATGAAAAAGGACCAGAGTCTTGGTAGGTAGAGGGGCCAGCGAGCAGGGTGGTCAGGCGCTTGGCAGGGAGCTGTGTGAACCAGCAGGCTGGAAGTAGGGTCGTTCCCGTGTCCTAAGTCCAGATGGCCTGGAGCGCCAGGATGGACCAGAAGTTAATGTAGTTCAGGAAGGAAAAGAAACCTGGGGGGAGGAGGGGAGAGAAAGCAGAAAGGTGACGTGTAGAGCTCGCCAGCCCAACCTTGATTGCAGTCCTCTCCCCAAACTCAATTACACCCCCTACCCTGTCCCCAAACCCCATTCCCTACACTGTTCCAAATCCATGAACTCATGTTCCAAATCCAACCCCATCCCCAATTCCATCTCACCCACTACCCTGTCCCCAGGCCCATCCCTAGACTTGAGCCCAACCCCCTCACCTACACTTCCCCCACCCCCATCTTCAAACCCAAACCTAACCCATCCCCTGCCCTGCCCCCAGTCCATTTTCTCACCCAAACCCAACCCCATCCTCATTCAGAACTCCTTCCCACTGGCCCCCAGATGTATCCTGGAACCACGCCCCCACCCAACCCCATCCCAGCCCAGACCCGTCATCAGGAAGAGGAAGATGCCCATCCATGCCAGGTAGAAGCTGCGCCCCAGCCTGTAGGTCATGCCTTCCTGCAGGAACTCATGGGCCTGCATCAGGTAGAACAGGACACCCAATGTAATGCT
Source organism: Desmodus rotundus (assembly GCF_022682495.2). Classification (NCBI taxonomy): domain Eukaryota; kingdom Metazoa; phylum Chordata; class Mammalia; order Chiroptera; family Phyllostomidae; genus Desmodus; species Desmodus rotundus. Next base: position 46,768,614 of record NC_071398.1, read on the forward strand.
GGTCCCTGCATGAGCACAGGTGTTAGGAGGCTGGGCGGCAGGTGTGTGAAGCCCCGCTGCCCACAGCTGTGTGGCTGCCTGCTCTTGCTCATTCTTCTCCTACTTTCTTTCGCCTCCCTGTACTTCTGCTCGGAAGGAGGATAACAGCTCCTGTCCATGTCATGGTGGGTGACACTGGAAGTACAAATCTTGGTCTTTAAGCAGGCCATGGTGGTCTCAAAAACCACAGGCTTTGGGGCTGACTGCCTGGAGTTCATGAGCTCTTGTTCTGCCTCTGTCTCCCACCTCAGGGCAGCCACTCCAGGGCAGCCCCTGAATCTCTCTCTCTCTCTTAAAGATTTTACTTATTTAGTAAGAGGGGAGGGGAGGGAGAAAGGGAGAGAAACATCCATGTGTGATTGTCTCTCGTGTGCTCCCCACTGGGGACCTGCCTGCAACCCAGGCATGTGACGTGACTGGGAATCGAACCGGTAACTCCTTAGTTTGCAGGCCGGCACTCAATCCACTGAGCCACACCAGCCAGGGCACCACCCCATCTCTCTGAGCCTCCTTCACCTCATCTGTAAGGTGGGCATAAGCCCAGGAACCACCCCCTTGGCTGCCATGAAGAGTTATTGAGATCGGCACGTTTCCTGGCACACAGTGAGCTCTCAAGGATCGAGATTGATAGTTATTGTTACACTGGGTTTTTAGTTTGGGGCTTTTGAGGTAGTGGGAAAGAACTCTGTCATTCTGGATATATTTCACTATTTTGAAGTGATATGAATTAAAGATAATTTGTGAAAAGGAAAAAAATTTTTGCAGATAGTGGGTAGAGTACTGGGTAATTTTTTTCTTTATGTTATTGGGAAAAAAATATAGGAGGTGTTTTCCACTGAATTAAAAGGGAGAATAGGCAGAAATGATTTTCTTGCAGAAAAATGTCCTAGTTTAGCCCTGGCTGGTGTGGCTCAGTGGATTGAATGCTGACCTGTGAACTAAGGGGTTGCCGGTTCGATTCTCAGTCGGGGCACATGCCTGGGTTGCGGGCCAGGTCCCTAGCTGGGGGCGCACGAGAGACAACCACACTCTTTCCCTTTCTTCCTCCCTCCCTTCCACTCTCTCTAAAAATAAAATAAATAAAATATTAAAAAAAAGAAAAATGTCCTAGTTTAGAGGACATAAAACCGAGTGTTTTCTACCCTATGTACCTTATGTTTAAACAATCAGAAAAAGCTAATAGACAAACTGGACAAATAACACTTGCTAACAAGAAAATAGGAAGTCGAGTGGTCTCCCTTCTTGGCCTTACTATCATTCTCTAAAAACGTTCTCTTGATGCAACTGAAAATTGAGGTCAATTGCTACAAGCAAAGACAATATCCTTCATTTCCAAATTAAAGTGCTCCCCACTGCTTCCTTTTCTTAAAAGTGTGCTTTGGCGTGCAAGTGGAAAACTGAACTATTCTAATCGGAACGTAAGTTTTGAGTTATTGGGGTGGGGGCGGGGAGATGAGGACGTGCACCACAGCTATTACCGAGTACTGACATTTTCTGACTCAGTCCTCTACGTGGACTGAGTCAGACAGTCTCCATGTGGTTGGAAATTTCCCCCCATGCTACAGAAGAGAAAACTGTGGCTTAGAAAGATTAAGTAGCTTGAACAAAGTCACAGAGCTGGTGGTGGTGGTGAGACAGGATTTGGGATGGGGCTGGAGCTGGAAATGGAGTTGAGTACTGGGTAGAGGCTGAAGTCTGAGTGACAAGAATGGAGGCTGAGGTTGAGGCTGGCATTAGGTTGTGGCTGGAGATAAGGAAGGACTGGAGACCAGTAGGAGTATGGAGTCGGGAATGGGTTAGGTTGGATTTGAGAGCGAGGTTCACAGGTGGTAGAGATGGGGTTGCAGCTGGGTGTTGAGATTTGTAAAGGGGTGGAGGATGACTTAGGAATTGGAGAAAAGATTGAATGGGAATGGGAATGGGGGCGGGAATGGGGAGGTGGATGAGTTTGAGATTTGTTGGTGATGGAGATGGAAGGTGAAGTGGAGGCTTGTATTGGGGCTGGAGATGGGGTTAGGTTGAAATGTGGTATTTCTTACTGGGGTGGGTTGGGAGAGAGGGTTTGGATTGGGGCTGAGGATGAGGATGGAGAAGGCATTGGGGTGCGGTGGGGAGGGGGTGGAGGATCATGGTAGACACTGGGCAAAACACGTCATGTCTCGGTGTCCCTAACAGAAGGATCTCAGGGCCATGCCTGTCAGGACACTGATGATGATGCTGGAGAAGTCCAGAATGGGAAAGTTGGAGCTGCTGAAGAAGATGAGGTTTATGAGTATGAGGCAGAGGCAGGAGCCGGTGATGCTGGCAATGAGGAGGGAGATCCAGGCTAAGTCCAATAAATCTGGGGAAGGAAGAGCAGCAGAAACACCAGGATGAGTATCATGTGGGTGGGGATGAGCGCAAGGCAGTGAGGACCAACCCAGTGCGGTGAGGATCATCCCAGGGAGGGCGGAAGGGGGCCCTGGGACAGAGGAGAAATGCGTCCCAGGGACAGCGCGTCCAGGGCAGGCCTTACACGCTTTGTAGTCATGCTCTTGCAGGCAGGAGATGTCGGTGCACCGCACAGACAAGATGGTGTTGATGGGGATGGTCCGGGGGCCTGCAGGGTCCCCAGGAGGTGTCAGAGGCACCTGGAAGTGCATCCAGGGCTGGCCCAGCGAGATGAGAGCGAGGGTCACCATGCCAGCCAGGCTCAGCAACAGGCTCAGCTGGCGGCTGATCTTCTTGGCCTCATGCAGCAGGCGCCGGCTGAGGGGCAGCTGTGACTGTCTGCGCTTACGCACGTTCTGAAACCTGCAGCAGAACGCCCCCGCCGGCGTCAGCTCCGAGTCCAGTCACCCCACGTCCCACCCAGTCTAGCCTTCAGATTCTGTCCTCCTTGCGTCTATCCTCCATGTCCTCTGTCCCCAAGGGCCTGCCTCTAGGACATGCTCACCCAGGCTCAGCCTCCAGGCCTGGCCTCTAGGCCCTGCCTGCCCTAAATTCAGTTCCTGGGCTGAGTCGCAGGTCCCACTCCTGTGCTATGCCCTCTCCAGGGCCAGCCCTCAGGTCTAGCTTTCAATCCCTGCTACTCCAAGGTCCAACCTCCAGTCTCTGATATACCAGCCATGTTTCTGGTGTCCGACCTTTGACGGTTGCCCCTCCCTCCAAATTCTAACCCAGAACCTGGCCTTTGCCTGAACCTCTGCCTCTCACCTGCTAGAATCGGTGTCCACACAGCTGCCTGGCGGCACACTGTGGATGCTGCTGTTCAGAGTATCTTCAGTGAATTGGAAGTTGGCCAAAGAGTTTTTCAAAGTCTCCTGGGAGGTCCGTAAAATTGATTCGATGCTGGTGATACTGGCCTCTGGACTATGAGTGATTGAAGGGGGGATATCAACTTTGGCCCGGATCGGTAACTTGGCGCCTTCGGTACTTGAGCAGAGACTCTGGGTTGTCGGCAGGTGGCCTTGGAAACTGACACGGCTAATGGGGGCAACTGACTCTCTATTGGGGTTGTGGGTAATTAATGAGGAAGGGCTTTGGACACTGAATTGGGGAGTTTGGGAACCTGGTGGATCATCTTGGGTATGGAAGTGGGAACTGTAGGGAACTGACGATGTGTCTTGGAAACTGGCCTCGTGGCTATTGCTAAGGGATGATGTCTCTTGGATACTGACCCAGCGAGTGTGGAGAAGGGATGGAGGCTCCTGAATGCTGACCCGGCGAGTGTGGGTAGTGGGTGGAGGCTCCTGAATGCTGACCCGGCGAGTGTGGGTAGTGGGTGGAGGCTCCTGAATGCTGACCCGGCGAGTGTGGGTAGTGGGTGGAGGCTCCTGAATGCTGACCCGGCGAGGGTGGGTAGTGGGTGGAGGCTCCTGAATGCTGACTCGGTGAGTGTGGGTAATGGGTAGAGGTTCTTGGATGCTGACCCGGCGAGTGTGGAGAATGGGTGGAGGGTCTTGAATGTTGACTCTGGGCCTGTAGGTAATTGGCAAAGTATCTTGAGTCTCATCTTGGGTGTCAATGTTGGGAGCTTCTGGAAGGAGATCTGACTGGTTGCTCTGTTGGCCAGATTGGGACTTCTGGGACATGTGGAGGTGCAGGGCAAGACAGGTCCCCAGATGCACTCAACAGCCTGCTAACTACCTCAGCCTTTCTTTCCAGGCACCTCTATGGCCACCTGGAAGTCCGTTGGTCTCTCTCTGGGGTTCAGGCTCTGTCCTTTTGGGTTTGGATCTCTTTGTCCCCTTTTCGGTGTTTCTTGGTCTCCCCTATTATCCACAGGCAAGCTTCAGGGCTTCAGTGTGGCCTGCAGCTGGGGGTAGAGGGGGAGGTTCCATGACAGTTGGAGGAGTTCCAGGAGGTTGGGACATTGGCCATGGACTCCACACTAGACCTGTGTGAGTGACATGGTGGGTGGGGCTGGGGCTGGGTGTGTCGAGTGCGGGACCTGGGCAGGGTTGGGATTGGGTCAAGAAGAGGTTACAGTTGGATAAGAGAGATGTCAGGACAGGGCAGGTGTGGAGTAGGGGGTAGGGAGCGATCTCAGGGTGGAGACAACAGGGCCGGAGAGGGGCCATAGTGGAGTCAGGACTAGGTAGGGCTGAGTCAGCAGCATGTCTGACATTGGTTCTTACAGCTTTAGGGTAGGGGTGGGGACTGAGATCTGAATTTACCATTCCCTCTTCCTACCTGGCCCGCCCCCGTCCAGGGCTGTCTCTGAACCCATTTCAACACTTTATATATTGCCTTCTTCATTTCCATGTCTCTCCTAGCTCCTTTTCTTTCTCTTGTCTCTGCCTCTCTTCACCTATCCCTGACGCCTCGGGGACCCAGGGAAGATTGGGCTGCTCCCTGCCTTCAAAGATCCACAAGTCACAGCTCAAGAAGGGCTCGAGAGAGGCTCATGGGGCATGGAGGTGCCCTGATGCGTGTGTGCAGCTGCTCCCATCAGGAGTGGGGGGCGTGCAAACTGCTCTTTCTCTTCTCCTTTCCTTTGGCTTTTGTGATGATCTTTTGAAAACAGACAAACCAAAAATAAAAGCATAAATACATAAAATAAACAAACCCCACCAAAAAACCTGTTGGATGTTTACTCTTCAGAGATATTGATTTTTGATTCTAAAAGACTTTTGTCCATCCCCCAAGCTCCTTCCTGAGTTCCATATGCCCAACTTCCTCTGAAATCCACATTACATGTACCATAGAAGAAGAGGAAGGAGTCACTATGAGTGGATATCATTAATGCACTCACCTGTTCACTTATTTGCACATCCATTCGTGTGTGGATATATTTATTAAAAAATAGGAAAGCAGGAAACACTAGCGATTTGTCCTCTACCCTCACGGAGGTCTGTCGGGGAAGGCTGGCACATTGTACACCAGGAGCATTTAATGGGCAACCTGTCCGGGAACTGAGGCCGGGGAGTGGGGTGGGGATATCAGGAAAGGAGACGTGAGGAAGTGACATTGGAGGTGAGGGTGAGTAGGGCAGCCTGGGCAAAGGTGGAAGGAGAGTCCCCCAGGTAGAAGGAGCAGCCTGTACTGCATGGAGACTCTGAGGCAGGAAAACTCTTGGCTTGTGGGAGGCGCCCTGTGAGGTGTAGCATGGCTGGAGGTAAGCGAGCAGTGGGGGACAGGGGTCCCTGCCACCTGGGAAGGTTGGCAGGATCACAGGGGCTCGGTGACTATGGGGTGCCTCGCCCCCTTTCATTCCTTTGACCACATGGGTCTTGGCCTCGTGAACACGCTGTGGAACCTGTGTTGTGGCTGTGTATGTCCTGGGTTGGGATTTGCACCCGGGAGGGAGAGAAGGGGATGAGGTTGAGAGCAGGTACAGTTCTAGGGTTTGGGGAATAGGCACCAGAGGATGGAGTTGGGCTTGGAATGGGGTTGTGGATGGCGGGTGTGGGAATGGAGTTGTGTTTGGGCTCGAGGACAGAGAATATTGTGGATGACACAGGGCTGTGGATGGTGCTGGAGACAAAGTTAAAATTGGGGATGAGATGGGAACAGAGGTGGGGATGAGGTTGGGGTTGGGGTTTGGGTTTGGGTGGAAGGGGGTGGGTCACAGGGGAAATGGTGAGGTTTGGGTGGGTGGCTGTGGTCAGGGATGGAGATTAGCATGCAACAGAGGGATGCAGGCAGATCCAGAGCCTCAGAACTCTATTCTTTCCCAGCAAACCCGAACTATTCTTGGGAGGAGGACCGAAAGTTCATCCTGCGGGGCTGGTCCCTTGTCTTCAGCATCCTCTCGACCCTGCTGGTGCTCAGCGTGCTGGATGGGCGCATGGCCTACCTGCAGGGCTCCTACACTGGCTACGTGGGCTTCTGGACCAACTGCAGCAGGCACCAGTGTGCCAGGCTGGGCCAAGTCCCTGGTCAGTAGGGTCTTGGACAGGCTGCGGGTCACCCTGGAGGGGCGTCTTTGGAGATTATCATGGGCGGGGATCTTTAGGTTTGCTTTGGGGGAGGTCTCTGGCAGCCCAGAGCCTGGAGCCAGAGTGACTGGATTCGGATTCTGGATCAACCACTTGGCAGCTGGGTGATGTTGGGTACATCTCTTCACCTTTTTATGCCTCAGTTTTATTTATTTATTTTTAGAAAGAGGAAGGGAGGGAGAGACACATCGATGGGTTGTCTCTCCCACTCACCTAGACTGGGGACCACACCGGCAACCTAGGTGTGTGTCCTGACCAGGAATCGAACCTGTGACCTTCGGTTTATGGGGTGATGCTCCAACCAACGGAGCCACACTGTCCAGGGCCCTACCTTCATGGTAGATCTCAAACGAGCACTTATGAAATTTCGGGAACACTGTAGAGTATGAATATTATTTATTTTGGGTATCTCTTTAAACTCCAGCTTGAGTTAAGTAGGATGAACGTGTCATTTAAGGTTTCAGGTTATGGGAGAGCCCAGAGGCACACGTCCCGGGTCTCCCCGGGTCTATGCACGGCTGGACCCAGGTGCCCAAAGGGTGTCATTAGGAGTCTGCCTCTTGCCATCTCTCCGGGGAGACTTTGCTGGGTCTGGCTCTCGGGGAAGCTGCCATGTCTGCAGTGGCGATGGGGCTGCTAGCAGCTCCGGGGTTCTCCCCTCTCAGTGAACAGCAGGAGGGGAAGACAATAAGTTGCCTTCTGTGGCCCTCAGAGCTCTCAGGAGGAGCTCCGCTGGGGTCATCAGACTTGCTTCCCAGGCTTTGTAGCTCCTCCCGTAACCAGCTGCTCTGGTCGGTCGGTTGGTCAGGAGGATGTTATGCTGTGATTGACTGGGTCACACCCTTTTCTTAAGGGTCAGTGGAGGGGTCATTTCAGAAGCACAGGGCATAGTGTGGGCTGAGTCCCTTTGAACAAAGCACCCGAAGAACGGGCGCAGGTGCTGGGTGGGCAGAAACAACTCTGAACACCTCTGCATATATGAGAAAATGGCTCTGTGCACACACACGTTAACCTAGATGCACATATACACACACATGTGTGATGATATAGAGGTGTGTGCATACGTAAATGCTTACTTTTATCATTCAAAGTAGCACAGAGCAATATTTTAATTATCTTTCTAAAGGCAAAAATCACCATGTATTAAATGCCACTAAGAATGTACAGCCCTGGCCCTGGCTGGTGTGGCTCACTGGGCTGGGTGTTGTGCCCAAAACCAAAAGGTTGCTGGTTTGATTCCCGGTCAAGGCACATGTCTGGGGTGTGGGCCAGGCCCCCGGTTGGGGGCGTGCGAGGGCAGCTGCGGGTTGTCCTGATACACCACGTTTTTGGGTTCCAACCCTGGGTCAGGGCACATATAGGAATCAACCAATGAATGTATCAACAAGTACAACAGAACAACAAATTGATGTTTCTTTCTCCCTCTCCCTTTCTCTCTCTAAAATCAATAAATAAAAAAAGGAAATAAAGAGTGTACAAAACTTTATGGTTGGCATAAAAAATAACATATAGGTTACAAAGGATTTTTTTGTGCAGAAATTCAGAATTTTTACATAGTTTCATTTCTCCCCTTTGCTTCTGTGACTTTACTGATTGCTTCTCAGCTTCACGAAGGTCTTCTCCCTCTAGTTTTGGGTGAACATTCAATTCTGTGTTTCTGGGGGGGGGCATTTGCAATTTTGGTAGGTGGTATGCAGGCAGCATAGGACCCTGTGCTTCTTGCAGACCTATGAAGGGCCCTATGAATTAATCGAGAGTCTTTGGGTTACAAGTGACAGAAACTAACTCGAACTAGCTTGAGTGAAAGAATTTATGGGCTTCCCTAAGTGCAAAAGGCTGGGAGTAGGAATGCTTTCAGGCATGGCTGAACTCAGGGATGCAAGTGATAACATCAGATATTACTTGTGTCAATGTAAGAAATGTCTAAACCTGTAAGAATTTTTATGAGTCTATTTGGGCCAAACTGACAATTGCCGGGAAGCAAAACCTCAAGGGATTGAGAAAATGCTCTAGAACATGGCAGTTTTGCACCTTATTTTATACATTACAATAAAAAGAGGAGGCAAAAGGGGGTTACGTGAAATCCATTGGTAATAGAGTAGGGAGGCGGGAGAAAGCAAAGGCCGGGGTTCGGGGAACCACTGGGATTGGATAAAGAGTAAAATGATAGACACATACTTCTTCAGCTAGGTGGGTACAGTCAACAATTAACGGGATAACAGCAATGAGGGGAGTTTTGGTCTCTGTGCTGGTGGGCGCTTGTGCTCTGAGGGGTCTGGCAAAAGGAAGTTACCCTGGCATTCCAAAGGTGTATTATTGTAGATGCAGAAAGACAACAAATTCAAATTCAGGCTCGATTAAGGTAAAGAATGACCTTCATCAGGGGAGATTCTAGTCGAGGGCAATGACTGCCGGCCATGACCTGTTTGAGTTAGAAAGTTTTATTTTTTAAAAGATTTTATTGATTTACTTTTAGAGAGAGGGGAAGGGAGGAAGAAAGAGAGGACGAGAAACATCCATGTGTGGTTGCCTCTCATGCGCCCCCTACTGGGGACCTGGCCCCGGGGACTGCAACCCAGGCATGTGCCCTAGACTAGGGATCAAACCCGCAGCCCTTTGGTTTGCAGGCTGGCACTCAATCCCCTGAACCACACTAGCCAGGGCCAAATGCATAAGAGCTTAAATAGGAGACACTTACATGCATGGGCAAGGCAGCTGCTCCCAGTGGTGTCCAGCAGGGAAGAATCCACACTGCTCCCAGCACAGGTTCTCTTTTTTACATCTCAACAGTCAAACCATATGGTGGGTAGTCCCGTAGACCACCAGAAAGAATGCATTTCTAAGTTAGCAGATAACATCAGGCAGTTATCACAGACTGTACATCCATTAACTTCCTCCCTGGGGGCAGGACATTTATCCTTGGGTGGCACTCAGGTTTTCTGGGGAGTCAGCCAAGCCTGGGGCTCAAGAGGGTTAAGCAGAGTCCAACATTTCCCAGAGGCCTTTGCAGCTGGAGCTGCATTTGGATATTGCATCTAAAGTAAGTTCTCCTACAGGGGGCGAGGCAGGGTTCATCTGTGGGATGACTTCGGTGATATGGGTAGGTGATGATGAGGGTGTCTGGAGGTTGACTTTAGGGTAAATGGGGGGTGATTTGGGACGACTTTGAGGGTGTGAGCGGGGATGACTTTGAGTTTCCAGGTGCCTGGGAATGACTTTGTGAGAGGAGTCATTTTGGGATTTCCAGGAGGTAGCTTTGGCGATAGGCACGGGAGTGACTTTGATGAGGTCTATAGTCAAACTTTGGGGGCGGGGCCCTTCGGGAGTGCTCTACATGGGTTTCAGTAGGGATCAGTTTGGGGGTTGACCTTGGAGAGTGTCTGGGGGTGACTCTGGGACAATCCTCTCCCCGCCCTGCCTCCAGTTCTCATCCACATGAGCATGGGCTTCATGATGCTAGCCCTGGCCCTGTGTCTCGTCCTCCTCCCCACCATGGGCCTCTCCTTCCGGCCAGTCTTCCACCGCCTGAAAAAGATCGACCTTGTCTTCAGTTCCCTCAGCTTCTGCATTGGTAAGTGCTGGCTCGGGGGAACGACCTCTGTCCCCCCCCCCCAACCTCAACATCCGTCCCCAGCTAAATTTCTGGCTTTGCGGAGGTCTCTCAGTGTTTCTGTCCTGTTGTCCCTTGGGTCTGTCTTTGAAAGTTTCTCGGGGTCTCTGCCCACTCTCACAGTTCTCCTTTCTCTGCCTTTCTCAGTTGGGGTGAGTGTGTGGGATATCTTTCAAGCATCTCTGTTGTGTGCGTGAATGCGCGCGCGCGCTTGAGAGAGGTTGTGTCTTTATTCACTTTCTGGGGGTTCCGAGGTTCCCGTCCAGCCTCGCGCCCATCTCTGGCCCCACTCAAGTGCAGGGCTCCTGATTGTCCTCAGCATGACGCTCTTTGTAGTCAACTGCCAGACACTGGAACCGAGGCCACACGTATCCTACCAGTTGACCACATACCTGTGCTGGGGCAGCGGCGCCTTGATGCTGTGGGCTGGTGAGGGCATGGCCTCGGGCAGAAGGGGCGGAGCCTCGGCAGGGCATGGGGCGGAGCCCAAGGGAGAACCCTGGGCTGGGCCTTGGGCCGGAGAGGGGCGGTCCCGAGGGGAACGGGGCGGGGCCTAGGGTTGGGCTGGGAGTTCAATGGCCCACCCAGGCCGCTCTTCCCAGGAGCTCTGAGCTACTTAAACCACGTGGGCATGTGGGGCCTCCAGTCCATTTCCTGGGAGCGGCGGGTGAGCAATCGGCGGATGAGCTACCGCCGGTGGGTGCAGCAGAGCTCCCGGAGGCACACGATCAGACTGCAGTCAGACGCGGACCCCAAGCCAACGGTGGACCCTCCCAGTTCACTGCCGTTCCGGGAGACTCCCGCCGAACTTCTCTAAGCAACCGGTTCTCAGGACACTGACAGGTCACTGCGGCCAGGGGCCGGGCCACGCGCCTGAGACTAGACCTCCGTGGAGAACAAGCCAGCTCTTCGAGGACTGCAGGCAAAGCCCGGTCTCTCGAGCTTGGGCCCACCCTTTGAGACTTTGTTCCGGTCCACTGAGTCCTCATTCTGTCCTCACCCCAGAAGACGGAGCTCGAGCTTTGCGGCCGGCGGGCGTGGCCCTTCCCGATCCTAGCGAGGCCCCGCCCCCGGCGTCCAGCCCTCGCAAACCACGCCCCAAAGCCTTACGTTCTCGTCGTAGCCCCGCCCCCTCCAAGGGCTAGCCCCTCCCCTGGACGTCTGGTCTTGATACTGGCGGACACGACCCGGCCCAGTTTTCGGTGTAGCCCCGCCCCAGGAAGGCGTGGCTTGCAATAGCCTCCCTCCGCCCCTATCCTGGCTTCCCGCCACAATAAAATGTGGGCGCCACCCAGCCGCTAAGAGTTCGGGCCCAGCACGTGGAACCGGTCTTTAGTCCCTGCCTCGACTCTCTGCCTGTTTGTCTGCACCTCTCTCTGGCCCTGGGGCCCCTCCTTTCCTCCTGTCCATTACTGCGCGCCTCCCGCCGCGGGACTGGGAGAGCTGGGCAGGCTCCACCCCGGCCCCCGTGGGTCCCAGGCTACTAGGTGCTCTGCATCTGGAAGGCCAAAAGACACCAGAACTTCACGCGAATTTGATGCATATTAGGTTTTATTTGGGCTCCGGGATAGGGCGAAAGCATTCAGGAGTTGGCTGCCATGGTCTCCTTGATCCAGTCTAGGAGGGGCACAAGTTTGGTGAAGACACCGGGCTTCTTGGGTCGGCCGCATGGGATGTGACCCCATGACGTGACTCCTTGAAATACACCGTCGCAGATCAGCGGGCCCCCTGAGTCACCCTACAGAACAAAGGGGAGGTGGGGAGAGAGTGAGGTCAGTCTGCAGACCTGTGTCTGCAGTCCACAGAGGATCGAGTTCCAGCCAATGGGGAGGAGACACCAGCGTCCAGTTTTTGTGGGTGGTAGGCAGGGCCCAGGAGGACAGTCCCTGCGGATGGGTCAGCAGGCAGGAGAAGAGGAATCCATCTCCAGGACCCTCCTGCCTTAGGACTCATTTCAGATGTCACCTGTCCCAAGCACCTTTCTCTGACTAGGAGACAGGACAGTAAGAAGCTAGGGAAAATTCCTGGGCAAGTGGGCTGGGGAAACTGAGACAAGGAAGTGAAACAAGCCCCACCAGTTGGAGCAACTTATAGCCAGCGGGTGAATCTCAAGACCTTATCTCCCCTGACCAAGGACTCTGGAGAGCCAGTGGTTTATACCTCTCCTCCCTAAACAGAGGATACAGAGCTTCCAGGCCACACACCACAGATGTCCCGGAAAGAAAGGAAAGCTAATGCAAAGGAGAGATAATAGCGGAGCAGGGGGAGGGAGCTTGGGAAGAAGCAGCGTATCTCCCTTTCAGCTCCCCCTCCCCTTACGCCCAAGAGAAAGGGCTCCTCTGTGCTCCCCCTAGGAATCCTCCCCCAAATCCCCATGTCTCCCCTATACAAACCTGCTTCTGAGAGCTCAAGGGAAGGTGGATGTTAGAGGTTTTTTTACCCGCCACCTTCTCAGTCTGCAGCCTCTCATATTCATAAAAATGCAACTACAGTCCAATCCCTGTCTCTGATTTTTGGCTGAGTGGGGACAGGCAGCTCGAGCCCAAGACTCAGTTGCGTGGCTTTCAACTGGACTGTAAACATGTGTTAAAAGGAGGAAGGGGTGAACTACGATGTGGCGGATGGGGGGGTGCATGTAACACCTGGCTGGGGGTATGGGAAGGAAAGGGGGCGAGGGGAGGGAGCTGAGGCACTGTGGGGAGGAGCCACGTCTGGGCAGCCCTGGAGACCGATGCCAGGAGAGCTCTCAGCCCCAGCCCAGAACCTGAGTTCCGTCTCCCAGCACTCTGAAGCCCAGGAGGCAACAAGTTTGCTCACCAAACACGTGTCTTTGCCACCCTTCAGGTGTCCAGCACACAGCATGACATCTGTGATCTTCTCCGGGTGGGCTTTGACACAGTGTTCGTTGGACAGGAGTTCGAGGTCCACACACTGGAGTTTTTCTGGGAACTTGACTATGGGACATGGAGACACATGGCTGTAGCCAACGCCACCTGGCTCCTCAGCCCCCCTCCCTCAGACCCAGGAATCCGGGTCCCCAGCCCCTCCTCCCTACACCCAGGAAGCTGGGCTCTGGGCTGGCATACATGGATATGGGTTGTAGCTGCCCCAGCCAGAGGCATAGCAGATGCTCCCCAGTTGGGGCTCCTGGGTGGGCAGGTCCAGGACGCCCACAGTGTCTGTTATCTGTGCAGGCTTTTCCAGGCGGAGCAGCATGAGGTCGTAGCTGTAGTCTTCTCCTGGGTAAGTGGTGTGGTTCTTCAGGAGGCTCATGTTGAACTGAGGGTGTGGGAAGCTCTGACTGACCTGGACATACTGCCCTTCGTATTCAACGTCTTTCACATTGTGGACCCCCAGCCAGAGCTGGTAATTTCTGGGGAGAGAGGAGGGGATGAAGGGAATGAGGAGAGAGGAGGGGGAAAGGGAGATGGGGCAGAGCAGCATCCGAGTCCCCAAAAAGCAGAAGAGAAAGAAGGAGAAAACCTGAGAGAGCGTGGAAGATTCAGAATCGTGGAGACAGAGAGACAGAGACAAAAGAACAGACCGTGTGAAAGGCTGACCGAGAGACTAAGAGAAAGGCAGTGAAGAAGAGAGCTTTAAAAGTTTCAGGCAACGGAAAAGACAGGAAGAACGGAGAGAAGGAGGGAGCAGAAAGGTGGAGTGAGGAGGAGACAAGACAATGAGAACCAGAGAAACAGAATGTGCAGGAGTGAAAGATCAGGATAAGGGAGGTGAGTAAGAGACCAAGAGAGACAGGAATGGAGGTAGAAAAGAGAGAGAGAAATGGAGGTGGAGGAGGCCAGGGAGTGATGGAGTGTACGAGACAAAAGGGAGTGAGGACAGGAGGGGGTGGGGCAGGTGGGGAGGAGTGGCCTTGGGCCAGCTCAGGCACAGCTGGGGCTGTGGGGCTGGTTCCCCAGCAGGCAGGTGACCTGGCCCCCAGCCTAAGGTCAGCGGCCTCCTTCCCTCCTCAGTGCCCTTCCCTTCCTCTTCTCACATCTTCTTTCTTCCTCCATGGCCTCCAACCAGCTCCAGCTGAAGCCAGCCCTTCCCCGAGAGCCCCTGGAGTGGATGGATTGTCCTGAAGGATGGGGCTGGGCAGTGTCAGAAGCCCCCCACACAAATGTTGCGGACAACCCTCCCCTTTCCCTGTCCCAGCCTGGGGACGGGGAGAGGGCATGAGGCAGAGACCCAGAGAGACAGAGAGCTGGAGGGTGAGACGTACAGGGAAGGAGAGAGACCCAGAGATGGGCAGAGACAGGGAGTGACACAGAGACATGGAGACAGGAGAGAAAGGGAGATAGAGACAAAATCACAGTCGCAGAGAGGTGCACAGCAGAGCCGGTTACAGCGAGCCAGAGACAGGACCGAGGGAGACAGAGAGACAGTGAGATGGGGAGAGACAGAGACAGACTCAGGCAGCTGCGGTGCTGGGGGATGGGGGTAGGGGAGGGGGCTTCCCTGGCGTCACCCAGGCCCAGCCCTGCCTCTTTCCTTGGGACGCTGGACCACGACTTTCCCTTTCTGCCTTAGGTCCTCCAGCCTCCCCTGAGGTCATCCTATGGGACAGTGCTGGCTGCCCAGTCACATGGTAGCCCAGGCATCCCCTCGCCAGACCCCCTCCCCCTACTCACTTGCTTATGCAGTGGGCAGCCGTGAGCACCCACTGGGGGTGAATCAGCACGCCGCCGCACTGCAACTCGTGGTAATGGTACAGGGCCACCTGCCAGGGGTGGGAATCCTTCTTACACTCCCAGCCTCCTATAATCCGGGACTGGATGGCGGATGCGGTGGGTGCAGCGCCTGCGGAGAGGGCACTGAGTCCAGGCTACAGTACCTGGAGAGGGAGCTGTGCACGGCGCGGAGGGGCAGGGGTTGAGGGCGTGGGCAAGGGGTGTGGGGAGGGCCCAGCATTCTGAAGACTCTGAGACTGCGGGCTGGCGGCTGGTCCTGGGTGAGGAGACTTTCTGTTGAAGCCAAGCAGACCCCAGGGATCAGGATAGGAGACAACTGGGGGAGGGGCACCTGGAGAAAATGTGGGGTGTGGCGGGTGGGCTTCTGGGGGTGGCTTGGGGCCTTGGACTGGGGGACAAGATGTGGTGGGTTCTGAGAAGGGAAACCAGGTGAAAGGCCTCGAGAGAGTGGCTCAGAGGCTGAGGGGAGAAAGGATTTGGAGGGTTAAGGGGCCTCCGGGCTGACAAAATGGTTAGGGCCTTTTTGAGGGTTGGGCTTTCGGGGGTTCTGGAAAGGATGTGGATTTGGGGAATCACGTCTGAGAGGCTAAGGGCACCTGGGGAATTTAGGGTGATTGGGGGTCCTGGTTGGGGCTGGAAGAGGTGAGAGAATTCGAGGTTATAGGCTGAAGTGAAAACAAGTGTCAGCCTGTTGGGCTTGAGGTCCTGTGAACCAGGGGTGACATTCTAAGAGGGGTGGGGACTCTGGGACAGCATTAGGGTCAGAACTGGGAGGGGGCTTTAAAGGAAGGAGAGCTGGTGCTCGTCATTCTGGGATCCCGTGATCCTGTGGAGATGGGGAAGGGGGGCGGGGATCAGGTGTCTCTGGTTTGGAGAAAGAGGCAGACCAGGGGCCAAGCAGCTGTGGGAACGCCGGGAGGGCCCACGAGGGGGGTGTTTGAGTCCCATGTTGGGGAACCTGAGGGAGGTAGGGTGACACAGCTGGACTGGGAAGGTGTCTGGGATCCTGGGAGGGCCCACGAGGGGGGTGTTTGAGTCCCATGTTGGGGAACCTGAGGGAGGTAGGGTGACACAGCTGGACTGGGAAGGTGTCTGGGATCCTGGGGAGGGGAGTCGTCCCAGAAAAGCAGGGCTGTACAGGAAGGATGCAGGTGGAGAGGGGCTGGAGCTGGAGGGAGGCTGGGAATTCCACAAGGAAAGGAAGGAGCCTGTTTTTTCCTGGAGGAGAAGGCTGGGGTTTGCTGCATGGGGGTCCCAGGGGAGAAAGAGACATTCCCAGAACCCCCACGCCAGGATGGACCGCAAAGTCTGTTTTGGAAGAAGCCAAGGCATCAGGTGGAATTTGGAGGGTCCTGGGATTTGGCGGGGAGGGGAGATGCCAGGGCCTGGAAGGGCTGGTTGAGAGCTGACCGGCTGGAAGGAAAAGACCTCCAGGGAGCGGAGGGGCCTGCGGGTGCAGGAGCCAGACTATTGGGTCACTGAGATCTGGGGGTGAGGGGGGTGATTGGGGTCCCAGGGGCTGGTGGGGCTGGAGGCTTGTTGGAAGAGGTGGAGTCCCCCAAGGAGAGAGAGGATGAGATGGCCTGGGATGCCCCCTTGGCAAAGGGGTTGGAGGCAGGATCTGTGGGAGAGTAAAACATTCTGGGGGCTCCTGGGAGGGAGCAGAACCTGGCATGGGAGTGAGGACGATGGGGAGGGTGAGAAGGATGATGGACTAGGGTGGGATTTGGGGGTGGGGGTGGGAAAGATCGGAAAGAGCCTGGTGCCCTGGTCTGGGGTGGACTGTGGGCTGCAGGGGTACAGGCTGGGGTGTTGGGTGCAAGGGAAAGGACTAATTATTATATTGGCTGTGGAGGAGGGGATGAAGAGAGTCAGGGCCCCCCTCCCACGTCTTCCCCCCGTCTTACCAGCCCCAGCCGCGGACAGGGCAAGGCACAGGACCGGGAACCACATGGTGGCAGAGGTGTCCAGGGGCAGGCAGGTGGCGAACCAGCAGCTGAAGAGCCTCCCTGAGAAGCTTTTAAAAGCCCTCATCCCCCCTAGGGCCCCTCCCCTGCCTTGCTGGCACCTTGAGGCTAGCCAAGGCCCTGCCCCCGCTGCCTGGGGGCTGGACACCTCCTCCCACCTCAGAGCTGAGGAAGGGACATGAGATTAAGCACCTGTTGTTCTGTAGGCCCTTGATTGGGCTGGAAGTGTTCCTGGGGCTGAGGCCAGCCTGGGCAGGGCCAGCAGCTCCTGTGGCCTTGCTCTCAGGGGCAGAGCTAGTGAGGGTAGGTGAGGCAGTGAATGGGGACAGAAACGGGAAAGTAGGGGAATCAGTGACCCCCCAACACAAAACACCATATTCCTGAACCCCAAGTAAGGTCGCATACCCTAAGACGCAGTGTACCCTCATATACCAACAATGGGGCTCTGGTTCCCTTCTCCCCGCACTGCTCGGAGCCAACATGCCAGCTTCTCAGCTTCCAGATCCCCCTGAAATATAAGCTGTGGCTCGCAGAACACCCTGGTTCTTGCATTCCCAGACTCAGGATCTAGGCCCCCGCATCTATTGTCCTTCTCATAATAAAATCGTAGAGTACCCATTACCATTCTAGCTCCTCAGATGCAAGAATATGAAGTTTCAGTGGTGTAAGGCAGGAAGTCGAACCCAGGGATCTTGACGGCTCATCTGGATAAACTGGGGGGGGGAGGGGAACAGCCAAAAAACAAAAGCAAAACCCACAAGGAGGACTGAGAGGAGCAGACGTAGCCTTTATTACTTGCATTACAGGGAGCCCCGATGGGCAGCAGGTTGGCGAAACAGGACCACACCTCCCTGAGTCGAGACTTGGGGTCTCAGACAAAGGGGACCCATGTCTTGTGAAGGACTCTAAACCATGTTCCCTCAGTGTGTATGTGGAGAAAGAAACAGTCAAGAAGCAGTCACACGGGACAAGAAGTTGCTCCCAAAAGGAGATAAGGAGGGAACTCCAATCCATTTCCAAAGCCGTACACATTTCCTCTGGCCAGGGGCCCTCTGGCCAGCCTTCCACTGTGAGCGTTGGAAGGGCCGTGTCCAGCACGACCCACAAGTGGTCTCCTTGAATATATTCCCTAGCATTTCAAAATCCATTGTTCTCCCAAGGAATGCTGGGATCCCATTACCCTGCCCCGATTTCTTGTTCCCCAGATCTGGATGTTCAGGGTTAGGTCCTCCAAAGTCCCAGGAATCCCAGACTACCTGCCTCCCAAGAGCATCCTCATCATGAATTCCAATCTCCTCTCTCCCAATAGAAGATTTAGGTCTCAGGGCCAGGTTTCAGTACTTCAACATTCAGTGACCTCGCAAATCACATTTTGGGGGTCTCTGAAGAGAATCAAAAACTAGATTCCGGCAGCCTCCATGGTAAACCCACAGGCTTCTGACATGTTCCCTTGGCTCTTTAGTAAAATCAAAGCAGCTCACAGGGTCCCAGTCTCTGCTGTAGCTTAGGAAGCTGCCTAAGGAAAGGAGAGTATTTGCCTTTTTGCCAAGGCTACCAGGAAGCCCCAGACTAAACACTGAAGAAAATGAAGTCATTCTTTCATTTTTTTTTAAAAGATTTTATTTATTTCTAGGGAAGGGAGGGAGAAAGAGAGGAACAGAAACATCAATGTGTAGTTGTCTCTTGCACACCCCTCACTGGGGACCTGACCCCACAACCCGGGCATGGGCCCTGACTGGGAATTGAACTGGCAGCCCTTCGGTTTGCAGTCTGGTGCTCAATCCACTGAGCTACACCAGCCTGGGTGAAAATGAAGTCATTTTTGACCATCGAGTGTGTGCTGGGTTCTTTCACTGGGGTTCAGAGATCTAAAGTACTTTCCCAGTGCCAGGCCCTGTTTGAGTCAGTTTACATGAATTTCTTCATTTGATCCTTACACCCCTACGAGGTGAGCGATATAAGGATCACTCTTTCCCAGAAAGGAAAGCTGAGGCTGAGTGAGGTGGAGTCTTTTGCTCAAGAGCACACAGCTGGTTCCATGTGTGAGTAAACAGAGCCTTGCTTCCCGCCATTTCTCCTCGGTGGGGTAGTGGGGCAGTGGGCAAAAAGGAAGAGTGTGCATGGGACCTGGGTTCCCCACCCGGTCGCTGCTCCTCACTTCCCTTCACCCCCAGAAGAAAGTCACAGAAATTTTACGGACGAACTTTCATCAGTGCTGTTATCGTGGTGTTAAACAGGTGACCTTGAGCACCGGCTCTAATCTCAGGAGGGACAAGACCTTGGCTAACATCTGGGCCTGGGACAAATGGGGTCTTGGCTTGATTCTGCCCCAGGCCGGGATGGAGTCGCTGTGGCAGTTTCTGCTCAGTGTGGGCGTGAGGACTGCAGGCAAGGGGAGAGCGAAGATGGGTGGGGGTAGGGCAACACAGTCAATTCCTCTTCATGGTGTCCCTGATCCACTCCAAGTAGCTGCACACTTTGGTGTAGACACCAGGCTTGGTAGTACTGTCACAAGGGACATCACCCCAGGACACAATGCCCTGTAGGACGCCTCCACAGACCAGGGGTCCCCCGGAGTCACCCTGCGGGGAGAAGGGGAAGCTTGAGTGAGAACCTTCAGATGCAGTGTCCCCATCCCGGTCCTAATCACTGACCACGACCTCAATCAAAACCCAACCCCATCGAAAGTCAATACAACCCAGGCTAACCCAAGCCAACCTAACCCCCTGCCCAGCACAGCTCAACACAACTCAACCAGTCCACGACCAAGCCCACCCCACCCAACCCTGCCGTCTTCCCCATTCAGAATCAAACCAGGCCCACACCCATCCTCACTTCCAACACAACCCAACTCCATTGCCATGTCTTTTGCATCCCCAATTCAACCTTGACCTATTTCCCATCTGAAGTGAAAACAGAGCCGTTCCCATTCTCAACTCCGGCCTGTGCCATCCCACCTCTAACCCAACCCAAACCCACCACGGTGGCTAACTCCAACGTCACCCCCACTCTATCTGCTCTCCCTTCTCCATCCACAGACCTATCCCTAGGGTCTCCTCTGGCCCAAAGCCTGCCAAACCCAACCGCGTCTGAACTCCCAAACCTGTTCCCCTTCCTCTCTCCTCAGGGCGTTGCCCCCTCTCCGCTCTGACCTCACAGGAGTTGGTGCCTCCGCCTTGCACGCCTGCGCACACCATGGTGTTCATCAGGTGCCCCGGATAGTCCTTGCTGCAAGAGGCGGCTGAGATAATGCTGATGTTGGCACAGTGTAAGGTATCTGGGAGGTTCACTGGGGAGGACGGAGAACTTGGAGTGAATCCACAGATTCCCAGGCCCTGGAGGGGCCTCCGCCCAAGAGCCCTGGAGGGACAGGGACCCTAAAGGCCTGTCCAAGCTGCATCCTTTGACGCACCTGGTGACTCTCGGCTTCTTGCGGTCCCAGGCTCAAAGTCAGACACCAGGCCCCAACCGGACACCACGCAGGACTCGCCGGGCTGGGGGCAGCGCCTGGGCAGCGACACGGGGCGCACTTGCCGGGAGAGGCGCGCAGGCCGTCTCAGACGCACCAACATCAGGTCGTGGAGATGGGTGCGCGCTTCGTAGCGCGGGTGTGGGACGAGGCGAGACACAGCCCGCAGCTGCTCCGTGCCATCGCGCTTGCGCAGATTGTGCTCGCCCAGGCGCACCCTCATGTTGCTGCGTGACGCCCGCAAGCGAGGGCGGAGTAGACAGAAAAATCAGAGAGCCGACAGCGGGGGGGGCTCCTTAACACCTTGGGAATCTGGGTATCCCATTACTCTCTCCCCAAAGCCAAGAGTTCCAGCCCTTGCCTCCCCCGCCCCTCCACGCCCCAAACCGGGACCAAAGTGGCCATAATCACGTGCACACCTGGAACTCAATCGTCAGGCTCCAGCTCTTTCTCCCTGAGCCCAAGATTCTCAGCTCCCTAGACCCGGCCCACCGTGCCCCCTGAGGACCCTGAGCCCGGCCTTCATACCGAGTTTGGCAGTGGGCTGCAGACAGCACCCAGTCTGGGGAGATGAGGGAAGCGCCACAGTTAAAACGTCCACGCTCAAAGAGGGCCACTTGCCAAGGCTGGGAGTAGGGCGCACACTCCTCACCTCCCAGCGATGGGCCGCTGCTGCCATCCTGGGCCACTGGGAGAGGAGACAGAGGGGGCATCTCTGAGCACAGTGTCCTTTTCCTTGCTCCCCACACCTTTCTTGCACCCCGCTCTCACCATGCATTTTTCCCCTGAGCCCCCCCACCCCCACCCCCCGACTTCCTCAGGTGTCTCTGCTCTTGATTTGTAAGCATTGCCTTCTCTCTAGCTTTTGCAACTTTTGCTTCTTTTCTTCCGAACTGTGCCCCTGGCCGGGTACCCACCAGGACTCTGGGAGAGAGAGAGAGGACAGGAGGGGGCCAGAGGGCAAGCAGTCCTCTGTGACTTGGGGTAGAGACAAGGACGATGGACACTGTCCAGCCATTCAAGGTCACTGAGCTGTCACAGACATCAAATGGGTGTGGCCGCTCACTCGGCATGACACACAGGCTTGGTTCCAGAGACTGGACAGCTCAGCCAAAGGCAGTGTGTCATACATACAGGGGCACGGACTCGACCACACAAGGTCACGGGCAAGCAAACAGGCACAGCTGGTCTTCCAGACGTAGGAACTGGTAGGGACAGCGCTGGAAGCCGAACTCGCTTGTGCCCACATGGGTTGCAGCTTCAAGAATCACAGCACAGGGGGTCGTGTGTGTGTGAATACGGAGTTAAGACGTGAGTGTGTGCGTGGGAGCAGATACAGATTTGTACATAGAAGCTCAGCCCTAAATTTATATCCTTAGCGTGGGTCTGCACACACTAGGTCACAGGTGCTCACACTTGTACAGGGGGTCTGGACATACAAGGTGGGGTCTTTAATAAAAGTACGTGTGAAGCCCTGGCTGGTGTGGCTCAGTGGATTGAGCGCCAGCCTGCAAACCAAAGGGTTGCTGGTTCAATCCCCAGTCAGGGCACATGCCTGGGTTGTGGGTCAGGTCCCCAGTAGGGGGCATGTGAAAGGCAACCACACATTGATGTTTCTCTCTCCCTCTCTTTCTCCCTCCCTTCCCCTCTCTCTAAAAATAGATAAATAAAATCTTAAAAAAAATAAAGGTATATGTGAAGAGATGCTGCTATGCACTCAGACCTCCCAAAACGTGTCCGCAGACATGGGTCCGTGGTATCGAGGTTAAATTTGGAGTGATAAAGTAACCCCTCCCCACCGGGTGCAAACGTATCTGGGAGACTCTGAGCAAAGTATTGGACCTCCCTGTGCCTCTGTTTCCTCATCTGTAAGATGGGGTTGTTGTAGGGATTAAATGGGTAGGTGTGTGGGTGTGTGTGTGTGATGCCTGGCATAGTGTGACTGCTTAATAAATATTGGTTATTTTAAACAAAGGACTCATAGGTTTATTTATGCAGACATGGCACACGAATGTTCAGGTTGGGGACACAAACTTAGCCAATGTGAGTCAGATGTGTGACCAGACGCAGATAAAGATAGTCAAGGTCAAAGCTGACGGATCCTCAAGTTACTTCGTGGAGATTCACATGACCAACACTGAGGTGTAGACCAGCTAGATCAGACCTCAGGGCAACATTTGGACACAGGTCTGGGCATTCAAGGTCAAGGACATATAGCTGGAGACACAGGCAACCAGACAGTACATATTTATCTATTGCTAGATCAGTTCCCAAGTCAGTTGCTTGGTGTTCAAGGTCACTCACTCATCCGGGTTCACATGTGGGTACCTGGATCTCACATGTGAGCAGGATGCAGCCCCCCACGAATGGCACCATGAACGAGGACATCAACAGGGACATTTCAAGATCACGAGACCATGCCCCACTACACTGGGCAACATCGATATGTCTCCTCAAGGTCACAGCTGGACACATGGTTACATCCACGTTTGGGCAGGGTTTGCACAGCCAAGACCAAGTGCCCACACTCTGCCTGCCAGGGTTGGGAACTGGGCCAAGGGCCCTGGCAGGGCGGAGGGAACTCGGATGAGGTGGACAAGGGGCTTAACAAGGGAAGGGTGGGGTCGTCCTTTGGAGAAGGGCAGAGGGTTCGGGCTGAACAGTTGGGCACCGAGGCCACAACTGGCCAGTCCAAGCCGGAGGAGGGTGGAGGACCCAGCTGGGTGCAGCAGGCGTGCAGGAGGCTGGAAGGAGAAAGCACGGACAGAGCCCAGGGGCACTCTGGCAGAGCGGGTGGGGCAAGGTTGGAGGGGCCCTGAGACGAGGGAGGGTCCTGTGTATGTGGGAGTCAGTGAAAGTCCACCCTCCACTCCTCCCGGGTAGAGGCATCAGGTTACAGTTAGTTTCTCTGCGGGTGGTGGATGAACCTGGTCTGGAGTTCCCCTGCCACCTAGGGTCACCTTGGCCCTGTGGCTACCGCTGTCTGAGCCACAGCCCGCCCCCCCACCTCACAGAGATGTTCAGATGAGCCTGCCTCGTGGCCGAGCCTGGCAGGTACTGAGCACTCGGCAAAGCTAGCGAGCCTTCCAGGGCCTCCTCTGGGCCAGGCACTGGGCCAGCTGGGGAACGTGTCACAGAGATGTCCAGTAACTAGAAAGTGGCAGAGCCTAGAGAGGTGAAGTCATTCCTCAAAGTCGCACAGCAAGAGAAGGGCAGCCTTGGACCTCAAACCCAGGTCTGTGCCCGCCTCCCACCGGGTGGAGTGAGGGGCTCCACATGGCGTGGGGACCCTGAACAGCTGCAGGGGTGGAGTGAGGACGTAAAGATGTCGGCAGCTGGCTGCAGTGGGGCAGGGGTGCGGGCAGAGCCATCAGAATGTCTCTGAGTAAGGGAGGGGCCGGCAGGCTGCAGAGCCTGGGTATGCTCAGGATGGGGTGCTTGAGGGGGCTCTCCACTTCCACAGACCCCCACCTGACCTGGGCCCACCTCACCTGCCGACTTCAGCAAGAAAGCAAAGACGAGAAGCCACATTGTGGAGGAGGGACCAGGGCTGTGCCAAAGTCTGGGGAGGGGAGAGAGTAAACTGGGGTGAGGCTGGACCCTCTGCCTCCACCCAGACCCCTGCAGACCCACAGTTATCACACCTGCTGCTTGAGAAACTCCTCACCATCCTCTCTCCCCACCCCCACCCCCAGCCACCTGCCCTTCCTCCCTGGTTTCCCATCTCCAAAGGGTCTGCCATTCCTCCAGGCACCAGGACGGACCCCTAGGCACCCCAAAAGCCTCTCAGACCTCAGCACTATTCCACCTGCCCCTGGATATCTCTCCGCCTCCAAGGCCCTGGCTGAGAGTACAGTTGCCCCAGACCCTGTACCAGTCTCCTTTGCAGCCTCTTCGGTTCTCCGCCCCACCCCCTCCCCACAGGCTGTCCCTTCACTCAAGTTCCCAGCCTACGTGACCTCACAGGGTCTTTCTACACCTGAAGTTGACCACACCCCACTCTTGCCAGTAGCCCTGGAGACTCTTAGTGCCCCCAGGATAAAGTCCCAGCCCCCTAGCCACGCTTTAGAGGACAGGAGTGACTTCTCCACTTCCCAGCCTGTCTGGCTGGGTCTCTCATGACACAGTCTTCTGGATTCTTCCATTTCTCCTTCCTGCGATTTCATGACTCCACGCCTTTGTGCGGGCTGTTTCCCCTTCCCAATAAGCCATTCCCTTCAAGTTCCGCTATCTCCTTGCGGCCTTTTCTGACCTCCCCTGGCCACTGTGGGGTCTGTCTGTCTTCTCAGATGGAGAACTCCCTGAGGGGATCTCCAGGACTGCTGGTAACCTTCCAAATTCATCCTCCAAATTTGAGGCTCAGCTCCCACTTTGGGGAGGCCTCGCTTCCTAGCAGGGGTCTCTTCTGGGTCTCACAGTGCCTGCTCTGGGGACTCCCCGAGTCTCTAGGCACTGAGCACAAGGCCCCAGGAATGCTCGGGTTGGGTTCCCCCTGTGTCCCCTGCACTGCCCCGCCTGAGGCCTGGTACAGGACACGCCTCAGGGAGTTGTGTTGAGCTGACCTGAACCCATGATAGCACCTGACACTATTCTTGCTGCAGGTAGAAGCGCTTTCAGGGATATCCTCTTGATTCACTCTATCCCCCCACCTCCTGCAGCTCCTTCTTGCACCTTTCTTGTTTGGGGTTCAACTTGGAGTCCCACAAAAGGACACATGGGCCTATTAAGATGCCCTTGACACTCAACTCCCCCAGGGTGGCCCATCTGTCCCCCTCAGGGCAGACTGTGTCTCCCGTCAACCCCCTCCCCCCGACTCTGATCCCAAAGGTCTCACCCCCTCCAGATTTCTCCAGCAGCATCGGAGGCAGCTTGGATGCCAGAAGAAGGGGAGCAGGCACCTGAACGCCTGAATTTATAAGCTTCCAGCCCCACCCGGGTCTGGGGAGGTTGAGTAAGGTGGGGTGGGAGGTGGCTGGCAGCTTTACAGGCTGGACGCCTAGGTGGCTGCTGGGGTGGGAGATGAGACCTAATAAACATTTATTAGGCTGAAACTTCTGTCTGAGTCTACGAGGAGGAATTCCCTGGCATTTTCTCAAGGGGGAGGAGGTGGTAGGGCAAGAGTTGAAAGATCGGAGGTCCAAATACAGAGCCAGGGTTCTGGAGCCTATAATCTGGAATTGGGGTCTGCTGTGCAGAAACTCGATCCTAGAGTCACACTTCTTGTGCCTGGAGCAGGGTTCTGGATCTTGGACCTGGACCTGGAGTCCCAGTTCTGGATCCATGATTCTGGATTCTGAGCCCTCAGTTCTGGATGCTGGACCTTTGATTTCTGATGCTGGATTCTGAATCTAGATCTCCAGTTCTGGGTCTTAGGGTTTGGATCCAGGTGTCCAATTCTGCATTTTGAAGTCTAGACCTCTCAACTCTGGGTTCTGGATCTCGGATTCTGAATCTGGACCTCTGGTTCTGGGTTCTGGATCTAGGTCTCTGGATTCTGGGGCTTTGATTCTGGTTCTCGCATTCTGGGTTCTGAATTTGAGGGTCTAGAGTTGGGGGTTCATGATCTGAAATCTAGAGTATGAATATTGGGGTAGTCTGTGTCCTGGCGTTTGGGGCTGGAATCTGGATTCTGGAGTCTGGTCTTGGAGTGACGATTCTCAGACTTGGATTTGATATCCTGAGCCTTTGAACCTGACACCCAAACTAGAAGTGTGGACTCTGGCATCTGCAATCTAACATTGGAGGTTGGAAACCTTCACACTTGCTGGGTGAAGACTGGGTCCTGGAGTACGACCAGTAGATTTTGGATTTTGAGTGCTGGAGCCTGGGTCCTAGAGTCTAGGTCTCAATTCTGAGACTTTATGGGTTGACTGTGGAGTGTGCAGCCTGGAGTTTCAAATCCTCATGATCTATTTAAGAGGCTGGATGTGGGCGGGGCTGCCATAATCCCTACACTCCTAGAATCTGTATTTGAGAGTCTGAATTGAGCAACTGGGAGACTGGAGTCTTCATTCTGGGTTCTGCAGTCTGGGTTCTGGGTTTTGAGGCTTGAACACTGATTTCTGCTTTCAGGAGGCTGGAGGTCATCAGGCTGGAAGATGACCCAAGGCTTTGGGAATTTGGAGTTGTCTACAGAGCCTCAGAACCCCAGAGGGCCCTGAGCAATTGTCGAGAGTCTCTCCTGGCTTGTTTAACTAATGAGGAGGCACAGAGAGCAGGAGGGACTGACCTCAGATCACCCAGGGAGGGGTGGGACTTGTCGTAGGCATGGTCCCACCTCCACCTAAGGGGCTGCGAGATAGGGCTGACTGTTTAGGAGATCAGTGGCCAATGTCTAGGGGCCCTGGTCCTTGATAGCCCCACAGATAATATGGCAGAACCATGGCTTCTCACACCCAGAATCCAATGGCCAGCTCACTGGAAGGGCGCCTCGCCCTTCCCCCCAACCCCCACCCTGCGGTGACGTCTGTGTCCCACATCCCTCCCACTCTGGCGAGTCAGACCTGGGTGATCAGTGTCCTCCTGGCATCTCCCCTTATATCCTTCACCTTAACCGCACCTCGAGTCCCACTCTCTGCCCTGCTTCTCCTCTCCGGAGTCTTGTATTGACCTCTGTGGTTCAACCACCAACCACACGTCTCCTCCGTGTGACCTTGAACTCCTGCCTAGGGCAGCCTTCCGCTCCCGGGAGGCCCCTCTCCCTCACTGTGTGCTGACTCATTTCTCCCTTTCCCCCAACTTTCCTCCTCCCATGCTTTCCCTCTTAGGGACAGCCCCACTGTCCACCTAGTCATGTGGCCACCTGCACTTGGGCCACTCCATCCCTCCCTCATCCCTACAGCTCAAAGGTCTGTAGCCGCCATCCCTCCTGTCCCTGCCTCTCTGCCTCGTTCTCTCTTCTCTGTCCCCAAGGCCTGGCTGCAGCTCTCTCTCCCTCTCTCTCTTCCTCCCTTCTCCTCCCTCTCAAATCAATAAGCATGTCGTTGGGCGAGGATAAAAAAGAGAAGGAGCCTTATCTTGAAACCCCTTCCCTCTCTGGAGGGAACTGGGGGCCTAGACTCTGGGGTCAGAGAAAGGAGAGGTGAGGAGCCTCTCTCCTGCCTGGTTTCCAGCCTAGTCTGGTATCCAGACCACCTCTGGAGTGTGTACCTGGAACTCCTGCCAACATCTTGTTTGTCTGAGCCCAGTCCCAAAAGACCAAAGATGTCCTGCTGTGTGCTGGGTGGTGAGGGCCTGCGCAGCTGGAGGCAGTGATGAGCCCCAGCTGCATAGGGTTGGGCTCTTGTGCTCCCAGGCTCCCCCTGGCGTCTGTGTGGGGCAGACCACAGAGGCTCCAGGAGGCGGATGGCCTTGGGACAATGGACGATGACACGTGGCTGATGCTCTTCAGGGAGCGCTGAGCAGAAGCTGGAAGTGCACACCAAGGACAGACCTTTAGCACTCCGCACCTCCAAACCCATCGGTATCAGCCAGCTTCTCCAGAAGAACAGAACCTGTATGGCTATATCGACGAATTATGTGAACATGGGCTCTTAACGGCACTCCCTGTACTGGGATGTGAGTTTCTTTCTTTCTTTTTTTAAAAAACATTTTATTTATTTTTACACAGAGGGGAAGGGAGGGAAAGAAACATCAATGTGTGGCTGCCTCTCTTGGGCCCCCTACTGGGGACTTGGCCTGCAAGGGCAGGTATGTGCCCTGACTGGGAATCGAACCGGCAATCCTTTGTTTTACAGGCCCGCGTTCAACCCGCTGAGCCACGGCTGGGATGTGAGTTTCTTGATTAGAAGTGTTACTGGCAAGACCTCAGCCCTTGTCTTCTTGAAGGAAAGATTTGTCAAGAGACAACGTACAGTAGAGCAAGCAAGAAAGTATTGGCCCCAGCAAAGCACACGCAGATGGGATGTTTATGAAAGCTGAAGACAGTGAAGCAGGGAAGGGCTCGGGATAGAAGAAACCACAGGAGGGCCTGGGCTGGGCTGCCTTAGCTCACTGGGAAGTCAGAGAAAAGAGGGCCTTGGAGCCAGGGTCAGGGTCTGCAAGCCAGAACTCGTGTAGGACAACACCCAACTGCGTGACGTTCCAGGTCAGACAACACTCGGTTTGTACTGGGCAGCTCATGTCCCACGGTAGCTTGATAGCCGATGGCTATGAGAGGGGACTCGAGAGTTGGAAAATTTTGGTTTAAGGTAAATAGTTAATAAGCCTAGTAGGTAACACATGTGTTAAAGCTATTGTTTCAGGAACTGCAGGTGTGTCTCACCACTCCCAGAAGAAGATAGCCGACCGCCTGGGGCGCAGCTGGAGACGTCCGAGCCACTGTGTTCTAGGGAGAGACAGACCAGACACTGGCCAGCTCGGGGACAGCTAACTGCCCAGGGCCAGAATACTGCAGCTTTTTAATCTATTTCCCCCTGAATTTCAACACCATGCCCTGCACCTCGTTCTCTGTTTAAAAAAGGCCGGCTTGGAAGGAAATGTAAGATGGTCCATTAGGGTACAAACCCACCGTCTTCTCAAATCTCCGGTCATCTGAATAAAGTGTCCACAACGATTCGACCCCTGTCTCTGCTTATTGGGTTCGGTATGTGACAGGCAGCATGAGCACTGGTCTTTCCCGGTTTCAGTTAGGTGTTCCGTGTCTAGGTGGTTAGGTGCTTGGCTGGTTAGGTGGTGAGGTAAGGCTGTTTCTGAAAAGGAGAGGCTGTCCAAGAAGACAGCATGGCTTTGCTCCCAAACCCTAAAGGTCTACAGTGTGATTCACCTATAGGGGCTGCCAGAGCCTCCAAAGGGCATGTCCATCTGCCTCTTCGAGAACGTTGGACCTGCTGGTTCACGTGGCCCAGGTGGTCAGGCACCTTGTACCGTCGGCTGGCACTGTTGCAAGGCCTTCTCTTGTTCGGGGTCCACTTGTAAACGAATGTCTTTTTGGTCCACCGTTAAATGGACCAGAGGAGCACACCTAACTGGAAGGAATGTTGCCTCCCACTCCCAAGAAGGCTACAAGGTGTTATGCTGCTTTCTTGGGTGTTAGATGAGTCGGTGTAGCCCCATAAGGGAGTTTGGTCCTGTACAGCAAAAGGTTGCAGGTTCGATACCCAATCAGTGCACATCTGTGGGTTTTGGGTTTGATCCCCGGTTGAGGGGTGTATGGGAAGCAACCAATCGATGTTTCTCACATCTATGTCTCTCTCTCTCTCCTCCACTCTTTCTAACATCAATAAGCATATCTTCAGGTGAGGATCACGAAAAGATCCTTGTGGACTAGTACTGGAGGGTTGACACGCCCCTGAGGCAGGACAGAGAAGGCATACTTCTGGCCTTGGAAGCTGGGAGCTAACTTCTTCTGGTCGTCTTTACTAACGGATTCCAAAAAAAAAAAAAAAAAAAGGATTTGAGAGGTCAGTGGTCGCATAGCAGGTGCCAGAACATGGGCTGCTTTTCTCAAACAATAAAAACACCTCTAGAAGAGCCATTGTAATAAGAGTCGCCACCTGGTTAAATTTACGAGAATCCAGAAGGAACTTTTCCAAGATCCATCTGGTTTGTTATTGTTTTCTGTTTGTAGGTGAGTTGAGTGGGAGATGTGGTGGGAATCACCATCCCTACATCCTTCCGTCCTTCAAAGCCTTGATGATGGCACAAAACTTTCACAATCCGTCCAGGAAAGCAGGATAGCTTTTGTTTCACTGTTCTCCTCGCTAGAGACCGTTCCTGGGTCAAAACTTGGCCTTCCTGACCACAAGAGCTCCCATCCGTGAGCTGGGGAGCCAGTGTGGGCACCCTGCCAGTCGCTCTGTGTCTCCTTCAGCCATGCACTTGGGGGAAATAACCACAGAATGGGCTCACAGGTCCACAGGAACCATGGTGAGGAAGACCTGAGCCCAAACTCCCTGGATCACCTGGCCTCTTTAAACCCCTTCTCCGACCGGGGGACCAAGTGACTTTGGGGTCTGCTGGAATTGGTGTCGATTCATAGCAAGTGTCCATCAGCCCTCCAAAACTCTGAGGATTTCTTTTGCCTAGATGAACAGTGACCCTAGCAAAAGGCCACAGGTCTCTTTGGGGAAGGCTGGAAGGAAAGGTAACGGCATAAATCTTTGCTATGGTAGCAGCGTCCTTTCTCAAGGGAACCCCTTCCTTCAAGGGGTTCTGGGTCTGTGACCCGGCTCAAGCTGGGAATTGACTGGAAGGGGCTGGGCCTCTGCTTTTGATCAAGTTAGACTCCCGTTCGTCTTCTGCAAATGCCAATCAACCCAGAAGCTGGTTTTGTCCAACTATTGCTCTTCTAGGGTCGCCACGATCCACTAGTTAACACCATAAGTCTCTCCAAGTTAGACCACTTGCATTATTCCATCGACTCTGCCGTTCATGGCAGTGACCATGTGCTGCATGTCTGGGTGACTGTCTCCACGTGGTCCCTAACACCCTGGGACCCAATGATCTCTGTGGTGTTTGTGTTTCCCAGTTCAGTCTACTTTTGTACCACTGTACCAAATCACTTTCTT
This sequence comes from Desmodus rotundus, assembly GCF_022682495.2. NCBI lineage: Eukaryota > Metazoa > Chordata > Mammalia > Chiroptera > Phyllostomidae > Desmodus > Desmodus rotundus. Next base: position 46,799,323 of record NC_071398.1, read on the forward strand.
TCTTCTTTTTTTATTTATTTTTTAAATATTTTATTTATTTATTTTTAGAGAGAGGGGGAGGGAGAAAGAGAGGGAGAGAAACATCAATGTGTGGTTGCCTTCCACACGCCCCCTACCGGAGACCTGGCCTGTAACCCAGGCATGTGCCCTGAGTGGAATTCAAACCTGTGACCCCTTGGTTCATAGGCCTGCACTCAATCCACTGAGCCACACCAGCCAGGGCTGCCTTTCTTTCTTCCTTTCTTTCTTTTCTTTCTTTCTTTCTTTCTTTCTTTCTTTCTTTCTTTCTTTCTTTCTTTCTTTCTTTCTTTCTTTCTTTCTTCCTTCCTTCCTTCCTTCCTTCCTTCCTTCCTTCCTTCCTTCCTTCCTTCCTTCCTTTCTTTCTTTTTCTTTCTCCTCCTCCTCCTCCTCCTCCTTCTTCTCCTCCTCCTCCTCCTCCTTCTTCTTCCTTCCTTCCTTCCTCCTCCTCCTCCTTCTTCTTTTAAATGACCGCATAATAAAATTTCATTGAACTCACATGGGATCCAGGAGGACGTTACATGTTATGCATATGGATGTAACTTGATTTTACCTCCGGGGAGGAAGGTCGTCCATGGAACCTCTGTTGGAAGGGCTGGAATCTGTGTGTCTCCAGATAGAAGTGGTTTGGCGTGGTTATCAGCTGTTTATAATCTTCAGAGCTATAAAAATCATTCAAAGAAAATGCCAGGGCTATGAATCAGACAGCCCCGGGAAGGTGTGCTGTACAGAGATGAGGAATTGAGTGATGGTAACCGAGTCACTGAAACGCAAAAAGTTTCCTTGCAGAAACAGTTTCTTCCCTCATTCGACAAACTCCTAGAGAGACAGAAAGCAGATGGGTGGCTGCCAGGGAATATGCGGAGGCCACGCCAGCGGGAGATGGGGAGTGGCAGCTACTGGGGATGGGTCATCTTCTGGGCCATCAAAGTTTCAGGTAGTAGCAGAGGCATTGCAAATGGACTAAATGCCGCTGAGCTGTATACTTTCAAATGTCCATTTTACAGCTGAGTTTTAACCACACACACGCACGAAAGCAATTTCGGACACACACACATCCTAATCTACATCTCAAAAAACTAGGAGTTGTGGCAGCAGAGCCCGAATTTGAAGGGGTTTCCCAGGGCCCAGCCTGGTCACTGTGTAGGGACCCACCCCTCACCCCAGTGGAGGGAGGGAAGGACAATCACCAAGCCAGAGCGCCCAGCTGACCCCACAGGTGTCTCCAGTCCAGCAGTCCCAGGTGAAGATTCAGGAAAGTGGGCGCCCAGGGTGGAGCAGCCGAGAATCTTGGTGTGGGAACAGAGGCAGTGGGTGGTCAGCTGAGAGTGGACACTGGGACTCAGCCCATGGTGGGTTCAAGCACTGGCTCTAGAACATTCACCACATGACCCAACCTGGGATGAAGTGATGTGCAGAAAGTGCTAGAACAATGCCCGGACTGTAGGCATAATAGACGTTGTGTGTTTTTTAAATAGATCGAGGCATTGAGAAGTTCATAAATACATTCTGGTGGAATTGGCATCGTGCCCCTAGCGGATAGCGTCAACACCCATCCTGCAGATGGAAATATGGCTCCAGCATCAGCTGGTGTGGCTCAGTGGATTGAGTGCCGGCCTGTGAACCAAAGGGTCACCGGTCTGATTTCCAGTCCTGGCACATGCCTGAATTGCCGGTGAGGTCCCAAGTAGGGGGAGCGTGAGAGGCAACCACACATTGATGTTTCTCTCCCTCTCTCGCTCCCTCCCTTTAAAAAATTATAAATTAAAAAAAAAGCAAAATAGCTCCATATGTCTCCAGGCTTGTGCTGGGTAGAGGGGGTGATCTGGGCAGGTCTGAGGAGGGTGTACAGGTGAGTCAGGAGGTTGGCGTGAGTCACCTGGGGTTGCAGGGAGGTAAAGACTCTCTGCCAGCTCCCAGGATGGACGTGCAGAAGCCCAAGCACCTTCCAAGAGTACGTGGCTGGGCTGCAGAAATTGCTGGTTGACCGGGTCAGTGCACTTGGCCTACAGTCCCAGCACCGGCCTGCTCACAGGAGCATGTGACCGACCGCAGGAGGAATGACACAGCCAGGTTTATTGCTCAGGGTTAAACCAGTGGACGCAGGATTTGAAGGCGGGTGTGGTGCACAGACCAGTGGGGAAGATGTCCTCAGGGCCATTGCTGAGTTCTCGGCATCCTGGGAAGCCGACCCAGGCACTACAGGTCACGCCCCCGCCCAAAGTTCAAGCTGCAGCCCAAGGCTCTGGGGTGCAGGGCTCCTTCAGTCCACAAGGCTGCCCCTGGAGTCGTCTGCAGAGGTCCGAGCAAGTGGGGGGCGGCGGCGAGGGACTGCGTCCTTCGGAAAGTGTCTTGGTGGAGGAGGAAGAGGCCGCCCACTTCTTCCCGGCAGGGGCCCCCAGCCCGGCCAGGCTCTCATCACCACATCACATTCAGTCTTCCTCCAGATCCCCACCTCCACGTCCTTCTCCATCTTTTTTGTCGCAGCACAACTTGAGACGTTTTTGTGCTTGCGCCTTTTTGGAAGCGATAACTTGACCTCCCTTCCTTAGGCCCCGGTTCCGCTCCGAGGCTGCGGGCACCACCTAGCTCCTGAGTCGGGCCTCTGCGCGGTGGTCGGGCCTGCGCCGCCCACTGTGCTTCCTGACCCTCAGAGAAGAGCGACCGCAAGGCCGTTTCAGGATGCTGGAGCTCCCCTGGGAAGATTTATTTGCCATAGCCTGGTGCAAGATGCGTTCTCTGGAGCACCCCCAGGGTGGGCGAGCAGGTCTTACATAACAAATCCACTGTAACATTCCTTCGCCTTAAACCTTTGGTTCCCTTCCTTCCCTGTTTACCAGGGAAGTTCTGGCCTTGCAACTTCCCTTAGTGAAGAACACCTCCGGGCTCACAGTTCAGCCCACCAGACAAACACACTGCTAGAGACCCTCTAACTTCTCAGTCTGCAAGGCTACCTACAGAATCTCTGCCAGTGGACCCTAACCAACGCATTTGTCCCGACGCAACTCCGTGTTTGTTCTGCCGTTTACATTGTTAATGTCGATCCACATGCCTATCTCCCCCCACACTTCTGTCCGTACAAATTGGGAAAGTTACGGAAGCCTTTTGGGATGTACCATCCATACTCACTGGTGACACTTTGCACCTCGCCTCTCAGGACCTCATGGGACTGGAGTCCAGTTGTAGGTCCAGCACCGGGGAGGGGTTGTAGGAGGAGGACATGAGGGGGCCCAGCAGAGCCCGACCCACCTCCTAGACCCCATGAGGGTGCCCAGAGTGCAGGGTGGGGACAGTCACTTGGAGAGTGACTTCCGACCCAGAGCCCCAGGCTGTCCTCACCTCCAGCTAACACTGCTTTCTCCATTTTTGGAGGTCGCCCCACATCTTTTTTTAAAAGGGTTATTCTGCTGTTTTTTAATGTAATGATTTAGTTTGCTTCTGTTTGAACTGGAAAAGCTGGCATTCATGCTGCCTGTCACCTATCAGAGTCAATAAGCCGAGACGGGGACTGAATCTTTATGGGCGCTTTATTCAGAAGGCCAGCGATCTGAGAAGATGGCGGGTTTGTTCCCTAACAGACCATCTTCCCTTTCTTTTCGAGCCAGCCTTTTTCTTTTTTTTTTACAAGAGGGCAAAATTGTAGGTAAGGGCTTTGGAATTCAAGGGAAAAGGTTAATCAGATAAAAACTGCAATCCGGCATTTTCCTAACATTCTTTCATCCGGTGACTGGTTATTTTCTTTATCTGTGTCCTGCTTGCTCTGTCCTGTGTCCTAGGTGATTTTCTTTATCTGTGTCCTTGGCGGTGAACTGTCTGTCCCTGGAACACAGTGGCTGGGATACCGCCTTGACTGCTTCTGGTCTCTTCTGGAGCACAAAGGTCAATGACCTGTGGTCTCCTGGAGTCAGGGTGGGCCTTGCTCACAGTTCCTGGAACAATAGCTTTTCCCACGCATTCACCACTAGGCTTATTCACTATTACCTTAAACTTAAATTCTCCAACTTTTGAGTCCCCCGTTAATGTCCACCCAGTCTTCTTCTCAAACACAATCATTTAAAGCTATAAATCTGCTGCTGTCCACGCACTTTGATATGTAACATTTTTATTTGTCGTTCACTCCTCAGGATGTCAAAATTTCCATTTTGAAAGCTTCATCCATTTTTTCCTCATCATGATTTCATTTTCATCATGCATTCTTTAGACAAGTGGTTTGTTTGTTTGTTTTTTTACTTATTTTATTTTTGTTGGGTTTTTAACTTCTGTGTGTGTGGGTACCGTGTCGACGGACTAATCAAATTTTCATCGTCCTGCAGTCGGGGCTGGAGAATGTAGACTGCGTGATGCTGAAGGCAGAGGGCAGCCGAGCCTGGGGCTCCCGCTGCCTGTCGCTACTCAGCCAAAAAGCAGAGACAGGGATTGGATTGTAATGGCGCTTTTATTAATCTCAGAGGTGAGCAATCTGAGAAGATGGGAGGTAAAAATGCTAACATTCACCTTTCCTTGAGCTTTCAGAAGCCAGTTTGTATAGGGGAAACATGGATATTTGGGCGGGGGGGATTTCTAGGGCGAGCGCAGCTGTGCCCTTTCTCTTGGGTGTAAGGGGAGGGGGTGCCAACAGGGAGTCACCCTGCTTCTTCCCAAGCTCCTCCCCTTGTTCCGCTGTTATCTCTCTTTCCTCTCTTCCGGGGACATCTGTGGTGTAAGGCCCCAAAGCTATGTATCCTCTGGTCAGAGAGCAGAGGTATAAACCATTGGCTTTCAAAGTGTCCTTGGTTAGGGGTGATAAAGTCTTGTGATTCACCCGCTGCCTGTAAGTTGCTCCGACTGTTTGGGCTTGTTTCACTTCCTTGTCTCAGTTTCCCCAGCCCAAAAAGAAAACCAGGAAGGTTGCTAGGTTCTTGCTATTCTGTCTCAATGCCACGTTGTTTTTATGAGAATCGTTGAAATCTCACGGGGCAAACTTTCACGGGTCAGTTGGTTCATTTCTTTCTGTAGTGCTACTGACTGTTTTTTAAGTCCTCACCAGGGAATGTGTTTATGCAGAGAGAGAGAGGCAGAAACACTGATGTGAGAGAAAAACATCACCGATTGCTTCCAGCACTGAGGATCACACAGGAAACCTAGATTTGCGCCCTGACCGAGGATAGAACCTGCAACTTTTTGGTGTCCAGGGCAGCGCTCCAACCAACTGAGCGACCGTTCAGGACATCTTACCAATTTTTATATTAAGTATTATGAAGCTATTTTAACAGGAATATTCAAGTTTAGAATTGGTTATAATTTTTTAAATTCTTTGTAAGGACCCACTCTAGTAATGGATTTAGTACTAATACCTATTTGACTGATATTGATACAGTGATACTGCCTTTCTTAGGGGTAATATTTTTTAGAAAATGTTTTTTTATCTTTTGCTCTCAACTTTTTCATGAGCTTTTGGTGCGTCTCTTATAAAGAGCATATAAAAGCCTTTTAAATTCTGATCTGAGTTTAGCCATTTGCATGTATTGTGATTTTTTAAAAAAGATTTTATTTATTTATTTTTACAGAGGGGAAGGGAGGAAGAAAGAGAAACATTAGTGTGTGGTTGCCTCTTGGGCGCCCCCTGGTGGCCTGGCCTGCAACCCAGGCATGTGCCCTGACAGGGAAATGAACTGGTGACTCTTTGGTTTGCAGGCTTGTGCTCAATCCACTGAGCCACACCAGCCAGAGCTACTGTGATTATTGATGTGCTTGGTATTATGCATAATATTATCATGCTTTCGAATTACTGTTTGTTCTGCTTTTTCTATACTTCTTATCTTTTTGGATTATTTGATTTTTGTGGTTTCCCCCCACTTCCTTTACTTCATTTCTCCTTGTTTGGAATTCATATACCCCCATTCTATTCCTTGGTGATCACCTTTGACAACTTATTATGCACCTTTATCTTAACAAATTCTGAAATAAAAGAATATTTTAGTGCCCTCCTGCCTCTCAAAGCAATTCAGGACCTGAGAATACATGGACTACCCTCCTCCTGGCTGCCAAGCTATCATTTTCTAGGATTTTAGTTCCCTTTCTCTTTTAAAATTCTCACCTGAGGATGTTTTTTGATTTTTAGAGAGGGGGAAAGGAGGAGGGACAGAGAGAGAGAAACATTGATCGGTGCCTCCCATAAGCTCCCGGAAAGGGCAGACTAGGGATGGAACCTGCAACCTTTTGGTGTACGGGACCACGACGCTCCAACCGACTGAGCCACCCAGCCAGGGCTCAACCTCACTCTTGCGAGGTATTTTTACTAAGTGCAGAATTTTAGGTTGCCAGTTATATTTTTGCAACAGAATAAATATATAATCTCACTTTTGTTTTTTGCCTTCTGGCTTCATTATTGTGGTTGAGAATTCTGCTCTCTTTCTAATCATTTCTTCTTTACTCATAGTTTATCCTTTCTTACTTGTAAAAAATATTTCCTCTTTGTTTTAGGATCTCTGAAGATTCTCTGTGGTGTATCTGGGCAAGGTTATTTTTTATTACCTTGAAGAGAGTGCCTTAAGACTCCCTACATTTTGCCCTGGCTGGTGTGGCTCAGTGGATTGAGCGCAGGCCTGTGAACCAAAGGGTCGCTGGCTTGATTCCCAGTCAGGGCATGTGCCTGGGTTGCGGAGCAGGTGCCCAGTAAGGGGCGTGTGAGAGGCAACCACACATTGATGTTTCTCTCACTCTCCCTTCCCCTCTCTTAAAGAAAAAGGATTTCCTACATTTCCATTTTCAATAGTTTTATTCTCTTTTTTAAACATTATTTCCCTTCTCTTCTCTCTATTCTTCCCTCTGGGTAATGTTCATTTTTCCTATACCCTCTCATTTTGTTGTCCAAATATTTTAACACCTTTTTTCTATTTTCTGTACTTTTGTCTCCATACATCTGAATGATTTCTTCTAATGTACCTTGCATTTTATGGAGACTTTCTTCAGCTTTGTCCAATTTGCTCTGTAACTTTTTAATAGATCATTTAAAAACATCTCACAAGTATATTCTTAATTTCTAGAGGTTACATTTGTTCTTTATGTCAAATTTTCTGTTTATTTCCGAAAGTATCTTGTTAACTATAAGTCAAATTTGTTCAAACGTCCACAATTATCTCTCTCTCTCTCTTTTTTTCATTTGGACGATTTATTTTCCTTTTAAGATTTTATTTATTTATTTTTAGAGAGAGAGGAAGGGAGAGAGAAGGAGAGGGAGAGAAACATCAATGTGTGGTTGTCTCTCACACGCCCCTACTGGGGACCTGGCCCGTAACCCAGGCACGTGCCCTGACTGAGAATTGAACCAGTGACCCTTTGGTTTGCCGGCCGGCGCTCAATCCACTGAGCCACGCCAGCCAGGGCTCATTTGGATGATTTAAGTCAAGATGCAAAGAAATCCAACTTGATACATTTGGTTGAATGAGTCATTTGAATCTCTTTCTTTAAACACTTCCGGCATAAGCTGCTGTATATTTTGAATATCACAGTTCTAACGTCTACCACCCTCAAAGCCCTAAATCTGTTGTTTATTCTGCTCACTTTGAGGCAGCCTGGCTTTTCTTCTTTGGTGTTTGCTAATTTTTATGCCTAGTGCTAGTACCAAAAGCCTAGATTTTCACCTCTTTTTCTTCCAGAGACCGGGGTTCCCCTGCCCAGGAAGCACCCTAACCTGCGTGAGGGTCTCAGCTCAGAGCAGAGGTTCCAGGCTGTTCACGACTGACCTCTGACCTCGAGATCAGCCCCAGAGTCAGTTTTCTTACAGCATCACTGCTCCCTCAGGCAGGCTGCCCCCTTTTGGGGGCCCTGTCACCAGCCTGCAAAGTAGTGTCTGGGAGGGCTTGCTCTTTGGGGCACTGCCGGTTTAGTAAAAGACAGGGGAGAGTTTCAAGGATCCCCAGGCTCAAAAAACTCCAGACTCTGTCCTCAGTCTCCTCTGTCTCTGCCCCTGGGTCTCCACATCTTTCTCCCAGAACAGCCCTCTCCAAAATTCTTCCCACCTGTCTTTAGCTACAGCAGCCGCATCCTGAGGCAGATCCTAATGAAACATTTTTCAAATGCATTTAAGAAGACAAAATGGAAATAAGCCAGCTAAAGCTGAATAAACCAAGCAAGAAAATGCCACTCATTTGCCATTTGCTCACCTGACTTCTCAGAAATTGGGCAGCATCCACAGAAGCGGTTTCTCCTTTCTCCCAGGTGTGTCTCTTTCCTTCGGGACGCTGTGGTCAAGACTTCCATTTCCCAGATGCGGAGACTGAGGCCCAAGGAGAAGAAGCTATTTGCTGGAATCCTTTGAATAGGAACGGAAGTCAAGAGTCCAGTTCGAACAGAGTCAGTGCTTCTCCTAGACTTTATTTCTGGGCTTTGGGGGAAGGGACAAAAAAGGTGAAAGATCAACTTTTTCTACCACTAGTAAGGCTGAGTCAACATTGTGCCACTAGGGGGCACTGTGCACAAGAAAGACTTGGTAGGATTGGATTCCTGGGGTTGAGGGAGGAGGGGGCTGGGAACTCAAATTCTTCAGTTCCTTCAACGGCATACACTTGGGGGTTCTGTCACATGGCTCAGAGTCCTGGATGGTTTTCCGTATCCAACCAGTGAACTTGCAGAGGCTGGTGTAGATGCCTGGCACATTCACCTGGCCGCAGGAGTCTTTTCCAAAAGATGGGAGGCACTGAAGACACCTCGTTACAGATCAAGGGTCTGCCAGAGTCACCCTGTTGTTGGAGAGAGAAAGAGACTCCAAAACACAGAGAGGTGGACTTAGATGTGATATCAGAAAGCAACCAAACAAGACTGAGAGACAAAGAGGGAAAAAAGAAAGAAAGAAAGGAAAGATAGCAACACACCCATCGAGCCCTGGCTACAGCTAATGCTACTCCCTGGGTCCTAACAGGCGGGTTTTCTTGGTTTTGTTGTTCTGTTTGTGTCTCATTTTTCTATTTCAGTGGCTTCTAGAATCTGTGTGCCTCTCTGCATCCCTCTCTCTCTTTCTAAGAAAGATTTTATTTATTTTTAGAGAGAGGGGAAAGGAAGGAGAGAGGGAAACATCAATGTGTGGTTGCCTCTCGTGCACCCTCTACTGGGGATGTGACCTGCAACCCAGGCATGTGCCCAGACTGGGACTCGAACCTGTGACCCTTTGGTTTGTGGGCCGGCACTCAGCACTCAATCCACTGCTGGATTGCACAACAGCCAGGGCTCTGCATCTCTTTGTGTAATCTTTTTTTTTTCCCCCCTATTTCTCTTTGCCTTTCATCTTTGAGTCTGTCTCTGTTGGTGTATTTTTGTGTATGTGTTTCTGACTCCCTGTGTCTCCCTGTGCTTATTTCTGTTTCTTTCTTTGCTTCTCTTTATTCCGGTGTCTCATTTTGTTTCAGAACTTGCTGGGGTGGTGGTCTGGGGGCATGGATGGCATCGCAGACCTCCTCAGACACCATCCAGGTGTCTGCCTGGAACGCAGAGCTCCGGATCAGCCCCTCGGGGTGGGCAGGAAACCCTCAGCGGAGGCAGGCACACCCACATCCCTAAGCTCACCGTCCCCCAGCTGACCCCAGCCAGACGTGGTGCTGGGTACTGGGAGACGATGCTGGTGATGCTGACGTGCCGCGTGGTGACAGAGTGAGTCGCTGGTGTTTTCAGTGTGATGAGCGTGTGGTTGTTGGCCACAGCAGGTTTATTGTACTCTGGGTGCTTTGTGATGAGGCTGGACTCGATCATCCAGCTGCCTGTGGGCCTCAAGACTGAGCAGGCCCAGTGCGATGGTGAAGGAGCCGAGGGCCAGAGGGGACAAGTGAGTTCTGTGGCAACTACACTGTTACCGTCATTCTCACTGTCCATCATCACAGCCAGCAATTGCGTCACCCGCACCCTCTGCTTCCAAGTTCACGTTGTCTTGTCTAACTCTGACAGCCTTGCTTCTCTCTTCTTTTTTTACAAAAATATTTATTTACTTATTTGATTTTAGAGAGGGGAAGGGAGGGAGAAAGACAGGGAGAGAAACATCAATGTATGGTTGCCTCACATGCACCCCAGTACTGGGGACCTGGCCTGCAACCCAGGCGTGTGCCGTGACTGGGAATTGAACCGGCGACCCCTAGGTTGGCAGTCCGGCACTCAATCCACTGAACCACGCCAACCAGGGCTGCCTCTATCTTCTAAGGACCCTCATGGATTCATGGGACCCACTGGATCATTCAGGATAATCACCCCATCTCAGGATCTTTAAGTAATCACACCTGCAAGGTCTTCAAGCAAGATCACATATTCCCAGGACCTCTTTGCTGGTGGGCATTATTTTACCTACCACAAAATCATATGACATATTTACTGATTCGCTTGTCCATTTTTCCTGTCTCCTCCACTTGAACACAAAACACCATGGGTGTTTCCGTGAGGACAAAACACCCATATCAAGGTCAACACCGTATCCTGTAACCGAATGCAGGCCTGCTGCCCGCCGCTACCAAAGCCGATATTGAGAGGCAGGTGCTGACGTAAAGCAAGGCGGTTGATTTTCAGGTACTGGCCACCTGGAAGATGGGGGACACACGTCTCAAAGCCTGTCTCCAGCTCTCACTGGAGGTAGAGGTGTTTATGAGGAGGGAGAGAAGGAGACAGAACAAAGAGATCAAGGGAGGGGGTTGCAAAGTTCTCTAGGTGGAAATGAGCACACTGCATTCCGATAAGGCGAGTGACCGTCCGTGTGCATCATCCTGGTTTAGTCATCCTGGCTCCGCATCCTCCTGACTTCACACCATCCTGACTCCACGGCTGACGGTCAGCAAATCTCCCGGAGCCGGGGTGCCAGAAGGTCTGGGTGCTCTGTATCTTTTGAAGCTAGTTCTTAGGATTTTTTTTAAGAATTTATTTTTTAAAGAGGGATGGAGAAAGAGAGGGAGAGAAACATCAACATGTAAGAGAAACCTCAATCCATTGCCTCTTATACATCCCCAGTGAGGGGACTTACTCTGCAACTCAGGCATGTGCCCTGACCGGGGAGCAAACCAGTGACCTTTTGGTTCTCAGTCCAGTGCTCAGCCCACTGAGCCACACCAGCCAGGCAGGATTTTCTTCTTTGTCAAGGCTGCAAGACATCCCATGGTATGAATATTCTTTCTCTATTCACCCATCGATGGGCACTCGGGTGGTGTCCACGTCTTGGCCGTTGTGAGTAATGCCGCGGTGAACATGGGTATAGAAAGCAATGTCTCTTGGAGATGCTGATTTCTACTCTTCTGGGTAAATACCCAGAAGTAGAGTTGCTGGATCACAGGGCGGCTCTCGTTTTAATTTTCGGAGGAACCGCTGTTCTGTTTCCCATAGTGGGCGCACCATTTTATGCTGTCAGCAACAGTGAATGAGGGTCCCAGTTTTGCCACACCCTCACCAGTACTTGTTACAGTTTAGGTTTTTTTGGTAATAGCCAGCCCAACAGGTGTGAGGTGACATCTTATCGTGGTTTGATTTCTATTTCCTTGTTGATTAGTGATGTGGAGCATTTTTTCCATATACCTGCTCATGATTTCCATGTCTTATTTGGAGAAGTGTCTATTCAAGTGGTCTGCCCATTCTTGTACCAGGTTATTATTGGTTTTTTCCTATCGAGTTGCTCTTAGTGTCATATCTAAAGAACTCATCACCAAGACCAATGATACAAAACATCTGCTCCATGTTTTCTTCCAGTAGTTTTACGATTTCAGGTCTTCTGTTTAAGTCTTTAATTTATTTTTGAGTTGATTTTTGTGTGTGTGTGTACGGTGTAAGATAACTGTTCAATTTCATTCTTTTGCATGTGAGCATTCAGTTTTCCCAACACTGTTGAAGAAACGGTCCTTACCAATGATCAATGGACTTTATATGCATGGACTTACTTCTGGGCTCTGTGTTCTAGGCATTAAGAAATATCAGCCACCTACCCTGGCTGGTGTGGCTCAGTGGATTGAGCACCAGCCTGTGAACCAAAGGGTCCCAGTTTGAGTCCAGTCAGGGCACATGCCTGAGTTTGGGGCCAGGTTGCCAGTAGGGGGCGCGTGAGAGGCAACCACACACTGATGTTTCCCTCTCTTTCTCCCTCCCTTCCCCTCTCAAAAAATATTCGCCACCAGCTCGGAAAGAACTCAGAAGAGTTCAGTTGAAGCCGCCCTAGAAAAGGCCACGGCATGGGACATCACTCAGCATCATCTCCGCATTCCCATACGGACACAGTCCGCCATCAGCAAGCTCCACATGGCCCCCGCCCCGGAAGCATTCTGTGATTCTCTATGGTCCACGCCTGGTCTGCTCCACTCATTTACATTACCTGCCTGGCCCCAAGGGGCAGAAGAGTTCCTGACCCCCGTGGAGAAAAAAGTGGAGACAGGGACACGGACAGACTTGGACATAAAGAGATCACAAAATAAGTCTCAAATAATGACAATAATAGTCACGCATGCCCATCGCCATCCGACACTACACTTACTTTGTCCCAGAGACGAGTCTGCGTGCCTCACAAATGCCGACCTATTTAATCTCCTCGACATCTTATGAAACAGGAGCTCTTGTCGCCCCCACCTCACAGATGAAAAAATGAGGCACAGAGAAGCTAAGAGTCATTGCTAAGGCCACGCAGGAAGAAAGCCAAGTTTGAACCCAGTGAGGTTTGCACAAGAGTTTGTGTGCACCGCGTCATTGCTAGTTAGTTTTTTGAATGAGTATCATTTCCACCTGGTACAACATGAGAGGCAACAACCACACATTTATGTATCTCTCTCTCTCCCTTTCTCCCTCCCTTCCCTTCTCTCTAAAAATAAATAAACAAAAAAGGTACAGAGTGCTAATTTCTGCCCTCATCCCTTCTTAAAAGCATAGCAACTACACTATATTTCTTGTATCACCATCAAGGGTTTTGTTGTACAGGAACAGCAAATGTGAAGACACATTCTCGTCTTTCTCTCGCGTTTAGCTGCCAGGCTGGGCTCCTGGTCCAGCAGTGTGTCTCCTGGGGTTCAGAACACTCGGTGAATCCTTTAAAATTCTTTTTCCTGTTATAAGCATCAGAGACCTGTAATGCCTGGTGAGTTTCCAGGTTTGTGAAACACTGTTTAGATAATTGCACAGGTTATAAGACAATGGCTCGCGTGAAAATGACAGATGATTCATAATGCTGTTTACTGCTCAAGTCTTTCGGTCTGGGAGAAGTCAGTGGGAGGCATCCCCCCACCCCCGCCCCTACCCAAGGGACACTGTTACTCCTTTGGGCCAGAAAAAGGTCACTGAAAATAGAGCCAATAAGATCGAATGAAAAATGCACATAGGAAGACCGAGGTGCTGATACCTCATTTTTCAGGAGCACTTTTGATGTACCAGAGATACTTTTATATAACATTTTCTTTTGAAATAGTTCTGGACTCACAAGAAGTTGCAACATAGTACTGGGTACTTACGTAGCCCTTAGCATCCCTCAGTTGTGAGGCTACGGGCTTTCATCTTTCACAACCACAGTGCATTGCCAAAACTAGAAAACCGACACTGTTACAATGCTATTAGTTCAGATTAATGACCTGATTTTAATTTCGCCATTCATCCTTCTCCCCCCCCCCATCTCAACCATTACCACAAAAAGTTCTCTTGGGCTGTTCAGTAAGAATGACAGCAACCGCACCCTTCCCCCAACCTTACGCCCTGACTTTGAGAATGTTGTACAAATGGGGTCACACACTCTGTAGCTCTTTGCTATGAGGGGTTTTACCACTCAGCACAATGTCCTTGAGATTGAGCTGTCACTTGTACCCACTGTTTATTCCTTCTGTGAACATTAAAAAGATACTTTGTATATGTATTCACTATCATTCACAAAAGCCTGCAAGTTATAGGTTGTGACAATAATTCTATTTATAGGTGGGAAAACTGAGGGCAGAGGAGTGAAGTAACTTGTCCAAAGGCACACAGAGCGTAAATGGTAGAGATGGGATTTGAACCGAGGCAGCCTGATTCCAGAGTGAGAGTGAGAGAGAGAGAGAGAGAGAGAGAGAGAGAGAGATACAGAGGGAGAGAGTGCACACTTGGTACTAATGAAACTTGACGGCTTATTTTCCTTTTTTATAACTTTTTTATAAAGACATCCTGATCCCACTGATGGGTATATATTCAATAGAATTGAAAGTAGGGTCTTGAAGACGTTATTTGCACACCCAAGTTCACAGCAGCATTATTCACAACAGCCAAAAGGTGGAAATGAGCCAAGTGTCCACAATGTGGCACATGGAGGTAATGGATTGTTATGCAGCCTTAAGAAAGAGAAGGTTCTGTCACATGCTACAATGTGGATGAACCTTGAGGACATCATGCAAAGTGAAAGAAGGTAGTCACAAAAAGACAAATACTGTATGATTCCACCTACATGTGCTATTTAAAAACAGTCAGCCCTGGCTGGTGTGGCTCAGTGGATTGAGCACCAGCCTGTGAACCAAAGGGTGGCCAGTTCGATTCCCAGTCAGGGCACATGCCTGGGTTGTGGGCCAGGTCCCCAGTAGGGGGCGTTCGAGAGGTAACCACACATTGATTTTTCTCTCCCTCTCTTTCTCCTTCCCTTCCTCTCTCTCTAAAAATAAATAAACAAAATCTTTAAAAAATAAAAATAAAAATAGTCAAATCCACAGGGATGGGAAACAGAATGGTGGGCACCAGGGGCTGGGGGAAGGGGAATGGGGATTTAATGTTGAACGAGTACAGAGTTTTAATTTTGCAGGATGAAATAGTTCTGGAGGTCGGTTGTGCAACAATGTCAGTGTACTTAACACCGCTGAACAGCACACGCAAAGATGGGTAAAATCGTACATTTTATGGTATATGCTTATTTAGCACAATTAAAAATTAAGTGTTAAAAGAGACGCCCTGATGCGTGAGTTGGTTGCAAAGTCTGGGAAACATCATGTAGTCAGTTGCATAAGTCATCAAACAATGACCAACTGTGAAAGCCAGTGATGACTTGTAATTGTTATCACTGTAGGCACATGGTACAGCCCTGAAGCTTTCTCTGGCTTCTTTCTTAAGGTGCATTGTTTAAAAAAAAAAAAAGCTATTAAAAAATCAGCACAAATGTCTGATTGTGACGTTGAGCAATTTCACTCTTTGTCTACTCCCCCGGACCTGGGTTTGGGCAGAGTGATTTCTCGATGATTTCTCTGTAACCCAAGTCCAAATTACAAAGCTTGGTTGGATATTATATTCCATTCTCTTTGAAATGACCCCACGAGACTGGGCTGTGATTCTTGTCATTTCACAGACGACAACGTTAACATTAGGACTTTGACCCAGCACTTTGGCCTTTAAAAAAAAATAATTAATTAACTTTTAGAGAGGGTAAGTGAGGGAGAAAGAGGAGAGAAACATCAATGTGTAGTTGCCTCTTACATGCCCCCTACTGGGGACCTGATCTGCAACCCAGGCATGTGTCCTGATGGGGAATCGAACTGGCAACCCTTTGGTTCACAGGGCAACACTCAATCCACTGAGCCACACCAGCCAGGAGCACAGTATTGGAAGACACTCTAACGAACTGAGCTACCTGGCCAGGGCCAACACTGGTTTATATTTAACAAGAAACAATGATAGATATTTGAAAAGGGAGCCAGGTTCTCGTCTTCACCTCACCTGGCGGGGTCCAGACACAGGCTCCAAATTCCCTCTATGATTTCGCTCCCCTCCCCCACCTGCCTAGTTCAGGTTCACAGGAGTTAAGACTCAGTTGGAGCTGCTCCTGAGGGCTGCCCTAACTGCAGGGTGGTAGTCCTGGCCCCTCTGGTCATTTTCTTGGCCCCTCGCTTCTCACCGCAACCATTTCTAGAGGTTTCACTCTGAGTCCTTAGGTCTATAACTTACACTTTCTGGCTCTCTTTCTCTTTAAAAAATTTTTAAAACTTTTTTTTCACCTACAGTTTACATCCAATATTAGTCTCAGGTGTACAGCATAGTGGTTAGACAATCATATGCTTTACAAAGCGTTCCCCTCGATATTTCCAGGGCCCATCAGCAGACGATGGCACGTATTTTTGCAGGATGCCGCTGGCTCCAAATGCAACTCTCAGCCACCCGACGCTGCTCCTCCTCTCTTCCTTCCTGAGTTAGGAGTCTTAGGCGATGCTCAGGGTCCCAGGTCCCTTCTACACTTCCCCTACTGCCCCCCCGCACCCCTCACCCCGTCAGGGCTACACACATCCCCCAGCCGGGTCTGCGACTGTGTGTATGCGCATGTGTATGAGTGTGAGACTTGCAGGAGTGTGGGAATATCTATGAGTCTGTGTGAGCGTGCTGTTAGAGCGCATAAGTGACTGCTGTGTGCTTGTGTGTGAGTTTGCATCAGTGTGTAAGAGTGTGAACACGGGCGATGAAAAACCCACCTTCAGCCACATGGTCAGAGACCAAATTCTAGCCTGGACAGCGACCTCCCTGCTAGCAAGCAGCCGCCCCTCCCAGCTTCCCCTCCAACTGTATTAGTGGATTTACATTTCTTAAGCATTCCTGAGAGTGACATGCCCCAGCCTGAGCTGCACAAAAGGCTCAGGTACTAGGGATGGGCCCAAGAGGCTCTGCCCGACACTCTCTTCCCCTGCTGGGGGTGGGGACTCAGTCCCGGCTCACCTCCACCAAACACCCGGTCCCTGCGCCCCCTACCCCCCAATCCTCCCTTTGTGGGAATTCCCACGGCTGCCAGGTTTGAAGCTCCCAACAAGAGTTCACAGAGGCATTTGGATGAGGATGGTGAGGGGTGCAAGGGGCTGGAGTTTCTTCTCACTCTTGAGGGCAACGACCCAGAGTTTTTCACCCCCCCCCCCCCCCCCCCCCCCGCGAGCCCTTCTCAGCCTAACCTCTGCTGCTATTTTCTGCAGAACGCAAGGCCCTTCCTTGCCTGAAACCAGTCCCCGCCCCTCCCCGCTGAGTGGACAGGAAATGAGGGGCGGAGCAGGGAAAAGCCAATAGGAGCAGAGAGGCCTTTGCAGTGGTCCAGCAGGGGGCGCCTGCCTCACACCCAGGAATCCTATTCGGGCCACCACCTCTGAGATGGTCTTCCGCGCTGCTTCCTCTGTCTGTGGTCTGAGTTACCTGCCCAGAGAGGCCTCTCCTGACCAGCCAATGGGAAACAAAACCGCTCCCAAGCACTATCTTCATAACATTTGATGCCCCCCTCCCCAGAAATATTAAACATATACTTACATGTGTTTTCTTCCTCCTCCTCTAGAAAGGAAAACAGCTACGTGAAAACAGACTTTCTATGACTTGTTCAATGGTGTGGTTGGGGAGACAGTGTCTGGCTCATAGTAGGTACTCAATATGTATTTGTTTAATGATTGAATGAATGAATGAATGTCTAGGTGTGGGAGGACAGCAGCTTGGGGTAAGCTGGTGGCAATGAAGATGGGGAACTCAGTCATTACAATCCCACCAGACATATGTCTGATGTCCCTCCCAACACTTTTATCACTAACATTTTCAAGCGTCTGGTACAGTTAATAGAAATAGAGGGCAACCCTGGCTGGTGTGGCTCAGTGGATTGAATGCTGGACTGCAAACCAAAGGGTCGCCAGTTCGATTCCCAGCCAGGACACATGCTTGGGTTGTGGGCCAGGTCCCCAGTAGGGAGCACGTGAGAGGCAACCACACATTGATGTTTCTCTCCCTCTCCTCCCTCCCTTCCCCTCTCTTTGGAAATAAATAAATAAAATCTTAAAAAAATAGAAATATAGAGCAAACACTCATATACCCACTACTTAGATTCCACCATTAATGTTTTACTATGGTATATGCTATACCATATAGCATATACTTGCTTAATCCTATACTTGCTTAATCCTATGTCTGTTGACCTTGTATCTTATTTTTTAAATTATTCTTTTAATCTTCACTTGGGCATCTGTTTTTAATGATTGTAGAGAGTGAGAGACAAGGAGAGAGAAACATCAATGTGAGACAGAAACATTGATAGGTTGCCTCCCACCCATGCCCCCACCTGGGATTGAACCCACAACTTTTTCTGTATGGGGCCAGGCTCCAACCAACTGAGCCAGCTGGCCAGGGCCATCCATCTTATTTTTGACACATTTCCTTTCAAGTCACAGACATCAGTACACTTTGTCCTAAACTCTCAAACACATATGTCACTTACCACAATTCAGATTTTTGTTTATTTTTTAAGGTGAAATTCACATGCAGTGAAATGCACAAAACTTAAGCCTCCTTTTCAGTAAGTGAGTGAGCTTTGTAAGCTCAGTGAGTGAGCTTTGACAACTGTACACTCCTCCGCAACCTGAGCCCCATCAGTATGGAGGACATTTGCCATTAACCCAGGAAGTTCCCTCCTGCCAAGTCCCAGTCCATCCCCACCCCCACCTGAGGCAAGCAGCATTCCACGTTCTTCCCACCATAGATTACTTTTGCTTGCCCTGGAATGTCCCATTAAGTAGAGACAAAAGGCTTCTTTCTTTCATCTGAAGTTCGCTCAGGGAGTATCGATCTGTTCCTCTCAACTGCTGAGGAATATCCATTTTTTGAATGCAGCACAGCTTGTTTATCCTGTCTCCTGTGGATCGACACCTGGGGCTGCTACAGATAAAGCAGCTACGAACACAAACGTTTGTGTAAAAGTCCGCGTGTGACCCCGTGCCGGCGTTTCTCTTGGAGAAATGCCTCCATGTGGGATTGTTGGGCATAGAGAAGATTCTGTTCAGTATTACAAGAAAGCGTCAAACCTTTTCCCAAAGTGGTTATACCATAGTACGCTCCCATCATCCCCGAATGGGGATTCTGATTGTTCTGCATCTCTGCTTCCTTTTGGAGTTTGGGGATTGAGCCATCAATCGTGTGGTTTTAAGTTGCATTTCTCTCATGCCTGGCGATAAGGAGCAACTTTTCCTGTGCTTATTGGACATTGGTGTATCTTATGTTGTAAAGAAAACGAATGTGTAACTTCTTCTTCTAGAGGAAAGGAGTCCTGAGATATTCCAATTGCCCTCACCTGACTTTCCCAGGAGAGCAACCGTCTCCTGTGTATTAGTTTCCTAGGGTGGCTGTGACAAAGAACTGCAGAGTGGGTGGCTGAAAACTGCAGACGTTTATCTTGTCACAGCGCTGCAGGCCAGATGTCCACAGTCAAGCTGTCTGTCGTCAGGGCTGTGCTCCCTCTGAGACTCTTTCCTTTCCTTCCTCTTCCAGCTTCTCGTGGTGGCCCTCAAACCTTGGACACCGGGTAGAGAGAAAAGAAGAGAAGAAACATTGATCAGTTGCCTCCTGCACACGCCCTGACCAGGGATCAAACCTGAAACCCAGGTATGTGCCCTGACAGGGAATCCAACGTGCAACCAACCTTTTGGTGTATGGGATGACGCTCCAACCAACTGAGCCACGTGGCCAGGGTGGTCTTCCCTGTTCTTATAGAAACACCCGTCTTATGGGATTCAGGGTCCACCCTACTGCAATACGACCTCCTCGTAATGAATTGTATGTGCGATGGTCCTATTTCCAAATAAGGTCACATTCTGAGGTCCTGGGGATTAGGACCTCATCAGACCTCTTTTGGGGGACGCAGTTTAACCCGCTCCCTGAATTATGCCCCGGCTCCATCTGGAAAACAGTGATGCCTCCTGTGAGTGGTAGAACATTTCTCAGCACCAGCTCTGGGGCAGGTACTGTGCATGAGGTGAACTGTCATCTTGGCATACAGATAAGGCGTCTGACTCTTCCATGGGTAGAGAGGTCAAGTAGCTTGCTCACAGCTGGCCTGGGAACAAGGCTGTGAAACTCCAAACCTCACGCCACGCCCACGGCTTTCCCAGGGCAGTTCTTCCAGGGGCCTCAAGGTGGAGCCAGAGAGCAAACGGCTGATTCCAGCACCTGGCGTTTAAAATTCTTTGGGGCTCATGTCAAAGTTGTAAATGCGCACGAACTACCATGGTATTTTGCTAAAATGCAACTCCTGATTCAGCTGGTCTCAGGAGGAGCTAAGAACGTTCGTTTCTAACAAGTTCCTTGGGGATGTAGGATAGATGGGGCTCAATGGCTCTGTTCTAATATTCCTAATGACCACAGAAACAACTCCCCGGCTCCGTGCCCTGGCCCTTCCCCCCTTTAATGCTCACAGCCGTCTCTCGAGGCGGCTCCATGCCACAGAGCAGGAAACAGATGCAGATCTGAACCCAGCCGGTCTGCTGCACGGGACACTTCTGTAGTACAGGATGGACACTGTCCCTGGGGGACCCAGGCCAGGGCCTGGGGTGGGGGCGAGGGGGTGGGGAGAGAGGTGGGGGGATTTGAAAGTGGGGGGAGAGGGAGAGGGTCAGACAAGAACACTCCTCCACCTTGGGCTGCTCCCTCCCCCCAATTCTCACCACGGAATTCTCTCCCTCCATACACTTGTACATATATGTATATCTGTCTATCCTTATCTCTATCATATTTTAGTCCCTCTTCCCATCTTTCTACGTTCTTCAGAGACTTCCTGTATGATTCTGTCTCAGCCTCTTTTTCAAAGCTCCCCAGAGTGCAAGCTCTCTCTCTCTCTCTCTCTCTCTCTCCCTCCCTCTTTAGATCTGAGTCCTCCTTTAACAGTTTCTAGTCTCTCTGTCTTCAATGCTCTCAGGCTCTTCCCCCTCTCTCCCTGTCTGCCCCTCTCTCCTTGCAACTTCCAGCACCCTCTCCCTCGCTGTGGCCCTAGGTCCCCAAGTGTGATTTTTGTTGGCTCCAGGGCGTCGTGGTTTCGAGAAATGGAGCCAGAAGCACCCAACCTCGCTGCCCCTCAGCCTGCTGACCACAGCCAGCCTCCTCCCTGAGGTTCCTGTCAGAACCTGGAGAGGCGAATGCAGCGAGGTGTCTGGCACTCGATAAATAGGAGTTGTCATCATTATTACTATGATTACTAATAAAAGGTAAACTCACAGCCAGCCTCCCTGCAGCCAACAATTCGATACTTATCTGGTGTGTGGAATGCATGTGGAAAATACTCCCACTAAGAAAACTGAGGCCACTCCCTGACCTCGGTTTCGAGCCAGGATCAACCACCCCAACAGCGAGGCCACGGGGTGGAGGACACACCAGCGTTCTGAGCCACTCCCCATGGCACTTCTCAAGCTTCGTTGTGGCGTCTCGGAGATCCCGAGCCAATTTTGGGCACTCCAGGGGGGTATGGAATCCAGCGAGAAGCAGCTACAGTTGGGTGAGATGGAGTGCTAATTTGCTAAGTCAGGGATATAACATAAATTCCAAAGGTGGCCAGGGAGATGCAGCACCGCGCGCTTGCTCTCTCTCGGCTTCCATAACCCCGCAGGGGGCTCAGCCAGGACACTGTCCTTTCGAGGTGTGGCCTGGCGGTTTTACAAGCTTCTTTTTACTCCTCTTAGACCTTAGGTGCAGAGGCTGAAGAGCATATGCATCTTTATCATCACTGGTTTGTACAGAATGCTTTTTTACTTTACACTCCCCCCCCTCCGTTTCACAAAATGGGTAGTGTGGTTCTTATGGACCTGTAATTTTCATTTATGTAATTGGCATTAGATTATGTATCTCTTACCTTATGCACTTTTCAAACAGTGCTGTGTTTTTAAGGCCCGTCCACGTTGCTGTGTTCCTGCATCTGCCCCAACGTACCAAAGGCCACGGTGGCGCCCCGCCCCCCTGCCCCGAGGATGGAGACATGCAGGCTGCCAGCTCCCAGCCACAGCAAAGAGCACTGCAAGGCACATCCTTGCACGTGTTTCCTTGTGGGTGTGTAAGTATTCCTTTGGGCTGTGTAGCCAGGAGAGCAATTGTTGAATCAGAGACCGAGTGAGTCATCATGTAGTTCCATGAAATCGTGCCAGATCCTTCCTCAGGACTGCAGGCACCACCTGAGCGACCTACCATCTGTCTGTCTCTGACCTCACTTGACCCTCTCCGACCTTTGCCTTTTCTCCAGGCTAATGGGTGCAAAGTGGTATCTCCTTGTTGCTTTTACTTACACTCCCCTGATAACGAATGAGTGTGAACATCTTACACATTAGCTTTCGCAGTTCTGTTTCTGCACATTGCTGGCTCCCACCTTCTATCCACCTTTCTTCTGATTAATTCGCAGATGCTTTTTGAAACATAATTTAATTTTTTAATCCTCACCCAAAGATATGTCGTTACTGATTTTTAGAGAGAGAGAAAGAGAGAGAGAGAGAGACATCAATGTGAGAGAGAAACACGGATGGGAACCCTCCTGCAGGTGCCCTGACAGGGGATTGAACCTGCGACATTCTGGTGTACGGGAGGATGCTCCAAGCAACTGAGCCACCTGGCCAGGGCGATGCTTCTTGCATCCTATGGGTTCTAGTCCCTTGTCCATTTCTCACGTTACAGACAGCTTCTCCCATTCTGACAAATGCCTGTTAAGGGTCCCTCCTACCCCCCTTTAACTTTGGCTCTTAATTTTGACATAATCAAACTAAGCAATGTTTTGTCCTAGGATCTGGGCTTTTGAAGTCTTGAGAGTCATTCCTTGTCACAGAGATCCAAAGATTTCCTCCTTGATGTTCTGCTATTAACTTTCCTATATTGGTCTTTAAGACACGTGGAGTCTTACCGTCACGAGTGGATTTACAGAGGAATCTAGGTTTATTTCTTTATTTTACATTTTTTATTTTGTTTGTTATTTTATTGGTCTTTTCCCCCATTTTTAACTTATTTTTCAGCTACAGTTGACATTCAGTATTATTTTATATTGGCTTCAGGAGTACAGCACAGCGGCCAGACGTTTAAATAGTTGACGAAGTGTTCCCCTTGGTAAGTCTGGCACCCACCTGGCACCGTGAGTAGTTATTATTACAGTATCATTGACTATATTCCCTAGGTTTATTTTCCTCTGCACAGTGAGGCAGTTTTCCCCGCACCACTTACTAAGCAGACCGTCTTCCCCCTCTTTATTTGGGTTGCTACTTTATCATCCTTTATATACAGTAGATAATATTATGTTGCGTTCTCACGGACCTCTTTCTGAGCTCCTTCTTCCGCCAGTTGTTTGCTCTTGCATTAACACCACACTTTTTTTTTTTTCCAAATACGTGAATCGTGTTTTGTAGTATGTCTTAATATCTCGTAGGGCAAGAAGCTTGTTTCTTGCACCACCTCCACGGCCCTATTCTCTTGCTACTTACATCACCAGGCAGAAGGCACACCGATCCTCTCCACCCTTGGTGGAAACTGCATCCAGGTTCCCATCCCCTCCTGCTTCTCCATCCTGGAAAAGACACAGACGTGGAGACACCGTCAAACCTGCCCAGGAAAATTGGCTCAGTGTCTTAGCTCCGCTTTGAGTTCCTCGAAACTTCATTCCCCCATCTCGTCCATCTCAGCGTTCTGAAACCCAGCAGTAGTGGTCCAGGTCCTTGAGGATTTGTCTCTGTTTCAAGCCCAGTTATCGGGAGTCCATGCTGGGAGCAGGTGTGTAAGCAAGTCAGCAAAAACATAAAATAAAATAAAATAAAAAAAATACAGGCTTCTTCTTACTGCTCGTGGTCCCATCTTTATCCTGTGCCTTACATCCTCAGGAAAAAACCACCTCTGGGCACCCACATCCCAGGTGAGAAGAAGGGGGAGGTCCAAACATACGCCCTCTCTTTTCTCAGCAAAGCAAAAACTTCCCAGGGAAACCCAGCCACTAGCTTATATCTCACTGCTTAGAATCAGGTCATGGGGCCACCCACGGGCAGGGCGACTATCTTTAACTGGGTCACGTGCCACCCCGAGTAATAGTTGGCCTCCGAGAACAATGCACTGGGGAGAATCATCACCTTATCTCAATTTCGCCCAACTTGCCCCCAGCGGAGTCATACTAGTTCATCCACCTCGGCCTCCCGGCTCACACACCTTCCCGGCGAGGTCTCCTTCACCCCTGAGCCTACACCTGACCCTGGGTGGCTCTGGGCTCTGTTGTCAGGAGGCAGAAACATGGAGATGAAATGAAGAGAATCAAGCTCGCTGCTTCTCCCATACTTTTCGTCATAATTTACGCACATGTTACATCAGCACATTACCTTTAAACTGGGCAAAGAGACCTGATACTCCGCAAACGCCCGTTCGCAGTAAACGCAGGTAAATAAATTGCAGCGCATTCGTACTGCAGGCCACCCTGCGGCTACACGGGATGTTTACTCCTACAGACCAAAATCTGGAGGAACCACACAACTAAATACTGTGTGACTTTATTTAGATAGATTCCTTATATTCCTGTCAACCTATCCAGACAAACACATTTATATTTCTTCATGCAAAGCATAACTCAACTGATCTCTGCGTGTGTTTGATTTTAACAGGTTCCGGGGACCCGCCCAGGCTGTCCCCACCTCAGAGCCTTTGCCCTTGTCCTTCTGTCTGTCTGAAACAGAAGGTCCCCCGATATCCACGAGGGTAGCCACTGTCGCCCTGAAGGTCTCGGCTCAAACGCTACCCGCTGGTGTCCCAGAGCTGCCGTAACAAATTACCACAAATTTAGAGGTTTAAAACAACACAGATTTATTCTCTCACAGTTCTTGTGGTCAGAGTCTCTGCGGGTCGTAGTCAAGACTTTGTTGTGCGGGGTGGCGGCTTCCGGAGGCTCCAGGGGAGAATCCCTTCCCCAGCTATTCCAGCCCCTACAGGCCAGCTACGGTTCTGGGCTCAAGCCCCTTCCTTCGCCAGCAAAACCAGCAGTTCAGCACTAATCTCTCATTCTGACTCTCCCCACTCCCTTTTGGGATTATAATGGCCTCATCCAGAGAAGCCTTATATCTCAAGATCCTTAACTTAACCACATCTGCCAAGTCCCCTTGCCATATACGGTCTGGTCCTGTTTTATGGGTTTAGCATGGGAACCTCTTTGGGGGTGGCTGGTACACTGCCCTCCACTCCCTGCACAACCATCCAGGGTCAACAAGCTCCTTTCCCCAACATTTCTTCTCTTTTCTTTGTGCCCATTCTCATTTTATTCCTATCCTTTACAAATTCACAATTGCACCTAATGGATTTGTCTGTCTCCTTATTGTCTGTCTTTTCTGCTGGGTAAGGGAGTTCTGAGAGGCAGGGATTTTTTTTTCTGTTTGGCCTGTTGAAGGGCCCCCCGGCCTCTGAAACGTTTCTGGCACACAGCAGCCAGACGCTCGATCAATATTTGTGAAGACAAGCAGCTGGAATGGATCTATTTCTTGCCACCGAAAGAACCTCGCAGAGCAACCACAGGAGGCGGGAGGGGTGAAGGGATTTGCTCCGGGCTGCCTGGCCATCCAGGGAGTTGCAGCAGGGAGGAGACCACACACAGAGGCCACTTCTCCTTGCACACTTTATTTCTGGCCATTCTGGGAAATGTCCCCAGGATCTGATTGGAGAGATAGGAGTAGTCCACTGTCGGGGAAGGGAGACCCTGGAAACTCGGGTGACTGGAGCTTAACATCCTCAACATCCTTGGGAAGGAATGGGGCTTCTGGAAGGAGTGTCAGGTCCCTGCAGGGGTGGGAGGCCCCAGAATGCCGCCGGGTGCTGGGATGACTCATGAGTTGGCTTTGATGGTGTCCTGGATCCACTTGGTGAACTTGCAGAGGTTGGTGTAGACGCCGGGTTTGTTGGGTTTACCACAGGGGAAGTCTCCCCAGGACACGATGCCCTGTAGGGTTGTGTCGCAGACCACGGGGCCCCCAGAATCACCCTGTGGGGGAGAAAGGGAGGCACAGAGAGAAGAGGAGGTGTGGGGAGGTGGAGAGAGGGGGACCCACAGATGAAGGACCAGGCAGCAAGAGATACACAGAGATGGAGATGTAGATAGGTGAAGAGACACACAGAGAGAGAGAGAGAGAGAGAGAGAGAGAGAGGATGTTACCATTTCACCCCACATCCAATTACATCCTTCCCCACCCATTCCCCACTTCTTCACTTCCTGTCTCCCTCATTGCACCCCGCTATTTCTCTCACTCTCTGCTGCAGCCTCGGGGTACCGTATTCCTCCTACTGCACGCTCCTTCCTTTCCCCTCCTCACTCTTCACCCATCATTGACACCAACCCTTCTTGCAGGTAGACCTTGCTTTCTCCGAGAGGCAGTTCTCAGCGCCTGGAAGAGAGTTTCTCAACCTGGGCACCTTTGACATCGGGGCCGGCTAGCTCTCTGCTGTGAGAGGCTGTCCCTGTGTTGTGAGATGTTCTGCAGCGTCCTTGGCCTCCTCTACCCACTAGATACCAGTAACTGCCCTCTCTTCCCTCCCCCCTCAATCTCCTGCACAGCTCTGACAACCAAAAATATCTCCCAGCATTGTCCTGTGTCCCCTGGGGGTGCAGAATTACCCCCAGTTAAAAACTGTGAACGAAAGCGAGGCGATATGGCAAGTCTGAAAAGCCCAGTAACTGAAAGTAACCCCATGGGATGTTCTGATCGTTAAAAATAATCTTAACTGAGTGGGGTATTGCAAGAAGTCACGTCTCATTAACCCTTCATCTTGAGCAGGCTCTGCCCATTGGTTTTGTGCACCGGGGGTAAAAACATACTTAATATGCCGGAATGACCTCCTCTCCAGATCTGCAGAGATGAATGCCCTGACACCATGATGCGGGGACCCCGACATTGCTCATCGTTACCTTTTACCCCTGCAGCTCAGTAACTGTGTATATGAGACAGTAACTATCCTGCACCCCCCGTGTAAAAGAAACACGTATCTCCCCATGTTACTTTGTGTTCCATCCTAGAGATCACCCTCTGCCTTGATCTACCACTAATGGATATCACGTAATCGTCCTTAGATCTTTCCCACTGATTCTAACGATGAGAGAAACTACAGTACTGATATTCCTTGGAGCATTTTCTCGATCTTTTGAGATTTGCTTCTGGGTCTAGCTCCAATAAACTCTTTAAACCTTAGTTGAGGTTTGCAACCTCCTTCGGAGACAGAACTGCCGCTTGGACTAATTGGGGTTGCTGATCCTTCATTCTCCACAGCTAGGAATCATTCTCCTGTACTAATACTTGCCACTCTTTACTGTCATTTCTTATTTATGTTTATACTCAGTGTGAACGGCGACACAGAGCCTGGCATCAACTATAAGGAGGCCTCAGATCTGGCTCCTTCCCCCACTCGCAGACACTGTTTCAAGGCAGAAGAGCTTTGCTCCTCGGAACTTTAAACTTCTACTTTCTTGTGGCTTACTCTTCCTCATGATTTCTGGTTTAAGATCCCTGCAGAGTTTCTTCGGACAAGTCGTCAGTTAAGTGTGTTGAGCTTTAGCTCTTTGTCTGTCAGATAGGACTAATAATAGCAACACCCGAATGACCCGATCAGCTGATGCACGCGAACTACTGAAAACGGTGTGCAACCACTAGCTGCCGTCCTTACTCCACTATTCATGTTAATATTGTCGTTGTTATTATTTCTTGCCTTTAGTGGCCAAGCCCAAACCATGTGCTGGCATGAAAAAGCAATTTGTAGTCTGCATGCGAAACAAAACCAAACCCCCAAAACAAAACCACCCAAACCCAGGCACTAAGCTTGCCTTCGAGAAAAGCTAAATGGCTTGAAACGCTGCCATTCACACAAGACCTGTTTTCTTCTGATAACCCCGATCCCCACTCCTCTGTCCAGATTTGTGTGCCTCTACTGTGAAACTGGGGAACTGCCGAAAGAGTCATGTTTGTAAAATTTGGGGGGGAGCCGGTTAAGAGCTTGATAATTTATATCCCAGTAGAACCCCTGAGGGCCTGAATATAGGGGAAGGCCCCTGACTGCTGTGTCAGTTTAACTTCAATTGCTGTCGTCCTCAATGTGTATGTGACTTCCATGAGAACGCAGGGAAGCTCTGTGTTGGAGAGTAGGAGGTGTTGCTGAACATTGGCCTCCATCCATGTCTCCAGCCTCAACCCCTACCAGCCCATCTGCCCCTCAACACTGTCCCCAGGTACAGTGGCTTCTTTCTGTTCTTTGAATCAGCCAAAGTTCTCCCTGCCTCAGGGCCTTTGCACATGCTTTCCTTTCCCTTTAACCTTTGCAAGGCTGACTCTTTTGCATTATTCAGTCCCTTCTCAAATGCCACCTCTCCAGGAGGCGCTCCCAACCATCACTTTGAATATTGCTATCACTTGCTATCATAAAACTATGTTTTATTTTCTGCATAGCCCTTACCACCCCCTGAAATTACTCTATTTAGGCAGTTTCTTGGCCACATTTCCCCCCCCACACACACACACCTTTTTGCTCCTCCAGCCCTTTCACCAACTTTTTAATTGATATTCTATAGTAACAGTTCTCTCTCTCTTTTTAAAAAATACCTGGCATGGGTTTCTGTTTTCCTCCCTCAAGATGTCTTACCAGCATTTGCTAAAAAACTTCCATGCTACAAGACACATAACTGCTTGAAATTTGCCAAAATAAGTAGGCAAAACCGATATGTGAAGGGTGCCCCTTTCGATTTGATCTCTGTGCAGTGCCAACCTGCCCAACCACACAAAGCAGCCTTAAGCTCTCTCTCCATCTGCACTGTCTTACACAATAGCCACCAGCGGCAGGAGGCCGGGGGCAAGTGGAAGTGGTTTGCCCAAATCAAGTTAGGCTGTCAGTGTAAAAATCACACTGGCTTTCAAAGACTCACTATTGAAAAAAAAAGAATGTAAAATATCTCATTCATAATTATTTCATATTAATTACATTTTGAAATGATGGTATTTGAGATACATGGGGATACATATAATGTATTATGAATATTGTTAATTTCATAATAATATTGAACAATATTTCACAACCATTTATTTTTACTTAAAAAAAAATGCTGCTACTGCACGGTGGCTGGATGGCTCAGTTGGTTAGAGCATCATCCCATACACTGAAAGGTTGCAGGTTCGATCCCCAGTCATGGCACATACCTATCCCAGCCCGATGGATGTTTCTCACATCAATGTCTCTCTCTCTCTCTCTCAGATCAATGAACATATCCTCGGGCAGGGATTAAAAAAATGTTGCTACTGAAAAATTTTAAATTACATGTACGCCTGCCATTGGATTTCTTTCGGACAGCGCTGTTCCACACTATGAGCTCTGTGAGAACAGGGCTCCGAACTGATCTGGTCATCGCTGGATCCTCAGCAACTTAGCCAGGCTCCCCGTTCCATAGTTGGCACACAGTGTGTATCTGATGAACGAACAGACTTCTCGGTCCTCACCTGGCAGGAGTCTCTGCCTGCTTCATCGCCAGCACAGAACATGGTGTCGTTTATCTGTCCCGGGTAGGCCTCCCTGCACTTTTCGCGGCTTAGCACGGTGATGTTCAAGCACTGGAGGACCTTGGGGAAGTTAACTGTCAAACAGAGACAGAGAGAGTAGGACCACGATGAGCGATGAGCGTCTGAGCGTTGGAGAAAGCCGGGGAGGGGCAGAGTGCTCAGACAGCCAGGGAGAAGACTGACGTGTGGGCGAGCCTCAGGAGGGACCTGCACACTCACCCTGGGGACTGCTGGTTGTTCCCCAGCCAGATACCAAGCAGCTGGTCCCGGCAGCTGGACAGCGGGAGGAGATGTTGATGGGCTTGACGTACTGAGTCTCACGGACCCTTCTGTTCAGTTTGATGAGCATAAGGTCATTGGAGTGGGCAGGGTGGGAGTAGTCAGGGTGGGGGATGGTTGCAACCCCTTGAAACATCTGCTGCCCTTGTTCATATATGGGTGACAGGGAATGGCGGCCAAGACGGATTTTGACAAATCTGAGAAAGATGGTGCAGGTTACTACCAACCCTGAATTCTATCCCCGTATCTAATACCAACCACAGCCACGAAACTAGTCCCAACCCTGGTCCACCCCGTCCTCAACCCCAGCCCCAGCACCATCTTTATCTCCGACCCCATGTCCCACCCTCGCCTCATCTCTGCCTCATCACCACCCCGTTCCCAACCCCAACCTGAATCCCTTCCCCATAGAAGCTCCCAACCTATGCATCCTTAACCCCAAATCTGCCCATCCCCAACCCCACCTGTAACTAATCCCAGCCCCACCCTCCATCCCACACCTATTCCCAGTATCAGCTCTACTCTAACACCGCCCCAATTTCCATCCGCTTCCAATTCTAGAGCCAGCCCTAACTCTATCTCCACCCCAGACCATTGATATATGCATGCCCAGCCCCATTCCCAACCTCTAACCCAACTCTAAGCCCATTTCTAATCCCTCCCCCGCCACAACCATCAACATATGCATTCCTAACCCTAAACCCAACCCATTCCTAACTCCCATCCCCTCCCACAACCCTCTCCCCAACTTAACCCCTTCCCCACCCCACTCTTTTCTCCCAACTCCGTCTTTACTCCCATCCCCAACTCCACCCCCTCTTGCTCCTTCATCTCCAACCCATCTCCACCAAATCCTGCCTCCATACCTCCTCCCCGCTCACCCTTCCCCAGCCCTGTCCAACCCTCCTCTTGGAGCCCCACTCACTTCTTCCGGCAGTGGGCAGCTGTGAGTAGCCACTGCGGGTGCACCAACACGGCCCCGCAGTAGAGCTGGTTGGGGTTCAGCAGCAGGGAAGCCTGCCACGGCTGGGCAAGCCGCTCGCAGTCGGTCCCGTTGACGATGCGGCTGCTGCTGCTGCTGCTGTTGTCCCTCTGGGTGTCCCCTCTGGCCTCAGCCCCAAAGTCCTGGGTGCTCCCCGAGGCCCCCATGGCAGGGGAGTTGTTGCAGGAAACAAAGTCATTTGCAAGAACAGGCTCTGGGGGCAGAAAACGGGCGGGAAGGGGTTCAAGGGTGGATCTTGGACTCAGAGGGTGGGTCTTAGGATGTCAGATCCTTCCCTCTTCCCTCCCTCCCTCCCTTCCTTCCTTCTTCCTTTCTTTTTTTGGATGTCTGATTTCTGAAGGGCGCTTTTGTTGAGAAAGCGGGACCAGGGGTTTAGGGGCTGGGCCAGGGCTCTAGAGGCAGAGCTTGGAGAAGAAGTGTAGAACCTCTGGGAGGGAGCGACGCTTAGAACTCAAGGGCGGTATCCGGGTTCAGGTGGTGAGACTGGGCTCTGACTGGACCTCAATGTTCCTAGGAGTGGTTAGAGCTTCGTGGGTGGGGACAGGGGACGGTAAGAATTGGACCTTGGGGTGGAGCCAAGGGTCAGGGGGTGGAACCTGGGGACAGGTCAAGGAATAGGGCTTTAGAGGTAGGACCTGGTTTCAAGAAGTGTGGTCAGGCCTCAGTGAATCAAGTCAGGGCTGGATGTGGGAGGGGCTTGGAGCCGACTTGGGACGGACCCAAGACCAGGGTCACATGGGGGAGTCCTCCTATAACTAGTCTTGAATTTGGGAGAAAAAGTGGGGTTCTAGGACTTGAGGACAGGAGGTGGGGCCTGGCTGAAATGGGGGGAGTCATAGAGGCTGAGCCCCTCTGGGGTTGGGCAGAACCCAAGGACCCCCGACTGGAGATGTAGTCATCATTTGAGGTGTGGCTGAGAAGGGTCAGAGTTGGAGTACACAGGTGGGGGGAGCAGGATGGGGGGGGTCAAGTTCAGCTTGGGGGGCTCCGTGGAGGGGAGAGCAGGGCTGTTTTTCTGCATTCTGAACCACAAGCGTGCCTGCTGAATGCTCCTCCCACACCCACACCTACAGACACCCGCACCCCACTCCATCACCAGTCCCCCCCCAGTTTGTTCACTCGATCATACTCTTGCTGATGACCCAGAGAAGTGTTATGCACACACTCCAAGAAACACGCACACAACAGCTGTCACAGACAAGCGCACACGCAGCTACACAGAGACACGCATGGTCGTCCCAGGGACAGCCACACACAGAGCTCTGGTGCTCTGCACGCTTCCTCGGTATGCACACTCAGGGGAGGCCTGGGCTGATCTCACACCCACGCCATGTCTCAGCGACGTGACTATATGCCTCCAGTGCATGCATGTGCAGACTGCTCCCTAGACTCCAGCACACAGGCATGTTGGCCCTGGGACGAGATTACACTCAGTGGCCCCAGCATAGCACACCTGGCACCACCCCCTTCCACACAGCCACTGTCTCGGAGGGACAGCCACTTCTGCACACTCCATCCCCTGAGGCAGGGACGGCGAGTCCACACATGCAGCCCCGTGCAAACATGCAGTCACGTGTGACCACCCGTGGGCAGAGCCTCGAGCAATCGGACGGTCATCGGTGGAGCCACACAAAAGCTTGCACCCAGCCACAGCCACACAATCACACATAAGGACATGGACTCACCCTCACCCAGTCCTGGAGCCAGCCACATGCAGTCCCCCTGGGGCAGGCACTCCAGGGCCACACAGTCACCCACCGCTTCATCGTGCACACACAGAGCTCTGGTTACCTGTCACCCTCAGAGTCAGCGCTGCGATCAGGGCCCCGACCATCCACATGCAGGGGCGTCCTGTTGTAGCCATGGTCGCTGCACCTGGCGGGGGAGGCCAGGGAAGGGGGAGGCGCAAGTGATTAAGGAAACCCGTCCCCCCATTCCTCCCTTACCCCTCTTCCCAGGGCAGAGAGGGACCAGGTGGACGTTGCCCACCATCAGCGCCGGGCTGAACTTTGGGGGACTCCGCATCCAGATATCCAGCACCCTTCCAGTCCGGGCGAGGAGGAAGGACAGAGAAGAGAGCGCTGCGTCCAAGACCAGAGCCAGACGCAGAGACGCTGGTCGCTCGCAGTTCTCCTCCCCTGGCCTTACCTGCGCGTGTCCCCCAGGTAGGGGGTGGGGAGCTTGCTCCCAGCTCTGCCGCAGACTTCCCGGGCCTGCGCGGTGCTGCCGCCGCCTCCTCGTCGGCTCCGGCACCGGGCCTGGGTTATAACCACCCACTGCCGCCTGGGGCGCATTCCCGGGTAGTGAGGCGCCCTGCCGGGCCTTAGCAATCACTCCTCCGGCCTCCCCCCTCCAGCCTCCACCCCCAGAGCACCCCCCACCCAGTCCTGAAAGTCACTCCCTACCTCCCAGGCCCCGGGATGGGGAGGGGTCTCTGCTCTGGGGGTGCTTCTTGGCGCGAGGGTTTTTTTTTTCTTCCCCACGCCTTCACTGACCCTCCGTATCATCTTTCCAACCTCTTTCTCGGCGTTTTCAAACTCTTCTATCCTTCCTTCTCTCTCTTTCTGCTTCCCTCTGGGTCTTTCTGCGTCTCCTTCAGGATAAGGCGCTCACCGAGTATCACTTTTTGAGTCTCTCCCTGTCTCCCAACTTCCCTACCCCCACCCCCATCCCAGGCGGTGTCTCAACGTGTCTGTTTCTCTGTGCCAACCTCTCCGGCTTTCTGTGTCTCTCTGTCTTGCTCTTATCTGCGTCTCCACGATCCTCCCTCTTTTTAATGGTTCTGAATACTTTGTATGTCGAATATACTTTGGAATTCTCAAGTCTGCTTTAGTTTTTTAAATTATAAGTACTTTTCTTTATTTTTAAAATTTTTCTTTATTGATTATGCTATTACAGTTGTCCTGATTTTACCTCCTTTGTCCCCGTCCACTCAGTACCCCCCACTCCCTCAGGCAGTTCCCCCACCATCGTTCATGTCCATGGGTCATGTGTATCAGTTCTTTGCTCCATTTCCTATGCTGCATTTTACATCCCCACCGCTATTCTGTAACCACCTATTTGTACTTCTTAATCCCCTCGCCTCTTCACTCATTTCCGTCTGGCAACCCTCAAAACGCTCTCTGTATCCACGATTCTGTCTCTGTTCTTGTTTGCTTAGTTTATTTTTCAGATTCAATAGTTGATAGATATGTATTTTTGCCATTTCATTGTTTATAGATTTGATCTTCTTTTTCTTAAATAAGTTCCTTTAACACTTCCTATAATAATGGTTTGGTGATGATGAACTACTTCAGTTTTTCTTGTCTGGGAAGCTCTTTATCTTCCCTTTGATTCTAAATGATATCGTTGCTGGGTAGAGCAATCTTGGATGTAGGTCCCTGCTTTTCATGACTTTGAATATTTCTTGCCAATCCCTTCTAGCCCGCAAAATTTCTCTTGAGGAATCAGCTGATAGTCTTATGGGTACCCCCATTTAGGTAACTAACTTCTTTTCTCCTTTTAAGATTCTTTCTTTTTCTTTATCCTTTGGCATTTTAATTATCACGTGTCTTGGACTGGGCCTCTTTTCATCCACTTTGTTTGGGACTTTCTGTTTCCTGGACTTGCATATCTACATCCTTCACCAAATTAAGGAAGTTTTCTTTCATTATTTTTTCAAATAGATTTCCAATTTCTTGCTCTTTCTCTTCTCCTTCTGGCACCCCTATGATGGGAATGTCGGAATGCTTAAAGTTGTCTCAGAGGCTGCTTACACTGTCCTCATTTTTTTTTTTTTTGGATTCTTTTTTCTTCTTGTTGTTCTGATTGGTTGTTTTTTGCTTCCTTATGTTCCAAATCATTGATTTGATTCTTGGCTTCATCCATTCTACTGTAGTTCCCCTGCAAATTTTTCTTTATTTAAATTAGTGTATCCTTTGTTCCTAACTGGATCTTTTTTATGCTGCTGAGGTCCTCACTAAGTTTCTTGAGCACCCTTATAACCAGTGTTTTGAACTCTGCATCTGATAGATTGCTTATCTCCATTTTGTTTACTTCTTTTTCTGGAGTTTTGATCTGTTCTTTCATTTGGGCCATACTTCTTTGTCTCTACATATTGGCAGCCTCCCTGTGTTTGTTTCTGTGTATTAGGCAGAGCTACTTTGACTCTGTATCTTGGGAGTGTGGCCTAAGGTAGTAGGTGTCCTGTAGGGTTCAGTGGCACAGCCTCTCCCGTCACCCAGGCTGGGTACTCAAGGCGTGCCCTTTGCGTGGGCTGACTACACCTCCCTTTGTAGTTGAGCCTTGATTGCTGTTGGCAGGTCAATGGGAGGGATTCACCCAGGCCAGTCAGCTACAAGGACTGGCTGTGACCCCTGACCACCACTTTTTGCTCTCTGTGGAGGATCAGCTGTGCAGGGGCAGGGTGGTGGTGCTCCAGATGGTCTGTTGCTGTCTACTGAGTACACTGGCCCCTGGGGTTTCCCAGGTGGTGCAGACCAAGGTCAGCCCCCACCTGTGTTTTGCCTAAAGCCACCCTGCCTGAGCTATAAGGCAATCTGAGAAGGCTGCTACTTGTGCTGGGCTTGGAGATTCCCAGGGGAAGCCAAGCTGTGAATCTAGGCTGGCTGCTGCTAGTGCAGGGCCTGGGGCTCACTGAGGCCAGTGGTTGTTTGTTTGAGAGGATTTAGGAAGTTGTGAGGCATGAGCCAAGACCAGCCATTCATATGGAAAAGCAGCTTGGGTGGGCCCTTAAATTGGACGGGTGGAGTCTCTTGGGATCTCCAAGGCAGGCCAAACAGTGTGAGCCATGTTGATGGAGTCTCAGATATGGCACCAGCTTGCCAGCTCTGTGGGGGGGAGGATTTAGAAAAGGGACAATGGTCTCTGCTCACCTTGATGCCAGGCACTTCAGTTTCTCCCCGTATGTCACTGGTGCCTTCCAAGCTGCTACCCTGGTGCTGGAGCTCAGAGGGAGTGAGTCTGAGTAGGTGAGTCTGCGTGTAGGTTCTCTAAGAGGAACTGCTTGGGTCTCCAGCAGTTTCTTCCACCACCTCAATCCCCACTGGTTTATGCAGCCAGAAGTTGTGGGGACTTATCTTCCTGGCACTGAAACCCTGGGCTGGGGACCATGGTGTGGGACTGAGACTCCTCACTCCCGAGATATCCCTCCCGAATTTTTATCCACTACATGTGGGTGAGGGATCAGCCCATTCCGTGACTGCACCCCTCCTACCAGTCTGGATGGATATGGTTTTCTTTAATTCTGTAGTTGTCAGATTTCAATTCAACTCAATTTCTGATGGTTCTGAATGATGGTTGTTCTATATTTTAGTTGTGATTTTGATGTGGTTGTGCAAAGAGGTGAACCAAGTCTGTCTATGCCTCCATCTTGTGTCTCTGTGATTCTTTTTTTAAAAGATTTTATCCATTTATTTTTAGAGGGAGGAGAAGGGACGGAGAAAGAGGGAGAGAAACATCAGTGTGTGGTTGCCTCTCATGCGCCCCCTAGTGGGAACCTGGTCTGCAACCCAGGCATGTGCCCTGAGTGGGAATCAAGCTGGTGACCCTTTGGTTTGCAGGCAGGCACTCAATCCACTGAG
Source organism: Desmodus rotundus (assembly GCF_022682495.2). Classification (NCBI taxonomy): domain Eukaryota; kingdom Metazoa; phylum Chordata; class Mammalia; order Chiroptera; family Phyllostomidae; genus Desmodus; species Desmodus rotundus. The sequence continues at coordinate 46,835,421 of NC_071398.1, forward strand.
CCACACCAGCCAGGGCGTGTTCCTGTGATTCTTAATTAATCTCTCTACACCTCTGGGTCTCTATCTTTCCTCCCCTGCATCTCTTCTCTGTGACCCTGTCCTTTTCAATCTCTCTCTCTCTGTTGCTGGTTCTAAGTATCTGTATCTTTATGTCTTTCTGTCTATCTGTTTCCTCCACTCTGCATTTTGGCCCCAGAAGACTCAGGCCACTTTGCCAAGGGACATCCTCAACCTTTTCTGCCCTTCACCCTGGGGCTGGGACTATGAAGCAGAAAAGGGCAGGGATCCAGTCTGTACGGTGGCCCAGCTGCACAGCCAGGCGTGGGTGAAGGTGTTGGGCAGGGCTACCCGTTGCTGAAGAAACAGGCCAAGAGGCCAAGATAGGGGGGCGGGTGGCTTCTGGCCCTTTCAGAAATGGGGCACTGGGTGGGGAACCCAAAATATGTCTTCTCCCTTGCTGGTCCTAGGCCATCCAAGGTTGCCTCTCCTGACCTCTTCTCCATCCCATCTCTTTCTGTGCTCCCACAACTCTCTGCTTCCTTTTTTCTTTTCTTTTTTTAGTGTTTGATTGTTTGTGCTATTACAGAAAAATACGGAATGCTTCGCGAATTTGCACATCACAGGTGCTATGCTAATCTTGTCTGTGTTGTTCCCATTTCAGTATATGTGCTGCCAGAGTGAGCACTCTGTGTCCATCCTAACTGGGACTCCAAGTGTCTGACCCACCTAGGATGTAAGAGTCAAACGCTCACTCAACAGGTATTTGCTGAGCACCTACTGTGTGCCAGACTCAGATCTATCCATGAACAAAATGGACAAAGGCACCCGGAGATGCTGCCCTCGTAGAGGTCACATTCCTTGAAGGGAAACTCCAAGCTATCTTGCTTACTTCTGTCGCTCCTGTTGAAGGGAGGTTTTAGAGCCCCTGAGGCTGGCTTAGAGCACAGGGGGAAAATAACTTAAAAAAAATTAAATCCTGAGCCCTGGCCAGTGTGGTTCTGTTGGTTGGACCATTGCCCGTAGACCAAAAGGTCATGGGTTTGAAGGTCAGGGCGTGTACCCAGGATGAGTTCCATCCCCAGTTGGGTGTGTGTACAAGAAGGAACCAATCGATGTTTCTCTCTCTCTTTCTCTCTCTCCCTCCACTTCTGCCCTCTCTAGAAGCAATGAAAAAAAAAATGTTCTTGAGTGAGGATAAAAAAATAAAAATAAAATTCTGAGGTTTATTTTGACGATTATGAGGAATATTTCTTGTGTTAAAGCGACAAATCCAGCAACCTAGTACTTTCTTAGTCTTTTAAGTTTAGCTTACAAACCTTTTCATTTCAGATATGTCTTAACACACTCTCATGGGGTTTTTTAATAATAAGTTTGGTCTGGTTTACAAACTAGGTACTGTATCTTCAAACGTCTTAAACTACGTTTCTAAAACAAACACATCCAATCCCTTCTGGAAGTCTTTCAGTTGTTAGACAAACCTCCAACATTAAAATACACTTTTACACCTCTGTATGTCACATGTGTAAAAATGACCAAGGCTGCTTTTTTCAAGTTTCCCCACACTGGATGTAAAGTTGGTATGACTCCAACGGAAAAATCACAGATCAATGACACATTTCAAGCTGAAGTCACAAGGCTGTCCCTATAACAAGTACCATTCTCTTAAACGTACAAGCACCCTTAGCACCAACTGTGCAAAGATTCTACTTCAAAAACCATTCATGTTAAAGACTGGGCCTTTAAATATTTCTCTGCTAAGTTTGAAAACATATCAGAATTGAAAGAAGACTTTCAGTGGCAGAGCAGTGAAGAAGGCTGCTTCCTGCCACTCAAATCCTGACTTGGCCACCAGTACCTGTGAGGCGTTGGGCCAACAGGGGAGCCTCTCTGAGCCTCAGTTTCCCTGCCTGTCATCAGGGAACATAATGGTGGCTCGCTCACAGGCTTGCTGTGAGGATTAAATGAGTTAACTTGTACAGCCCTTAGAACAGTGCTCGGCATGTGCTAAGTAAGTGTTTTATTATTATTATTTTTATTATTATTATTATCCATTAAGGGAGAAAAAGAAGGGAAGTTGGTTTTGGCCTGGACATTGATGGATTGGGTTCCTCCTGGCAATCCGGGTGCATTTCATGGCCCTAGTTTTCATTTATAACTTGTAGAGGGGGTTGGTCAAGGCAGGCCCAGAACCTTCCTGTGACTCAACATTTCCATGGACTCATAAAAGGCAACCACTGCCTCCTATTACATGCCCTTGATAAAAGTTTGTATTTCCTTGGTCCTGAAGACATTTAAGTGCTTTTTCTCCAACTCGAAAGATCTTTGGAACTAAGGGTCTCTGTTCTTTTCAAATGCCCCCCCTGTCTTGGGACCCCATCATCCTTCCATCAAAAATGACACAGGATTGACTTTGTTCAGTAACTGTCAGTTTCATTCTACTCTGTCCTGGGCAAAAAGAGCCCGCCTTAAATATTTGCCAAACGAATGGGTTGTCTTCTCTGATCCTCCCTCTGTTCCTAAATATATCTCTGCTCTAACCCCAGCCCCACGCAGGGCCCTTTATTCCCTCTCTCTGGGGAGCTATTATCTGTCCCACTCACCTTCTTTGGACGACATGTGACTTAGATGTTATTTTTGTCTTCCTTGGGGATGGTGCAGTGCTGGGTGGGGGGCAGTGTAAGAGAAGGGTGCCTCTTTGAGGACAGGCACAGCCCTGGGGTTTGCGGGGTTTGCAGAGGGGTGTACCTTGGTTTGGGTCACGTGTGGTGCATGTTGGTGGGAGAACCCCAGAAAGCACATGGAAGCCTGGGTCCTCACCCAGCTCTGCCCATCTGCTCCCCTCATTTCTTTGAGGGCCTTCAGTCTCTCCTCCTCCCTGCCCATTCCTCCCACCTCAAACGGACCCCAGTGAGATCTTCCTAATAGCTGGATCTGACCTCCTCCTTCCTTTCCTCAAGGTCCCCAGGGTCAAGGCCAATTTTTTCTGCCTGGCATTCAAAGCCCAGCACCATCTTCCACTGACCTACATTTCCAGTCACGTCCCCACTTCTCCTGCTTCAAGCCCCAGATGCCACCATCCTGAGCCATGTGCCATCTCTGGGCACACCCCCAAGCTTTTCTACAGGTTGTTCCCTCTGCGAGAATGCCATCCACCCAAACTTTTCCTCCAGTGAATTCATGTTCAGCCTCCCTTCCCCAGCACCCCAGCTCCAGCCCCAGCTCAGTCCTCATCTTCTCTCCATGCACCATCGCCTTGACCTCCTTCTGACCTCCAGCCTCTCCTACCTGGTCCATCCTACACATCTCCAGTGCTGCTCCTGCTCACAATGCTTCCATGACTCCCCACTGCTGTTGGGAGGAAGTCCCAGACTCTCAGCCTGGGGTTTGAAGTTGACCTGGTTCTGGCTATTCTCTCCCGTCACTTTTACTACACGCAGTGTCTCCTAATCCTCTCACCTTCCTGCTTTTACCTCTACGAAGCGGGGTTAGGGGAGAGAGCCACCCCTGAGGGCCAGCACAAGGTAAAAGACTCAAGGACATCTCCCTGGAGCAGGAAATTTGTCAAACGAGGCTGTTGAAATAACGAGGAATATCTCGGTTTCAGGGCAGCAGAAGTGGGAGGAAAGCAAAAAGCATCGCCAACAGTGAAATTCCCTCTTTATTGAGCAGGCAGGTGTGCCAGACACCAGTGCACATGTCTCAACGTGGTGGAGACTTTGAACCCTCCCAATGGCAGCCACTGCTTTATGAGGAATTTAGTATTATTATCCCCATTTTGCAGATGAGAGTCTGCACAGTGAAGGAAGGCACTTCCCAAGGGTGCATGAGTAGCAAGGGGCAGAGCTGGGATTGCAACTCAGGTTTTTCCAGACTCGTGACCACTTCTCTGTAAGCAGACAGCAAGCCCATGGGCTAATCAGGCAGAGAGGGCTGTTTGGAAGGGGTTTTCCTGCATTCTCTTAGTGGTGGGGGCAAGACCTCAGCCTGTGTCCCTGCTCACCCCCAGGGATGCAAGCATGCGGCTGGGGTAAAATCAGGCAGAATTAAGCATGAAGGGTCGGACCTGGGAAGGTGAGGGGAAGGCAAGGTCTTGGTCAGAGATATTTTAGAGCCAACAAGTGGGGATCGAAGTCAAGAGTTGGATGTCACGTGTGAGAGCTAGTTGCCCTGTATGACTTTTTGGATCCACTGGCAATATCGGCAGACATCGGTGTAGACCCCAGGCTTCTCCTTGGATCCGCAGGGGACGTTGCCCCATGATACAAGGCCTCGGAGACGGTCCCCACACACCAGTGGACCCCCGGAATCACCCTGTGGGAAAGAGGGAGAGAGTCAGAAATGCAGGGAGAGAAAGACACGGAGACAGAAGGAGACACGGAGACACATAGAGAGGGAAAGACACACTCGCAGATGGAGAGAAATACTCAGGGATAGACAGACGGACAGACACACACTCACAGACAGGGAAATAGAGAGACCAAGGGAGAATCAGGAGCAAGGAGAAACAGAGAGAACACCAATATCCAGAGAGGCATAGAGAGAAAAAGAGAAAAGAAAAGAATAAAGGTAAGAACAGAACAGAGTCTGACAGGTCCTGGAGGTGGGGAGGGAGTGAGGGGGTTGGAGAGAGAGGTGTGCCTGCTCTTTCTTTTCATCCAGATCACGTGTTATCACTTTATCGTGGTCTCTGTTTCCTTCTTGGCTAGTCCAGAGCCTTCACAGTAAGTTTTGGCATGAGGTAGGGAGACCCACGGACAACCGTGGAGGAAACCCAAGGTAAAGGTATCTGGCAGTGGGGGGTGGATCCCCTTCTCTCCTGGGTGGGGGTCCCCCTGCTCCCCAGCTTGGCCATATCTGAGCAGGACTTGTAAAGTCTGTGTCTGAAGGACCATTCCCTCATGCATCTGCCTCCATACTGTGTCTCTCTAGTTCTCGATCTCTCTCTCCATCTCCATCCTTGTCTGCATTTCCCGTCTCTGCCGGGGTCCTTGCTTCCCCACCTGCTCCTGACGGTGTCTCTGCGTGTCAGACTGACTCTCTCACCCTTTTCATGCCTCAGAGTCTCTCCCAGTGTATCACCGTTAAGTTCTGTTTGGGTCTGTGTGTGGCGCTCTCTTCCTGTCTTGGTCTGTGTTTCCGTGTCTCTGTCCTTTGCTATGTAACTGGCAGGTCCCGAAATCCATCTCACCTGGCAGGAATCCTTCCCATACTTCTCATCCCCTGCACACACCATGTTTCCGGTGATCTGGCCAGGGTAGGCACGCTCACACTCCTCGTGAGGTACCAGGTGGATGTATGCGCACTGGATGGTGTTAGGAAAATCACCTGACGAGAGACAGGGGCCAGGCTCCATTCACAACCCATCCTCCCCACATATTCCGCAGCCATCCTCCAACATCTACAATTCCTCCCTCCCCTGTTGGTTCTCATTCCCCACTGGTTCGCTTCTCCCTATTTGTACTTCTTTTTACAACCCATTTCTATTGGCCCTGACTCCTGATAGGTCCCTCTTTAGGTCATTCTTCTCCCCCATTGACTTGTCTTTCTCACTGGTTGCCTCTTCTTCGTGAGTCATTTTCTGTTGGTTTTTCCTTTTTCCTAGGTCTTGCCTCCACTTCTCTCTCTTCCATCGATCCCACCTTCTCCAGTAGTTACAGCTGACCTCTAGACTCTCTTCCTGGAGTAGTGACCTCCTCTATTACACCCCTTTGTCCTTCATTGGACCATTCTTCCCCTTGGTTCATCCTGATTGGTCACCATTTGACCATTAGTGTTTTCCTTACTGGTCCCCTTTTCCCCATTGGCTCTCTCCTCTTATTGGCCCTTCATCAATGCTTCCATGGTCCACCTCCCTCATTGGTCCTTTCCTAAATGCCTGCCCTCTCCCATTGGCTCTACACTTCCATTGGTCCTTCATCTGATAGTCCACCTTCTTTTTTTGGCCCTTCACTTATAGGCCCACCTTCAGTGGTTCCTGCTGATTTATTGGACTGTTTCTTCCTCTGGTCTTTCCCATCGTGACTTTTCTTGACTATTCACTCTTCTCCAGTGGTCCTTCCCCCATTAACTCTCTCTACCCATTCACTCTCTCAATTCGAATTCTTTAGTTGGCTCTCCTGCTTTATTAATCTCTCTTCTTTCATTAGTCCCTCCTCTGCTTATCCCTTCTTGGTCATCAATTCATCCTGATCGGTCCCCATTTGACAAGTGGCCTTCTTCCTCATTGGTATCTTCCCATTGACCCTTCATCTTATGGCCCATCCACCCCTACCATTCGTCTACTGGTCTACTTTCTCCACCGACTATTCACTCATGGGCCCAACTCCCATATTTGCCATCCCTCCCCATTGACGTTTCACCCAGTGATCCATGGTCCCATTGGTCTGCATCATTGGATCACCTTTATCTTTGACCCTACCTTCCCTATGACCCATCACCCATTGGCCTTCCCCCTCCCCCACATTGTCCTTGTCCCACTGACCATATTCTGTCTTGCCCCAGCCTAGGATGTGGCATCTGGTGTGGCTGGACGAACAGTCTCTCTCCAGGGCCAGCGGCTGGATGCGTTCAGAGAGATTGGCTGGGCGCTTCAGGCGTAACAGCATGATGTCCTGGTCGTGAGTGGCAGCATTGTAGCCAGGGTGGACCACGGTTCGGACAACAGAGCTCTGCTCCTGGAAGTGCTCTGTTTCATAAATGTTGTGCTTCCCCAGGTAGACCTGAAGATTCCTGGGAGAGAGGAGGGCTGGGTCACACCTTTAGCTCTTGGGCTGCATTTGAGGCTCCAGATGGGGCCACGGTGGGAGGGGAAGAGAGCCTGGTACCCATGAACTATCTGGCCTGTTTCCCTTGGTCTGTTCAGCTCAGTAAATGACAGTTCTATCCTTCCAGAATAAACTTGGTGACTATTCTTGGCTCTTTATTTCATGCCTCACATCAAAGTTGTCCAGAAATCCTTTTGTTTCCCCAATGTATATCCACAATTTGATTACTTCTCATCTTCTGCACTGCTACCATCTTGCTCTGAGCCAACATCATCCCTTACTTGGACCATGGCAGTAGCTACCTCATGGACTCCTTGCTTCTGCCATTGGCCCTCTATAGCCTATCTTCTGCAGAGCAGCCAGAGATGTTTTAACAACACAAGCCAGTTCTGTTCTTTGTCTTCTCAGAGTTTTCTGATAACTCCCGTCTTACTCAGAGTAAAGACCAAGGTAGTCACCATGTCCCACAAAGTGCTGCCCATCACCTCACAGGTATCTCCTCCCACTCTCCCTCTCTCTTCTTCTGCCCCAGCCACACTGGTTTCCCTGCCTTTCCTTGAATACAACAGTCATTTTCCTGCCCCAGGGCCTTTGCACTAGCTGTTTCCTCTGCCAGAAACTTTTCCCCCCAGATATCTGCATGGCTCACCCCTTTACCTCCTTCAAATGTCACATCCTTAGTGAGGCCTTTCCTGGTAACCCAATTAAGATGTAAATATCCACCTTAACAGGCAATTCCTATCTCCCTCTCCTGTTTTTCTTTCCACCAGAAACCCTATCATTATTATTTTATGTATGAGGTATATGCTGAATATTTACTTGTTTTATTGTCTCTTTTCCTACCATAGCATCCGTGCCCAATAGCACCGTGTGCAGTGATGAAAACTTCTCTATCTGTGCTGTCTGACACAATGATCAACACCCACATGGTGTTACTGAAAGTAGCTCATGAATTTGAAATTTCATTCCATTTTTATTAATGCAAATTTAATTAGCCATATGTGGCTGATGGCACAGCTCTAGAACATCAAGGTGGGGTTTTTGTTTTGTTCAGATACAACGTCCTCAGTGCCTAGACCAGTATTTGGAACATGATGGATATTCAGTATATATTTGCAAAATGGATCAAAGAGCCACGTCCTTGCTCAAAAGCCTCCTGGATCTCCCCATTGCCCTCAGAATAAAGCCCAAGCATCTCATCCCGCCATTCTCTGCCCGCTTTGAACTGGTAACTCTCCAGACTGTTCTTACTTCATGGCCTTTCTCCTTGTGCTTCCTCTGCTCCAAATGCTCTTCCCCCAACTTCCCTTGGCAGCTCTTCCTTATTTTCCATGCCTCGGCTTGAATTTCATCCCATCCATCGGCAGTAGGTACCTCTGCTCTTTTCTCTCGGGGAGCCATCCCTGTTCTCCCCCTTCACTGGATTTATGGTAATTTGCAATTGTATGATTTTTTTCAGGGGCTTGTTGGTTAAGGAACAGTCTTTCTGTCCTTATGTCCCCAAGGGCAGGGTCTCTCCTCCACTCCTGACTCCCCACTGCCCAGCTCCAGTCTGGACCTTAGTGGGTGCTCTCAGTCAGCAGGCTCCGAATGAATGAGGATGGTGGGAGTCAGGCCAGTTCTCCCTGAGCTTGGGGGAGACCATACTGGGGGTCCTTGAGTCCATGACCCTGCCTGACAAGACCCCTCCCAACAGTGAGGTGAGGCACCTCTTGCTTTCCACACACTTGAATTGTCCCTTGTCATTTCTCTGAGCCTCGGTTTCCTCACTGCAAACTGGGGCCAACAGACCCTTATTGTGGAATTCTACCCAGGAAAAGGCATTTCACTGCCTCACCGGGCACCTGGCCTGCAGTGAGCATTGAACAGTGGATGTCAGCCTAATGTGGTTGTTAGTCTCCTGTGGATTTGTCCCTGGCCCCCTTCGCTCCTCTGTCTCTGCTCACTTTTTGGGTGATTTCATCCCATCCCATGGCTTTAAATATCACCTGCTTTGCTGATGACGTCTAAAATGTTTACGTCCATTTCTGACTTCTCTTCTGAGTACCGGTGGCCAACCTGGCACTCTTCTCGGACATCTCTCAGGTATCTCAAACTCATCTTGGTGAAAGCAAAATGTCTGATGCTCCCCCGCCCACATCCAAACTGTTTCTCTTTCCCTCTCCCCTGACTCAGCAAAAGACACAACCAAACACCCAGTCATGCAAGTCAAACACTTGGAGGTCAGCCCTGTGTGCTCTCTGTCCTTTTCCCATCCCACATCGCCAAGTCCCGCTGGCTCAGTCTCAAAATAACTCCCAAGGTTTCCACTTTTGTCCATCCCCACTGCTAGCATGCTGGTCCCAGCCACCATTTTGGAGCCCCGGACAACGGCAACAGCCTCCACATTCATCCTTTCACCTCCTTTTGCCCAGGCCCCTTCCCACAAGGTAGCCAGAGTGCTTTTAACAATGAAATCAGACCTTGCTGCTTCCCAGATAAAAACTCTTCAGTGACTTCCCACCGTACCTAGAATTAAATCCATCTCTCTCAACAAGACCCCAGTGAAAAGAAGGTCAATTCACAAAAGCAGCAATTCTGCTCAATTTTTTCTCTGTTGGACCCCCAGGGCCTTAAACAGTGCCTGGTAGATATTTAATGCTCAATTAAATGTTGGTCAAATGAGACTGGTTATCTGGTGACCTCACACGGCGGGGGGGGGGGGAGGGGGACAGGGGGATGTGTATGTCACGTCATGCCTGAAGTTTGCAAGATGTCGGTGGGATCCAATTGCAACCACTCCCCACCCACAGCGTGGAAACTCACGGTTTTTTGCAGTGGGCAGCTGTGAGGACCCACAGCGGGTGAATGAGGACCCCTCCGCAGAGCAGGCGGCCTGAGTGGTAGAGGGCAGCTTGGTAAGGGTGAGACATGTGTTCACAGGGTCCGCCATGCTGCACCTTGTCCTTCAGCTCTGCCTGTACTGAGGGATGGAGGGTCTGGGTCAGAGAGGAGGTGCAACCCCCAGGGTGACCCCGATCCTGTCTTAATCATCAAGGTTATCACCGTCCCCACATCCAAAGTTATCCAGTACCATCCCCAAAGCCAATCCCATCCTCCATCTCTTCCCCATCTTCACTCCCACCTCCCACCCCCTGCCCTGTCTACATGCCCATTACTCACTGAGCCTCCAACATCTTCCTTATCCCAAACCCACCCCATCTGTGACTCCCATATCCATTTCCAATTTCTGCCCCATCAGCAATACCCACCCTGTCCCTAAACCTCCCCAGCCCCTTCCCTTTCTTCCCACCTGCCACAATCAGAACCAGTACTGCAATCAGCGTCTGCATGGCCGGTCCTGGGAGGGGAAGCCAAGAGCTCCATCAGTCCCTATCTCAGACCCCACCCAGGCCTCTCCCCGCTTTCTCTCCTCCTCGTTGGTTCCCTCCTTCGTGGCCTGCCTTGCTCTCCCAACCCTTGACCTCTGATCTTTGCCCAGCCTTGTAGTCTCTTGTCCCCTTTCTTCCATCTAAGGGTCCCTTGAAGGCAGGTGAGAACCCAGCACTGCATGGGGTAGTCCCAGGAGCCTCTCACTGTAAGAGTCTCATGAAGTCTTTCTACTCCTCTTGGCTCTAGTTTGCCTGCCTGGGAGCAGGGAGGGCTGGCCTGGGAGATCCTTGATGGTGTCTCCTGATGCATTTTCCTCTGCACCTTGGCTCTGAGCTCACCTGTTGCTCACCGCCCCCCACTTGTAGGTTCTGGGGTGCCATGTGGTCTTACCTGCTGGGGGCCACTGCCTACTGGCCCAGGGGTTCTTGGGTTGGGGGCAGGGACAGCACGTGTCACAGGCAGATGAACAGGGAGACAGAGTCAGAAAGACAGGAAGCTGAGGGAAGAGAAGGGATTGGCAAAGTAGTGAGAACTCCTAGGAAGGAGAGAGAGAGAGACAGAAACAGAAAGAGAGATCGAGCAGAAGATGCAGGGGCCTCAGGGGCCCAGGGCAGCAAACACTGCCTGACAGATAATGCAAGGCTCTGGGCCTCCCTGGAAGAGGCTGGTCTTGTCCTCAGAGGCTCCTGGTGCTTCCTTTTTAACCCCTGTCTCCCCAGGTCCCTGAGGAAACTGCCCCACCCTTTTCCTCCTCACCAAGCCTCCCACGCACATTCCTCCCACCCCCATAGCTCTGCCCCTGATGACCCCTGACCCGAGCTTCCAGGAAAGGAAGCACTGGTCCCTAAGTGCACTGGGGGCCCAGACTCCGGGGTCTGAGGGAGGAGGGGTTGGGGGCCTGGGCTCCTGGGTCTGGGGGAGGAGGGGGTTGGAGGCCTGCACTCCTGGGTCTGAGGGAGGAAGGGCTGGGGTCCTGGGCTCCTGGGTCTGGGGGAGGAGGGCCTGAGGGTCTGCACTCCTGAGTCTGAGGGAGGAGGGGCTGGGGTCCTGGAGTCCTGGGTCTGGGGGAGGAGGGGCTGGGGGCCTGGGCTCCTGCGGCTGGGGGAGGAGGGGCTGGGTGCTGACTCCTGGCGGTGGGGAAGGGAAAGATGGAAGCTTGCCCTCTTTAGTCCTTGGACATCCACGTCCTTGAGCAAGAAAGTGTCTGAGGACCAAATGCAGGCCTCCTGGGAAAGTGACAGTCACCCTGGCCTCCAAGGACCCCACCACCTCTGTCTGTGGGTGCTCAGGACCCACAGATCCTGGAGCCCTGGGAACCAGGCAGCATGGGTTAGCTGGGTTGGGGTGATTCACGCACCTGCCTTAAGTCCCTCTGTGGGTGCTGACGACCTCCTTGTCCCCACGAGAGAGTGAGCAAGCTAGTGAGAAAGCATGTGTCACCCAGCTGGCACTCGACCCTGCCCCAGGCTGGGGCGCAGGCCCAGGCACTGTGGGGACAGTCAGGCACTGGGAACAATCAGGCTTTGTCCGCCCCCAGCAGCCAGTGCCACGCTCCTGGCAGCTCCGTTTCCCAACCTCCCTTCCAGAAAGGCGGGTGGCAAGCGGCTGCGTCAATAGTTCCTCTTTATCCCTGCCTGACAGTCTTGCGGCTGTCTTTTGATTGTCCACCCACTTCTGCCCCGATATCAGGACTCCTGGCCCTCCCAGACGCCCTCCTCCCAGTTGGCCCACCTCGGAGGTCTCCGTCCGCTTGCTTCCCTGGCCCTGGTGGGGTGTCTCCCTGCCGGTCTCTTTCTGGATGTTTCTCGGCGTTTATCTCAGTGTCTACCTGTGTCTATCTCTCTGCCTCTTTCCCCATCTTTTTCTCTCTGTCTGTCCTTCCCCTTGATTCTCCGAGTCTCCAAATCTCTCTCTACTGATCTTCCCTTATCCCAGCAGAAGCGCGCACATGCGCACAGAACGTCAGGTTCCTGCGGAGCTAGAAGGGGAGACAGTGGGGGGTGGGGGTGGGGGTGGGGGGCTGGGGAAGCTGCGGGGCCGCGGGGGGATTTGGGCACTTGAAATTCAACACCTAGGGAGAGACGTAGAAATTAGCAGGACTGCAAGAAAAGTTGAGCGCGACGTGCGAGTGTGGAATAGGGGGCTCTTGGGCTACGGAGGGACCAGGGAGGATGTGAGTTGAGAGGTCCGTGCGCGCCGGGGAAGCTGGTGGCAGCGGTGTGGGCTGAGGATCGAAGGCGTGCGTGGCTGAGTGGGAGGAAACTCGGGTGGGTATGGTGGTCACAGGGACCGGGGAGCAGCAGGGCGTGAGAAGGAAAACGGGGGCTTTCAGGAAAGTCGTTTGCAATGAGGGCTTCTGATTTTATTTTTCCGGAAAATTAGAAAATATTTTATTTTATTTTAAAAAAATATTTTATTGTTGTTCAATTACAGTTGTCTGCGTTTACTCCCCACCACTCCCCCCCCCACCCCAGCCAAACCCTCCTCCCTCCCTTGCTTCCACTCCCCCTTGGTTTTGTCCATGTGTCCTTTAGAGTTGTTCCTGAAAACCCTTCCCCCCTCCCCCCCATTATCCCCTCCCACCTCCCATCTGGTTACTGTCACATTGTTCTTAATTTCAATGTCTCTGGTTATATTTTGCTTGCTTTTTTCTTTTGTTGATTAGGTTCCAACTAAAGGTGAGATCCTATGGTATTTGTCCCTCACCGCTTGGCTTATTTCACTTAGCATAATGCTCTCCAGTTTGATCTTAATAATGTCTGCCTCGACACCGGCTTGGGCCTGGCGCTCCGTTTTTTCCTGCATTAAAGCTAATTGTTGCCACCTTTTCTTGGCTCCCGTCACTCCCGGATGAAAACCAATTTGGCATCATTCAATGTGCTCTTTGGGGTTGCTGCTTCCCTGCCCTGCCCCTTCCCTCAGGCCCTTCACTTGCTGAACTCAGGACCCACCATCCTTCCAGACAGCTGGCTGGATCCTCAGTCCCCATCCCACAGCCCCTCTCCCTGTGTGGCTCCCTCCTCTCCATCCCCACTTGCCTGGCCTCAGCTCAGACCGCCCATCTTGCCCACATGGGCCATCACCCCAGGCTCTTCCCCCTCCTCTGCACCCTCCACTCGACCTCAGAGGGTTCTTTTTGCATCCAGAACTGACCCTGTCTTTCTCTCTCCTGCTCACAACCCTGCCCTGGGTCCCCCACCACCCTGGGGACCAAGTCCTAACCCCTCAGCCTGGTGTTGGAAGACTTCAGCATCCAGAACAGTGCTGGCAAGTGGAAATATCATGCCAGATACACGTGCACTTTTAAATTTTCTAGTAGCCACAATTAAAAAAAAAAGAAAAAGTAAAAAGAAGCAAGAGTTACTACCAACCTGTACTTCTCAATCCCTTCAGCTTTTTTACCTAGTCCTAGTCATGGGGATGTAAAGTAGAGCATAGGAAACATAGTCAATAACATTGTAATCAGCCCCCGCTGGTATGGCTCAGCGGATGGAGCTCTGGCCTGCGAACCCAAGTGTCGCCGGTTCAATTCCCAGTCAGGGCACACGCCTGGGTTGGGGGCCAGGTTCCCCAGTGTGGGGCGTGTGAGAGGCAACCACACATTGATGTTTCTCTCCCTCTCTTTCTCCCTCCCTTCCCCTCTGTCTAAAAATATTTAAAAAATAATATTGTAATCACTCTGTATGGTGTCAGATGGGCAACTGGAAATATCAGGGGGCCACTTTGGGGGCCACTTTGTACAGTATATGACTGTCTAACCACTGTGCTGCGCACCTGGAACCAGGACAAAATAATATTGAATGTAAACTGTAATTGAAAAAAATAAAATTAAAAAGAAGAGATGAAAACCTCGAAAAAGAGAGTGTATTTTAATGGTTCGTTTACCTCAACACATGCAAAACATTGTCACTCCAACATGAAATCAAAATAGGAAAAATTTAAAGAGAGTGTGCTTTCTCATTTTTTGCACAGCGAGTGCTGGAGACCGGATGTGTTTTTTACACCTCAACAGCGTGTCTCAGTTGGGTTTTGCCACATTTCAAGTAGTCGCGAGCCACGGCCGCGGCAAGTGGCTACCATGTCACCCGGACCTGTGCCTACTTCTGCCTTTGTGCTCCAGCCATGGAGGTTATTCGAAGTTTCACTGAACCATGCCATGCCCTCTGACCTCTAGGCCTTCACCCATTCTATTGTCTCTTCCCAGAATGTTCTTCTTACAACTGGTCCTTCAAGTCTGCTTAGATATCACCTCCTTCAGGAAGCCTTCCCTGAACACCACCCAATTCCCACTCCCTTGCGGTTGGGTTAGTCACTCTGTTATCTAGATTCCCCCAGCAGGTCCCTCCCTCAAGCCACCCTGCACCACGACCATCTGGACGCATGTCCATCTCCCCCAACCCCCACTGGACCACAGGCTTGGTGAGGACAAGCACTGGAGCTGACTCACTCCTGTGTCCCATGCTCTCGCACCGGACCTGGCCCAGCGGAAGCCTTAGGAAATGTTGACCAAATGACTAAATGACTTAATTATGCCCACTCCTATTTTGGAGATAAGAAAACTGAGACACAGAGAGATGAAGTTAATTAATTGCTCAATGGCAAACACCCAGGAAACGGTGAAGCCTAAATGGAAATTCAGCTTCCAACATGCTGGTGGATTTGAGCTATTCTTCTTCTTTTTTTTTTTAATTTTTAAAAGATTTATTTTATTTATTTTTAGACAGAGGGGAAGGGAGTGAGAAAGAGAGGGAGAGAAACATCAATGTGTGGTTGCCTCTCACATGGACCCCTGGACTGCAACCCAGGCATGTGCCCTGAATGGGAATCGAACCAGCGACCCGGGATTTGAGCTATTCTTGGAGCCTGCACCGGGTCTACCTTACTGCCGTCTGGGATGGGTGGATTTAGGAGGAATAGCTGAGAGCCGAGGGAGGTGGTTGGCAGTGGGGAGTGGAGGAAACTCTGAGAGAATTAAGTCCCCAATTCCGGGGACTTGCCTTTGACCTTCCGGGATTTGTCACCACCCCATGCCACACATGCTTAATCACGGCATGTTTTTCTCCTAGTTGACACGCTCTGGGAAGTTTTAGAAAATGTTTTATAAGAAGCCCTGGCTGGTGTGGCTCAGTGGATTGAGCACTGGCCTGTAAACCAAAGGGTCGCTGGTTTGATTTCCAGTCAGGGCACATGCCCGGATTGCGGGCCAGGGGGCCACGTGAGAGGCAACCACACATTGATGTTTCTGTCCTTTTCTTTCTCCTTCCCTTCCCTTCTCTCTAAAAATAAATAAATAAATAAATCTTAAAGAAAATGTTTTGTAAGAAAACCTATGAGAGCGTAATCAGGAAAAAGTGGCCCAAGTCCCAAACAATGAAAAACCGACACTCGCTGAAGGCTCATTCTGTGTCAGACAGTGTGCTAGCCCTTTCTGAATATTGTTCAGTCTCTGTGGCAGCCCTGGGAGATAGCTGCTACTTCTCTTTATTTCCAAGGTGAAGGAACAGGGAGGTAATGTGCTCAAAGGCTTACAGGAGCCAGAGCTGGGATTAGAACTCACAAAGCTCAGTTTCTAGAACCAGTGCCTTTAACTATTGTGCTATCCTGTCTACCCAAAGAGAAATAGAGTTGTTTTTAGGAATTCAACAAGAGCACTACCTGAAGTCATTGCAAAGCAACCCACCTCCAGACTCGTATAAAGAAGCTGCGGAGGAGCCAGGCCAGGTGCCTCCTGCCGCACTCGGTGCAATGGCTGTGTTTTCTCACTTTTTAAAACTTTGGATGGAATATTGATTTCGGGTGGCATGCTGGAGAGAGGGGAAGTTGTTGGAGCTTCATGGGGGTGGGTGGCCCAAAACCCCAGACATTCCTTCAACTAGTCGCTGTCCAGGGGAAGGACAAGGCTGAGGGCCTGGACCTCTGGGTCTGAAGGAGGAGGGGCTGGGGGCCTGGACTCCTGTGTTTTGTGGGAAGAGAGGTCTTGGTTTTCTCTGTGCAGATTGCTGTTGTCTGCAGAATTTGCAGTATGGAGAAGGGTGGGGAGTGGGGTTCAAGGGAGACTCAAGAGGGAGATGAACTGAGGAGAGGAAGGATGTGGAGGATGTGGGCTAGAAGAAAATTCTGGGAGAGAAACTGGAAAGGCAGGTATGAGGAGTGAGTCCGGGGCTGAAAGATTCCACTGTCAGCAGTTTGAGGTGTGATTGCCCAGCGAGCTTCTGGAAGCTGGAGGCCTGGGGGTGTGGCCAGGCTCTGAGTCACAGGGGACTCCTCCCTCTTCCCTCTTCTCTTCCAGAGGTTCCTATCCTGAATTCTTTGAGAACAGGGGCCCACCTACCTGGGTTCCCAGTCCTGTCTTTTTCTCCCACCTGGGACATTGGATGCTCACTTGTGTCAGACCCTGGTGGGACCTCAGTGTCCTGTCTACCTGCCAGTCCTAACCTTCTAAAAACCTTCCCTGGTGAAATGCTCAGAACCAGTGTCAAGTCCATTTCAACACTGACAAAATAGGCATTTCTCATTTCCCTTTTCTCCTTCTCCTTCTCCTCCTTCTCTCTCTCCACCGCCCCCGCCCTTTTTCTCTCTCTCCCCCATTTAATGGATGAGGAAAATTGAGACCTGGATAATACAGAGAAACACGCCACTGGACCAGTGGGGGCGGGGGCGGGAGACTGAGTGAAAGCCCAGAATCAGATACCTTATCCTCTCCCGTCTCCCTCTCTTAAGGTCTCCTCTCCCCAGCCTGAGCTCTTCAGAGGTTCCCACCTGCATTTTTCAATTTTTCAGGTTATAAAAGTGCACAGGCCCAGGAAGAGAAATAGAAGGAAGGAGGCACTGATGACCACATCCACGTGCAGTTGGTACATGCTCTGTCCGAGTTTATTCTGTGACCATTTTATTTTACACGGTGAGGATCGCATGCGGATACATTTGTCTTTCTTTTTTTCATTGAACATCAGATAGCATCAACATTCTTGCATGACACCGACAGCTCTGCGTAATTATTATCCTGAGCAGTTTCATGAATGTCCTTGTCACAAATCCACGTATCGTTTACACACACAACCCACTAATTCCAACCTCATTCTACATTTCTGGCTTATTAGAATTAGTAAGTCCGAGGTGGTGAAGAAGGGTCTTGATTTACCTTGCCCAGCTGCCTCCCCCAAATGTTATACCAATTGACAGATTCAGTGGTTGGGTTGCTGGTCTCACTGCATCTTTATGAACACTGAGATTTGTGTGTGTGTGTGTGTGCTTGTTTTCATCTTGGTTTTTTGGTTTATAGACATGTAATATTGTTGAGGTTTTAATATGACTGAGCAATGGTGAAGCCAAATGTGAGTACAGGTCATCGATGTGCTGATTTCTGTAAATTCCCCATTGAAGACGCGGAGCCAGAGAGGTGGGGGTTTGGAGAGGTTAGCGATGGTTTCTCATGGTCTGTTTTATCCAACTGACAAACTTGCAGACTTGGGTATAAACACCTGGGTCGTTGGGTTGGCCACAAGGGAAAGTTCCCCAGGACACCAGGCCTTGCAGGGTTCCTCTGCACACCAGTGGTCCCCCTGAGTCACCCTGGAGGGCAGAGAGCGGATTAGTTTTGACTTCAGAGCAACCAGCACTGAGGTCTAATACACCGGTGTTTATCAAGCCTTTGTCCTGCCGGACCACAGTCTTCCACCCTGGCCACTGGGAAGAGACTCATTGTCTCTGTGAACCATTGGGAGAGCAGGAATTAATGCTACCATATTGAGGACAAACCAGGCTTTCTGAAGACATTGGCTTGAGCCCCTGCCCATGGGACCAATCACAGGGAGGGGGTGGGGCTTCCCAGAAGTCAGAGCCCCACTGAACCACTCTTTGCCAAGCCACTAAAAGAAGGTGTGTTTTCTCCAGGGAATTCATATATGCCCTTGTCCAGGGATCCAGGACAGGGTAGTCCTGGGAGCCAGGGGCAGGACCAATGACCTAATTCACAGGGTCAAGTGCAAAGTGAAAATGCAGACCACCTGGGGCAAATAAATAAATTTCAAAACAGCAAAAAGAATGTGTTAAACCAAGTGTGGGACTGTCCTGGATGTGGGGCTCTGGGTCCCTGCACAGCTTACACAATTATAAATCAGCACTCGCTGGGGGACAAGGGGGGACCTCCTCATTCTTTAGGGGACACAGCCCTGTCTCACTACCCTTCTCCCTAACACACACCACCCTGTGGCCCCTGAAAAATGAGAGTGCAGGTGGAAGAAAAGAGAGTAGAAGTACAAAAGGGCAAAGGATGAAAGAGAAAGAGAGGATCAGAGAGAAAGATGGAGAGAAGAAAGGGAAGGAAGAGGGGGACAGAGAAGCAGAAATGTTGGGGGTGGGGAAAGGGGCAGAGATGCAGGAAGTAACAAGCGTTCCAGTGGCAGATGATTGAAGGATAGATAGATTCCAACACAGAGAGAACACAGAAGAAAACAAGGAAATGAAATGAGACCTGAAGAGCAAAGAGGGAAGATGACTCTCAGAGACAGAGAGGGGATAACAGAGATGAGGAAGCGGGGCCAGAGAGGAGGAGGGGGCGCCTTCTATCACCAGAACCAGGACCCAGGTGAGGTGATTGAGACATAAGCTTCTGGCACGAAACCTCAGGGATTGTAATACATAATATTTTAATGCAATACCTTAAAAATCAAATTTAATATGAAAAAAATCCATGACAAACAAGTTACTCTAATTTTAGATACATGGAGTCAGTCCTGTGCAGTGCTGAACCATACGGGAGCCTGAGGCAAGTGGAAAATTGGGTGAAATGGATGGTTCTTTACTGAAGACTCCAATATTTTGTGCATTGAGGACTTTTGCAAAGATTTAAAAAAGTATTGGATTGGAATAGGATTCATCTCGGTCACTGAGTGTTTGGTGCCTCTTTAAAGTTTGTGCTTGAAGCCAGTGCCTCATCCCTCTTTTCCCTGGTCCCTACCTCGTCTTTCTCATGTCCAGTCCCTCCCTCTCAACTTCACGTCCACGCCTAGGGCCACACTAGCCTCTCTGGGCTCCCACTCTGAGTGAGGCAGAGGACTGAGTAGAGAGAGCCGGGAAAGCAGGACTGGTCAGGTGTGAGGGAAGGCTGGGCACCGGGGTCAGGCCCTCAGACTCTGGCTGGAGAAGAATGCAGACTCTGGGCTAAGAGGAAGCAGGACCCAAGGCCCGGGAGGGAAGGGGGGTCTCACATTGCAGGCGTTGGACTTCGAGTTGGGGATGCCAGCACATAGCATGGATTTTCCCAGCAGGTCCTTGTAAACCCTCTTGCACTCCTGGGAGGAGACGAGGTTGACATCCGTACACATGAGCTCCGACGGAAAGGTCACTGTTGGGTGGGAGAGAGCAGGTTGGTCAGAGACCTGGGCTTGGGGATCCCTGGGTGCTGATGGAGGGTAAGCGTGGGCCCTAGATCTTGAATTAAGAAAGAGCTGTGGGGCTCCATATGGTCATGGGGAGGGGTATACCGCCTGGTCTCCAGGAGCTGGGGACAAGGGGGCAGAGATCCTGGACTCCGGGCTCCCTGGGAAGCCTCACCGTCAGGGCTGGTGGTGGTGCCCCAGCCAGAAACGGTACACTTGGTCCCCGGCGCGTCACAGTGGGAGGGCAGGTTGACTTTATTCACACTGGATGACATCCTGGCTGGATGGCTTAGCTTCACAAGCATGATGTCGTTAACGTGGGTCTGTGTGGAGTAGCCGGGATGGACAAAGGACTCTGTGGCCGTGATCCTCTGAGCTCTCTTGCTGTCCAGACGATCACTGCCCAAGTGCACATTGTACTCACTAGGAGAAGAGAGACACGGTCACTGAGAGAGGGGGCCAGGTACGCAGAGATCAGTGGATGGGGACCCGGAGGGAGAGCTGGAGACACCATGGCTCCCCTGCCACATACCTCATCTTGCAGTGGGCGGCGGTGAGTACCCACTGAGGGTTGACCAGCACGCCTCCACAGTGGAGCTGATTGCCTTTGAGCAGGGCCACCTGCCAGATATGGGAGCCCCTTGGACATGGAACTCCATTAATAATTCTGTCCTCAGTATCCTGTCCTAGATGGAGACATGGAGAAAAGCATGGGTAGCAAGCATGCAGGCAAAGCAGAGGAATCAGCAGACAGATGGGCAGAGACAGCGATATAGAGAGAGACAGACAGAGAGGCGTGGAGAAGGGCAGAGGCAGAAACTGAGCACAGTGCAGAGAAAGCTGCAGACAGGGATGGGGACCGATGGAGGGAGTCTGCTCAGGGTCCAGCAGGGCATCTGGTCTGGAGGCAACCCCAGAGGCTGATGGGAGAGGCACTGAGGGCAGGAGGCAGCCTGGAGGGCACAGGGATCCCAGGAGTCAGAAGGAAGCAGGAGGAAAGGGGCCCCAGCAGGAGAGCTCTGTCTGCCTGGGAGGAAGCTGCTGAAGGGGGCAGGGTCCTGACTTGGGGACTCTGTGAGGACAGGGGGCCTGGAGAGAGAACGTGGGTGATTTTGAGGCCCAAGAGCAAGGTCAGGCCTCCCCATCTGGCCCTCACCTTGTCCAGCAGATTCCAGGGCTAAAGACAGCAGCAGGAACAGCAGGGGCGAGAGGCGGGGACCTGCCATGTGGCCTCTGGGAGCCTCTGGGGGCTGCCACTTGGAGGAAGGAGGAAGGGCGTCTTCTGCTGGGGCTGGAAGGACAAAGAGTTCAGGAACCAGGAGTCCTGGTCCCCAGGCCCTTCTGTTCCCTCAGACCCAGGAGCCCTAGTCTGCACCCTCCTCCCTCAGACCCAGGAGCCATGGTCCTGAAACAATTCTTCCCTCAGATTCAAAAGCCCTGTTCCTCAGTCTCTTTCTGCCTCAGACCCGAAAACCCCACTCCCTCGACAAATCCCTTTCCCCCAGACTGAGGTTCTCAGCCAGCAGACCCCCTTCCTCTGAGGACCTAGGAATCCGGCTTCCCACCCTTCCTTATTCATGAGTTAGTTTCCCCAGTTTTGCTTCTTTAAGAGATGCAAAATTCCACCTCCAACTCCTCATCTCTTAGAACCAGGACCTCAGACCCCCTCAACCGGTCCCCTCCCTTCAAGAGTAAGAGTCGGCTGTCCAGCCAGCCTCCCCTCCCGCCCTCTAAGGTCCCTTCTCACCTGCTGCAGGTCTGACCTGATCTGGGCTCCAGACTAGGTTGGGAGCCAAGCCTGTCCAGCCCTGCGCAGGGCGGCCCTCTTATGGCACACCGCCCCGCCCCCACATCCTTGGGTGCAGGTGGAGCCAGCTCTGAGACGCCCCCTTCCTGACTGTGCCGGGTTATCTGGAACCCCTGAGGCATCGAAAGCAATAGTCCTGCACTGTCTCCACCCTCCCCCCCCGAGGCTGTGTGGGGGTGGCACCCAGCTGGCTCACCCACGCATTCTGGCCCTGGTGGCACTACCCAGGGAGGGGCCAGGTGCTGGTGCTGAGGGGCAGGAGCCGACGTCAGGGACCTGCTCAGCTCAGGAATGGACCGTGTCCTGGTTCTTCCACTTTGGCCAATTTTCTTGCCCTCACCCCCTCTCCTGCATGGTCTCAACCCTGCACCCCTCCTCTGGTGAGCCTGTGGGAACTTTCCCAGGCTGAGTCCCAGACGTGTGTGAGCCTAAAGCCAGTACTCAACGTAATACAGGGTTACGAGTGAATAAGAGAAGTCTCTTCAAACTCCATCCGCCAAATGTTTACTGTTGCACGTAGTCTGTCTCACGTTGTACGTAGATTTCTATACATACGGTGTGTCTGTAACAAAAGTATCTGACTAAACATGATGTAATGTGACCTTTTATTTACTCTATAAAATATCCTGAACAATCGTTTCTCTTAGAAATTGAGATCATTTCTCCTTCTTTTATAGTGTTGTATAATATTCCACACTGTGGGTTTTATTCCTATTTTATGTGATCTGTTTCACGTTGAAGTATATTTGAATAGTTTTCATTATAACAACGGTGGGAAGAATTTCTTGGTTTATTCACCTTTGGCCACGGTATTCCTTCCAGTCACCTCCACTGGGCGTTTACTCTGCACCAGAATCCGTTCTGACACCTGGGGACACGGCGTCAGGAAAACAGCAAAAATCCCTTCACTGAAGCTCTCGCTCCAGTGGGTGGAGAACTTGAGTAGCAAAATAAAAGCTTAAAGTATGCCGTCTGTTTTCTTCTCTCTTTTTATTGAACTGATTAGGGTGGCATTGGTTAGTAAGATTACACAAGGCGGGGCAAAAGTAAGTTTACAGTTGTTCGTTCGGAAAACAATACAATAACTGCTAAATAATAATGCAAGAATAAGCTTTGTTTTGAGTACTCACCACTGTAACCTACTCCCCCCCCACCGTATAGATTTCAAGTGTACACTTCTCTTGATAGATGAACTTCATGTTCATTCTGCGCCCCCCACCCAAAGTCAAATAATCTTCCATCGCCATCTGTTTAACCACCTGCGTTTTTGTTCGCCTATTCTTCTTGTCTGTTCCTTTGTTGCTTTCAGTTTTGTATCCCACATGAGTGAAATCATACGGCTCTTGACTGTTTTTGCCAACACGATATTTTCAAGATCCACCCATGTTGTCACAAATGGCGGTGTTTCATCTCTTCTCATGGCTGAGTAGTAGTCCAT
Organism: Desmodus rotundus; assembly: GCF_022682495.2. Classification (NCBI taxonomy): domain Eukaryota; kingdom Metazoa; phylum Chordata; class Mammalia; order Chiroptera; family Phyllostomidae; genus Desmodus; species Desmodus rotundus. The sequence continues at coordinate 46,858,182 of NC_071398.1, forward strand.
TGTATATTCGCGCCACATCTTTACCCAATCATCTGTGAAAGGACACTTGGGTCATTTCCATGCACCGGCCATCACGATTAATGCTTCCGTGACCATAGGGGTGCATATGTCTTTGCAAATAAATGGTTTCACTTTTTGGGGGTAAAATACACACAAAAAGGGTGGCTGGGTCACATGGTTACGCACTGTTAACTTTCCACAGTGGCTGTACCAGTTCGAAAACGGACAGCGATGCAATTCCAGGACAGGAGACGGGCTCTCCTTCAGTCTGCTAGGTGGTGTCCCTCTGGATACAGGTTCTGAAAGTGTGGCAGCCCCCCTGGAACCGTGGAAGGGGGTGGCTGGTAGACAAAGCCAAAGCTCTGCTCCTATGTCCCTTCCCCCAGCCCAGACTTGTGGCTGGGGGAAGGGGTTGGGGATATCCTGTATTTGTGTATTTCCTGGACACTCTGAGTTCTGGGTCCTGTTACAAACCCCTCTTTGGGGGAGCCTGGCTGTTCCCCGTTGCACTCCTCCCTTCCTCCCCTTAAGGCAAAAGAGCCAGCTGTCCTTTCAGACCCTCCTACCTGAGCCCAAATGAGACTCCTCCTTGCAACGGGTCTGATGGGATCTGGGCTCCCAGGGAGGCTGGAGTTCAGTGTGACCAGCCCTGTGCAGAGTGTTCTTCTTATACGACCCCCACCGCTGTGCCCAGGGTCCTGGAGAGCATGTGCACTCAGCTTTAGGGCGTCTCTACCTGCATTGCTCTTACCTGGAACCCCTGAGACAGCTAAACCCATAGGCCCACATTCTACCTCCATCCTCACTCCTGAGGACGGGACCGGATGCTACCCCGGGGGGTTTGGCCCCAGCACATTGTAGCTGTGAACCTGGAAAAGCCAGCGTCCCTGCTGCCTGTCCCATACCCAACAATCAGAGACAAGGACTGAATCTTTATGGGCTCTTTATTCAGTCAGTTGGCCGATGACCTGAGAAGACAGCGGGCTTATACCCTAACGGACTGTCTTTCATTTCTTCCAAGCCAGCCTTTTCATAACAGTGAGCAAAGTGCGGTGAGGGGTTTTGAAATTCAGGGAAAAATTAGAGTAAAACACTGCAGCACTCTCGCCCTGGGTGGTTAGCTGTCCCCGGCTGGGTGGGTGTCTGGTCTGTCAGCCCCTGGGACACAATGGCTCAGATGTCTCCAGCTGTGCCCCAGGTGGTGGTCTCCAGCTGTGCCCCAGGAAGTCGGCTGTCTCTCCCAGGAGTGGTTGGCCTCACCTGCAGTTCCTGAACATATGCATTATCTACTAGGCTTATTAACTATTTACCTTAAACTAAAATTTTCCAACTCTTGAATCCCTTATCATTATCCCATTTTGGTTTTAAAATAACTTATTTCTATAAGGTCATTTAGGTCGAAACAGCAGAGACCTTTAAATTCTTCACATCCATGATTATGCCTTAAAAGGAGGTAGTCTGTAGCTGCACGATTCTCCAATACTGCTTCTCTGACTTGTCCTAGTTCTTGACTGATGGCACTGATGGCTTGTGAGGTGGCATTCAAAGCCTTTGCCATGGCCCAGGCTAATCTGCTTATTTCTATATTCAAATAGGTTACCATGGCTGGCATTACAAATATGGTTAAAGATACATATTCAGGGTGTCTAAAAAGGTGTGATTTCCCTTACAACCAGACACAAGGGAGAGGTCCCGTCGAGCCCGGATCAGGTGGGGCTTCTGAGGCATAAACACCGTCAGCCTTCCCAGAGAGCACGGTCCCCCGGAACTGTTGGCTGGAACACAGGAATGAAAATTCCTTCCATGTATTAGAATCATCCTGCAGGCAATTTTACGTGAACAAAAGCCTAAGATACATTGGTGGGGGTGCAATTCATCTTCACACGTGCTGAGAGCACAAGACTGTTTTAGTACAGCTGACAAAAGTTGCACACTCTCCAGCTGGGGCTACATTAGCGACCGTCAGGGAAAACATTTCCCTGCCCTTGAGAGTTACCACAGGTCCTCAATTATAAATATCAGAGTAGGTCATTTTCTTTTTTGATGTTCTCAAACACAGTATAATTTCTAAGACTTTCCAAGGGAGTACAAACACCTACCAGACATGAAGTGCAAGTCTGTTCAACATAAGTTCCTTCTGTAAGACAAAAGTCAGAAATATTTAGAACATTTTTGCTAAATATACCCAAATATATTCATCTCGTTTGAAGGAAATAAGTTGTCTATAACAAGGAGTGAAACAAGAAGTAACGAAAAGAACATAAGTCACTGATTTCGAAAGATGACTTTTGGGTCGTCCTGACGCTCGGCGGTCCATTGTTCCTCCAGTGCCTTCTTCACTCTGGCGTGATGAGTCCAAGGTTTTATTCCTGCCAACTTCACCACGGTGGGGGTGGTGTGGAGTATGTCCCAAGGTCCAGTCCACTTTTCTCCTAGTTGGCTTTCTGGAGAAGCTGTCGTCCAAGTCTTGAGTAGCACCTTGTGTGTGGGTTCAAAGGAACGCAGCAGACCTGTGGGGGAGGTCTCTAATGCAGACAAGGTCATTAGTTATGGCTAAAGTTTTACTTAAATGTTGTACTTATTTCTTTACCTTCACTTCTTGATCTGTGTGCATATCTCCCATCCCAATCATAGCCTGAAATGGTCGCTGGCAGACAGTTTCATAGGGGCTCACCTGAATCCCACTTCGAGGAGTCACCCTCATCCTGAGCAGGCCAATAGGCAAAGCTTAATCCCAATGGAGATGAGTTTCTTGACACAGCTTGGCTATATTTTTCTTCAAGGTGTGATTCTCCTTCTCTACCTTCCCAGAAGCCTGAGGTCTCCATGCCATGTGAAGCCTCCACTTGATTCCTAAAAGTTTACTAACCTTCTGTGTGACTTCTGAAATGAAAGCAGGTCCATTATCACTCTGGATGCTGCCAGGGAGGCCAAAGCGAGGGATTATGTCCTTCAGTAAGGCTTTCACTGCCTCTGAGGATTTCTCCATTCTGGTGGGATAGGCTGCTACCCATCCTGAAAAGGTGTCAACGAAGACTAGCAAATATTTCCACTCTCAGACCCTTGGCATCTGAGTAAAGTCTATTTGCCAACCAAGTGGACACTGTCCTTGGTATTGGGAGGATCTGTCTGTTAGGTTGGAGTCGCTCATGATGCCAGACAGATGCAGCGAACCAAGGAATAGAGTTTACTAGCGGGGAATAAGAGGAGAAGTGGAGCCAACCAAGGGAGGTTAAGACTTGCTCGGTCGTTCTTAGGGCAGGGTTTTTAAGCACGAAAACCTGCAAGGGTAACTGGTTGGGGTGTCAGAGTCTGATTGGCTAGAGCTGGTTGCTGGTTGCCATCTCTGCTGACCAAACGTCTTGTCAGCCACAGGTTAAAGCCGCATCCTGTTATGCTGGATAGGCCGACCCCGGACCCCAGTCTTAGCTGAGCATCTCTTTGTCCTGGGTAGGGTCAGCAGGCAGTTTCCCAGGCTGCAGGCTGTTTCCCGCCTGGTGACTTTCCATTCCTCCAGGGCCTGCCTAGGTCTGTCACTGTCTGGGGCTGTTCTCCTGGCACACAACACCTCTAACAATTACTTTTACGATTCATCAATTATCTCAGCACAGCCATGTGTCAGCACAGCCAAGTCAGGCTCCACAAGAAGAGAGGCAGGATTAAACTTAGTTTTGAGAGAGACGTCGGGATGGTCGAGAAGAATGGCTTGGTACCTGCCCCTTCCTCCAGCAGCGAGCCACATATTTCCCATTTGCTCCAGCAGGCTCAACAGTTGCTGGGACACATAACTGGTATAGGCTGTCCCAAGGAAAACTTTTCCAGCTTCCTGCAAGAGCTCGCAGGTGGCTGCCACAGCTTTCAAGCAGGCTGGCCACCCCTGGACACTGTGATTCAGTTTCCTTGACAATTAGGCGATGGGCTGCAAATGTCACTAAGCATTTGGGTGAGGAATCCTAGGGCAACGCCCTGTCTCTCACGCACATATCATTGAAAAGGCTTCAGTAGGTTTGGAAGCTCCAAGGCCGGTGCAGAAGCTAGGTGCACCTTCAGACACTCAAAAGCCTGAGTGCACTCCTTTGCCCACTCTAAAGGGCTCTATTCCGGTCCCTGCAGAGCCTCATACAGTGGTTTAGCAATGAGCCTGAAGTTGGGAATCCACCTGCGGCAGTAGCCTGCCATCCGCAGGAATCTCCTTAACTGTGTCCTGGTGTTGGGAGGGGTCCTCTGTGGACTTTTGTTGCACCGCCTGCACCGTAGTCAGACTTTTCTGCTCAGGGACGCCTTTCCTCAGTCCCTCAAGGAGGCATCTCTACAAAAATGCTCTAAGAGGGGAAGGCCATCCCCATTAGGGTCCCAGGTGGGCTCGGTTAAAGGTATTGCCCCATTAGGATCAAGAGCCCCTTCTGGGTTTTCTTGATTGTAATCTCTGAGCCTCTTCATTTGCCTTATCCAACACCAGCCCCTGCTCAATCCCTGTAAGCAAAATATTTAACAAGTCTTGTAGGCCTGCCCAATTGGGCTGACGGGTGGCAAAAATTCTCGCAACCAAATCAGTCATTTTAGTAGGGTCATCCGTATAAGAAGGGTTTGAGCTTTCCCAGTTTAACAGATCCGATGTAGAAAACGGAGCATGTGCCCAATAAAATCCAGGAGGCTGGCCCTCAGGCCCTGCTCCCAGTGGAAGTCTCCGCAAAGGATATTGCCCCGCCCCGGTAGGGGCTTGTCCTCCACCGAATTAGGTTCCCTGACCGGTTCTAGAGGGCGATGCCAGTTCAGATGCACTGTCCCCAGTTCCCTCAGCTGAATGGCTGGAGGGGCTGTGGGATCTTCCTGGTCTCTCTTCCTCTGAGCTCCTACTATCTTTCACGGGCAAATTCCCTTTTCTCTGAACCATTCACTTATTTCCTTTTAACTCTGCATCTTTATCATGTAAACTCATAAAAGCTTCTAGAGAAGGCATTTTGTCCCACTTCCCTGATCTTTGACAAAGCTACTCTAGTTACAGTCTAACACAGTGATTTAAAGACCCATTCAGCGGCCAGCCCTCCCCCGAGTGTAGATTATATGGCACATAAGCTGAACAGCATTACAATAAAAATCACTTTCGTTCCAGTTGTACGTTTATGAGCATAATTCCACCAGTCAGCTGAAACTTGCCCCATGCGGCTCTTTTCTGGAACGGAGGCGTCCCCCGCCATTCTACCAGACAGAGCTGTGTAAAACAGATGGCACCTTGACCAAATCAGAAGGTGTCTTTTTTGTCACCAGACAGAGCCCTGTAGCCCAGATGGTACCTTAACTACAGACGACCTAAGATGTGACCCGGGATCATAACCTGAACCAGAAAGCGCAGTGATTCAATCAAACGTGATAAAGGACGAGAAGTGCCGGGAGTGAGTGTCAGAATCCCAGGGAGGCAGGCGGTGTGCGGACTGGAGGGGCAGAGAGCCCACCACAGCTTTTGGAAGGAGGGATGGACTCAGTCATTTCATCGTTCACTCACGCAAAAAATTCCTTCAACCAGTGCTTATGGAACGTGATTCTGAGCAGGAGGAACACCCAATGAAGGAAATAGACGTAACACGAGACCTCAGGGAGCTGTAAAATTGATTGGTTAGTTATTCTCATTTTACAGAGGAGGGAAGTAAGCCTGAGAGATGGGAAGGGACTTAGACAAGGGCCAGAGCCACGGTTGGCGCGGACCTGCCTGATGGATGAGCAGGTGGGTGTCCACAGCCTCCCACGGGCTCCCTAGAAGTGAGAGTCCGACCGGCAGGAACCCAAATCCTGATTTTGCTGCTTCCTGGTGAATCACATTGCCTGTCTGAGCTGAGCCTTGATTTCTTCACTGTGAAGCAGGAGGAGGGACTCCTTGCCCCTGCAAGTCCCAACGGGAGGGCCTTGGTGGACGCCCAGAGTTTTAGGTCCAGAATGAAAAGGGAGCTGAGATCTTGAGTGTGAGCCCTGGGGCAGGAAGACCTTCTCTCCTGGGTCTGATGGGAGACTTGGCTCCTACCTTTTGTGCAAGAAGGTATCTTGATATTCTGTGTACAGGGCGTCGGGGGCTGTAGAATTTGTGCAATATGGGCAAGGACGGGGGGCGGTTAGAAGAGTGTAATGAGATGAGAAGAAATGTGAACCAAAACAGGACTGACAAATCTGAGAAGCTCAGTAACTAAAAGTCACTACTATCATGGGGATTCTTATAAAAAATTTCCAACCGAGCAGGTTATTACGGAAAGTCACGTCCTAAACCCTCTGTGATAGGCTAACCTTTACCTTGAGCAAGCTCTGCTCACTGTTTTCATGCATCTGGAATAATAACACGCTTTAAATGTCAGAATAATTTTTTTTTTAGATCTGTAGATAGAATATTTTGATACTGGGAGCAGAAGACTCCAGCATTCCTCATAGTCATTTTTTTACCTGTGTACCTCACTCAAATATTCATGTGAGATCGTAACGGCCTTGCATCATCCTGCAAAAGAAGCATGTATCTCTCTGTTTTACTTTGTACTCATCCTAGTGATATCTCAGCTTTCCCTTGTATAAATGCCACAGGAGGACTCTCACAAGTCATGGCAAAGAATTCACCTCCAGGCTTGCATAAAGGAGCTGAGAGGCGGGGCCAGGTGTCTGCAGCCAGACTTCATGCAACTGCCATGCTTTGCTACATTTTAGAATTTTTACATTGAATATTGATTTGGAGTAGCATGCAGGAGACAGGAGATGCTGATGGAGCTTTACGGGGGTGGGTGGCCCCAAACCCCAGACATCCTTTCAACTTGTCTAGAGGCGGGATGCGGCAGGAGTCTTGGATTCTTGAGTCTGAGGGAGGTGGGGGGCGGGGTTTGGGACTCAGATTTCTGACTTTGAGGGTGGAGGTAAGTTGGTGCCTGGACTTCTGGGTTTGTGGGATATGGCGGGGAGTAGGGGCTTGAACTCCTGGGTCTGAGAAAAGAGGTGGCTGGGAGCCAGAACTTGGTGTGAGACAGGTGTATCTTGGGGACCAGACTTTGTTTGAAGGAAAATTGGCCTGGAGCTAGAGCTCTTGGGTTAGGAGGAAGTTGTGGGTTCACAGTCCTGGGTTTTAAGGGGGAGGGGGCTGCAGGCACAAACCCCTGGGTCTGAGAGAGGGAGATGTTGGAACTCAGGGTCTTGGAACTGCGGGAGGTGGATCTTGGGGGCCAGACTTCTGCGTCTGAGATATGAGGGGCTGGGAGGTTGAACTCCTGGGTCTGAGGTGGGAGAAGGCTGGAGGCCCAGCCACCTAAATCTGAGAGGGAAGAGTCTTGGGATCAAGACTCCAGGGTCTGAGAAATGAGGGGTTTGGGGACTTGAACTTTTGGTTTGGAGAAAAAAGGGGGCAGGGGGCCTGGACTCCATGGTTTAAGGATTGAGGCGGCTGGACACACAAAGCCCTAATTCTGAAGGAGGAGAAAGTAAGAGGGTGGATTCCTGAAACCTCATCCTCCTAGGACTGAGGGAGGAGAGGTCAGGGGCCTGGAATTTCGGATCTGAGGAAGGAAGGGGCTGGGAGCCTTGGCTGCTGGGTTTCCTGGGAGGAGGGGTCAGGAAATAGGGTAAGGACTCAAGATCAGATACATTTTCCTTTCCTGTCTCCCTCTCTTAAGGTCCCCTCTCCCCAGCCTGAGCTCTTCAGAGGTTCCCACTTGTATTTTTCAGGTTATAAAAGTGCATAGACAGGTCCTGGCTGGTGTGGCTCAGTGGATTGAATGCTTGCCTGTAAACCAAAGGGTCACTGGTTCGATTCCCAGTCAGGACACATGCCTGGGTTGCAGGCCAGGTCCCCAGTAGGGGGCGTGTGAGAGGCATGCACACATTGATGTTTCTCTTGTCTCTTTCTTCCTGCCTTCCCTTGTCTCTAAAAACAAACAAATAAATAAAATCTTTAAAAAAGACAGGGTTGGGGCGTCCATACTCCTTGGTCTTTTGTAGGAGGAGGGGAGAGGCCTGGACTCCTAGGTCTGAGGAAAAGGGAGCAAAGGACAGGGCTAGTGGGTCACGAAGGCAGCCTCACCAAAAGGGGTGCTGGTGGTGCCCCAGCCAGAAATGGAACATGTGGTCCCACGGCTTACGCACTCAAAGGGACCGCTGACCTTCCTCACAGTGGATGACAACCTGGCCGGGCGGCTTAGCTTCCCGTGCGTGAGGTCACGAACCTGGAAAAATCTGGAGAACTTAGAGGGTGGATGAAGGGCTTTGTAGCCCGGATCTTCTGGGCGTTCGGATATCCAACAGATCACTGCCTATGTGCACGGTGTCTGCACTGTGGGAAGAGAGCAACATTAAAGAGAAACACTGAGAGAGGCTGATTGGTTGGGGGAGAAAGGGATAGGAAGACAGAGACACATAGAGAGGTAGAGAGGGACCTAAAGAGACAGGAGGACAGAGACCCAAAGTGTGGCAGAGAGAGACACAGAGGCAAGAGCCGGGGCCCAGAAAGAGGAGAAACCAACCAAGAGAGAAGCAAGAACAGAGACCCAGAAGGAGAGATGGAGTCGCTGTGGCTCCCCTGCACCTACCTTCCACATCAGTGGGTGACAGTGAACACCTACTGCTGGCTGACCAGCACACCTGGATTCCATCTCTGCCATTTAGCAGGGCCACCTGCCAGGGCTGGGAGCCTCTTGGACACGGAAATCCATTAACAATCCTGTCTCCATTATCGTGGGCTGGATGGAGACATGGAAAAAGTGTGAGTAGCCAGCACCGGGGGAAGACTGAGGTCACAGCGGACAGATTCCCAGAGACAGTGAGGGAGAGACAGAAAGACAGAGAGGCGTGGAGAAGGGCAGAGGCAGAAACAGCACAGTGCAGAGAAAGCTGCAGACAGAGACTGGACGGATGGAGGGAGCCTGCTCAGAACCTAGGGGGGCGTCTGGCCTGGAGGCAACCCCAGAGGCTGATGGGAGAGACACTGAGGGCAGGAGGCAGCCTGGAGGGCACAGAGACCCCAGGAGTCAGAAGGAAGCAGGAGGGAAGGGGCCCCAGTAGGAGAGCCCTGTCTGCCTGGGAGGAAACTGCTGAAGGGGGCAGGGTCCTGACTTGGGGACTCTGTGAGGACAGGGGGCCTGGAGAGAGAACGTGGGGACAGTTACAGGCCCAGGAGCAAGGTCAGGCCTCCCCATCTGGCCCTCACCTTGTCCAGCAGATTCCAGGGCTAAAGACAGCAGCAGGATCAGCAGGGGCGAGAGGCGGGGACCTGCCATGTGGCCTCTGGGAGCCTCTGGGGGCTGCCACGTGGAGGAAGGAGGAAGGAGGCAGGGCATCTTCTGCTGGGGCTGGAAGGACAGAGTTCAGGAGACAGGAGTCCTGGTCCTTAACCTCTGTCTTCCTCAGACCCCGAATTTCTAGTCTGTACCCATGTCTTCCCTCAGACCAGGGTCCCAGTGCCAAAACCGCTCCTTTCTCAGTCTCAGATGTCCTGGCCCCAGACACCCTTCCCCCCCGGAACCCAGGAACCCGACTTTCAATCCCTCCACATCTGTAAATTCAGTATCTCAAAATTCTTTTAGGCAAAAGATAAAAAAACCCAGACCTCCAGCCCCCCATCTGTCAATACCAGCAGTTTGGGCCCCTATTCCTCTCCCCTTAGGAGCAAGAGTCAGCTGCCGGTCCAGACTCACCTAGCCCACCCCCAAATGAGACCCCTTCTCACCTGTAGTAAATCTGATCTGATCTGGGTTCCAGGCTACACTGGGAGTCGACTACATCCGGTTCTGGGCAGCGGCTCTCATAGCACACTCGCCCCTCTCCAACCTGCAGGGCCCAGGCACCTCTGGGACGCCCCTACCTGCATCTGTTCTTATGTAAAACCCTGAGGCAGGGAAAGCAACTGGCTCACACTTAACCTCCACCTCCACTACTCAGGACAGGTAAAAACATGTCTGGGGTTGACCCCCGCACATTCTAGCATCACCGTCCCTGTTGGCAGCTACCCAGGGAGGGACCAAGGTGGTGATGCTGAGGGGCAGGAGCAGGGGTCAGGGGCCCACACAGCTCAGGAATGGACTGTATCCTGGGGCTCCTCTGTGGTCAGTTTTCTTGTGTTCACCACTCCCCCTTCTCAAGGGTGGCCTAAACCCTACACCCTAACTCTGAGTAGTCTGTGGGAGGTTCACCACTTGTCTTTGAGTTTGAACCCAAACCCCAATGCTAACAAAGGGGTACGAACAACAAAGGGTGTGCTGTCCTAACTGTGCTCACTGAATGCTTATTGTTGCCACTTAGTCTGTGTCTCATACTACACATAGATTTCTTTGTATACTATGCATTTGTAACAAAAAAGTCTATAGAAAGTATTATCTAATGCAAAATTTTATTTACTCAGTAAAATATCCTGAACATTCTTCCTCTTGCCACATGTATATTATTTATATTATTTCTCCTGTATTTATACTGTTGCACAATAGTTCACACTCTATTATTATTCCGATGCCTGTGATTTGTCTCACACTGAAGGACATTTAAATAGTTTCCACTATAATAGAGATTTCTTTGTATAATCATCTTTGCTCATTATATTAATTCAAAAAGTATCTGCTGAACAGTTTACTTGGTGCCAGAAACTATTCTGTCCCCTGAGGACACAGCATCAACAAAAGAGCAGAACGTCCCCCCCCACCCCACCCCCCGCAGGAGCTGTCGTTCCAGTGGCTGGAGATACTGAGTAGAAAAATAAAAACTTAAAGTGAATGTTTGTTCGGTGGCAGTAAGTGCTGTGGGGAAAAGTAAGGTGAGAAGGAGGGACAGGGAATTTCTACTGGCTCCTCTCTTCTCAGGGACCCCTGGAGTCAGAGCATTCGCTGAGACCATCACAAAGGCTCCAGGGGAAAAAGACATTTGAGCGAAATCTTGCAGGATGTGGCGAGGGGATCAGGGAGTTACTTGGGATCATCGAGTCGCAGACAGAGCAAACGCACAGCTGTGTTGGCAAGAGGCGATCTAGAATGTTCTAGCAGGGAAGCCTTTCTGACTGGAGTTGAATGAGCCAAAGGGGGAAGGACAGCCAGTGAAGCCAGAGACACCACAGGACTCGGACGACACGGGCATTGTGGACCTGGCTAGGACTTTGGCTTCGGACCACAGTCAGGTTATTACTAGACAGCCAGTTTCTGAGAGTGGAATTGACTTCACTTCTCAGTCAGTGTCCAAAACATGGTTCGTTCCTCATCTAAGCCCGAATCCTATCTCAGTCGAGATGCCCAGCCCAGCTCCACTTCTGTCCGGTAATCTGGCCCACGGTAGACGTTACCGCTGGCTTACCCAAGCATTCCCTCCTTTTGCCACTCTGGGCAGAACTTGATTTGATTGGGTGCTGGTGTCCTCATGTGACTACAAATAAGCTTTGCTGCACCAAGCCTGGGAGGCATATTCTGCTTTCCAGGGATTGGTCTAGACGTGGACATGTGAGGCCATTCTGGCCAATGAACAGTGAGGGGAACTCCTTCTGGGAACTGCTTGCTTCTTTCCCAAGCAATGGAGAATCCAATGTACTTGGGAGCTTTCATTTTAAGGTCTTTTCGATAGGAGTTCGTGGGGCTGATTATGACGGTCTGGAAGAGTTCTTTGTGCTGTGTGTGGGTGGGTAGTGGTGAGGGTGGGTTTCTTTTCTTTTTTTTTTTTAAGATTTTATTTATTTACTTTATTAGAAAGGAAGGGAGGGAGAAAGAGAGCAAGAAAAACAGCAGTGTGTGAGAGATACACAGATCGATTGCCTCTTGCACACCCCCAAGCAGGGACCTGGCCCACAACCCAGGCGTGTGCCCTGGCGGGTAATTGAACCGGTCACACTTTGGTTCCCAGGCGGGCACTCAGTCCACTGAGCCACAGTAGCCAGGGCGCCAGTGGGATTCTTTAATAAGCACTAGGTCCTAACTCCAATTTGTCTTCTCACATACACGGTTAGTGTGTTGTGCTGTTCTTGTGTGTTTTGTGCTGTTTTCTCATTCTAAGATGACACAATTATTTTTGATGTTCAAAACTTTCACAATTTATCTTTAATATTTAGATCAGTAACCTATTGAAAATTGATTTTTTCTTCTAAGGTGTAGGTAGTGACTGAGGTTGCGTCCTATCCCAAAGGCGACCAACAAATTTCAGTTTTCCATAAACGTCCTATTAAGCATTGCTTCCACTCCCCGTCACTTCTCATTGGTTCCTCCGGGCTCACGCAAAAAAGTCGGCATCTTTAGTGCCGACTTATCCGTGAAATATGCTGGTGATTCTCTCCATCTTCTCCTGCCTCTTAAGGTCTGTGGCCGTCCCACAAAAGCAAACAATCAAAGTTACTATTTATTTACGAGAGAGAGAGAGAGAGAGAGAGAGAGAGAGAGAGAGAGAGAGGAGGAACAGAGTGAAACGTCGCTCTGTAGTCCCACTGATTTATTCATGGATTGATTCTTGTGTGTGCCCTGAAGGGGGACAGAACCACGACCTTGAGGTCCGGGGACAATGATGTAACCCACGGAGCGACCCGGCCAGGGCCCCAAATTCCTCTTGATGTCCCCATGCAACAAAGGAGACTCGGTGGGCACAGCGGACTTCAGTCTTGGTCCCACATACCGAGGGGCAGAGGCTGGCGCTGCGTTCTCGGAGTTGGCGCGCGGGCCGCCCTGTCGCCGGCCCTTGCGGAGATGGGGCTGTCAGAGCGGAGAAGTCCAGAGGGAGAGGCTGCCTCCTCGCTACCGCACACCTTTGACAATATCCGCCCCACAGGTGTCCCATAACCTCCCCCCCCCCCAAGGCTCGAATCCCCAGAATCTGCACCCCTCAGCGTCCTCTCCTGACCCCGCGCGACTATTGGCTCAGAGGTGCTACTGAGTCTGCGCGGCCGAGGAGCTGGGGGGTGGCCAGGCGGCCGCGCTGGGAAGGAGCCGGTGGGAACGCGTGGGGGCTTGCAGCGACGAGGTCAGGAGACCTGGTAAGGAGGGGAGACGTGTGTGGGGCTCAGTGTTGAATGCCAGTGATGAGCTCTGTGGGCAGCAGCGGTGTGGCTCTTGGGGGCCGGTGAAGGGCGCGTAACGGGGAGCATTGGGTTGGCCCGCGGTTTGCATAGCCCACGCGGGGAGTCCGTTGGGATTGGTTAGCGTGGAACGTGTGAGGGTGTTCACGGGTGAGTCTCTAGGTCAGCGATGGAAGGAAGCTGGGGGTCAAAACTAGAGGCCTGGGGATCAGTGCTGAGGGCTTGTGGGGTCCCTGATAGGGCTGTGGGGTCCCTGGTGGGGCTGTGGGGTCCCTGATAGGGCTGTGGGGTTAGTGACTGGGAGCCTTGAGGTCAGGGTGAGGAAGGGAGAATCGTGGGGTACTCATAACGTGGAGGATGTGGGAATCAAGGATGAGGAATATTAGGGTGCAGGGGTGGAGTCGTTGGGGGTTATAGGGATTGGAGAGGTCACTGCTGGGTGTGGAGATCAGTATTTGTGACTGGTTTTGGGGGGCAGGTCACTGAATGGAGTTCCGTGAACCACCGCGTTGGCCGTATGGCCTGGTCGTGATGGGGAGACCTAAGTACCCGTGTCTGACTGGTCCACTGCTGGGAGCTGTTGCTTTGAGGGGCCTGTGGACATAGGGATGGGGGAGGACGTCCTGGGGATCCTTGACTTGGGTCTCCAGCCTGTTCACAGGAAGGGGCTTTATACAGAGATACCTGTCTCCTAACACCTTACCTGCTGTTCCCATCAAGCCACCCCTCAAACCCGTTCCTCTGTCCAAGCCGCCCTTTCCCTTGACTATCTCTACAAAAGTTGTGTTTTTTTAAATAAAGATTTTATCTATTTATTTTTAGAGAGGGGAAGGGAGGGAGAAAGAGAAATCTCAGTGAGTGGTTGTTCTCGAGCTCCCCCTACTGGGGACCTGGCCCACAACCTGGGCATATCCCTGACTGGGAATCAAACCCGCCACGGTTTGGTTTGCAGGCCAGTGCTCAGTCCACTGAGCCACACCAGCCAGGGTAAGTTAAGTGTTTTTAAATGATCAGAGAAATCCCAAGTGATTTGTCTAAACATATTTGCTTGTCTATGCATAGAATGCCACTGGAAGGAGTCAGCAAATTCCAGGAAAATGGCTTCCTGGGAGAGGACGTGGGTGGCTGAACGACCACCGGCGAAGACTGAGACCCTTTGCGCCTTTGTGAATGTGAACTATTCACATTCTATGTGGACTCGTGTGAACTATTACTTGTTTCTGAAATCTATTAACTGACATGCTCATTAGAAATCTTGTCTAACAGTACACTAAAACTATACATTACTTTGGGAAGGTAAGACGTCTATAAAACATTCAATTATTTTTTTCATTACTTGTTTTAAATTTTCATGTATGCAGATGATGCTTTTGGTAGCATCCTAATCCTGTTTCCACCCAAATAATCAGAATTATTCTGATCGTGTTCATGCTTCTCCACCATAAGTTTTCATATTTATCATCATTTTATAAATGTGCAATAATTGCTTATTCTGTTCTTGCTCCACATAGAGGCATTTAGGATACACTTTTTTAATTTTAATTTTCTGATTCATTTGGAAATGTTTTTGTCTCTACGTTTGTTGTTATCCCTAATTCTACTTGGAGGAATTTATTGAGGTTTCATTGCCATTTAATAGGTGGTCTTTTAAAACAAGTTACACATCACTGTGTGAAAAGAATGTGTATTTTCAACATGTAGCATATCGTCTTTGACGTATTGCTGGAGTCAGTTTTTTAATTGTAATATTTAGGCCACATATATAAAATAATACTCGCCTACTTCATCCGTCACAGCTTTCCAGCGGCGTTTTAACATCTTGAATCCCAGGGGCGTTTGTGTCAAATACCCTTGTTTTTGTAACAGCATTTGTGTGGTGGGACTTGGTTCCCTGCCATTTGCTACACAGAGTAGCTACAGTATTCACTTCTGATTCATACAACCATACTCATGTCTACGTGACCCCACTCGCTGCATCGTACCTCACGTTTGCGTACCTGCTACCATGACGATTGCTTTTCCCGATTCCGTTATCTGCGTTTGCTCGATCCTGATCGATTTTTGTGTCAGTTTCTGATTGTTATTTTCTCTGGGTGCCTTTAAGGATTCGGGTGTCTCTGAACACACCAGCCCATCACACCCAGACAGGACCGCTTTGTCCGCGCCACGTGCGCCACCCGCTGCAGCACCCCAAACCATGACCGCGCCATGGAGAAACTAGGTCTCAGCTGCGACGATGAAGGCGGCAACCGGCAGGCTGCGGCCGCCCCGAGCCCGGGAGATCCGCACCGGCTGAACATCCTGCGCTGCATCCAGTGGCTGGCCCATGCCTGCCAGTGCCCGCGCGCGGGCTGCGCCCTGGCCCCCTGCCAGAAGCTGAAACGGGTCGTGCAGCACACCAAGGGCTGCAAGTGGAAGACCGGCGGAGGGTGCCCCATCTGCAAGCAGCTCATCGCCCTCTGCTGCTACCATGCCAAGCTCTGCCAGGAGCATGCGTGCCCCGTGTTGCTGTGCCCACACATCAAGCAAAGGCTCCGGCAGGGCCAGACGCTCTGCAGGAGGACGGCCGGCGGGCAGCTGGCTGGCATGGCGGGGCAGCAACAGGGCCCGCCCTCCGTGACCCCCGCCGCTTTAGCCCCAGAGCAGGCTGCTCAGCCGCCCTTTCCAGGGCGCCCACCTGTAGCCGTGGAAGGGGCAGTGCGCGGTCAGGAGGCAGTGCACGTCCATCAGGAGACGCAGCCACAGATGGCACATGTACAGACTTTTCAAAGGCCGACCCAGCTCCAGGTGCCCCAGATGACCCCAATGGCCCCCATGGGTATGAACCCCCCTCCCATGGCCAGAGGTCCCAGTGGGCGCTTGGAGCCAGGGACGGGACCTGTTGGGATGCAGCAACACCCTCCAGGGGCCCAGGGAGGATTGCCTCAGCCCCAGCAGCAACAGGCCGACATGGCAGGGCCAGCCGGGCTGGCAGTGGCCCAACACGGTCAGCCCTTGAGCGTGGCTCCGGAGCCAGGACTGGGCCAGGTCACCATGCCCCATCTCAAACCAGGCCCCGTGTCTCCACAAAACTTACACAACCTTTTGCATATTCTCAGGTCTCCCAGCTCTCCCCTCCAGGAGCAACAGGTGTTCACTATTCTTCTTGCCAACCCCCAGCTGTTGGCCATATTTGTCAAGCAGCAGATTGCCAAGTATACCAACTGTAATTGGCACCCCCTTCCTGGGCAGCCTGGCGTGCCCCAGAGCCAGCCAAGGCTGCAGCCCCCTGCCATGCCAGGTCAGCAGGCGGTCCACGCTAATCCAGACATGCAGAACAGGAAGCCCGAGCAGGCAGGCGACCAGAGGGCCGGCCTGCCCCAGAAGCAACCGCAGCAGCAACTCCAGCCCCCCATGGGAGGGATGAGCCCCCAGGCTTAGCGGATGAACATGAATCGTGACACCATGCCTTCGCAGTTCCGAGACACCCAGAGGCAACAGCAGAGGAGGCAGCAAGTGGGCAACCACAGCCAGGTCCAGCCACCCCAGGCAGTGGGCTACCCTCCACGGCGGCAGCAGCATCTCATGCAACAAGGGAGCCTGGCACAGCTGGGCCAGCTCCTCCAGGCCTTGGGAGCCGAGGCAGGAGCCAGTCTGCAAGTCTCTCAGCAGTGACTCCTTCAGCAACAGATGGGGTCCCCTGCTGAGCCCAACCCCATGAGCCCCCAACAGCGTATGCTCCCAAATCAGGCTCAGTCCCCACACCTACAAGGCCAGCATGTCCCTTCTTTTCTCTCCAGTCAAGTGCGTTCTCCCCAGCCCATCCCTTCTCCATGGCCACAGTCTCAGCCCCTGCACTCCAGCCCTCCCCCACGGATGCAACCTCAGCCCTGTCCACAGCTCGTCCCCCCACAGACCGGTCCTCCGCACCCGGGACTGGTTGCTGCCCAAGCCAACCCCATGGAATGAGGGCACGTTGCCAGCCCGGACCAGAATCCGATGCTGTCTCAGCTCACTGGCAATGCAGGCGTGGCGAACCTCCCTGGTGCAAGCGCCAGGGGCCTGGGACTCAGCACCGATCATGTGGACTCGAACTCACGTCTGTCATAGAACATACCACACACACACTAGAGACTCCTTGTACCATTTGGGGGGCAAAGAGTTGTTCTTCCCTCAACAAGACTGTTTTGTACTGAAAACAAATTGTTTTCGAATCTTCCTTAGCCTGAAAGACAAGTTCCCTCGGAACGCGTAAGAGCTGTGCAGTAGCTGCTTGTGGGTTAAAGCGGACATGCAGGAGGAACCTGCGGGTGACAGAGCGTGAAGCGTGTGCTTCTGCTGTGGCCGGTCACCGCCAGCCCTTCCTCCCTCTCGTGTGCGCGCCAGCTTGGGCCGTGCAGGGGAGGAGGCTGTGCCACCACCTGCAGCCCCTGCCTCGCACCTCCCATGGGTGGTGGTATTGTTTTCGAAATAATTTTTACTCATTCTAGTCAGTTTTGTCTGTCCATGTGCCCATTCCATTATTGCATTTTCCTGTTTCATTTGCCGACCCAGCCCTGTAGAAGAGTATACTTGTCTTTATAGTTTGTTACATAGACGATGCATTTTCAGCTTCTATTTTATTCACTGTTTATATGTTGACTGGTAGCTCCTTTTAAGTTTTTCTGAAGTGTTTTTGAATTTTTGTTACTCTAACAAAATGGCTAACGAGAACTATAGGTCTGTTTGTTTTCTTTTCAAATGGGGTCTTTCGACTTTGTATTTTAGCTTCTCGGCTTCAAAACAGAAACAATGAAGGGTGATGAAACACACCGATGCCCATCGTTCGTTCAGTCTATTAATTTACACACCGCTAGCCTCCCGCATGACTGGAGTGCTGTGGTGCCGTGTCCTGCAAGAGGGTTGTGTTTGGTGCCTGTGAATTCTGTACCCCTGTCCCTGTTTTAACGGTTACGCAGGCTGGGTGTCCAAGACAACATTTTTTTTTGTCTTGGTATTTTCTCATTACATTATTTTAAAATCTTATTGTTTAATTACATTTCCAAAGTGTACAATTCTATGAAATGTCATCGGTACATTGCACTGGGTGTTCACCCCCAAAGTCAAATCTTCTCTCGTCCCCGTATACTTGTCCGCCTTGGCCTTTGAGTATCCCCCCCTTCCCTCTAGTAACCACTATACTGTCGTCTGCATCTATGAGTATTTTTTGTGTTTCTGGTCTGGTCATTTGTTGCGTGCAGTTTTATGTCCCACGTGAGAGTGAAGCCATGTGGTTCTCGTCCTTTCTCGCCTGACTTACCTCGCTTAGCACGCTGTTCTCAAGGTCGGTCCACGCTGTCACAGTCGGCACTGTCTCCTCTCTCCTTACGGGCGGATGCGCAGTGCTCCAGTCGGAGCCGCTGCTTACAAACACCTTCTCCCATTGCGCTGGCTGCCTATTTGTTTCGTTGGCAGTTTCTTTCGCTGTGCAGAAGCTTCGTAGTTTGATACAGTCCCTGTCATTTAATTTTGCCTTTACTCCTTTGCCTTTGGGGTCCAATTCATAAAGGGCCCTCCAAGACCAAGGTTGATATGATAAAAAAGACAGCAAGAGACAAAGATGGACCTTTTATAATGAGAAAGGGGGAACTACATCGAGAAGACGTAACACTTGTCAATATATATGCAGGAATTAGGGAGCACAGAACTATTATATAAAACAACGATTGACAGAACAAAAGGGAGAAACTGACAAAAACACAATCATAGTTGGGGACCTAAATACCCCATTGGCAGCTATAGAGAGATTGTCCAAACAGAAAATCAATACAGATATATTAGTCTTGCCTTGGCTGGTGTGGCTCCGTGGATTGAGCGCCAGCCTGCAAACCAAGGGGTTGCCGGTTCAGTTCCCAGTCAGGGCACATGCCTGGGTTGTGGGCCAGGCTCCCAGTAGGGGGCATGTGAGAGGCAACCACACACTGATGTTTCTCTCCCTCTCTTTCTCCCTCCCTTCCCCTCTCTAAAAATAAATTAAAAATTTAAAACATCTATTGGTTAGTTATCCCCATTTTGCAGGTGAGTAAGGTGAGGCTGAGGGAAGGGACTTGTCCAGAAACAAGAGACAGAGCCATGGTTGGCACGGATTGTACCTGATGCCCCAACAGGTGGGTGTCCACAGCCTCCCACAGGCTCCCTAGAACTGAGAGTCAGACAGGCAGGCTCCTGGACCCTGGCTTTGCCGCGTCCTGGTGAATCACATCGCCTCTCTGAGCTGAGCCCCAATTCTTCACTGTGAAGCAGGACGAGGGCTCCCTGGACTCCAAAGTTTCAAAGGGACGACCTCAGTGGACGATTAGACTTTTGGGCTCAGAACGAAAGGGAGCTGGGTCCTTGACCACGGTCCTGAGGCCAGAACTACCTGGACTCCTGGGTCTGAGGGAAGAGAGTGTGGGAGACCTGGCTTTCATTGATGTTTAATGGGAGGAGGTGTCTTAACCCGCTCTGCGCAGAGAATCAATCACTGCAGAGTTCTACAGTAAGGAGAAGGGTGGGAAGGTGGGTGGTTAAAAGATTCTCAAGTGTGAGACAGATGAGAAGAAATATGGACACGAATGGGACTACCTGGTAAGTCTGACGAGGTCGGTAACTAAAGGTAATTATGCGGGATGTTCTGATTGTTACAAAATTCCTAACTTAGCAGGTTATTGCGGGAAGTCATGTACTAAGTAAGGCCTGTGTGACAGGTTAACCTTCACCTTGAGCAAGCCCTGGCCATTATTTTTGTGCATCTGGAATAATAACAACTTTAAATGTCAGAATGATCTCTTCTCCAGGTCTCCAGAGATAAATACCCTGATAAATACTGGCCGCAGGTGACCCCAACATTCCTCATTGTTATCTTTTACTTGCATAGCTGGGTAAAATATCTGTAGGAGATGTTAACCATCTTGCATCACCATATAAAAGAAACATGTATCTCTCTGTTTTGCTGTGTACCCAATCCTAGAGACTTCCCTGCTTTCCTTTTTAAAAATTCAGCAAGAGGACTATGACAAGTTGTGGCAAAGAATTCCACCTCCAGGTTTGCTGTAAAGGAGCTGAGAGGCAGGGCCAGGCATCTCCAGCCAGACTTAGTACAACTGCCGGGTCTTGTTACTTTTGAAAATTTTATTTTATTTTAATAGATTTTATTTTTAAAGACGGGAAGGGAGAGGAAAGAGATGGAGAGAGGGAGAGAAACATCAATGTGTGGTTGCCTCTTGTGTGTCCCCAACTGGGGACCTGGCCAGAAACCCAGGCTTGTGCTCTGACTGGGAATCGAACTGGCAACCCTTTGATTTGGAGGCCAGCGCTCAATCCACTGAGCCACCCTAGCCAGGGCTACTTTTGAAAATTTTAGATGGAATATTTATTGATTTGGGTGGCGTGCTGGACAGAGGGGAAGGTTATGGAAGTTCATGGAGGTGGGTGTCCCCAAATCCCAGACATTCCTTCAACGTGGCACTGATTAGCGGGAACACGAGGCAGGAAGCCCAGACTGCTGGGTCTGAGGAAGGAGGGGATTGCGGGTTTGATCTCCGCTGACGCAGGGTCTCGGTCCAGAGGGTGCGGGGCGCACCTCCTTCTACTCCCCCTGGTGGTCAGTCTGGGAAACAACAAGCCCCGGCGTCCTGGACCTGGAGGCTGTGCGCGCGCTGAGAGCGCTCTTCAAGGAGCCGCAGAATGGAGAAACCGCGCCCAAGACTATCTTCCAAAGAGTCTTGGATACTTTTATCCTCATGCGGGGATATGTTTATTGAGAGAGGGAGAGAGAGAGAAGGAAAAAGAGAGAAGAAACATCAAGGTGAAAAACACCCATCACTTGCCTCCCGTGCGCTCCCCAACTGAGGACTGGAACGGAAACCTAGGTATGCTCCCTGGCTGGGGATCCCACGCGCAGCGTTTTGGTGCCGGGGACAACGCTCCAACTAAGCGAGCCACCTGGCCAGGGCACGCCCCTGTGTGTTTGAGCCCTGCCAAATTGATCGTGAGCACCTTTGTGGGTCAGTGCAAGAGTGTCCTGAACTTGACCTCCAAGCAGCAGGCTGACGATGAGGAGGCACGGGCTAGAGTGACCCCCTGTGTGGGATGACTGCTAATGCTGATCTCAGCGATTCACACGGTTCTCTTGGCTTGCGGGAAAGAGTGATGCATCTGTCACGACTGATTCACGGAGCTGGCGGCGATGCTGCAAACATCTTCAGTCGCTGTGGTTGCACAAAAGCGAATGGTGGCATCTCAAATATTGCTCAGTGGTTTGAGACTCATCGCCTTCGTCTGATTGGAAATACATGTCGCAAGAGTAAAGATCAGCAAGACAAGGTGAGTGAGCTGGACGGCATCCCTTTGATGCTAGACAGCTGCGGCCTTGAAGACAGCACCCTTGTCCTAGCCAGTGGGTGGTGTGTGCTGCCTGAGACTGTATGGAAGACAAGAGCCAGAACTAGGATTTAACTGCAGAGATGCAGGAGCAAGGGCTGGCTGATGCATCCCCGCTTAAAAAAAAAAAAAAAGGGTTTTGCCCTGGCTGGGTGGCAAGTTGATTGGAGTGCAGTCCCAGACACCAAAAGGTTGTGGGTTCAATCCCTGATCAGGGTGTGTACAGGAGGCAGCTAATTGATCTCTCTCTCTCTCACTCCTCCCTCCCTTTCTCTCTAAAATCAATAAAAGCATATCCTCAGGTGAGGATTAAAAAACAGGTTTTGAAGTGGTAAAGAGGGGTGACAGCCTGATTTTGAAATCTGCCAGTGACACCCCTCCGCTGTGAATGACCTTTCCATCCAGAGAGCTGAGCCGTTGGAGTCTGCTCCATGAATGTTTCGTTTTAGGCAGCACCGGAGATTGCCAGTGTTAGAAGATTCAACACCCATTCAGGAACTCGTGATGCTTTTGGATACTAGAGTTAAATGTGTTAAAGCTGAAAAGTGAAAATACATGAGTATTCTGTTTTTTTCTCTGCTTTATAAACGTAGTTGGCCCTGGCTGGTGTGGCTCAGTGCGTTGAGTGCTGGCCTGCGAACCAAAGGGTCGCTGGTTCAATTCCCAGTCAGGGCACATGCCTGGGTTGGGGGCCGGGTCCCCTGGGGGGGCACATGAGAGGCCACCACACACTGATGTTTCTCTCCCTCTCTTTCTCCATCCCTTCCCTCTGTCTAAAAAGAAATCTTAAAAAAAAAAACAAACCTGTCTGATGAGCCTTGTTCCCTTGGACACACTGTCCATTTAAACCACAGTCATACTCGCTGTGGCAGAAAATAATGACCTTGCGGAGGCCGCCTTGACTTGGCAGAGATGCAGGTGTTTGCAGGGGGTTCATTTGGTCCTTCAGACGGCGAGTCAGCCTCATTCCCACGCCTCCTGCCTTCCCAAGGCATCGACAAAACCCATTCCCAGCGAATTAGTTTGAGAGATGCTGAGAAGTAGAACTCTCTCCCTCTTCAGTTCAGGCGCTGGGCTGGGCTGTTGTCACTGAGGCCTGTCCCTTTGGAGTTTTGTAGGGAGTCAGAGGACATGGGGGCCGTTCGTTTTTCACATTCCAAATCATCCTACACCGAGACTTCTCAAAACCCGTTGTGTTCAGAAGCTGAGGCCTGCGTCTCACTCACCTCTGTGCCCCTGTAAAGGGGAAGGACCAGTGTGTGTGTTCCCCTCTTGTGTGAGGGGCACAGTGCCCTTCCACGAGGAGGCATGGTCACACCTCACCAAGAGCCCACCAGAGGGTGAGAGAGACTGCAGTCTCTGATTTCAACCGTAATTCCAAATTCAGTTTGGGTATTTTTTTTTTTTTTTTTGGCCACAACTCTCAAGTCCAATCCTGACATAAGCTGGAGCCTTAACCTGCAACCTCAGTGGTGCTTCATCCCAATGCCCAGTACTTCTTCGTCCTGGACCAAGTCCAATTCATACCCCAACGTGGCCCCTACTTCCGGGCCAGGCTCCTGCCTCCACACATCAACTGATGCTACGCCTCCCACCTCCAGCAGGCTTAGCCACGACTCTGGACCTGAACCCTGAGCCGCTCACCCTAAGGCAGACTCAGCCTTGACACCAACACTAGGTGTCACCATAGCCTCAGTTCCAAACCTGACCCTGTGCTCGACTCAGAGGTCAGTCTCCATTCCCGTCACAGTCCAGGAAGTCCGCACGGACGTCCTCCACACGAAACCATCTCCAGTTCACACCTGACACCAGGCCTTGCACTCCGACCCCATTCCCAGCCCCGTTCTCGTCCCCAACTCGTTTTCTACCTGAAATCCCACCCGCATTTCCACGCGCAGCCGTCCCCCTGCCCTTCGCCAGCTGGGCGCACCACAGGGACTCTGACGAAAACTCCGACAGAAAGTCTGCACGCACCGTGTTGCTCCCCTGCTGACTGAAGAAACCCAAGATAAGTTTCCGAACCTACTTCTCAAGGCAAATGGGAGGATTAAATAAAATAATTTAAACATGGATAGGCACCTCGCAGCCACGGAATTGGTATTAGCTGCCTTACCACATCACCCAGAGAATGAAACAGCTTCAGTTTCTTGTTTCACGTTCAGTGTGATGTGTCAGACACGCCTTGGAACTTTTCACGATTTCTCACATAGGCCCAAGTGACAATGATCTTCCCCACTATTTTTTTTTATCGCTGTTCAAGTGCAGTTGTCTCCGTTTGCATCCTGTGGATGGGGCAGCTTTGAAGGAGCAGGATGCCAGTAACAACACTGTGTGGCCAGTTGGGAGACGGAGAACACCGTTCCGCAGTAACCAGTCATAGGCGCAGGCAGCTGCGCCAGGGAACCCAGTCAGGTGCCAGAAAGTAGCGGCTGGCTAGCTGGTCAGCTGGTCGATGGCAGAGTCAGCACCAGTGTCAAGGACTGAGACTCAGACAGGGAGAAGGAGGTCGTGTGTGGTCCAGCCTCAGGCCCTGTCCTTCACGGGCATCTCCTCTCACCCCACGTAACCCCTCCCTCCCTGAACCTCATCCTGCAGACCAGAGTTACCAAAAAACGGAAGCAAACATTTAATACTCCTCATATCTCTGCTGTGGGGCCCACAGGGCAAGCGAGGCCTTCTCTGTGTCTGGTACGGGTGACCTCAGTGTGGGCGAACGCTTGGGAGTCTCCCGCTGACTTTCCTCCAGCCTCTTCAGGGTGTGAGAGGTGAGGGAAGAATAAGGTCTCAGAGGTCGCTCACCTGGCACAGGTCAGCCCCACTGCCGCCTCCTGCACAGACCCTGCCTCTGTGACTTGCCCAGGGTAGACATCCTCACAAAGCTTCCAGAAGAGATTTCTACTTGTGCACAGTTGAGGGCGTCAGCAAAGTTCTCTCAGAGGGGCAGAGGTTGTACCTTCCCAGAGAGGACAACCCTGGCCCTCCACCCCTGTCAGCATCTGACTTTCCTCCCTCAGCCACAGCTGCCCAGGGCAGCGTCACAGGGCTCGTCCCTTCTCACCACTCTCAGCAAAGCCCTGGTCCCTGCTGCTTCCTTTTCTCCACCCGGAGTAGGCCCACTGGACCTGTCTTTTGCGTCTTGCCCTGAGTCATTTTAACATGAAGTACCAGATGGTTGGAGGACTCAGAAGTGCCCCCTTGTGACACTTTTCTCCCTCTCTCTCCAATCTCCTCACAAACAGAAACCACCAGGTTCTCAATCTCAGCTAAATCCTACTTTTCCAAATGTCACCTCCTCCTAGAGGCCTTCTTTGACCATTTAAATTAGAATGCCTGCTTTACTCCCTATCTTTTTACCATCTACAATATTTCACTAACAGTTAGTTCATATTTCATGTACTTGTTATATGTACTTGTTTATTGTCAATTTCCCCCACCTGGCAGGCAACTCCACCAGGGTGCAGGTTCATCCAGCACAGCACCTGGGGCCTGTCAGACCCTCACCAGGAAGTGTGGAATGAATGGTTCAAAGTAGAATTCATTTTTCTTTTTCTTTTTCTTTTTAAGTAAATACATATTTATTTTATTTTTCAATGGGTGAAATTCAGGATTATTTTATACTAGTTTCAGGTGTGTTTCATAGTGGTGAGGCAATCATATAAGGTACATTTCCCTCCAATAATTTCAGTACCCATGGAATTCATTTTTCTGATAAGCTTTCGAGCAATAGACTCGTGGGCAGACTCGTCGATCTGGCACTTTCACGCACCAGAAACCACATGCTCACGTCTCACTCAAGCTTCACAACATCTTTCAGACAGAGGGACACATTCCTGCATTCCATTATTTACTCACCCAAAAAAGTCATTCAAAAACTAATTCTTGGGCACCAACATGAGCAATAGAAAGAGATGATGAATAAAATAGATACAACACGAGCCCTTATGGAGCTTTAAGATCATTCGTCTAGTTGTCCCCATTTTGCAGGTGAGGAAGGTGAGGCTGAGGGGAGGGACTTGCCCAGAGAGAAGGGACAGGGCCATGGTTGCACGGATGTGCCTTATGCCCCAGCAGGTGGGTGTCCACAGCCTCCCACAGGCTCCCTAGAACTGAGAGTCAGACAGGCAGCCTCCTGGACCCTGGCTTTGCTGTGTCCTGGTGAATCACATCGCCTCTCTGAGCTGAGCCCCACCACTTCACTGTGAAGCAGGGCGAGGGGCTCCCTGGATTCCAATGTCCCAAAGGGACGACCTCAGTGGACGTCCAGAGTTTTGGGCTCAGAATGAAAGGGAGCTGGCCCTTCACTGTGGGTTCTGTGGCAGGAAAGCCTGGACTCCTGAGCCTGAGGGCTAAGGGTCTGGGAGACTTGGCTCCTGGGTTTGTCCAAGGAGGGGTCTTAACTTTTTGTGTGCAGTGGATCGATGGCTACAGAGTTTCTACAACGTGGGAAAGCGAGGAGGAGTGTGGGGTCTGAGCGTGACTCAAGAGCTCGATGAAATGAGGAGAAACATGAGCAGGAATATAACTACCTGGCAAGTCCGAGAAGGTCAGTAACTGAAAGTAACCCCACGAGATGTCCTAACCATAAACATTTTTTAACTGAATGGGTTATTGCCTGAAGTCAAGTCCTAAGGCCTATGTGATGGATAAACCTTAACCTTGAGCAAGCCCTGGCCGTTGGTTTTGCACATCTGGAATAATCACGTACTTTCAATGCCAGCGTGATCCCTTCTCCAGAACTGCAGAGATGAATACCCACAAACTGGGAGGAGATGACCCCAGCATTCCTCACTGTTGCCTTTTACCCGAATACCCTGGTGAACTCTTTACGTGTGATGTTAGCTATCTTGCATGCCCTGTAGAAGCAGCATGTTCTCTCCATCTTACTTTCTATCCAATCCTAGTGATATCTCAGCTTTCCTTTGAATAAATTCCACGAGAGGACCATCATAAGTCGTGGCAAAGAATTCCACCTCCAGGCTTGCATAAAGGAGCTGAGAGGCAGGGCCAGGCGTCTCCAGCCAGACTTAGTGCAACTGCCACGCTTTGTAACTTTTAAAATTTTAGATTAATTAATGATGTGGGTGGCCTGTGGGAGAGAGGAGATATTGATGGAGCTCCCGGGTGGCCCCCAAACCTGAGACATTTTCTAACTCATTGCTGAAACAAAGAAAGGGTGAGGCTGCAGGCTTGGACTCTTGGTCTGAAGAAGGAGGGGCCTGGGCCTGAAATTCTGGGTCTAAGGAAAGTGGGGGTTGTGGACCCAGAATTTTGGGTGTGAGGGATGATGGGATTGGTAGCTTACACTTTTCAGTCTGAGGAATGAGG
Source organism: Desmodus rotundus (assembly GCF_022682495.2). NCBI lineage: Eukaryota > Metazoa > Chordata > Mammalia > Chiroptera > Phyllostomidae > Desmodus > Desmodus rotundus. Next base: position 46,884,874 of record NC_071398.1, read on the forward strand.
GGGCTGGGGACATGAACTCTTGGGCCTCAGAGATGTGTGAGATGGAAGCTAGAACTTATTATCTGAGAGAGAGTTCTCTCTCTCTCTCTCTCCCCCTCTCTCCTTCATTTTACGGGTGGGGAAACCGAGGCCTGGGAAATGTAGAGAAACACGCCGCTGCACCAGTGTGGGGAAGGAGACAGAGGAAAACTCAGAATCGGAGGCATTTTCCCTTCCCATCTCCCTCTCTGAAGGTCTCCTCTCCCCAGCCTGAGCTCTTCAGAGGCTCCCACCTGCATTTTTCAGGTTATAAAAGTGCACAGGCACAGGAATGGCAATGGAAAGGAGGAGGCACTCGTGACTATGTCTGTGCGCAGGGTGGTCCACGCTCTGTCCGAGTTTATTCTGTGACCATTTTATTTTACATGGTGAGGATCACATGTGGATACATTTTTGTATGTTCTTTTTTTTTAAATTTAATATTAGATAGCATCAACAATCATTTAAAAAAACATTTTATTTACTTATATATTTTAGAGAGGGAAAGGGTGGGAGAAGGAGAGAGAGTGAGAAACATAGATGTGAGAGAGAAATAGCAATTGGATGCCTCTTGCATGCACACCCAGCGGGGACCAAACCCATAACCCAGGAATGTGCCCCGACCTGGAATCGAACCAGTGACCCTTTGTTCCGTGAAATGACGCCCAACCAACTGAGCCATGCCAGTCAGGGCAGCATACACGTCCTTGCACGATACTGACCACTCTGCGTAAGTATAATCCTGAACAGCTTCATCAGTATCCTTGTCTGGCATCAGTTTACTGTTTAAATAAGCAGCCCAATAAGCTGGGACGTGTTCAATGTCCCCACTGTTTTGCTGTGACAAATGGTGTTGTGATGAATTCAAACCTTACCCACATTTTGGATTTACTAGAATTACTGGGTGAAAAGTGATGAATAAGACTCTGGATTCACCTTGTTTAACCTTCCTTCTATAGAAACGGTAGCAATGCACAGCCCCAGGGGTGAGGACAGCAGGTCTCACTGCATCTTTTCCAGATGGAGGTTTTTGTGTTTTCTTTCTTCCTTTCTCTCTTTCTCTCTTTCTTTCTTTCAAGATTTTTGTTTATTTATTTTTAGAGAGAGAGGAAGGGAAGGAGAAAGAGAGGGAAAGAAACATCAATGTGTGGTTGCCTCTTGCACACCCCTACTGGGGATCTGGCCTGCAACTCAGGCATGTGCCTTGACTGGGAATCAAACTGGTGACCGTTTGGTTTGCAGGCTCACGCTCAATGCACTGAGCCACACCAGCCAGGGCATGTGTTTGTTTTCTTTATAGGTTTTGTGTTAATTTTATTGTTTTATTAGAATGTAGTTTATGTTGTAATATGACTCTGAAAATGGTAAAGTCAAATATGGCTGTAAGTCATGAAGGTCTTTTTTGCCCTTTATTTTTATTATTGACACTATTACAGACACCTTCGTTTTCCTCCCTTTTGCCTCCTTTCTCAGCTCCCACCCTCCCTTCCCTCTGACTGTGATCAGTCATGGATGTCTTAATTCCTGTGAATTTCCTGTTCGGGGCGTAGGGATAGAGAGATGGGCATATGGAGAGATTAAGAATTAGCTTTTATGGTAGCAGTTATCCATTTGTGATACCTGCATACGCGGGTGTACAGAACTGGTACAAATTTTGGCACACAAGGGAAATATCCGGAGGACACCAGGCCTTGAAGGGAGCCGTTGCACATCAGTGGATCCCCTGAGTCACCCTGGAGGGGAGAGGACAGATTAGCTGTGGCCTCAGAGCTACCAGCCCTGGGTCTCAGACACCCTGAAGTTATCAAGTCTTTGTCCCGCCAGACCCCAGCCTTCCAGCCTGGCCAAAAGGAAGAGACTCATTGTCTCTGTGAACCAATGGGGGAACAGGAATTAATGCTACCATGAAGAGGAGAAATCAGCTGTTCTGAAGACATTGGCTTAAGCCCTGGCCAATGGGACCAATCACAGGGAGAGGGTTGTTAAGGAAGTCAGATCCCCATTCATTTTTTTTTCTGAACAACTCTTTGTCAAGCCACTGGGAAAAGGTGCATTGTCTCCAGAGAATCTTACCTTACCCAGAGGTAAGGTTTCCTTACCCAGAGATAGTCTTGGAAATCAAGGTCAGGACTAACACCCTAATTTACAGGGTACTGCAGAATATAAAAGTTCAGACCAGGTTTGAATATATACAGTTTCAGACGACAAGAGGAGCCCCTTAAACCAAGTGTGGGGCTCTGGTTCCCGGCACAGCTTGCACGGTTGGGAAGTAGGCCCTCAGTGGGGGATGAGAGGAAACCCCTGCTATTAGAACACACATCCCTGTCCCATCAATTCTCTACCACAGCATTTCACCTCCCCTGAAAGTTCGCAGTGCAGATGTGAGCAAAGACAGTGTGGGTACTAAGAGGTAAGGGATGAGAAAGGAAGGGACGGGGTAGAGAGACGGATGGTGAGAAGAAAGGGAAGAAAGGAGGGGGATAGAGAAGCAGATGTTGGGGTGTGAAAAAAGGCAGAGACGGAGGAAATAAGAAGAGTGACAGAGGCAGATCCAGAGAGAGAGAGAGAAAGAGAGAGAGAGAGAGAGAGAGAGATCCCAACCCAGAGAGAACACAGAGGAAAATGAGGAAATGGAATGAGATGTGAAGAGCGGGCGATGAGGGAAGATGACTCTCAGAGGCAGAGAGAGGATTACAGAGATAAGGAAGGAGGACAAAGAGGTGGAGGAGGCTCCTTCTTTTCCCAGAACCAGGACCAGATCCAAAAATACGTAAGCCAGACATCAGCCTCAGGCACACCTCGGTGATTGCAGTGAGTACCCTAATGCCCACCTTAAAAATAAAATTCGATATGAAACAATCCAGGACAAACCAGCACTGCAATTTCTAAGAAACACCGGGTCAGCCCAGTGCTCTGCTGAGCACATAGGAGCCCGAGGCAAATGGAAAATCCAGTCAGTTCTGATTCCTTTTTGATCAAAAGTTTGATATTTTGTTCATCATGGACTTTTTTTTTTTTGCATGGAATATTTAAAAAATATTTCACTGGAAGAGGATTTATTTTGGTCACTGAGCTTTTGGTGCCCCTTAAAGTTTTGCTTGTAGCCCGTGCCTCCCTGCTTTTTCCATAGGCCCACCCCATTTCCCCACCTTCAGTTTCTAACCTTCAACACTGTGCCCGCCCCCAGGGCCACGTGGGCCCCCCTGGGCTCCCACTCTGAGTGAGACAGAGGACTGTGCAGAGAGAGCAGGACAGTGAGACTGGTCAGGTGCGAGAAAGGCTGGGCACCGGGGCCAGACCCCTGGACTCTGGATGGAGGGAAGACGGGCTCCACCCTGAGAGGAAGCGGGACCCGGGACAGGAGAGGAGGCGACTCACTTTGCAGGTTTGGGAGCTTCTGTCAGGGGGAGCAGCGCACGTCACGTGTCTTCCCAATGTGACATTGTAAAGCTTTTTGCAGTTGATGGCGGGCATGATTCTGACATCCGAGCACATGAGCGCTAATGGATTCACCTCTGTTGGGGGAGTTAGGGGGGCAGTCAGAGGCTTGGTCCAGTGTACCCCTGAACAGTGATGTAAAGAATGGAGGCCCTGGATGTTGAAGAAAGTGGGGCTGGGTGATTCAGTGCTGTGGTCATGAAAAGGGACATATCTCTTGGACCGCTGGTCTGAGGGTGGAAGGGGCTTGTGTTTGACCTTGGACTTCTGGCACTGAGGGTGGAAGGGACTGAGGGCCTGGTTACTTGGGTCTGTGGGAGGAGGTACCTAGAGGCAAATACTCTTGTGTCTGAGGAAGGTGGGAGCTGGGTCCTCCATACCTAGGTCTCTGGAGATGCATCTGGGGTGGCTGGGGTCCTGAACTCCTGGGTCTGTGGGACGCCTGGGGTGCAAGGATTACAGGACTAGGCAAGAAGTTCTAAAGGTCAGAGTTTTTGGGTCTGTGTCTGATGGCGGAGGGCCTGGATGCCCAGGTGCCTGGGTCTGAAGGAGGAGGGGTTTGTGGGTTTGGGATCTTGGGTCTGTTACCTGCCTGTTGGATCAGAGGGAAAAGGGAGCTGGGCCTGAGTGACTTGGGCCCAGAGGCAGCCTTACCTACGGAGGAAGAGGTGATGCCCCAGCCGGAAACAGTACATCTGGTCCCAATGGGGTGGCAGTGGGAAGGAACGTCGACTGTGCTCACAGTTGGTGACAGCTGGGCTGGGCTGCTCAGCTTCACCAGCATGATGTCGTGAGCGAGGGTGACGTTGTTGTACTGGGGGTGGATGAATGACCCTGCAGCTTTGATCTCCACGAGCTCCACATCAAGCAGAAGATCACTGCCCATTTGCACGATGTACTCTCTTTGAGAAACAAAAAACAACATTCAGAGGGAGACACTGTGACTGAGACATAAGGGTAAAGCCCCAGAGGTAGGGGGACATAGGCCCAGAACAAGGGGGTCAGAGGCCCAGCGAGAGACGTGGACAAGAACCCAAAGAGAGGAAAGGAGTCGCCGTGGCTCCCCTGCCACGCACCTCATGTTGCAGTGGGCGACCGTGAGCACCCACTGCTCCTTGACCAGCACGCCTGAACAATGGAACTTATTGCCATAAAACAGGGCCACCTGCCAGGGCTGCTTGCCTCTTGGACACGGAACTCCATTAATAATCCTTTCCCCGGTGTTGTTGGCTGCATGGAGACATGGAGAAAGTGTGGGTAGCAGGCACCAGGGGAAGACGGTGTTCACAGCGGACAGATTCCCAGAGACAGTGAGGGAGAGACAGAAAGACAGAGAGGCGTGGAGAAGGGCAGAGGCAGAAACTGAGCACAGTGCAGAGAAAGCTGAAGACAGAGATGGGGACTGATGGAGGGAGCCAGCTCAGGGTCCAGCAGAGCATCTGGTCTGGAGGCAACCCCAGAGGCTGATGGGAGAGGAACTGAGGGCAGGAGGCAGCCTGGAGGGAACAGGGATCCCAGGAGTCAGAAGGAAGCAGGAGGAAAGAGGGCCCCAGCAGGAGAGCCCTGTCTGCCTGGGAGGAAGCTGCTGAAGGGGGCAGGGTCCTGACTTGGGGACACTGTGGGGAGGGGGGCCTAGAGAGAGAAGGTGGGGACAGTTACAGGCCCAGGAGCAAGGTCAGGCCTCCCCATCTGGCCCTCACCTCCTTGTCCAGCAGATTCCAGGGCTAAAGACAGCAGCAGGATCAGCAGGGGCGAGAGGCGGGGACCTGCCATGTGGCCTCTGGGAGCCTCTGGGGGCTGCCACTTGGAGGAAGGAGGAAGGGCGTCTTCTGCTGGGGCTGGAAGGACAAAGAGTTCAGGAACCAGGAGTCCTGGTCCCCAGGCCCTTCTGCTCCCTCAGACTCAGAAGCCCTAGTCTGCGACCCCCTGCTTCTTCAGACTCAGAAGTCCAGACCGGAGACACCCTTCCACTCTGAACCTAGGGATTGAGGTTTCTTCTCTCCCTCCCCATTTATAATTCTCTATCCCACGTTCTTTTTAAGTAAAAGACCAAAAACTCCAGACATCCAACCCTTCCTTCTCACAACCAGAAGTTTCAGCCCCTATTACCCTCCCCTTAGGAGCAAGAGTCAGCTGTGCATCCAGACGCCCCTGCCCCACCCAAAACACGACTCCTTTTCACCTGCGGCGGGTCTGACCTGATCTACTCTTCAGAGCAGGTGGGGATTCAACTGTGTCCAGCCCTGTGGCAGAGTGTTCTTCATATAGCATGCCCACCCCAACTCCCCCGGGGCCAGAGCTCATGTACAGTTCAGACCCGGGGGGCCCCTACCTGCATTTGCTCCTATCTGGAACCTCCAAGGCAGCTGAACCCATAGGCCCACATTCTACCTACACCCTCACTGCTGAGGTCAGGGCGGGTTGCACCCTGGGGGTTTGGTGCCAGCACATTCTCCCTCCACCATCCCTGCTGGCAGCTATGCAGGGAGGGGCCAGATGCTGGTGCTGAGGGCCAGGAACAGGGGTCAAGGACCTGCCCAGCTCAGGAATGGACTGTGTCCTGGGGACTCTGTTTGGCCATTTTTCTTGTCCTTGCCCCCTGTGATGCATGGTTTAGAGTCTAGAAGCTGCACCCCAACTCTGGTCAGCCTGTGGGAGCTTTTCCAGGCTGAGTCCCAGACGTGGCTTTGAGTCTGAACCCAGTACCCCCCCTAGTAGAGGGTTATGAGTGAGTAAGAGAAGGCTTTTCTAAGTCCACCCACTCAGTGCTCACTGTTTCACTTAGATTTCTATACATGTTACGTGTTTGCAACAAAAATGTCTGCCCTCAACATTATCTAGTGTAACTTTTCATTGACTGCATAAAAATCCTAAACAGTTGTTCCTCTTAGTACACTAGGATCATTTCTCCCTTTTTTATACTGTTATATCATGTTTCTACACTATCATTTTTTCCTCTGCTTTAAGTGATCTCTTTCACTTAAATTTCACCGTTGTTATAATTTCATTATAACAGCGGTGGGATGAATGCAGGTGGGAGCCTCTGAGCTCTTCAGAGGCTCCCACCTGCATTTTTCAGGTTATAAAAGTGCACAGGCACAGGAAGGGAAATGGAAAGGAGGAGGCACTCGTGACTATGTCCCTGTGCAGTTGGTCCACGCTCTGTCCGAGTTTATTCTGTGACCATTTTATTTTACATGGTGAGGACTCCATTCCTATACACTGTTGTATCCATTTCAATTTTATGTCAGATAGCATCAACATTCCTGCATGACCTTAATAATTTTGTGTATTATCCTGAGAAGCTTCATTAGTATCCTTTTCCTACATCGGTTTACTTTTTACATAAAAAATTCAATAATTTGGGACATGTTCAGTGTTGCCACTGTTCTTCCGTGACAAACGATGTTGTGATGATATCAAATCCTGCCCACATTTTGGATTTACTAAAATTACTAGGTCAGAAGTGATCAGTGAGACTCTAGATTCACTTGGCTTCGCCTTCCTTCTGTAAAAATGGTAGCAATTTACAGTCCCCGTGGTGAAATTGGGGGTCTCACTGCACCTTTACCAGGCCTGAGGTTTATGAGTTTTGTGTTTTATTTATAGGTTTTTGATCATTTTATTAATTATTTATTTATTCTCGTTCAGATACAGTTGTCCCCATCCCGCCCCCGTTGCTTTCTCCTGCCCCGTCCAACCCCAGCTCCCAAAGACAATCCCCACCCGATCATCCTTGTTCGTGGGTCCTTTGCACATGTGTCTTGACTTGACCCTTCCCCTTCTTTCTACTGTTATCCCCCTCTCTCCTCCCCTCTGGTCACCGTCAGTTCTTTGGTCACCTCCATCTCTCTGGTTTTTTGGGGTTTTTTGTTTTTGCTTGTTTATTTGTTGTGTTGATTAGGTTCCACTTATAGGTGAGATCTTTATTAGAATATTGTTGACATTTTAATATGATTTTGAAAAAGATGAAGTCAAAGTCAAATATGGTTATAAATCACGGATGGCTTTATTTCTGTGAATTTCCTGTTCAGGGCATAGGGATGGAGAGGTGGGAGTGTGGAGAAATTAGCAATTATATTTCATGGTCTCATGAATCCATCTGTGGTACTTGCACAGGCGGATGTAGATGATTGGGTTGAATAGTAGTCGACAAGGGAAATATGCGGAGGACACCAGGCCTTGCAGGGAGCCTCCGCACATCAGTGGATTGCCCGAGTCACGCTGGAAGGGAAAGAGATTAGCTTTAGCTCCAGAGCAACCGACACTGAGGTCTCATATACCCCGAGGTTATCAAGTCTTTGTCCTGCCAGACCCCAGCTTTCCACCCTGGCCATTGAAAAGCGACTCATTATCTCTGTGAACCAATGGGAAAACAAGGATTAATGCTACCGTGGAGAGGAGAACCAGGTTTCCCCCCAGCCAACACACTGGTTTGAGCACTGGCCAATCACAGGGAGTGGGCGGGGCTTCCAGGAAGTCAGAGGCCAATTTTTTTTCCCCCATAGTGAACTACTCTGTCAAGGCATTGGAAGAGGAGCATTATCTCCAAGGAATCTGATACTTTCGTTTACCCAGAGTTGGGCGACAAGGTAGTCCTCGAACGAGGGGCCAGACTAATGCCATAATTTACAGGGTACAGTGCAAAGTAAAAGTACGGACTACCAAGTTCAAATATATGAAGTTTAAGAAGACGAGAAGAGCGCGTTAAACCAAGTGTGGGACTGTCCCCAATGTGGAGCTCTGTGTCCCAACACCGCTTGCACAACAGTGGGGGACAAGGGGAGCCCCTGATTTTTTAGAACACACATCCCTGTCCCATTTCACCACCACCATTCACCTCCCTGGAAGCTGAGAGTGCACATGTGAGAAAAAGATAGTGGGGGTACTGAAGCAGGGTGCAGCCAAGAGGAGGGCCCCAAGAAGGGATTTGCAATGGGGTCCAGGACTCGGGGTGTCCAGGAAATATTAGAAAAATGTATATAGGATGTCCTCACCCCTACAGGCCTGAGCCAGGGGGGATGGGACACATGGAACAGGGCCATTCAGAGCTGTTTTGGGTAGCAACAGCTTTGTAGCTAACCCCTGGCAGTCATTTAACATATCTATAACTTTTAACTGGTTTCATGGATATGTTAAATAGCTGTGGCCCTGCTTTGAGCCAGGGAGATGGGAGTGGCTTCCACCCAAGATGGGACTGGGAAGCAACTCCCCCTGGTTACAGGGCCTGCGTAAGAGCTTGGAGATGATTGGCTCCAAGCCATGGGGCCACACCTGCCCAGACTTACTATGGCAGCCCAGTAAAGCTGGAAGAATACAGGGATGCTGGCAGGTGTAGCTGACTGTAGGAGGAGTCGGAAATGGGCTGCAAAGGAAGATGGGAACTGGGATTTAAACCTAGGCCCGGCAGCCATAGGTAAGGAGAGACCATGTGGCTCTGAAGGGAAGAAGAGACCATGTGGCTCTGAAGGGAAGGAGAGACCATGCGGCTCTGAAGTAAAAGAGAGAGACCACGCGGCTTCAAAGAGTAGGGAGGACCACAAGGTTATGGGGGAGAAAGAAGAGACCATGCAGCTCTGAAGGAAGGAGTGAACCACGAGGCTCTGAAGCAAGTAGATAGATAGAGGTCCATGTGGTTCTGAAGTGGGGAAAAGGACCACGCGGTTCTGAAGGAGAGTAAAGAGGACCACGAGGTTTTGGAGTGCTTCTTCTTGCCACGCGGCTTAGGCAGCAGGAGAGACTTTGCAGCCATAGAGAAAGGGGAGAAAGGACTCTTGCTGCTGGGCCATGAGAAGGTGCCACATGGCTTTGGATTAACTGGAGATCGCAGCAGCCACACAGCTGATGGTGCTGGGAGCCTGAATCACGGACTTCTACTTCTTTTCCTGAGACACGGTACCCCGGACTGGGCACAGGGAGAGGGAAGGACTGTGCATCTGTGGGTATTCTAGAGGACTTTAGTATCTTACTGAAGACATTAGGTCATTATTCTAAGTTTGTGTAACTTTTGAATAAACAATTCCTTTCCTTTTCACCAGTCTCTGGCATTGAGAGACGTCTTTCCTCTGGCGGCGGGCATTGCGAACCTAGCAGGTGGGCGTGGGGGGAAGGAACCTCCAGAGACAGAAAGGGGGAATCCTTTCTGTAATAATTTATCGTGAACCACCCCCACCCTCTTGCTCTGTAACAGTACTAAGAGGTAAGGGGTGAGAGAGGAAGAGAGGCTGTAGAGAGAAGGATGGCGAGAAGAAAGGGAAGTAAAATGAAGAAAGAGAAGCAGAAATGTTGGGGGTGTGGAAAGAGAGGAAGATGGAGCAAATAAGTGTCAGAGGCAGGGGGAGATAGAGAGGGGGAGGGAGAGAGAGAGAGGAGGAGAAGAAGAAGAAGAAAGAAGAGGAGGAGGAAGGAGGAGAAGAAGAAAGGAGAGGGAGGAGGGAAGAAAAGGGAAAGGAAGGGAAGAGAAGGGATCCCAACATGGGTCAGAAGAAAACAAGGAAATTAAATGAGGTGTAGAGATAAATGAGGCAAGTTTATTCTCAGAAACGGAGAGGGGGTTACGGAGATGAGGGAGAGGGGACAAAGAGAAGGAGGGGCTAATTCTTTTCCCAGAATCAGAACCAGGAACAAAGATACACAAGCAGGACGTTAACCTCGGGCACATCTCAGTGATTGCCATGAGTACTTTACTGCATTCCTTAAAAATCAAATTCAATATGAATATATTTATAACAAACCAGTATTCCAACTTTAGACAAACACAGGGTCAGCACAGTGCTCTGCTGAGCCACATAGGAGCCCAAGGCAAATGGAAAATCCAGTCTATTCTGATTGTTCTTTGTTGAAAAGTGATATTTTGTTCACATTGGATTTCTTTTTGCATGGATTATTTTAAAAATATTTCATTGGAAGAGGATTTATTTTGGTCACTGAGCTTTTGGTGCCCCTTAAAGTTTTGCTTGTAGCCCGTGCCTCCCTGCTTTTTCCATAGGCCCACCCCATTTCCCCACCTTCAGTTTCTAACCTTCAACACTGTGCCCACCCCCAGGGCCTCGTGGGCCCCCGGGGCTCCCACTTGGAGTGAGACAGAGGACTGCGCAGAGAGAGCAGGACAGTGAGACTGGTCAGGTGTGAGGGAAGGCTGGGCACCAGGGCCAGGCCCCTAGACTCTGGATGGAGGGAAGACGGGCTCCACCCTGAGAGGAAGCGGGACCCAGGTCTGGAGAGGACGGGACTCACTTCGCACATGTAGGAGAGCCTGTTGGGGGGAGCAGCACAGGTCATGTACTTTCTCATTATTGTAGGGAAAGTCTTCTTGCAGTACATGTAGGGGTAGATGCTGATGTTGGAGCACATGAGCGCCGATGGGTGTGTCACTGTTGGGAGAGGGGGAGGTCAGTCAGAAGCTTGGTCCGGTGGACCCACGGGGGCTGGTATAAAGAGTGGGGGCCCAGGACATTGAAGGAAGAAGAGGAGGGTGACTCAATACTGTGGTCATGAAAGGGATGTTATTGCTTGGACTGCTGGTCCTGAGGGTGGAAGGGGCTTGTGTTTGACCTTCTGGGACTGAGGGTGGAAGAGACTGAGGGCCTGGATACTTGGGTCTGTGGAAGGAGGTACCTAGAAGCAAATACTCTTGTGTGTGAGGGAGGTGGGAGCTGGGTCCTCCAGACCTAGGTCTCTGGAGATGCATCTGGGGAACGGGAATTGTTGGTCTATGTGCAGGTGGCTGGGGTTCTAAACTCTGGGTGTGTGAGACAGAGTCTCACCTTCTTGGACAGAAGGAAGTGGGACTGGTGGAAGGGGACTAAAGGTCAGGGCTCTTGAGTGTGATGGTGTGGGGCCTGGGTGACCGGATGCCAGAGTCTGAAGGTGGAGAGGGTTAGGGAGTCTGGGATCTTGGGGCTGTTACCTGTGTCCTGGATCTGAAAAAAAGCAAAAAAGGGAGCTGGGTCTGGGCTGATGGGTCCCAGATGCAGCCTCACCTATGTCCATGGTGATGGTGCCCCAGCCGGAAACAGTACACTTGGTCCCAGGGGGTTTGCAGTGGGAGGACAGGTTGATTATCTTCACCGTGGAGGACAGCGGGGCTGGAGTGTTCAGCTTTACCAGCATGATGTTGTGGATGTGCATGACTTCACTAAACCGAGGGTGGATGAATGACTTGGTAGCCGTGATTCTCTGCGCATTCCCATGGAGTAGATTGCTGCCCATTTGCACGACGTACTCTCTTAAAAACAAAAAGCGAAAACTTGGAAAGAGACAGTGTGACTGCAAGAGGGGACCAAGACCTACAGGTAAGGAGACAGAGGCCCGGAGCTAAGGTATTGAGGCTCAGAGAGACGTAGACAAGGATGCAGAGAGAGAAATGGAGTCTCTGTGGCTCCCCTGCCACGTACCTCAGGTGGCAGTGGGCGACCGTGAGCACCCACTGCTCGTTGACCAGCACGCCTGAACAATGGAACTTATTGCCATTAAACAGGGCCACCTGCCAGGGCTGCTTGCCTCTTGGACACGGAACTCCATTAATAATCCTTTCCCCGGTGTTGGCTGCATGGAAATATGGAGAAAGTGAGGGTAGCAGGCACCAGGGGAAGATAGCGTTCACAGCAGACGGATTCCCAGAGACAGTGAGGGAGAGAGTCAGACAGAGAGGTGTGGAGAAGGGCAGAGGCAGAAACTGAGCACAGTGCAGAGAAAGCTGCAGACAGAGATGGGGACCGATGGAGGGAGCCTGCTCAGAACCAGGGGGGCGTCTGGTCTGGAGGCCACCCCAGAGGCTGATGGGAGAGACACGGAGGGCAGGAGGCAGCCTGGAGGGAACAGGGATCCCAGGAGTCAGAAGGAAGCAGGAGGAAAAGGGCCCCAGCAGGAGAGCCCTGTCTGCCTGGGAAGAAACTGCTGCAGTAGGCAGGCAGGGTCCTGACTCGGGGACTTTTGGGACAGAGAAGGTGGGGACAGTGTATCAGGCATAGGGCAAGGACAGGCCTCTCCGTTTGGCCCTCACCTCCTTGTCCAGCAGATTCCAGGGCTAAAGACAGCAGTAGGATCAGCAGGGGCGAGAGGCGAGGACCTGCCATGTGGCCTCTGGGAGCCTCTGGGGGCTGCCACGCAGAGTACGGAGGAAGGGCGTCTTCTGCTGGGGCTGGAAGGACAAAGAGTTCAGGAACCAGGGGTCCTGATCCCTGGCCCCTTCTTCCTCAGAGCCCTCGTCTGCACCCTAGTCTCTACCCTCCTCCTTCCTCAGCCATAGAAGTCCAGGCCGGAGACACCCTTCTACTCAACCTTGGGATCTGGCTTCCTATGTCACCATATTTTTAATTCTGTATCCCAAGTCCCTTTCAGGTAAAAGACCAAAAGTTCCAAGCCTCCCACCCCTCTTTCTCGCAACCAGAAGTCTCGGCTCCTATTACTCCCCCCCTCAGGAACAAGAGTCAGCTGTCCATCCACCGGCACCAACCTCACCCCCAATGAGACTCCTCACCTGCGGTGGATCTGATCTGGGCTTCAGACCAGGTTGGGATTCAACTGTGTCCAGCTCTGCACAATACCAGCCTTCTTATAGCATTCACCCACCCCCCGATCCAAAACCCAGGGTCGTGGAGTACAGGTGAACTCAGCTCTGGGATGCTCCTACCTGCATTTGTTCTTATCTGGAAACCTTGAGTCAGCTAGAGCCATTGGCACGGACTCTACCTCTCCCTCCACTGCTAAGGCCAGGTTGGGGCAGTACCCGGGGTGTTTGCCCCCAGCACGTTCTAGATCCACCATCTCTGGCAGCAGCTATCAAGGGAGGGACCAGGTGCTGGCGCTCAGGGGCAGGGGCAGGGGTTAGGGATCTGCCCAGCTCAGGAATGGACTGTGTCCTGGGTTCTCCAGGGTGGCCAATTTTCATTCCCTCAACCCTGGTCAGAGGGCAGCCTGGACTTTTCCCCCTCACTCTGGGGAGCCTGTGGAAACTTGTCCAGTCTGAATGCCAGACGTGTCTTTGAGCTTGAACCCCAACCCCAACACTAGCATATGGGGATGAATCAAATAAGAAAGCTCTGCTAACTCTACCCACCAAACTGTTTCTAAGTGAAACTGTTTACTGTTTCACTTAGATTTCTATACGTGTTACGTATTTGCAACAAAAATGTCTGTACTCAACATTATCTAATGTTACTTTTTATTTACTCTATAGAATACATTGAACAATTTTTTTATCTTAGGGCATTTAGATCACTTCTCCTTTTATACTTTTGTATAATAGTCTACACTATAGTGTTTTTTTTTTCTGATTTATATGATCTGCTTCATATTGAAGTAGATTTGAATCAATTTCACTATAACAATGGCGGGTTGAATTTCTTGTATATTCACCTTTGCCCATTGTAGTCACTGAGGAAGTTCCGCTGAGCATTTACTCTGTTGCAGAATCTGTTCTGGGCGCTGAGGACACAGCATCAACAAAAGGGCAAAAATTCTTTCACAGAAGCTCTCATTCCAGTGAGGGGTGTTCTTTAGTAAAGAAGAAGAAGGAGAAGGATAAGGAGAAGAAGAAGAAGAAGAAGAAGGAGGAGGAGGAGGAGGAGGAGGAGGAGGAGGAGAGGAGGAGGAGGAAGAAGGAAAAGAAGAAGAAGAGGAGGAGGAGGAAGAAGGAAAAGAAGAAGAAGGGGAAGGAGAAATAGGAGGAGAAAGAGAAGGACTTCAAATGTATAGTTTATTATGTGGCTATAAGTGCTATGGAGAAAAATAAGACGAGAAGGAAGGATGGGGATTATTGGTTTCCCTTTTTCTCAGCAACCCCTACAGTTATAATATTAAGAAAGGTGGTTGGAAAGATTTCATGTGAAGAGGATGTTTAGACAAAATCTTGAAGAAGGGGGTGGATGGATTCATGTAGCTACACTGATTCATGGATTCAGTGAATCCTAAGCAGAGTGAACACCAAAATATGCTTTCATTCCCTAGTGTGAGCCCACTTTTTATCTCAGTTCTGACCTCTAATGCAATTCTCTTTCTCCCCCATAATTTGGCCCCATAACAGACAATACTGTGGCCTACCCAAGCATTAACTCCATCTGCCATTTGTCAGAACCTTGATTTAGTTTGGATAATCTGCTCTCCTCATGGCAAGTACAGATAAGCTTTACTGCACCTTTAGAGCCATATTCTGCTTTGCAGGGATTGGTTTAGAAATGGGCATGTGATGTACTGCAGACCAATGAGGAGTGAGGGGGAAGTTACCTCTGGGAACTGCTTTCTTCTTCCCAAGGTGAGACACGAGAGGAGTTCTCTTTCTTCTGTTAGACGGTGTCCCTTGTGGATGTAAATTCTGGAAGCGAGGCAGCTCTCTTGGAACCACGGGGTAAAGTTACCCATAGACAAAGCCGTAGCCCCACAGATGGACGAACAGAGATGGAGATAGTCAGGGTCCCAGTGAGTTTGCTGAGCTGGCGAATTAACATTCCACGGAGCCCCTTCATCTCATGTCATTTTCAGGTTTCCTTTCTGGTTTAAAGTTTTGTTGTTGTTGTTGTTGTTGTTGCCACAGCCAAACTTTTTTAAAATTCAAATGTCAACGTTGTGTCCAAATTTCATATCAAGTTGAGAATTTGATCCCAAACTATAAATCCAAATCTAACTCTAACTAAAGTGTTTATGTGGAATCCAAATTAACCAACATACCAAACCCCACCTGCAACATAGCTCTTTCTCCAGCCCTCCTCCCCCAGCATCTTTCAGACTCAATCATTTATTCACTTAATTAATATGTATCGAGACCAGTTCTCTACCAGGGTGGCTACAGACCTGGACACAAAGAGTTCCTTCCTTCAAGAAACACTCCTGACACTCAACTGTAAAAAGAAAAATAATCATAACACTGGTATATAAAGATAGTAAATTGACTTTAACATGTGCTCTGAAATAAAGGTACAAAGGGTTATAAAAGTCCTTCCAAGGAGATTTGACTCAGGAGGCAACAAAGACCTGAGCGTGGAAAGAACAAGAAGCATGAACTAGAAAAAATGGAGAAAATCATGTAGAAGAAACAGCAGCTGCCAAGGTCCTGAGGTTGAAGGGGAATGTGGATAGAGCTCAGGGAACCGATGATGTCTGGCACCAGACAACGAAGCACCTTGGAGGTCACGGTGAGCTGGCCTTTACCTTATGGACAATGGTGAACCGCTTGGACTTTATTCAGGAGAGTGACATGAAATCTTTGTATTTTCATAATATCAATCTGGCTACTATGGGAGGAGGATTCGAAGGAGATGAACAGACATGAGGCCATTGCTGTTGTCCAAGTGAGAGATGACGGTGACTTGGATAAGGCCATTTGGGAGGCACAGATGGTAGGTAACAAGTGGAAGGATTCATGAAGCATTTAGGAGAGAAAATCAACAGACCACGGCGATGGGCTGAATGGAACTTGTGGGGAGAGAGATGGAGATGTTAGGGCTTCAAGGGCTCTCGCTTGGTGGGCAATGTTGCCATATTCAATGAGAAGGCCCGGTCGGATTTTATCAAGAGCTTATGAGGGGGTCGGCAGTACTGCAGTCCCTGATTTCAACCATAATTCCGACTCCAGTCTTCACTTTGACACAACTGTCAACTGTAACCTGTACACGAGCCTGAGACTTAGCCTGTGACCTCAATCTTAACTAATCCTGAACCTCAATACTGCTTTATTCTTGACTAAGTCCAATTTATACCTCAATATGCCATCTACTTCCTGACCAAGCTCCTGACTCCGAATATCAACTCAAGCTACATCTCACACCTCAACCCTGACTTGAACCCTGAACCCACAGTTATAAACCATACTAAACCTTGTCCCAAACACTACATGTCTCCATGGAGTTGCCCCCAACCTGACCTCAGGCATGACTCAGACTTCTCTCTGCCTCCCTGACGTCTTCCAGGAAGTCCATATTGACGTCCGCTTCACGAAACCATCTCCAGTTCACCTCTGACACCAGTTCCAGCACGGTGATTCCAAATCCCAGCCCCCTACTAACTCCCAACCCAGTGTCTACCTGAAACCCTAACCTCGTTTGCATTGGCAACCCTTTCCCCACCCTCTTATGAACTCCACACACCTCCTTGACTCCTCCTCTCCCAAAATCTCTAAAATAGCCCACTCGGTAACAGCACAGTAATGTTGACGCAATATTGAGTACACCAATCCAAGCCAAGTTCTCAAAACTACATCTGAAGACAAATGGGAGGATTAAATGAAATGATGGGAGAAAGACAGATGGGCACCAGCAGGAACTGAATGAATATCACCTGCCTTGCCAGATCATCCACAGAATAAAGCAGCTTCAATTTCTTGTTGTACATTTAGTGTGATGTGTCCGACACTTGCTGGAACATGTCGTTATTCCTCACGGAGATTCAAGCGAGTATTGTCTTCCTTGTTTTTATAGATGAGAAGAGGGAGGTTTAAACTAGGTGAGGCCTCTTGAGCAAAGTCATTCTGTTCAGGAGCCAAAAAAGGCAGGATTTGAATGCTGGGAGCTGCTGATGGTCTCACTATTGCATAAGCTTATGCTCTGCAAAGGAAATTTTCCCGAGACACCCTCCCATCTGGCCAGATTCCCAGTTGGCTGAAAATAAAGTCAGGATCCCATGACTCTCTTCATGATGCAACTCCCTTTTTGGCAAGAATTCCAAGTCCCACACGTGCCACGACCTTTGGTTTAGTCCCAGACCTGTCCCCAAATCCTACCCACACACTGCAATGCAATGCATATCACCCTGGTCCTTCGATCTGTCTCCTGAACCTCTGCCTGATGACTCGTGTTCTAGCTCATGATCACACCGAAGAACTAGCATCTCAGTGTCCTGCCTGCTGTGCCGTGCCCTGGGGGACAACGATCCTGGAATCTTCTGATTCATCACTTTGGGTTCCGAGGACACATTGTTCCTGAATTACTGGATTCACTTCCTCCTACTGTAAGGATACATCCCCTCTTTTGGGGAAGCTGCCCCCCAAATTTGTTTTGGTGTCACAGCCAATTACCCCTCTGCAAGCCCTTCCGCCACTTAAATACGTGCGTGCAGCAGTGTATGCTAAAAAGCGCACCACATCTTCCCTAGAATGATGGATCCAAGGCTGGGGCGATGGGCTCTGTTCAAGCTGGACCCATGTGAGATCTTCCCTGGGACTAATGTCAAGATGCCAGGAGAAGGGGAGTCTTTGTTTTTGCTGGGTTTGCTTAACTGAGTCTGTAGCTTCGATGTTCCCTCCAAGTCTACAGAGGCTAGAATGAGGTACACAAAGGAAGGAAAATCACAAGCAGAGATGAGAAACAGCTGAAAAGCATCAGAGAGGGAAACAGAGGCAGAAAGAGGCAGGCAGAGTGAGGAAAAAAGAACTGATTGGCTTACATCACCATGTCAACAACTTGAGACTCTGGTACCCACGCCACTTCCTCTGATCAGGAGCTGTGCCCTCAGCCTTCGTAGTCACCTCGGTGAGCCAACCCCCTGTTGTGCTTCAGCCAGTTTGGATGGGGCTCTGACACTTGCACCCAAGTGCTCCCCGACTAAGGCAGAATTGAGCTCCCTGTCTACGTGGGTCCTTCCAGCTGCTGCCTGGGTGCTCCTCCTGGGTGCTCTGACCCTCTGCCAGACTGTGCAGTCCACTCTGTTCCTGAGTTTCTGGTTCACCTTGGACAAGTCACTTCCCCTCCATGTCATCAACCACCCAAATTACTAATACTAGAAATTAATTTCTGAATGTACAGGGACACAAACAAGATGCCTAAGAGCAATGAAGGGAAATCCCGACCAATGAGAAAAGAGGATGGTGACTGGAGGGTCCAATCCAGAGAGGAGACAGTGGGGATTGAGCTGGTAACTCTTCCTTCCTGGCCTCTTGTGTGGAGAACATTGAATCCAGTTACCAAACATAGAAGAAATGGGTAGGGTTCTTTGGACACACACACGCTGGTGGGAGGGTCTCAGGAAAAGAAAACAATGTCTCTAGGAACCATCCTGAGAGATTGGACTTCATGGCAGGAGCACTGATGGAATGACAGTTATCCTGGTCAATGGGGAAGAGCGCACGTCACACACCCACACTCACTGGGGAGAACCACTTCATCCATGTCTCATAAAACGCCTCCAAGTACCCACTGATTGGATAGAATTGGTCACCTGATCAGAATGCCATCAAGCCATTGGCCATTCAGAGACCTATGAGGTTTCTTAAGGAGAAAAGTTAAGCTGCACCATCTGAATTTTATTTCCTGATAATAAGATCTGAGAAATCCTGGGAGCCCTGGCCAGGTAACTCATTTTGTTAGAGCATCATCCAGATACTCCAAGATTGTGGGGTATATACAAAAATCAACCAACAAATACATAAATAAGTGGAACAAAGCAATATTTCTCTCCCTCTCTCTAAAAATTCATTAATTAATTAAAAAAGAAATCCTGGGAGGGTAGATCAGGTGGGGGCTGCAGGTGAAGTTAAAAGGTTGTGAAGTAGAGAGAGAAATGGAGGAGGGTGTGGGGGGGCAACCGTTATGAAAATGCAGAAGCAGGAAGGTAGGGAAAGGAGTTATAGCATCCACAGGACGAGTTAGATGGCTGTTAGCAAGAAAGTCGTGGAACACACTGGAAGACCCGGGAGATAGACCCAGACCGGACCCAGGCTCCAGTTTGTGGCAATTTATTTACATCCTCACCACTACCCACTCCACACATATCTTTCCCCCAAACTGACTCAATTTCCTCTTCTCCACACTTCAGTTTGGACACCAGCAATGATGTGCCTCACTCCCTTCCACCACAGCTGTTCCCTCCTGACAGCTCTGAGCTGTGAGAGAGACTGCTATTTCTCCTGGGGGGGCGGGGCGGGGTGCAAGGAGTCAGTCTCTCAGACGTTTGGGGGCTTTCAACCCCCTATGTCTTCACCTGGGTGGTGATTTCATGGGTGTTCACAAAGGTATATTTAAGCTGTTTATATATTTCCTGCATCCTACTCTGAGTATCTCCAAGTTTTAACGGTGGAAGTAGAATCTCCCCCGAAAGGTTAAAAACAATGTAGCTGCTCAGGAAAAGGAAGCATAAACTGTTTCAAGCTAGTGTTCCACAGGACAGGCCATTGGATGTCAGAAAGCTCTTATGTGCCTTCTGTCCCCTGAAATTAACCTCCCCTTGCTCCAAGTCCTTCTAGGAAAAAAGGGGTTCCTGCAGGCAGTGGTGATTCCAGAGTGGCCATGGGGTCCTGGTCTCTCCAGACCTCCTGTCAGGCCTCCCATCAGGTCTCCGATTCTGTCCCTCCACACCCACCCCCAGCAGGGCCAAAGCAAGACAGGCACAGAGCCAGGTCATGGTGTTCGGTTTATTGAGGGGGGTCCAAAGCTTGTCCGAGGCTCAGCTCCTGCTGCCTATGGTCTTCTTGATCCAGTCCAGATAGAGGCAGATGTTGGTGTAGACGCCAGGTCTCTGGGGCTGCCCACAGGGGTCTGAGCCCCAGGAGGTGATGCCTTGGAGAACGCCGTTACACACCAGTGGGCCCCCGGAATCGCCCTGGAGGGGGGTAGGGGAAGAGTTTGACCGAAGATGCCTAGCTGTACCCAGCATTTAGTACCAGCTCTATACCATGACTGGATAAGAACATTGTCCCCTGGTTCCGAACTGTTGGCTAGAGTGAGGGAGGGGGGAGGGGGAGGGGAGAGGGGGAGGGGGAGGGGGGAGGGGGAGGGGTGGGCCCGATGGGAGGGTCTCAGGGAAGAAAACAAGGTCTCTGGGAATCATCCACAGAGACTGGACTTCATGGCAGGAGCACTGATGGAATGACAGTGATCCTGGCCAATGGGGAGAGCACACTGGAGCACCGTCTTCAGGGACCAATCATTGACAAGGAGGTGGGGCTTTGTGAAGGAAGCAAAGCCAGCGAGAGCCCTGAGGACTGGAGGTGCAGCCAAAGGGAAAGAGAATGTTAGATATAAGGGAAATCCCAAGATTTGTCATCCTGGGGATGGGGCGTCTTTGAAGGAGCAGTGAAACCCATGGCACCATTCCCTGAAAACTGGGAAAAGGGCATTGCTCCCCAAGAAACCCATCATGGGAGCAGGCAGCTGCGCCAGGGAACCCAGTCAGGTGCCAGAAAGAAGTGGCGGACTAGCTGGTCGATAGCAGAGTCAGCACCAATGTCAGGGACTGAGACTCAGACTGGGAGCCGAAGGTTGTGGGTGGTCCAGCCTCAGGCCCTGTCCTTCATGGGCATCTCCTCTCACCTCCTTTAACTGCCCCCTCCCTGGACCTCATCCTGCAGACCGGGCTTCCAAAGAAAATTGACGACTATTTAATGCTTCCGATCCCTGCACTGTGTGTGACCTGCTTGGGGGGGGGGGCGGTGTCCTTCTCTGAATCTTCTTCCCACGTTATAGAGACGGGAGCGACCTCTGTGTGTGCTAACTCTTTGGGGTCACTGGCTGCCGAACCTTCAGCCTCGACTGGGGTAAAGGAGGAAGGAAGAAAGGTTTCAGATTGGTTAATTCAGAAGTAATTTAAATTGGTTAATTAGGGAGTCATTCACCTGGCATGAGTCAGCCCCGTTGCTGTCACCTGCGCAGACCATGCCCTCTGTGACTTCCTCGGGGTAGGCTTCTTCACACTTTTGGTGGGAATAGATCTCTACCTGTGCACAGTTGAGGGCATCTGGAAAGTTCTCTGAGGGGGTAGAGTGAGGGAGAAATGGAGGAGGGTGTGGGGGGTTCCCAGAAAGAGCCATTCCCGCCATTCCCATCTGGACTGACCTCCCTTCTGTGAGCCCACAGGTGCACCGGGAAGTTTCGGGCAGATTTCTCACCACACTAAACAAAGCCATGGTCCCTGCTGCTTCCTTCTGTCCACCTCAAGTGGGACCATTGGACTCTACCTTTTGTTTCTCGCCCTGAGTCATTTTCAAATTAAGAAGCAGGAGACTGGAGGACTTGCAGTACCCTTGCAATACCTCTGTCCCGCTCTGTCCAGTCTTCCCACCCTCAGGCCACCAGGTTCTCAATCTCAGCTAAATTCTACTTCTTCCAAATGTCACCTCCTTCTAGAAACCTTTTCTGACCATTTTAGTTAAAACACCCCCCCATCACTCCATGTCTTCTTACCATCCATGATATTTCACTATAGCTCTTAACTCTACGTCACGTTTCATACGATACGTATTTGTTCATTGTCTAATTCCCCAGCCTAGCAGGCAACTCCGTAAGGACAGGGGCTCATACAGTACAGCACCTGGGGCCTTTCAGAGCCTCCCAAGTAAGTGTTGAATTAAAGGCTGGAAGTGGAACTTATCTTTCTTATCAGCCTTTGAGTAATAGACTGGATGGGGGAAATGTCTGTCTCGTACCTCAACGTGCCGGAAGCTATATGCGGACATCTCATGTAATCTTCACAGAAGCTTTTGGAAGGAGGGATGCATTCATTCATTCCCTAACTCACTCACCTACATAATCATTCGACAAATATTTATTGAGCACCACCCTGAATGCTAGGAACACCCAGTAAAGAAAATAGATATAACACAAACACTTAGGGAGCTTAACAATCTATTGATTAGTTATCCCCATTTTGCAGATGAGGAGAGCGAGGCCGAGGGGTGGGAAGGGACTTGTCTAGAGACAAGGGGAAAGAGCCATGGTTTTTCTCGGATCTACCTGATGCATGAACAGGTGGGTTTTCCCATCATGCCATTGTCTCTCTAGAAGTGAGAGTCAGAGAGTCAGGGACCTTAATCCAGGCTTGGCTGCTTCCTGGTGAATCACATCATGCCTCTGAGACGGGCCCCAATTTCTTCACTGTGAAGCAGATTGAGAGGCTACCTGGACCCCAAAGTCCCTAAGAGAGGACCTCAGTGGACGTCCAGAGGTTTTGGTCCAGAATGATGAGGAAGCTGGAAACCTAGACCGTGGGTCCTGGGGTAGGAAGGGCCTGGACTGTGAGTGATCTGGGCCCAGGAATCTTGAGTTCAAGAGGGAAAAAGTGCTGAGAAGTCTGTTTTGGGGGGGGGGCTGCTGCAAATCCTTTGTATCTCAAGTCTGTTAATGAAGTTGTATAAAATCCTGTACAATAAAGGTCTCACAATACGTTATTCTCAGCCGTAAAGGGGAGATGTATTCATTTATCCATCCATCCATTCATTCATCTATCCCTATTTTTGAGACCTGCTTAACAGTGTGTTAATTTGCTTTCCTTCTCCCATCACTCCTATTAATATTCTAGCCTTCACCCTGGCTGGTGTGGCTCAGTGGATTGCGCACCAGCCTGTGAACCGAAAAGTCGCCAGTTTGATTCTCAGCCAGGGTGTATGCCTGGGTTGCAGGCCAGGTCCCCCGCTGGGGGCGTGTGAGAGGCAACTGATCGCTGTATCTCTTACACAGTGATGTTTCTCTCCTCTTCCTCCCTTCCCCACTCTCTAAAAACAAACAAACAAGCAAATAAATAAAATCTTTAAAAAAATATTCTAGCCTTCAAGGTTCTTAACACGGGCCACTTGTGAATCTCAGCCCCGCAGCCACCATCTCTTCCTTATCTCCTTCTAGGGGTAAAGTTTTGCCAACGGTCTGGGGTCCACGGGGCCCATCAACTCCTCCTTCCTTCCCACTACCTTGGGGGCTGGAAACAGTGCCCCAGCCCGAGATGGTACACTTCTGGCCAGCTTGAGGGCAGTGATCTGTCAGGTTGATGGGCCTCACTTTGTTCCCGAGGGATGCTGGACCACATAGTCGAACGAGCATCAGATCGTGCTTGCGTTCATCGCTGTTGCCGTCGTAGCAGGGGTGTTGGATGGACTGAGCCACATCCCTTTCTTGCTCTGGCCCTTTCTGCAGCCTGTGATCTCCCAAGTGCACTGTGTACCTCCTGTAAGGATGGGGGTCAGTTTGGGACCAGCCCCATCATTACAGCCCCTCCTCACAGCCCAGAATCCCGGTCCCCAGCCCTCCTCTCTTAGACCCGGGAGGCCAGGTCCCTCAGCCCCCTCTTTTCTCACACCTCCCCTCTTAGAGTCCGGGTCTCCAGCTCTCTCTTTCCCGAGGTGAAGCCCCAGCCTCCTCTTTCCCCAGGTCCAGCCCAGGCACCTACTCACGGTTTTTTACAGTGGGCTGCTGTGAGAACCCAGTTGTCATCTACGAGGACACCCCCACATAGCAGCTGGACGCCCTGGAACAAGGCCACCTGCCAAGGCTGCGAATGGGGCTTGCACTCCTGGCCCCCCAGCACCTTGGACTCCTGTGCTCTCCATTGTCCTGCAGCCGGATGAGAGAAGGTTGGATCACTGCCCCTGGGGTAGTGCATGGGCGAGGGGGAGTGGGAGGGCCCGAACACCACTGTGGGTTCACAGGGACACGCCCAAGTTCTCTGCCTGCCTCCTCATGTGTCCACACACCCTCACGTGTGGGGCTCCTGGCTTGCCCATGATGCCACACGGATACACACGTACACTCACTGAAACCCATGAGTCATCACACCATGTCGCACACCTGAGCATGCTTTCACATGCTTCCACATGCATCCACATGCTCTTACACTCCCGTGTGTCTCTGCACCCCCAACAAGCAACCCCACAGGCTTGGTGTGCTCATGCCAATTTGCAGCACAACCTGACACTGCTACCTGCTGCCACCTGTGCCACAGCTCCACCCTGCTCCCCAGCAAAGCAAGCCTGCCGAAGCCCCCACGTGCAAGTGCACACTTCACCCATCCCGCACTCACATAGCCACCACAGCTCGCTCATAGGCTCACACCTGCCACCAGTGCCTTCCAGCCCTCCTCACCTGCACAGGCTTCCAACAGCAAAAGCAGGAACATCCAGGTGCACATTGCAGCAGGTAGTGGGTGTCCCATGCTGGGGTCTGGGGGAGGGAGAGCACAAGGGCTGAGAGGCGGAGGGAGGAGCCTGAACTCCTAGTGAGATCTGGGGATTGGGAAGGGAGCAGAGTATACAGAGTTGTTCTTCTGGGCCCTGCAGGAGGAAGGGGCTGGGACTCAGATTCTTAGGTCTGAGTTAGAAGGGGGTGGGGCCCTAGATTCCTGAAAATGAGGAGAGAGGGGTCTGGGGGTCTGGATTTTTACGTTCCCAGGGAGAAGGGAGTTCAGATCCTGGACTCCTGAATCTTGAGGAAGAGGAGGCGGGGGCTCAGATTCCTGGGTTCAGACGGAGGAAGGGCTGTGAGGTTCAAGTCCCAGGCCTGAAGGAGGAGGGGCCCCAGGGCCAGATGCAAGCGGCTGAGAATTTAGAGTCCAGAGGGGCGGGGTCACCTACTGATTCGGACCCAGAGCAGGAGGCCCCGGTACTTCAGCTGTCTGCTGGGTACAGGAATCTGGAGGCTTTTAACTGGGAATCCCCGCCTCCTGCTCCGCCTCCTCCTGTGCCCGAGCTCGACTGAGCTTCCCTGGGTTTGAGTGAGGAACGTTTGAGGGGCTGAAAGGAAACTCTTGAGGGAGGGGGAGCTGGAATCTCGGGGTACCGAGGCAAAGAGGAGGAGCTCAGTGCTGTGACTCCTGGGTCTCAAACAGGAAGGTCTGGGGGCTCCAACAGTTGGATCTGGGGGAGGACAGGGACGGGGACACAGAATCCTGGGTCTGAGAAGGGGATGGGACTGGGGTCCTAGATTCCTGGATCTGAATGAGAGGGGGGGGGGCGGACTCCCGAATTCAAGACAAGAGTGGGCTTGAGGCCCAGACTTTGAGACTGAGAAAGGAGGGGAGCTGCTGCCAATAACCCCGAATCGAAGAAAGGCGAGTCTTCTCGGTCCAGACCTCTGAGGGCGGATCGGACCCGCCCGCTGTCCCCGGAGAGGTCCGCGATCCGGGAAGGCAGGTTTGGGAGGCACCGTGACCTGGTTTCCCCTTTCTCTGCGGGTGATGGGACCAGCCTGAGCAGAACGCAGGAGGCCTGCTGCAATAGGGCTGATGAAGGAAGACTTCGGGCAGAACCGACTAAAGGTTCAAGGGAAATTTTAACGCGGTGGCGCTCCCTGTCTGTCCTCCTCCGCCCACACGTTGCCCTTCCTCCATCCCACAACGCAGGCAGAAAGAAGAAAGGGCTCCGTCCGCACCTTTATTGCAAAAACAACTATTGGATCCAAAGAGATCGAGACCCTCCCCTCAACTTCTCCCAGACGGTCCCGGGCAGAATTCAAACCCAGAACCCCCCCCCCCGAAGGCGTGGCCAAGAGGGGTCGAGCCAGACGGGCCTGTGCGCCACTCCCGGAGGCTCCAGAGCCCCTGACAGACTTAAGGGGGCGTGGCCGCACGGGGTGGAGTCCAAGCAAGGGCGTCTCATTGGACAAAGTTCCGAGGGGAGGAGCAATCTGGTAGCTTTCTTGCCGGAGGCAGGACCCCCAGCTGAGGCTGTTCCACCCGGTGGCGCCAGTTCTTGGCGAAGTCAGAGACAGGGGCGGGAGGGTGGAGCTGTTTCTCTGGGCCTTCCCTTCTAAATAACCAGCAGGCTTCTCCAGGACAGCTGAGGCCAAGGGTGGAGACCACGGAGGCTGGAGCCTCTCTGCCCTACGCCCGTCCTCCTCTCTAGGTCGTCCAAGGCACCAGGGCTCAGTTTTCCTTCATTGTTTTTCTGATCCAGCGCACGTAGTGGCATACGCTAGTGTAGACGGCGGGGCGCTGGGGTCTGGAGCAGGGCTCCGCGCCTCCAGACACCACGCCAGCCAGGGTGCCGTGACAAATCAGGGGGCCCCCAGAGTCACCCTGTGTGCGGAGGAAAAAAGCAGAGAAACTGTTAGGCTAATTTAATTATGACATAACACAGGCCACTTCCCCCTTCCCGGGGATCCCCCGTTTCTAACTAGCCCCCAACCCAGACATCCAGGTCTCCATTCCCTCCTCCCTCAGACTCAGGAGTCAAAAAATTCATAGCCTTCACTTCTCCCTTGGACCTAGCATTCTGGTTCCTAGCACCCTCTTCCCTCAGGACTTAGAGTCCAGACCCCCCAGTTCCCTTCTCCTTTAGATCCAGAAGTCTTGGCCCTGGCCCCATCCTCTCTCAGGACCCAGAAGGATACGCAGCCTCCTTCTCCTCACCTGGCAGGAGCCCCGGCCCCCCTCCCACAGGCCGGCACAGAGCATGCTCTTGGAGATGTGGCCTGGATATGCCCGATGGCAGAGTCTCGGCTCCAGGATGCTGATGTTGGCACACTGCAGCGTGAGCGGGTACTGCACTGTTGGGGAAGGAGATCACAGCGGGTCAGCAGCTGCACCCATCTCCCTCAGCACACCCGCCTGTCCTTCCTTTAGGAGGATCCACGGAGCCACAGCGTAAGATTCTCCAAGAAAGAGCCCTGGCTGGTGTAGCTCAGGGGATTGAGCGCGGGCCTGTGAACCAAAGGGTCGAGGGTTGGATTCCCAATCAGGGCACATGCCTGGGTTGTGGGCCAGGTCCCCAGTAGGGGGCGCGCGAGAGTAAGCCACACTGATGTTTCTCTTCCTCTCTTTCTCCCTCCCTTCTCCTCTGTCTATGAAAGTAAAGCTTAAAAAGAAGATTCTCCAAGAAAGAAACAAGAGACAGGTGACAAAGAATCATAGCATAAAATAGCATTTTCTGAAGGATGTATCGGAAGAGGTACAGAGGGAGGGAGGGAGAGAATGAGACAGAAAGATGCAGAGAGCCAAGAGACAAGAAGACACGTATAATTTGCCTAGAGAAAAATAGAGACCATAGCAGGAGCTGGAGACCTTTTAAGGGGAAAGAAATTCTCAGAGGAGGCCATGAAGAAATAGAAATGGGCCCAGAGATATCCAGTGAGAAGCAGCGTTTTAAAGGGAAGGAGATATTTACAGGGAGAAGGTCATTGAGAGGCACAGAGATAAAGATTTAGAGATAGTCGGTTGAGATAGAAGGAGTTACAGCATGTAGAGATAGACATGAATATATAACCCCCAATGTGTGTGTGTGTGTGTGTGTGTGTGTATATATATATATATAGAGAGAGAGAGAGAGAGAGAGAGAGGGAGAGGGAGAGGGAGGGGGGGGGTATCCATGTGTATAACATATGGGTGCAAACTCAGATGCATCCAGGGGCTTTATGGGTAAATAGAAGTTGTGGTTTGTCTGCAGGCGCCACCTCCACTAACTCTATCCAACAGTGGTCGCTGTTTTAGGAATGTGGGCCAGGCATTGCCAGTTCTTTACAAGGGAATCCCGAAACTTGGCTTTTATGTAAAAGCTCCCAGGTTTTAGATGTTAACAGCAACAAATTCAGACCTTTTTCTTTTCTGAAGGCATTTTGAAAACCAGCATTAATGTGGGAAGCAAATTTGCCTAATGGGTTGCTGATTGGTGACTCTGAGATATGTAGGGCTTATTTTGATTTTAAGATACATATATTTTTACATTTAAACATCCTGAAATCAGGATGTGTCTTCTAGGAAATGGGTCTCACGAGAATCAGTGAGACTGTTTTCCTGCCATTCCCAGTGGGTTGTGAAATAATGAAGCACCTTATAATTTACAGCATCTTAGATTTGATGGAACATATGGGAGGACAGATAGACGGACAGGTAGACAGACAGTGGATAGAGATGAAAAGGCAGAAAGGGAAGAGGAAGGATTTAGACCCTCCGCCTGAGATGTAAGAGAGCATGTCAGGGTGAGGCTGTACCCATGGGGCTGGACACGGCCCCCCAGCCTGAGATGAGGCACTGGGTGCCTGGGGAGACGCAGGTGTGGCTGATGTTGAGGGGCTGCACAGCAGGTCCCAGGTGCACCTTCCTGGGCAGGCGGATCAGCATGATGTCATGGTTGTGGTCTTGGGCTGTGAGGTCCTTGTTGAACTCAGGGTGAGGGAAGAAGTCCGTGACTCGAAACAGCTGCTCTGGACCCTCCCATTTCCAGAGGTGATGCTCCCCGAGGCGGACCCACAGATACCTGCTGGGACATGCCTCAGGGGTCAAGATGAATGTCCACCAGGGGGCTGTGTGACTCTCTACAAGCTACCTATTTTCTCTGGCACCCCATCATACGTGATGCAAGAGTGCTGTGTGATTTTAAGGAACACACACACTGTCTCTGGGCCTCTGATCCCCACTCCCTCCCTTTGTCTGCCTCTGCTATGGTAGCTCTCCCCCAAAAGCTCACACCTTTTCCTAGGTCCACGCCAAGTGGGCCACCTTCTTCCTTGCCCCACCTGGAGCCTTAGTGGTGAACTGGGTCCCCTGGAACCACGTAGGCACCTGGGGACTCCACCTACAACACAAAAACAGCTCCACCCCTGCCCCCACTGGTCTGGTGGCTTCTGCGGGGAGTGGCTGTGTGTGTGTGTGTGTGTGTGTGTGCTCTGCCGTGTACGTAGGGAGGGGGATGGAATATGGAAAATCCCCACGTTTGGGATCACCTGCATCCTCAGGCTTTTCCTGTCTGCCATATCCCTCACCCCCCAATGCATTTCCTCCTGAAATCTAACCCTAAGCCTCTCTCACTGCATTTCCAGTCTGCTTGCGCTGCTCTCGGTCTATGCCCTGGGCAGCGGGGGACTTTCTGAGGGTCTGTGTGTCCACCCCCCAGCCTCTGTTCTCTCCCATTAGGGACCGGGCTAATGACCCGAGAAGTCCAGGTGTGGGGAGTGTGTGGTTATTTCCATCTCTCTGCCTTTCTGTCACTGTATTGCCTCAGCTCTCTGTCTGGGAAACGAGCCCTCCCCCATCCCAACTTGTTCTTAGCTCTGAATCCCTTCTACTTCCATATCTCTGCTTTTCTCCTTCTTTGTCTTTGAGGCTGGAATCTGGACATTGCTCTCCTAGCGTGGTGTGCAGACCTGGAGCTGGAAGAGACCCCATAGTGGAGCAGTGCATGATGGGAGATTACCACACAGCATCCCGTGCTTGATCCCTGGAGGGACGTACATCAGAACAGGAAGGGCAGCCTCTTCCCAGAGACGGGCAGGCAGGGTTTTAGGTTCTAGGATTATATTAGAATGTCCAGAATCTAACATTCTAGAACTCTAGTATTCTAACCCCCTAAGAATCAACAGCTTGTAGAATTCTGTGAAGCTCAAGTCCTAGAATGCTATGAATCCAAGACTGTACTGTTCCAGTTTCTCTGAATCAAAGTGTCTAGGATTTTAAAATTAACTGAATTGGGGGATGGTATGGGTGGAGGTGGAAGAAGGTATTGGGGGGGAGATGAATAGTAATAGAAAAATACAATAAAAAAGTAAAGTGGTTGCCCTGACCAGTGTGGCTCGGTTGGGCATCCTCCCATAAAGCAAAAGGTTGCCGTTTCGATTCCCAGACAGGGCACGTGCTTGGGATGTGGGTTTGGTCCCCGGTGGGGGCACGTACAAGAATCAATTGATCGATGTTCCTCTCTCACATCAAAGTTTTTCTCCGCCCCTTCCCCTCTCTCTAAAAATAAATAAATAAAATCTTTTTAAAGACAAAAATTAATTATTGATAATAATAGTAATAAAATTATATGAATTATATCTATGACTTCATGAGCCTAGAATCCTAATATTTTTGGAGAATAAGATTAGAACATCCTCGTTCTAGAATTCTATAAATCTATGATTTGGGAAATTTCAAAATATAGGGTTCAAATAGTCTAAGATTCTAGAAATCTCTGAATTAAAAGTTTGGCGATTTTAAGAATCTGGAATATTTGCATTCTGGGATACTAAATCCACCAAATTCTAGAAATGCATGAATATAACCTCCTAGAATTTTTTTGCTTCAAGATTCTGGAATTCTACAAATCACAGTATTCTAGGAACTGTGAATGAAAGATTGTAGGACCATAAGCATCTATGTTCGATGAGTCTAGCCAGAATCCTCCGAATCTAAGATTCGAGTATTTTTCTACTCATCCAGTACAGCTCCTGAGCCCTTGAAATGTGGTTGGTCCAAACTGAGAAGCATCATTTGTGTGAAGGACAAGTCCAATTCCAAAGGTCCACACCAAAAAGAGGAAGTGATGGAATTTGTAGATCTTTAAACATTGAGTACATATTAAAATGATATTAGTTTGTGTATATTAAAAATCTATTATTAAAATTAATTTTTCTTGTTTCTCTTTTTCAACGTGTCTACTAGAAAACTGAAACTTACATGGCTACATTCTGTTTCATTGGCAGAGCTGCTCTGGACTTGTAAGATTCTAATAGTGTCTGAATCTATGGATTCCAGAATTCTCTGAGGTTATCTCGTGGGTCCAGATTTTAGGAGTCTAAGATTCTGGACTTCTCTGGGTCAGAGTCTAAGATTCTAAGAGAGTAAATTTCAAATCTTAGGTTCTTAGAATCTGATTATTTAAAACTGGAATTGGGAAAGTTGACTCTGTAATTCTAAGTTGAGCTTCTGGGAACAGAAACAGGCTCAGCCCTTCTTGCCTACAGCTCCCTCCTTTTTCTACCAGAGACCCTTGCCCCCCCACCCTTACTCCCAGCCCCCTCCGCAGAGTGGTCACTCACGGCTTGCGGCAGTGGGCAGCTGTGAGCAGCCAGCGGTCACTGATGAGGGTGGCCCCACAGAAGAGGTGGGTGAGGTAGAAGAGGCCAGCCTGCCAGGGCTGAGAGTTGGGGTGGCATTCCTTAGCTCCGATGGCTCTGGTGTCTGCCCAGCTGTTCCCTGGGGGCAGGTGGGAGGCAGAGGGGTGAATGCGGAGCAAGGTGGGAGGGCTGGGGAGAGATGCTGAGGGCAGGAACAGAAGGCCGAGGGTGCAAAGGGCAAGCTGCAGAGGCTGCTGGGGCCACAGAGGAGTGACAGGATGGGCAGCAAGGACACAGGAGCCTCACCTGCCAGGAGAGAAAGCAGCACACAGACAAATCCCAGCTGCATGACCTCTGGGTGCCTGGATCCTGGGGCCCGGCTCTGGCATCCCTGCTTCTTTAAGGTAAGCCTTGTCATCTCCTTCCTCCTCCCTGGGGCCACCCTCTGATTAATCAGTGTTGAGAAATGTTACCGGGGGAGGAGGAAGCCCTGGGGCCTTGCCTGGAAACAAGTCTTGAGAAGGGAGGCCATGCAGGGAGACCCTCTGGTAGGAAAAGCTGGCTGCCTGCTGGGTCAGGGCTTGGCTAACTGGGGCAGGGGGCCTAGGATGTAGAATTTTCCTTGGGTGTCTCCAAAAAGAGGGATTCCCCCTATGCAGGATCTAGATACAGGATCATCTGTGGCCAGGAGGGGGAAGAGGATGAGGAGAAAGATCCCTAATGTCGGGCCCTGAGGTGGAAGCAAGTTTATCTTGAATGCAGCTGTGGTGAGCTGGGACCAATATACAGGAGTAATGCCCAGAAATCAGGATAGAGGAGGGAGAAGGAACTGGGACTCAGAGGGAAGAAACCACACAGGGAGGCAGGATGAGGGTGAGATGGGGACAGAGAAAGAGATAAAAGAGAGATGGAGATAGAGACACAGAAAGATGAGAGAGAGAGAGAGAGAGAGAGAGAGAGAGAGAGAGAGAGAGAGAGAAGCAGAGACCACAATGATGGTTGAGAAATGTGGTCCCAACAGGAGTAAACCACACTTGTAAGCTCCTCCCTTCTTCACCTCCTCAGCACCACAACGCCCCAGGGGGCCAACCTGCCTAAAACTCAGCACTTTTCCCTTTCTCTTATAACCAGATCTTGGCTAAGTCTGGAGAACGTTTCCTTGGTTTTTTCACCCATCTTTTCCCCTCCATTTTCCTTCCTATCATCCCATTCTTGCTGCTTCTTCCCGCCCCCCCCCCATCGGGTGGGCAGCCCCGGAAGTGCCAAGCTCAGGTCTGACTCAGCTCTGTGTCCCCAGAATCACCCTGTTCAGCTGGGCTCGGGAGAGGTTTCAGAATATGTTAATTGAATGAGTGAATGTCTTTCTCAAGATCCTTCTCTTCCAGGTAAACTCCTACTCATACTTCATGACCCAACTTTGATGCCCCCTCCTTCAGGAAGCCTTCTCTGATTTCTTCAAGCAAAGTCCACCTTTTCCTCCCCTGAGCACTCATGATCTTTTCCACCAGCCCCAGGCCTGATTGACAAGCTGGGTCTGGGCCCCCTTTGAATGCATCCTCACGATGCAATTGCAGTTTGGGTCATGCATCCTGGGCCTGCACTACATGAGTGCAAATCTCAGCGTTGGCAGTTATGAGGTGTGTGAACTTGAGCTTCTCCCCATTGCTGCATCTACTGAGTAGCAATAGTAAACAGGGTCATAGGGGGATTACTGAATTCACACTATTAAGCACAACAGTGTCTGGCACATTGTATGCATTCAAAAAATATATAATATGTCTGTCCGTCTCCTACAAGGCTTCCCACAACTGGAGTTGTCTCACTTCCACTCTGGACAAGGAGCCTCGAGACTAAGGACTGCACACCCACTAAGTGCTAAGTGCCACACTAACTGCTCTTACGGACATCTCGACAGCTACCTTTATTGACTCTTTACTCTGTACCTGGCAGTTAGGTAAGCATTTCATGCAAACTATCTCATTCACTTCTCACAAGAGTCTTTTCCATCTGCATTTCCCAGGAAGGGGTGGGGGGAAATGGAGGTAGAGCATTCAAGTAATTTGCTCAAGGTCACACAATGAGTGATAGAAATACATTTTGTTCTCTAACTGGTGAACTCGGACTGACCTGCATTTTGCCGTGTATAATGTGCACCCACGTTTCTGGCCCAAACTTTCAGGAAAAACCCCCCACAACTTTCGTTTTAATTTCTTAATTCAATTATATGTGTTTTTAAGATTTCATTTATCAATTTTTAGAGAGATGGGAAGGGAGGGAGAAAGAGAGGGAGAAAAACATTAATGTGTGAGAGACTGCTTGCTTCTTGTATGCCCCCAAACCGGGACCTGACCCATAACCCAGGCGCGTGCCCTGACTGGGAATCGAACTGGTGACCCTTTGGTTTGCAGGCTGGCACTCAATCCACTGAGCCACACCAGCCAGGGCTTAGTTCAATTATTTATTTATTTATATGTACTTGATTTTTGTGCTTGATTTATTTATATGTACTTAATTTTTGTAACTTTAGCATTTATTTTTGAACACATTGTGGTACAAGAAATCTTATGTAACAAATAACTACAGAACACAAGAACAGATGCAAGGTATTTCAGGCACCAGCCACATATAATGCGCATCCTTATTTTCCCCCCAAACATTTGGGCAAAAAAAGTGTGCATTATACATGGCAAAATACAGTATCCTGTAAAACCCCACACACCACCTCCTCATCCGAGAAGGCTTCCCTGGCTCCTTCGGGAAGAGTCTTTGGCCCTCCCTTGGGGCGCACTGTACTTCTTTCTGTTACAGCATTGATCGGTTTTGTTATTTTCCATTCAACACTGTATTGAGTGGCTTCTGTGTCAAGATACCACCCCAGGTGCTTAGAAAACCGCGGCGAAAAAATCAGCATCCCTGCCCTCATGGACTGAGTGGGGGGAGGGACAGTGTGGGTTATTATGGAGTAAACAAATAAATGAGATTGGTTCAGCTATAATAAGTGCTGCAAAGGAAATAAAGAAAGCGATGAATGAGTGACTTGGGGCAACACCTCTAGCAAGGGCAATCCTGGAAGGCCTCCTTGAAGAGGTGACCTTTGAATGGAGACCTGAATGCCAAGAATGTAAGGCATGCCTGTCTCCCTGACCTGACCAACAGCTCTCTGAGGGCCGGGCCCAGTGTGATGTGCCTCACTGACGTTTCCGGGGTGTGCTGATGGGAGTGGGGGAGGAGTCAGCAGAGGGGGGCTTGTGCAACAGTCCTCTGTAGTCTGTGAGGGCAGGGGCCTTGTAGTCACCGGTATGTTGCCAGCTCCACATGGGGCCCGCCATATAATAAACGCTCAATAAATCGATGTTTGAAAGGGAAAACAAGAACAACTTGTGCTGGATGGAAAATTTCTCTTGCGGTATGTTCAGCTTAGTTATTGCTCCAAAATCCAGGCTAAGTGGAGACAGTTTCAGAGAGATGAAAAGCACCCATTTGCCCACGTTTTCAGAGCAAAATCTCAAAGACGATTTGAGATGGGGGCGGGGGAGGGAGGTGGACTTGGGTTATAAGCCTTGGGTGAGGAATGGGGACGGCGGCGCGGTGAGATGGGGCTGTGGCTCTCGGTTGCTGAGGGGGTGCAGCTGGATCTAACAGATAGGCAGGGAAATTTCCCCGCAGTTCCAGAGGGCTTCTTTGTGTGAACTTATGGACTGAGGTGAGGAGGGCTCCTCTGGTCCCAGAGGCTGGGATGGATGCAGGGTGAGGTCCCTTGGGTTCCAGTGGCCCCAGGACGGCAGAGAAGGTACCAGATGACTCAAGCCGGCCGGGCTCCTGCTGGTACAGGATGAACCGGTGTTGGGTGGACCCGGACATGGGAAACAGTGGGAGGGAGGAAGGAAGTGGCTCAGAGGTGCTTCACGGAACGTCAGGGGCAGGGTGGGGGCAGACAATGTGATTTTCCCATCAGCCCTTAGGAATGGAGATGGGGAAGGTGTGAGTGTGGGGAGGTAGGATGGGAAACTTCCCCCATGCTTCTCTCCCCAGCA
This sequence comes from Desmodus rotundus, assembly GCF_022682495.2. Classification (NCBI taxonomy): domain Eukaryota; kingdom Metazoa; phylum Chordata; class Mammalia; order Chiroptera; family Phyllostomidae; genus Desmodus; species Desmodus rotundus. The sequence goes on from NC_071398.1 coordinate 46,919,801, forward strand.
CACAGAGTCACCCATGTTCTTACCAGGACCTGTTCACATATGACAACAAGCAACATTTCATCGCAGCTCGACGCCCATGGTGCTGATGCTTTACTGAGAATTACCATAATGATCCGCACACACACACACACGGTATATCACAGTCTCCTTACAACCCATCCATGAGGTAGGCACTTCTGTGTTCCCACTTTCCACAGGAGGAAACGGAGGTCCAGAGAGCTCCTTGGCTTGTCTTGCCCAAGGTCACGAGGCAGGGGACGGTAGAGGAAGCCAAGGTGGGTGACTGATAACTCCTCTCAGAGAATGGCTGGCTGCCAGCTTCCTTGCCTCTCTTTGCCTCCATCTCCTGTACTATGGCTTCGACGTGGGCAGAGAAGAGCAGTGGGCAGGAAGATGGGGAAAGAGGAGAGCGGTCTGCAGGTAAGGGTGGGTGGCAAGGGTTTGAAGGGGGCAGGGGAGACTGGGCAGGACGTAAGGATGAGGGTGAAGGAACCGAGGCACTGCTGGGTCAGTTGGAGCGAATGGTTTTCTCAATCCAGGAGGTGTATTTGCAGATCTGTGTGTAGACAGCTGGGTGTTGAGCGGAGCCACAGGGGTAAACACCCCAGGAAAGAATGCCTTGCAGGGTCTCATCACAGACCAGAGGGCCACCGGAGTCACTCTGCGGGGAGGAGGGAGAGATCCAATAAATACACCCACTCGAGGGCTGCCACTGGGGGGTCTGAGGTAGTAATGGGGGAGGGGAGGGGTTGGGATAAAGCTGAGGTTGGGTGGGGTTGGAATTAGGTATGAGGTGGGGTGGGATGTGGTGGAGTTGGGCTTGGGTTATGGGTGTTGGCTCAAGCAATGAGAATGGAGACATGATGGAACTGAGATTCTGGCACCTGGCAGGGGAGGGATGGAGATGGATCTGCAGAGAGAGATGGGCTGGGGGCTCAGGAATGGCTTGATGAGGGGAACGAGGCTCAGGATGGCATGGGAAGGAGGTAGGGCTGAGGACAGGTTTGGGCACGAGAAGGCAAAGTTGGACATGGAGACATGAATGGAAAAGGGGCTATGTATGCCCTGGCTGGTGTAGCTCAGTGGATTGAACACCGGCCTCCAAACCAAAGAGTCGTCAGTTCAATTCCCAGTCAGGGCAGCGCACACCTGGGTTACAGGCCAGGTCCCCAGTGGGGGGCGTGGGAGAGGCAACCACACATTGATGTTTCTCTCCCTCTCTCTCCCTCCCATCCCCTCTCTAAAAATAAATAAATAAAAATCTTTAAAAAAGAAAAGGAAAAGGGCTATGTAAGAAATGTAACAAGCTCAGGGGGCTATAGGGCAGCCAACCAGCCCAGAGACTGGAGTAAGCACACACTATGGTCTGATCACAGATCCTTCACTGGGCAGGTCCTAGCCAGCAGTCACGTCCCAGGCCCGCAGCATCCTCAGCAAAGGCCGGTCTTTATCTTCATCAAACACTGCCCAAATTCTTATGCCTCTAGGATAACATGCCTTTGAAATGTGAGAGTGTCCACTTTTCCAAAACCCTCAGAGGTACAATGTTGGCAGCAGATCAAGACCACAGAAGTCCTCATTACCTTGTGGCCCGCATACCCTCCCTGTACCATGCACTGTCAATGTCAGAGGTTATCCTGGACCCACCAAAGTCAAAGCAGCATGTAACGCCTCACATTACTTTGGGTCCAGTCTAGAGATTTCCCAGCTTTACCTTCTCTTGTCTCCCCTAATCGACCACCAGTGGATTTCATGGAACCTGCTTACTTCTTGCCTTTGATTCTGAATGTATTAAATAAACTGGGAGAGGAAACCTGGCTGGTGTGGCTCAGTGGATTGAGTGTTGGCCTGCAAACCAAAGGGTCACCAGTTCAATTCCCAGTCAGGGCACATGCCTGGGTTGCAGGCCAGGGCCCCAGTAGGGGGCGTGCAAAAGGCAACTACACATGGATGTTTCTCTCCCTTTCTTCCTCCCTCCCTTACCCTCTCTGAAAATGTACAAATAAAATCTTTAAAAAAGAAAAATAAATAAACTGGAAAACTGCTATTCTCCAGAGCATTTTTTTCAGTCTGTTGAGATCTCATTTCCAGGCACATCCTCAAAATTTTGACTCAAATAACAATTCTATAAAAGTTTGGATGCACTGTTGTGGACCAGAACGAGGTTGGGGTAGGGATGGGATAGTGCTGGACCTGGGGAAGACGGCTGGCTGGGGGCGGGGCTACGGGGCTGGGGACAAAGGCGGGATCATCTGCTTTCCCATCACCTGCCTATGTTCATCCCAGGAGTCAGAGACGCTACCTGGGTGGTCCCTACCTGGCAGGGGTCCTGGCCCTGGTCCAGTCCCGCACACATCATGTTGTTGCTGACGACACCAGGGTAGAAGACGTCACACTCTTGGCGGCTCAGGATAGTGACTCTGGAGCAGCTCAGGCCCCTGTTGTACTTCACTAACGGGAGAAAACACCAGGTTGTCCCGGAATCCAGCTCCAGGGCTCCAGGACCCAGGAGTCCAGCCACTTGCCCACCCCGCCCCGACCCAGGAGTCCAGCCCCCCGCCCCTCCTCCCTCAGACCCAGGAGTCTTGACCCCCAGCTCCTCTTGCCCGAGATACAGAGCCCCTAGCTCTTGCCTCTCCGTGCGGCAGTGGTGCCCCAGCCAGCGACCTGGCACTCGTCCCCGGGCTGGGCACAGCCGTAGGGCAGGCGCAGGGCCTGGATGCGAGGCCCGAGCACGGCAGGCCTGCCCAGCTTCAGCAGCATGAGATCATGCTCGTCTGTCCGCCTCGGCAGGATGGGGCCGGAGCCGTGGTGGTACTTGGGGTGCACGATAGAGAGCGTGGTTCTGCGGAGCTGCTCGCCCTGGAGCAGCAGCAGGTGGTCATCCCCAACTCGAGCCCACAGTTGCCTGGGGAGGGAAGAGCCGTCTGGAGGCAAAGCCTTTGCAGAGACTGAACCTGGACAGAGTCCCTGGGGAGGCTGGTACAGGCAGTGGGGTGGGGTAGACACCTAGATCCCTGAAGGGGGCTGGGGCTCCTGGGTTGGGGGGCGAAGGGGGCTGGGGGCACAGACTCCTGGGCCTGAAGCAGGAGTGAGTGGAGGCGAGGAGAGCCGGGCACCTGGATTCTTGGGACATGGGGAGGAACCATGAGGTGTCTGGGTCCCTGAAGACTCCTGCGGGGGGTCTACCTGGGCAAGCCTATCCTTTCCCGCCTCCCTCCAGGACTCTAGAGATGAACGATTTCTTTTAGTTCTACATTCCTGACCGCATCACCCCTTGACTTCTGTCCGCTGCGCTCAACCATCTACACCTAAACGGAACGCAAGCAGAATCAAGATGCGCCTAGAAAAGCTAAGAAGGATCACACCTCCCCCTGGCGGCCACAGCACAGCCCCACCTTTCCTCCCGTAGAAAGCCCTCCAGAACGGACCCCCACTGGGCTGCGGCAGTTCCAGACCCCTCCAGTCCAGCCCTATCCGCCCCCCACTTCCCGCCCACCCGCGAGGCCAGCTTCCACAGCGGTCTCGTCGCGTCCCCGAGGAGCTCCCCTACTTGTTGTTTCCGCAGTGCGCGGCCGTAAGCACCCAGCTCTTGTCCACCAGGACACCCGCGCAGTGGAACGAGAGGCCATTGAAGAGCGAGACCTGCCAGGGGTGTGAGCCGCGCGCGCACGGGGCGCCAGAGGCCTCGGCGTCCGAAGCCGTGTCGTTTCTGGGGAACGCCGCCTCTGCAGCTGAGGAAGGAGGTGGCCATCAGGGCAGGCAGGGCAGGGCAAAGGCTGGGTTTGGGGTCAGTGCGTGGCCTGGGGACGGAGCTGGGGGTTGGAGGGAGGGAGGGGCGCAGCCAAAACCCGGGAGAAAGCGGAAAGTGGGGGCGGGGAGAGGGTCTTGCTGGAACCTCTTGGAAGCCGACGAGGAAAAAGGGCGTGAAAGGGGAAGAAGGCGGGGACGGGCGGAGTGGAGAACTGGGACCCAACTGGGTGGGTCTGGAGGGGCAGGGGCAGAAGGGGGCGGGGTTAGAACGCTGGGCGGGGTAGGTGAGGAGTAGGTGTGGGAATAACGCAAAGTGCTGGAAAAGGGGGCTAAGGAAGGGACCGGGACAAAACGGAACGGAGTGAGGGGGCAGGATCAGCATCCGGTGGAGTAAGAGGCGAGGAAAGGAGGCCGGGTGGGAGAAGCGGGATAGTGGATGCGGGCGCGGCTTGCGCAGGGGCGCAGCATCCTGAGCGGAGCTAGACCAGGGGCGTGGCTGGCTTGAGGTGGGGCCTACTCGGGGCAGATGGGTGGGTGTTGGGGTCCCAAGCGCCGGAGCGGAGTGCGGGGGTTGGTGGTGAGAGCTCACTCTCGCCTTGCCCCAGGTCTCGGCGCCTCCTCCAAGCCCTGACACCCGCCTCACCCCAGAGTTGCGCCATCAGCAGCGGCAGCAGCAGCTTCGCCTGGGCCAGGGCGCCAGAGGCCGCAGAAAGGCGGAGTTGTGGGGGTCTCATGGCCGGGACCTGGGCTTGGGGGGAGAGGAGCAGGTTAAAATAGGTCCTAACTAAGACCCTCATCCCGCCGTGCCCGCCCGCTTAGCCTGAGCCACCCCAGCCCTCGGGGACCGTGTAACCTGCGACCCACGACCTCAGGGCGGGCCGATGGGCGATTTCAGCTGAAACAGCGGTAAGGGGCGCAATTACGCTAATGATGCCCCTGGCTGCGGCCCCCCGCCCTCCCTCCTGGCTGGTACTGCCCCGCTGCCAGCCTCTTGGTGCATGGGGTTTCCCCCTCCTACACAGACAGGGTAGGGGTCTAAAGGGAAATCGATGCTCAAGCAGAGCTCCTGCCCGGGATTTGAGGATCCCCAACCACACTGATGTGCATCCCGCCTCACCTGAGAGTCGCCAAAAGGAAGGAGGGAGGGGACTCCCAAGGACCTTTACCCCGCTGTGTAGGCTGCCAGGATCCTCTGTCCAGGGACCCCTAGCCAGGCCTTCCTTTTTAACCTCGCAGAGCCCGGAAACTACCCCTCCCTCCCCCCAGGGCCTCACCCCCACCTTTTCCCTCTCCCTAATTACAATGTGGGTGCGGCTGGCACCTAGCCCGGGCCCCAGATTCCTGCTCTGGGAGCGGCCCGGGAATACAGGCTTCTCCCATTGCTCGAAACACCCTTTTTGGAGCTGGATTTCGTCTAGGATGTCCCTAGGTCTCTGGCTTCAAGAAATCTGCCCAGATGGGGAGAGAGGGTGCCCAGGTAGCTCGAGGGTGGCGGGCACAGTGTGGGAGACTGGTGATCGTGGGTAAAAGAGAAGAAAATAAACAGGGACATGCATACCTGGAGTGATCCCATAAGAAAAGCGAGGAGGCTGCCAGGGAGAGAGGGAGGCAGAGAGACGAGAGAGATGGAAGGAAAGAGTAGGGGCCGCAGAGACAGACACACAGCAACAGGGAGAGGAAGATGGGGGCGAAGGAGGCAGAGACGCAGACGCAGAGGGATGCTCTGGGCTTGGGTCCAGCCCCACAACCAGAGCAGTGGGCTCAGCCAGTGTGTGTCCTGGGGACCAGCCCCCATGTGTGTTGGGGGGGGAGGCTCCATGTCATCCCCATGTGTGGTCACCACACATCCTCCCTGTCATCCGTGTGTCTGTGGGTGACGTGCAGGCCCATGAATCACAGGAGGCTACAAGAGGAGTCATCACCACCTCAGCTGACTTCCTCATTTCAGGTGAGGAATGGGAGACTCAGAGAGGGCAGTGCCTCATGGGAAGTCACACAGCAAGTCCGCCTAACAACCAGGAGGCCCTGGTCCCTGCTCTGGGCTCTTACCCCTCATGACAGCTACCTCCCCAGTGAGGGAAGAAGAACATCGGGAAAGAGCCTGGATGCTGGACTCTGCCCGGCAACTTCTCCAGCAAGACATGAGTTAATTCCAGAGGCTGTCCAGCTCAGCGCTGTCTAATAGAATTTTCTACAACAATGGCAACGTCCAATCAGTGCCATCCAACAGGACAGCCAACGGTGCATTTGGTACGTGTCAAGTGGGACCGAAGAATGACGTTTCTGAGTGTGCGGAATTTTAATGTAAACAGTCACCTGTGGTTAGTGGCTGCTGGAGTGGCCTGCGTAGCTCTCGGGCAACCACCTACCTATCATGGCGGCTGGAAACAAAACAAGGATAGCTCCCCTTTGCTCCGTCTTCACTAGTGTAGGTGCACTGATGTCACGTGCCAGCGTGCTTTCTGCATGCACGACTGGACAGGTGAGAAAACGGAGTATCAAGGCAGTGTGGCTCCGTAGTGAGGAAGTCACCCCTGCTTCAGAACTCCTCACTTTTCTACTTCCTGTGTGACCACGAGCAAGTGACTTCATTTCACGGTGCCTCCGTTTCCCCCTCGGGGAAATAGGTATTCTAACTGCACTGACCTCATCAGGCTTTTGTGGAGGTTCAGTTAATTGACATAGGTAAAAGTCCTTGGACCAGGGTCTGGCACACAGTAAGCACCCAGAAGATGTATGTTTATTAGCATAGAATTGGTGCCGGGGCTCTCTTTGGGGCTGGGGCTACAACAGTGAACCAAACAGGTGTCGATATTCACTCCCAGAGTCACGGGTTAGTACGAGGCTGAATGTGAACTCAGGTCTCACTGATTCCAAACCCGAGTAGCTTATTAAGCTGCAGCATCTCGCTAGTCAAGGAAGCCCAAAGAAAGCATATAAAGGGGTCGCGGCTCGGCCTCCATGATGAACAGAGTGAACGGGAACCCCATCATCATGTAAGGATGGGGTACTGGCGAGGATGGCGAGCTGCTCCCCACTAATTGTTCTTCATCGTCTCCTTGATCCAGTCCACGTATTCGCACACCTTCGTGTAGACACCAGGCTTCCTGGTGATAGCACATGGGTCCTGGCCCCAGGAGATAATGCCTTGAAGAGACTCGTTACAGACCAGAGGACCTCCAGAGTCACCCTGTGGGTGGGGGGAGAGAAAACCAGTCAGGGAGGATGGGGGCTGTGGGAGAGAGGAAAGGTGTCCGGAGTGGTGTTAGGTAGGAGGTGGGCATAGTGTTGAGGGGTGTGGTGAATATTGAGGGGCGGTTTGGAGGTGAGGCTGGAGTCATGGGTAGGAACCAATGTGGGGTTAGGGTTGAAACGATTGGGGGGATGGGTTAGGGCTGGGATGAGATTGTGGAGGTAGATGAAAGCGCAGTGGAGGTTGGAGACCCAGGCCCCGCCCTCTCACCTGGCAGGAGTCCTTGCCCGACTCCCCGACAGCGGCGCACAGCATGGTGTCCGTGATGTTGCCAGGGTAGGCTTTCTCACAGTCTTTGTGCTCGATGATGGTGATGTTGGCGCATCGCAAGGTGTGGGGCAGGCGCACTGTGGAGACGTCAGGAAGGAGTGTGGAGGCTGCCAGCCTCCTGGCTCCGCTCCCTCACCCCAGAGCTCATTCTGCACCCCGCACCCGGGGCCTTGCCCTGAATCCCGTCCCCACGTCTGCTTGCTTACGGCCAGCTCATCTCTCTTGCTTGCAACAACAGCTATCGAGTAAGCTCTCAGTTGCTCTATAAACACTATCTCCCATCCGGCCCGATTAGGTGGGCGTGATTAATGCTCATTTTATAGAGAAGAAAACCAAGGTTGAGAGAGGTGAAGCCTCTTGCCCAAGGTCTCAGGGCAGCAGGTGTGGACCTGGGACCGAACTTCCCGTCTGTCTGACTCGCAGGCCCACACTTTGGTCTGCACCGCCTCCCCCGGCCCCAGCCCTTGCTTTCCATTACTCCTTGCAACGTATCCTACTCCTGACCCCCCTCCCCCCGTGCAGCCCCCTCTTTTAACACTAGGACTCATTTCGGGGTTTCCTGCACCCTTCCACAATCACAGCCACTCTGCCCCCACCGTGCCCCCCACCCCGTGGAGCTCCTACACTGGGGGCTGCTTGTGCTGCCCCAGCCGGAAATGAGGCAGCTGGTGCCCGGAGAGACACAGCGAGGCGACAGGGTGAGGGGCCGCACTGCCCAGGTGATGGAGGCCGGCGCCGCCATCTTCACCAGCATGATGTCGTTGCGGTGGTCTTTGTTGGGGACGCTGTTGTTGAAGTCGGGGTGGGGGAAGGACTCCGTGGCGAAGCGGATCTGCGTGTAGCGGTCCCGCTGCTGGAGGTTGTGCTTCCCCAGGTGAACTGTGTATTGGCTGAGGTGGGAGAGGCAGTGGTCAGAGGTGCAAGGGTGGGGGGGAGACAGGAGGTGGGGCGAGAGGCACTGGGGGAGGGGGAGACCTGAGTGCACCTGAGGGAATAAAGGACCACACCTTCCCTTCCAACCTCACCTCTGGCTCCCACTGAAACCCCTTCTTAGCTGTACTCTGACCCAATACCCAGCCCTGTAGCCAACCCCAGCCCAGTTCCAACGTCTTCCTCAATCCCAAGTGGAGCCCCACCATCCATGCTAACCCCGCCCCACTTTTCTCACCCCATACACATTCTCCCCATCCCCAAGCCTCTTTCCATCCATCTCCCCGTCTCCAGCTGCCTCCCGGCCCCGCCCCAGCCCCCGCACCCACGGCTTGCGGCAGTGGGCAGCAGTCAGGACCCATTTGCGGGCGATGAGGGTCGCTCCACACAGCAGCCGTGTGTTCTGGAAGAGCGCCGCCTGCCAGGGCTGAGAATGAGGGGGACACTCGTGCCCCTTGATGATCCTGGTCTCTCCCCCTACATGCCCTGGAGAGGGTGGGGGCACAGGAGGGGGCTTAAGCATGAGAGGACTCCCAGAAGAGAGGGGGTGAGTGTCTGCGCCCTGGCCTGGGATCCTGCTGGAATGCACTGTGTGGATGGGCCAGATGAGAGATGACTGAAATCCTTCCACTGAGGCTGGCTACTAGCCACTGTCCTGAGCTCTTTAAATGTCCCCCACTCCAGCCCCGCAGCCCTGGTCCCTCCCCTTGGACCCTCCTTGACCTCTCCTCCTTCTAGCACCTAACGGGGTCCCACCATAAAGGAAGGACCTCATTATGACCCATGTATCCATTCAGATGCCCTCTGGGTTACTCTGTATTTTGAACATCAGCCCTGTCCGCATCCAGACCGAGAGGGCTGGGGGTTTCTAGAGGTTGCAGAGGGGGGCCCGTGCCCTTCCCCTTCACCCACCGTACCTGTCACCAGAGCAAGTATGATTAATCGCAGAATCGTCATGGCCTGGAGGGGGAGAGGGCAGGCCCCAGGGTCTTCTGAGAACAAGGAGGTACAAGGAGCCAAATCACTTTATGGGGAGACATCGGGGCTGGGTCATGCCCTTTCCTCTCTCCCTCCGACTAGCCCCAGGGAGAAACAACAGGCCTGGGAGAATCCCCTCATTCTCACAGTGCCCCAACCTCCAAAACCTTGAAGTGAATCTTTGCCAGGGAGGGTGGCCTAGGGGCCTGATCTCAGCTCGAAGCTGCTTCTCGTATCCAAGGAGGATGTGGAAGAGGCTGGGAGAGGCTGTGGCCCTGGGCAGGTGATGGGCTGGCCCTGTTTTAAGTCTGTCTCTGAGATTTGATTTGGAGAATGCTTTTCTCTCCTTGCCCACCTGAGACATGGCCAGGCCCCAGAAGCTCAGGGCAGGAGAATAAAGGGGACTGGCACCATGTAGCAACCACCCAGGGGGACACGGGCCCTTCACAGGCTCCCCAGGGTGCAAAGGGGGCTCAGCCTGGGATGGTGTTTTGGACCTTGCCCTGCTGAACACTTCTGTCTTCCAAGGACAACTGGACAAAACTGGGAGTGAGGGGCTGGTCACAGGAAGAGTCAGTGCCCTCAGCCGCCCTGGCCAGCAGTGGGGGGGAGGCGGAGGGCTGGACTCAGTGACAGAAGCTGGGGTCAGAGGTCACCGAGGTTGGGGGCAGCCGGCTGGATAGGCAGAGAGAAATGGGCAGCCACCACCCAAGCCTAGAAGGGCAGAGCCGCGGGAGAAATGGTGCCGAGGCCCAGGAGGCCGGTGCTCTCTGTCTGGTGCCGCCAGCGGGGGGAGGGGGTGGGGGGGCGGGACCTCCCCCCTCCCTTCCAGACTCACGGGCTCTGGGGCTGAGGCTCCGGGGCCCACGGCGGTGGTGGCAGCTGCAGCAGGCTGGGGCAGGCTGGGCCGGAGTGCTAGGCACCAGGCAGGCAGGCAGGCAGGAGGGGGGTGGCCCTGATGACTGGGCCTCTCAGCCCTGCCTTATTGCCCTGGGGGCGGGGTGTGTTTGGGAGCCCTCCCCAGACGGGCCTCAGAGGCAATGCCGCCCGCCCGCCCTCCCGCCTCTGTCACCTCTCCAAGCCCCTCTCCTCTCTGCTTCTCTCGGTTTCTCCCGTCCATCCATCTGTCTGTTTACCTCCTGCCCTGTCACTCCAAATCTCTCTCTTCATCTCTCATTCCCCGCCTTTCTGTAATTCTGCATGCATGTCATTTTTATGCCTCGGTGTGGCTGTGCCTTCCTGTCTTCATCGACCTCTGTTTTTATCTCTCACGCTTTTATTCTTCTGGGTGCCTATCTCTGCCTCCCTCTCCTTCCAGCTGTCTTTCTCTCTCTCTCCCTGTCTCTAAACCCTCTCCTCCTCCCTCATCTCCTCCTGTGCCTGCCCCTCCCTCCCCACAGCCTGAGCCCAGGTGGGCCCCTGGCCTCCTTTGGGCCCCTCCCTTCTCCATTCCAAGGTGGGGCTGCTGCCAGGCGAAGGGGCAGGACAGCAGGGTGGGGGAGGCAGGTTGGGGCCTGTGGGAGTCGAGGCCTAAGAGTGGGAAATCAGGGCTCCTCCGCAGACCCTTCCCTCTGCTCCTCTCTCCCTGCTCCCAGTCCGCCGGGAACCCCAGGGTCCTTGGGCTGCAGCCACTGCACTTACGCGCTGTGTGAACGGGGTCCGATGACTTCCCAAATCGGAGCCACCTCATGTTCCTCGTCTGCAAACTCGAGGGACAATCCCTACTTCTCCTGGCTGGTTATCGATTAGATCTCCTTCCGGTCTTGCCCTCTTCTCTCCCCTAACCAGATGCAGAGCAGGACTGCCGGGTAGGCCTGGGTTCCGGCAGCAGCCAGCCCTGGCCCCAAACTTCAGCTCTGCCTCTTCCTACCTTGATGATGCAGGACAAGGGACTCCACCCGAGTGAGGCTCAGTTTCTTCATCTGTGACATGGGGGTGACAGCCCTGCCTTGGGAGGTAGGGATGAGGACTTCAGAGGAGCCAAGAGTAATAGGCGCTCAGCGGATGTTGCCCCAGCTGCCATGACCACACATCAAATTCCACGTCCACTCACTGGGGAGAAGTTCTCTTTCCACCTCGGGGAGAGGCGGTGAAGACAGACCCCAAGGGGGTGGGCAGGACTATTCTAAGAGGTAGGCTGGGTCCTCTTGCCTTCCGAAGGCTGCACCCCACCCTCTGTCATCGCAGGCATAAAAACGAGCCCACACTCCACATTAACTTTAATGTGTGCTCAACTCCAGCAGAACCAAGTTGCCATTGGCTAGTTGGAGGAATGTTACATTTTACAGACATTTAATTAAATGGTCATGAATTTTGATTTCACACGTTGTCATTTGGTGTCTTGCAGCCAATAATTTTTTTCCACCTTCAGGTCCTTATGAGTCCTTGAAAAGCTTATTAGCTCTGGGTTGCTGTTCCCGTTGTGTCAGATGAAGAAAAATGCCCCCCCCCTTTTTTTATTATAAATAACTGTTTCTACTCCATGTCTCCGTGGCCACGGAGGGGAAGCCCTCACCCTTCCTAATCTGTATTTCTACACCTGGGAGTAGGGGAACTGATGAGCCCTTCCCCTCCATTCTCACCCTGCACAGGAATAGCAAATAGACATCACCCATTCTCAAGTTATATTTATTCCAAATAGTCACAAACTCCCTCCTCCCGGAACCATGAGTCTTAGAAGGGTTGGCTGGCTGGCGCTGGAGTTCTAGGAAGAAGATCCTCTGACCAAGACACTTGAGAGTTGGGGCTGACAGTGGAGGCAGTGCTGGAGCCCTGGGGGTCCCAGTGGCCCCCAAGCGGGGGGTGGAGGTAGAAGAGCAGGTCAGTTGTTCTTTATGACCCTCCGGATCCAGTTCACATATTTGCAAATATTAGTGTAGACTCCCGGGATGCCTCCTTGCCCGCAAGGCCCCACGGACCCCCAGGACACCAGGCCCTGAAGGACGCCTCGGCACACCAGGGGGCCACCAGAGTCGCCCTGAAGGAAAAGGGGAAAGGAGCCTGGCCTGAATACGGGAGAAGTGCTGTTATGGTTTCCCCCTCCCCAACCCATTTCTGGGCCTGAGGACAGGGGCTCCAAGCCTGGTTATAGGAGAAAGAGTGCAACCAGGTTCCAGAAATACAACACCAGAGACTGAAGAGCAGAAAACAAACCCTAGGAGCCAAACCCAAGGAAGAAGGGCCGCACTCTGCAAAGGGTAGAGAGGTCCCTCAAGGACAATGGCTCTGGCTCTGGCCAATGAGGGAAGAGAGCACCATCACCAATGACCAATCCCAGGGAAGGAGGGCGGGGCTTCACAAAGGGTAGAGAGGTCCCTCAAGGACAATGACTGGGACCCTGACCAATGAGGGTCGAGAGCATAGGCACCAATAACCAATCCCAGCAAATAAGGGCGGGATTCCATAAGAGTTCTCTGGAGGGTGATAGCTGGGGCCCTGGCCAGACTCGTGGGGCAGGCCTCCTCTCTGGAGGACCCAAGAGGGCAAGGTACCAGAATTCGAGGGTGAGAGAGCTCTCCAGCCCCCTTTCCTGCCTTCATCCTGAAATCTCTCACCGGGGCCAGTATCAACTGGAGGATGGTAGGGGGAAGACTCAGAACTAGAGAGGCAGTAGGTTACCTTCCTGAGCTCCAGGTGCCCTGCCAGCTGGTCCTTTGCCCTTCCCCATCTCCCTCTCCTCTCTCTGCCCACCCTCCCTCTCTTTGTCCTCCATTCCCTGGCTCTTCTTCCTGCTCTGTCTCCCTCCTTTATGCTGTGCCTCCCCTTCTTTCAGACCTCAGCTTTCTCCCTCACCCACTTTCCCTGACTCACCCTCCCCACTTCCTTTTCTCTGTCCCCTACTTCCTGTCCTGGGTGACCAGGCATTGCCTGCATCTACTCACCTGGCAGGCATCCTCCCCTGGGACGCCACCCGCACACACCATGTTGTCCGTGATTCTCCCAGGGTACACGGCTTGGCAGGTGGCAGTGGAGACAATGGAGATATTGAGGCATTGGAGCAGGTCCGGGAAGGGTTCTGGGGGTGGAAGATGGATGCTGCAGTTACCCCCTACAGCTCCCCACTTTTCAGCCACATCCCTCCTCTCAAGGAAGCTCAGTCCAAGCCTCTAACCCATCCCCTCCCTGCGACCTCCATTACAACCCTCAAACCTCCAAATTTTGGATTTGTAACTTGATTTCATAGTGACCCTTGACCCCAGTCCTGTTATTCACCTCTAACTTTGAATGCCACGATTCTAGACCCTCTTAGTCCCTCCACCTTCAGATACAATGAATGCAGACCTGACCTCCTGCCCCTCAGACTCAGCTATTGTGACCTTCAACCTTCAATCTTATCATCCTTTGATTTCAACTTGATCTCACGCCTTCTCTCTCCTGACCCCATATTTCCTCTCTTCTCCTTGTGTTCTAACCTCAGTTCTGCACCCTCTAAACCCTTGGTCCCTACTCCAAAGTGACCTCCGATCCTAGTTTATTTGAACCCCGACTGTGTGACCACTAACCTGTGGCTCCACACCCCAAACACTATGGCTTCTGATCCCGGACCAGTGATCCCCAATTTCCATCCTTAGGTTGTGTTCAGCTTTTGCAACATGTGTATCTCATGACCTCAACTCTCCAATGACATTGACCACCAGAGTCCATGACCTATGACCCCATGATCCTGTTTATATATGCCTTTTGCTCCAGTCTGATGGTCCTTGATGGCATTCTGACCTCTAAGGACATTCTTGACCTGTGACCTTTGACTCCATACTCAACCCCTTAACCATTTGGACTCCCAAGACCTGACCCACCATGATCTTTGGCCCCAAACTACAATCCTGATGTTTGAACATTTACCCATCCTTCTTCCTCCAACATGGTGTTACTCCTGACCTCTCACCCTACACCCAGATTTTGCCCACCCTGATCCCTAATCCCAGGACCCTCTTACCCCACGGTCGGTTGGTGGTGCCCCAGCCCGAGATGTGGCACTCAGTGCCAGGCGTCGCACAGCTGGTGGGAAGGGCCAGGGGCTGGACGCTGCGGGTCACAAGGACGGGGGTGCCCAGTCTCAGAAGCCGCAGGTCGTGCTCGTGATTCGTCCGGGCTCCCTGGTAGTCGGGGTAGGTGATGGAGAAGCCGCTGCGTCGGATCTGTTCCGTCCAGTCTAGGCGACTGAGGCTGTGCTCCCCCAGGCGCACCCAGTACCTGCAGGGGGTAGCGTTGGCTCAGCAGGTGCACTGCCCCCCAGGCTGCCAGGCCCTCCTGCCTCTCTTTCACGTTGTTCCCCATTCATTTGCTCTCATTCTCTGTCTCGTGTGCCCTCTCTCCATCTCTTGCTCCCTGTCCATCACCCAGTGTTCCACAGGCTGCTGCCTTGGGTCCCCTTCTGATTCTCTTGGCTGGTGAGGCCACGGGGGTAGGGGCATCTTTTAGTCGCATTTGCTGCTCTGTTCCCACCACCTAGGAGCCTGCCTGGGCTGTCAATCTTGTCAACGAAGTGAATGCTCTTCTTGGTCCTGCTTGGGTTGCTCCCTGTCCCCCATCTCTCCGTCTCTTTGTGTCTGAAACTTTTCTTTTGCACGAAATCCAAAGTGTCAGACCTAGAAAGCCCAATCCTGCCACGTTGCAGAGGGGACCACAGAGAAGATTTATAACTGAGGTTGCACAAACAGTTTGGGTCAGACATGAGCCCAGGGCCCAGCCTGGGTCAGAAAAGAATGGCTGGGGCTGGTGAGAGATGCTTTACAGGAAGGGAGTGGGATTTGAAAGAATGGGAGGTGGGTGGGCAGGTTCCAGGACCCTCCCCTGCCCTCCACCCCACTGAACCCCAGCCAGCCCCACCCCAGGCCCATTTCTGAGAAAGTCCTACCCTTTGTCTAACCTCAGAGGCCCAGAGTCTCTTGTGGCAGGACCATTTCCTTTCTCCTTGACACTCCCTCTCATGAGCCCCTACCCCCAGCTGTCTCCTCCCATCACCCGTCTTTGCCCCCTCCAGCAAGAGGCACAAATAGGGGGCTTACCTGCCACTGCAGTGGGCTGCTGTGAGGACCCACCTGCGGTCAACGAGGACCCCCCCACAGCGCAGGTTTGTGCCTTCAAACAGCCCCACCTGCCAAGGTTGCGAGTGAGGAATACACTCCATGCCATTATAAATCTTCTCTGTGGACGTGTGGCTGAGCCCTGAGGACAGGGGTATGGGCCAGAGAGGTGAGGTCAGAGACCCAGAGATTGTGGATCAGATATAGAATCAAATCCAGAGATGGTGAGACACAGAAAGAGAAAGAAGCGACAGGAAGACAGAGACCCTGAGAGAGAGCCAAGCGCAGGGAGACACCTAGTGATGTATAGAAAAAGATACAGTGTAACCTCAAGAGATACAGAGAGGAAGAGAAAGAGGGAAACAGAAAGAGAGAGAGATGCTTACAGAGGGAGAGGGAGAGAGGGAAAGAGAGAGAGCGCGAGCGCGGAAACAGTGACGGCGGGAGGTAGGAGATGGATGAAAAGATGCAGGGAGAGATGAGGGGACCCTGGGCGCTGGAGGTGAATGAAGGCACAGAGTCAGCCCTTCTCCCTGCCTCACTGCCAGGCTGGGGCCAGCACCGAGATGGGGAGATGAGTGTCCCTCCGTGGCGGCTAGAGGGACTCTCCTTCCCCCTGAGGAACTCACCAATAACACACAGGAGCCAAAAGATGCTGGACCCCATGGTGGGCCACCTCCAGGTTCTGGGGAACAGGTGGGGGGTTCTCAGAGATGGCCCTCTTCTTGTCAGCCCACTCCTCCCTTCCTCATCCTTCTCACATCAGCTCCCCTGTCTCTGCCCTTCTCCCGCCATCACCCCCTCACCTGTGACTGCCTGCCTCCTGCTCACCTTGTCTCTCTGCCTGCTGGGTCCTCCACGTGGCTGTCGCAGTTTCAGCCTGTCTGTGTCTGTTATCTGTCTGCCCACCTACCTGCCTATCTCGTCACCTGCCGGCCAGTCAACTCTCCCACTGTCCACCTGGCTTCTCAGCCACCAGTCATGCTGCCCCACCTGTCCCCCTCCTTCTGTCTGTCTGTCCCAGGCCGGCAGCTGACACAGCTTTTAACTGTCTTTGTTCCAGCCCATTCAATTTCCTGGTTGAGGGAAGAGGATGAGGAAGACGCAGGGTGGGGCGCCCTCTAATCCCCTACAAACTCTTCCAGACTCTGATGACACTTAATTGAGCTTCACAGCTGAATGGAGGAAGGGGAACCAGGAGGGGGCCCGGGAAGGCTCTGGAGGGAAGGCGCGACCCCACCCCTTCTCCCCTCCTTTCCAAACCAGCCAGCAGTTCCTCCCACCCCATCTCCTGCTGTGGACTCAAACGTGCGCCGGGAGCCGGAGCCGAGCTCTAACTCCAACTCCAGTGAAAAAGGCTCGGGGAGGGCGGGGCTCACGGACACCCCCGGGGGGAAGTGAGAGGCAGGAAAACCTAAGGCAGAGAGAGCCTGGGAAAGAGCAGAGGAGGAGAAGGAAGAGACTTCACACGAGGGGACAGAAGAGGGTTTCCAAACTGGGTTCTGTGGACGTCTAATGCTGACTGAATGTTGTTTTTAATGATAATATTTTTATTGCTTGATTTATTCATTGGGTGACTCTTGTGTGCACCGTGACTGGAGATCGAACATTAACCTTGGTGCGTGGAGCGCTACCGAGCCAGGGTCCATGAAAGGTTTTTCTTTGCAAAAGGGCTTCCGCTGAAAGAGGAACAGAAGGGGAGGGGAACAAAGAGGAGAGGGCTCCCCACTCCACTCCTATGTATTTTGGGTGATTGTGGGTCTCTTTTCCTCTCTAAATTCAGAATCACAAACCTTCAGGTTTTGATTTGTTCTGAAACACCATCCAATTTCTCCCTTTTGTGGATGGGGGGGGCGGGAATCTGGTTTATTGCGATGCACTTTACATGCAATAAAATTCACCCTTTAGCTTCAGTCAGGAGCTGCAATTCTGGAACCTGGGCCCACCATCGCCAAATCCTCTGACTTTTCAAGAAAAGCTGGAAATTCAGATTTACGTTGGGACATTTCCCAACTTCCAATATTGGGCAATCTGCCCTTCCCAAAAAACAACTATGGGCCCAACACAAAACTCCCCTCCCTTCCCTGTCTGCACCTCCCTCTCATTCGCTCTACCTTTCTTTTTCTTTCTTTTTTTTTTTTGTTGAGGTAAAATTCACATAACATAAAATTGGGCATTTGAATGATTTTGTGATCTCCAATTCAACGGATTCCACTACACTCACAAAGCTGTGCAACCATCCCCGCAATCTAATCAAGAACATTTTCATCTCCCCTCAAGGGACCCCCATACCCATTAAGCTGTTGTCCATCAGCTGGTGAATGGAGGAATAAAACACAGTCCTTCCACACAACGGACTATTATTATTCAGCTGTAAAAAGGAATGAAGCGCTGATACGGGCCACAGCACAGACGAACCTTGAAAGCATGAGGTTTGGGGGGGGAGGAGACACAAAGACCACGTGTTGTAGGATTCTGTGTGTATGAAATGTCCCAAATAGGCAAATCCATAGAGACAGAGAGCAGGTTAGTGGCTGCGGGGGGCTGAGGGCAGTGGGGAATGAGAAGTAGAGGGGTGGGTTAGTGCTTCTCTTTGACACAGAAATGTGCGGTCTGTGGCTTCTGGCTGGAGCAAGTCCTATGTTTTTGTAGCTGGAGGCTCGGAGAGCAGAGAGTGGCTTGCAGCTCCGAGCGCCTTTGCCAAGTCCCCCAGGAAGCCCCCTTGCCTCCTGCTCTACTCTCGGCTCTCACCACACGCACAGCAGGAAGCCCACTGCCCAGAGAGAACTCAGCCACCCTGACACCTGGTCATAGATGTGGAAACAGAGGCGCCGCTAGACAAAGACACACGCACAGCCGGTGAGTGGCGAACCGGAGTTTGAGGCCAGGCAGGCTGTCTCCAGAGCCTGTGTTGTGAATCACTGTCCGAGTCTGTGAATGAACGGATGAGTGACCGAATGAGTACGCGTGTTAATAGAGGAATGTAGGACTTTCCTACGGGTTTCAGAGAAAGAGGATAGCTCTTGGAATCATGCAGACTGGGTTGAACATTCAGTTCATCCCATGACTCACTGGGGGGCCGTGAAGTCATTCTATTGTCCTGACCTCTGTTGGCCCATCTGAAAAGTGGGGCTGGGGGGAAGCTAAATGTCTGCACGTGGTTTCCTCCTGGGATCATCAAACATGCCAACAAAGATGGGTGGGGGCCCTGGCTGGTGTGGCTCAGCGGCTTGCAAACCAAAGGGTTGCCGGTTTGATTCCCAGTCAGGGCATGTGCCTGGGTGGGGCTGGGTTCCCCATTGGAGGGCACACAACAGGCAGCCACACATTGGTGTTTCTCACCCTCTCTTCCTCCCTTCCCCTTTTTCTAAAAATAAATAAATGACATCTTTAAAAAAAAAAAGATGGGTGAGGATATCAGGTAGATGAGCTGTAGACACTATCAAAATTTACCCGTATCAATTTATTTCTTTGCCCTAGCCTGGTTGCTCAGTTGGTTGGAGGGTTATCCAGTACACTCAAAGGATTGCAGGTTCAATTCCCGGTCAGGGCACATGTCTACGTTGCAGGTTCAGTCCTCAGTTGGGAAGCATATAGGAGGCAACCAATCAATGTTTCTCTCTCTCTCTCTCTCTCTTTCTCTCTCTCTTTTCATTCCTCTCTTTGAAACGATACAAATATCCTTGGGTAAGATTTAAAAATTTATTTATTATTTTTTCAGATTTTTTCAATTTTTTACTTAAAAAAAAAGATTTTATTTATTTGTTTTAGACAGAGGGGGAGGGAGGGAGAAAGAGTTGGAGAGAAACATCAGTGTGTGGTTGCCTCTGATTCCCCCACTGGGGACCTGGCCTGCAACCCAGGCCTGTGCCCTGACTGGGAATCGAACAGGTGACCCCCTGGTTCGCAGGCTGGTGCTCAATCCACTGAGCCACACAAGCCAGGGCTAATTTTTATTTTTCTAATTACAGTTATGTGTCCATCAGTAGGTGACTGCATAAAGATGTGGTACATATACACAATGGAACAGTACTTGGCCATAAAAGAAGAATGAAATCTCACCATTTGCAACAACATGGATGGACTTAGAGATTATTATCCTCAGTGAAATAAGTCAGACAGAGAGAAGTTGATTTCTTTATTTTAAAAAATGAGCAAAGCTGACTTAGATGACAGAATCTTTTTTTTCTCAGATAGTGAAGAAATACCAGCTACAACTTGATGTACAACTTCTTTCTCTTCCATCTATGTTTCTATCTCATTCGATTCCTCTGCTCATTCATTCGCTCATTCGGTCACTCGACAAACACCCTGAGAAGCCTGTGTGCCTAATGCTGTGCTGGATGACTCTGGGACCACAGTGTTCATCCGAATCAGCCCCAGAACCCTGCCTTCCCAGCCAGACTTCTCCACAGGTCCCCACTCACGGCGTGCGCCCTGCAGCCAGGCTCTTTTCGGGTTCCCACAGACTTCCATGTTGAGCAACCCAGAGGCCACCTGTCTGTCCATTTGTCTGAACATTTCTTACTCAACCTTTCCACAACATTCCACACGCTGGCCGCTCCTCTCCGGCTTCCGGAAGCCACGCATTGCTGGTTTTCCTCCTACTTTGTTGGCTCCCCTTCCTGGCCTCCTGCATGAATAGGCCTTTTCTTCCTTCACTGGTGTCTTCACAAACAAGGGTGTTCCCAGGGCCCCGTCCTAAGCCACGGTGGATGCGCTGACTGCATACGCCTGATGGTCTCTACCTGTCACCTGTCACTGGGGCGGCTTGGTTCTCAGGCCTCTCCCCAGCTTCCCGAATGGCCCAAAGCGAGCTGACCGGCTGTCCGCATCGACCTGTTCTCAGACCCCAGGCTGCCCAAGGTGCATGGTGGCCCCACCATCTGCTCAGTCCCGTGGTGCAGACCCTCAGGAGCCCAAGTGCCTTGATGTGTCCCATCAGGTCCCAGGACTAACTGCCTCCACTACCGGCTCCCTGTCTCTGCAATCTGTCTCCCCAGCCCCTGCAGTCTGAGTCCGCTTTGCTTCCAGACTGCCCGCCCTGGGCCTCCTGCCTGCTCAACCCTCCCACCACCCGTCTGCTTCTCTCATCTTGCTTGTTAAAGTCAGAGCTTGGGCTTAAACCCCGTGGTCCCCTGTGACTGTATAATTTACAGTAAGAAATAGATGTTTGGTCTTCCTCCCCAGTTCTGGCACAGAGCCCCTACAACCTTTGGAGTGTCCTAAGTGGAAGTGTCTCTTGTTAGGTGAATGAAGTGACTTTTGGAAAGCTCCTACGGATGGGGGCTGGTTGCCAGGGGAACTAACCATGTGATTGGAGGGTTGGAATTTTCAGTCCCACCCCCCCCAGCCCCCACCTCTGGGGAGGGGATAGAAGCTGGAGGTTGAATTAGTCACCGATGGCCAAGGGTTTAATCAATCCTGCCTATGGAATGAAGCCTTCATGAGCACCCAAGAGGAGAGGGTTCAGAGAGCTTCTTCAGGATGGGTGAACTCGCAGAGATTTGGGGGGAGAGGTGCCTGGAGAGGGCATGCAGGTTTTAAGCCCCTTCCCACATACCTGGCCCTCGGCATCTCTTCCATACCGCCGTTCCTGAGTTATATCCTTTTATAATACACTGGTGATCTAGGAAGTAAAATGTTCCTCTGAGTTCTGGAAGCCACTCCAGCAAATTAATCAAACCCAAGGAGGGAGTCGTGACCTCGGATCTATAGGTGGTGGTCAGGAGCACAGGTGAGAACCTGGACTTTTGATTGGTGTCTAAGTGGGGCAGGAAGCGGGGGACGTGAGGGGGGGAGGGGCTGTTTTGTTGGACTGAGCCTTTAATTTGTGGGGTCTGACTGTCTCCTGGTGACAGTGTCAGACTTGAGTTTCAATTGTAGGACACCCAGCTGGTATCCAAGACTTGCTTGGTGAAGTGGGGCCACCCCACCCCATACATTAGAATTGGGTACACAACCCTATTACCTCCATTAGCCCGGGAAGTCCAGCCCAGGGCCTTATACAAGGCCCACAGCTAAGGCAGTGACTGAGCTTGGCCGGGGCCCTCCGTATTGTAAGGGAGAAGTCCTTGGGAATGGTCATGGGGGGAAGTACAGGAATGTGTCCCCATCAGCCTGGATGAGTTCAACTCACTGGTGAATTTTCCTTAGTCTAGGTTGATACTTCTGTAAACTGGGAGGCGGACATTTCCTCCACAGGGGTCTTGGGAGAATGAAAACAGCTTTTTTTTTTTTTTTTTTAAGACTTTTTATATTATGTTTAGAGAAAGGGGAAGGGAGGAAGAAAGAGAGGGAGAGAAACATCGTGTGTGGTTGCCTCCCACGTGGCCCCCTGCTGGGGACCTGGTCCACAACCCAGGCATGTGCCCTGACTGGGAATCGAACCAGTGACTCATTGGTTCACTGGCCATCACTCAATCCACTGAGCCATGCCAGCCAGGGCAAAAATAGCTTTTTATGCTGGACCAGTGCCTGGAAGTATTGCCATCCCTTTGACCCCATCCTTCTTCGCTTTTGTTCCGTCTCTCTTCCTAGTCTCCTCCAGCTTTCCAAATTCCTCTCCAGCCAGGTCCCCATTGTTATTCAAATTTCCCTAGGCAAAAAGAAAAAAAAAAAAGAAACTGAAACAAGAAAAGAACACTTGGCTTCGAAATCCTGGGAGCGGGAGGGAGGAGGAGAGGCTCAGAAGCCTCAGCCTGGCCACCTGGCTGGCTTTCCTGATTTAAGGTGTGGGCAACCACAGTCTGCAGCTCAGGTATGTCATTATTTTCTGTTCCCTGTTCCACAGGAAGGATTTGGGCGGCCACCTCTCCCTCTCACAAATCCTCAGCTGTCACCCAAGGCTGCTTGCTCTGGCACTGGCAGCCTGGGAGACACAGCGTCATAACAATTATATCAATAAGAGCAACAAGACTAATGAGAGCGGCCACTTACTAAGCACTTACTCAGTACCTGGTGTTCTTTCGAGTCAGATTAACATGTTAATCTCCCAGGAGCCCTTTGAAGCACTTGCTGCCTCTTTCAGTGTTTATTAATATATGTAGCTAGTTCTTAATCCTCAAGAGATTTGAATTGGTGACCTTGCTTTCCTTATTGTGTTCCTCCTTATCCCATTTCCTCCTGCTATTCTCTTTATCATTGTGTATCTTTTGCCATTGTCTTTATTATATATCCTTTGCTATTAATTTTACTATTGTGTATTTTTGCTAGTTTTTATTATTATGTATCCTTTGCTATTATCTTTGTTATTGTAGATCCTTGTTACTGTTTCCATTACTGTGTATCTTTTGCTATTATATTATTGCATGGCTTTTAAAAAATGAGAATGCAATTCACATATAAAACCATTCAAGATGAACAGTTCAGTAGCATTTAGTACATTCGCAGTGTTGTGGCTTTATTAGTATGTGGTATCACAAATTCTGTACTGTTTTGTATGTGCTGTCTTCTTCCCAAACTACCCTATTTAAAAGCAACTCCAGCCCTGGCCAGGTAGCTCATCTGGTTAGAGCATCATCCCAGTACACCAAGGCTGCAGGTTTTATCCTGGTCAGGGCACATATAAGAATCATGAGGGAGGGGGGAAGGGACAGTGGGGAGAGGGGATTACAGGAGCTACTATAAAGGACACATGGTCAAAACCAAGGGGGAGGGTGGAAGCAGGGGAGGGAGGTGGGTGTGCTGGGGTGGGGTAGAGGGGTGGGGAGAAAATGCAGACAACTGTAATTGAACAACAATAAAATAATTTAAAAATTGAAAAAAAAATCATGAGCACTGGCTGGTGTGGCTCAGTGGATTTAGCACTAGCCTGTGAATCAGAAGGTTGCAGGTTTGATTCCTGGTCAGGGCACATGCCTGGGTTGTGGGCCAGGTCCCCAGGTGGGGGTATGTGAGAGGCAACCGATGGATGTATCTCTCACACACTGATGTTTCTCTCCCTCTCCTTCTCCCTCCCTTCCTCTCGCTAAAAGTAAATAAATAAAAGCAACTCCACTCACTTTCCCTAACCTATCTTTCCACCCAGACCCCCCTTTTTTAGCCAGCTGACAATCTATCTCTTAATTTTATCATGCGTCTCCCCACAAAAAATGTAAACTCTACAAGGGCAGAAGTTTCTGTCTGTTTAATTCACTGTTTATCACCTGTGTCTACAAAAGTGCCTGGCTTATCATAGGTAGCAACATTTGAATAAACAAAATTGTATTTGCAAGTACTCAGGAGAGTGCCCACACATGTCAGCCCTGAATAAATGTTTGCTGAGAAAAATAAGGAAGTGTAACACCCTCTGGACACTCTGCGAAAGGGTGTTATTCAAATCCAAAGGTAATCTTTCATAGAGAACCATGCAAATACTAGTGGTAGGCCGACCTTTATCCGCACAACAATGCCATGAAGAAAAATTATGAGCCCTGGCTGGTGTGGCTCAATGGATTGAGTGCTGGCCTGCAAACCAAAACTTTACTGGTTCGATTCCTGGTCAAGGCACATGCCTGGGTTGCAGGCCAGGCCCCCGGTTGGGGGCAGGCAAGAAGCAGCTGATCAACATATGTATCACACATTGATCACATTGATGTTTCTCTCCCTCCCTTTTCTAAAAATAAATAAAAATTATGAGCCCCATTTTATTGGTTTTTAGAGGAAAGAGATGCAGTGAGTTTTATAACTTGTTCAAAGTGGGGACCCCAGTGGCTTGAGCATTTGACCATTGCGTTCTGGGGTCATGGGCAAAGATGTCACAACAGCAAGCATGTCCATGGAGGAGACAGAGGGGCAGGAGATTTGGTGGACAGTAGGGTCCAGGCATGGAGGCCCCCTTGGGACACTGAACCCCATGACTCTCGATCCCAGAGCGGACACAGGGACTCAGACAGGCAATATGGTCAGAGGCCAGATGTCGGTAGGGACGGGGTGTGTGGGGGGCCCGGAACTATGTAAGGACACACCATTCTGAGGACCCCACGTTGGACTGGTGACCTTGAGGACGTACCACGTTGTCAGGGGAGAAGACGGTGGGCACGAGAGAATACGTTCCGAGTGAAATGTCTCATGGGATCACGAGAGCCTAGGCCCTTCCTGAGTCCAGAACGAAGAAGGATCTAGAACACTGGCAATGACTAAGCCCCTGAAGCCGTCTGGAACGTTTTCAAGGATGGCGTGTTCGTGGAACTTAGGTTCTTGTCAGGACGGGCCGGAGGTATTTCGGGGTTCTGCAGATGAAACCTGTAGATGGTGGTCTGCATTTATGTTGAAATGGCTGGGAGATCTGGAATGTGTCTGGGCAGAGACATTCAGGGCACTGGGGTGTTTTGGGGGTGCACCACCTGGCAGAGCGTGATGCTGGCAGTGACCGAGTGCTTTGGAAATGCGGCATGTCAGCTGGGATGGGACCTTTGGAGAACGTGGATCGTGGGTTCCAGGGGAACAGGCTGGGAGGGGCAGAGCAGGGCTGGGCAAGCTGAGTAAGGAGGGCACGAGATGGGGCAAGGAGGTGGGTCAGTCAACCCGACTTTTATTGTGGGCCCTTTGTCCATTTCCGCTCCTGAGTTTTTTGTCTTCGGATGGTTTCTCGGATCCAGGAAATGTATTGAGAGACTCGGGTGTAGACACCAGGCCGGTTGGGCTGCCCGCAGGGGAAGTCTCCCCAGGAGATGATGCCATAGAGTGTTCCGTTACAGACCAGGGGGCCCCCGGAGTCACCCTGCAGGGTGTGGGAGACAGAAAGGTGGGGTTCTGGCTGGGGCCAGACAGAGGCAGAGATGGGGACGTGTGGGGAGAGAGTGAAAGTTGGAGAGAGACAGACATGGAGGCAGGGGCGGAAATATGGAGAGACAGGGAGAGACAGGAACAGAGATGAATGGAGACCAGGAGGCAGACACAGGACAGGGAATGAGAGAGAAAGAGACAGAGATGGACACAGACAGAGAGGGAGGCTTCTGCGTCTCCATTTTTCCGCTTCTCCATCTCAGTAAAGTGCTGACAGCTTACCTTACACACCTGTTCTTGTTTTTCTGGCCCCAAATCCTGCCCCGTACCCCCTGCCTGCCAAATCTGCTCCTGTTTTATGGTTTCTTCATGTCATCTCACGACTGAGTTAACCCCTCCACCTCCGGGTGGGGTTTGTACACACGCGCTTCGCCTCCTCTGGGCCCAGGACGCACGTTATTACTAGGGACAAGGCATCACTATTCATCATCACACCCTTTCCCACGGAACCAAACCTCAACCTCTTCTCTTGGACACAGCTTGTCATTTTGCCCATGTAGTATCGGCCGTACCTTATTTTGGTAACAGCCTCCTGATTTTTTCACTTGGTGAATGACCCCTCTCCTACTCTCCAAGCTTGTCCCTGCCCCTCCCATCCCCCACAGTCAGCCATGTGACCCAGATTTGGTCCATCAGAGAATCCCACAGCTCTGGCCAGAGCGATGGTTCCGGGACATTACTTAAGGCAGCCTAGAGAGAGTCACACTCAGGATGTTGCCCTGGCTGGTGTGGCTCAGTGGATTGAGCGCCAGCCCGTGAACCAAAAAGTCACTGGTTTGATTCCCAGGGCACATGCCTGGGTTTCGGGTTAGGGATGTGTGAGAGGCAACCTCTCCATGTTTCTCTCACACATCGATGTTCCTCTCCCTCCCTCCCTTCTCCTCTCTCTAAAAACAAATAAAGAAAATCTTTTAAAAAAGAAAGAAAAGATGTTTATGTAAGTCTTAAACACATCAAGTGTGTACCTGGATCCACCCATGCCTGAAGCAGGCATGCAGTTACCAAAGGCACTGCTTTGCTTGAGGCGGTCTGAGTTAGGTTTTTGTTGTCACTTGTAACCAAAAAACACCCTAATCCTTATGCACGTCAACCCCAGGCTCTGGGCAGTCAACTGTCAGGCAAAGCTGGGGTTTAAGATGAATTATGTTTGCCAACCATGGGTACTTTGCTTTGCCTTGCCTCTCTATGCTAGGGGATAGCTCACCTTACACAGCCTGGTTCTGCAGAGGCTACAAGCAAGTCCTTTCCCTCCAGCACCTGTCCCTCCATCCTGGTTTCCCAACCTGGCCCACGGCAGCCCCCACCCGCAGCCCCCCATGGCCTCACCTCACAGGAGTCCTTGCCACCCTCCTGGGTGCCGGCGCACAGCATGTTGGGTGTGATCCTGCCGGGGTAGATGTGACGGCAGTCCTCGTCCGAGCGTAGCTGGATGTCGGCGCACTGCAGGGTCTGTGGGTACCTCACTGGGGAGGAGAGAGAGGAAGGTGTAAGGATACCAGGCCGTGAGGTGGGAAGGGAGAGCTGGGGGGAGAGCCAGAAATGAGGCGAGAGATGGGGGAGGGGTGAAAGGAAAGTGGAGCGAGAGATGGAGAGGGGTGGGCAGGGGACTGAGCGTGGAGAGACACAAATGGGAAGGGAGAACATCAGGACGGGGGGCGGTGGGAGAAATAGGAAGACAGTGATGGCGAGAGGGTATTGGAGGCGGAGAAAACACAGGAGAGATGGAAGGAACTGCAGGAGTAGGGAAGTGGTGGAAAGAAAGATGGGGGATGCAGGCAGATGGACCCAGAAATGAGGCTGGTAGAGAGCTGGGGACGGCAAAGGAGACGCCCAGGGCTCTGCTGCCGTAGATCGGCCCTACCTTCCACCTGCATAACTTACACGCAGAGGACGTGGTTGTTTATATTTTACCACATTTAATAACTATCAAAATGTCACTTTATAAATTCTATATTTATGTACTTATTTAAAGACACTTGTGCAAAATATATAATTTATATACAAATATATTTACATGGATGCATAAACAGAATTATAATTTAGAAAATAAATCTAATTTTTCTAATTTGCATATTTATATACAGATGCATGTTTATGTTTATAAATATGCACATAACAGATTCACCATAATTTTATATTTATAAATTTATATAAAGGCATATAACTATATAATATATGACCTATAACACATATAACTTTGTACTTATCAATTTATATAAAGGACATATAACCATAACATGTACCTATATTTTAACATGTATATTTATATAAAAGTTATATAAAACTTTATATATTATGTTATATGTGATATATAATAAGTAACTATATTTTTTCTTTTTTTACTTTATAACTCCCTATTTTTTAACTTACATTTATACATATAAAGGAATCCTCCTCCAACCTACTCTCACCTGCCCGGGTTTCCCAGGCCACCTGTGCAGTCGTGGGGGGTGGTACATACCCTCAGGGCTGGTGGTGGTGCCCCAGCCAGACACCCGGCAGCAGGTGCCAGCGGGGAGGCAGTCACTGTGGGAGAGAGGCAGGGTGCGGATGTGGCTCGTGAGCTGGACAGGGGACTGCAGCTCCAGAAGCATGATGTCATGGTCATGGTTCAGGTGGGTGGGGCTGCTCTGGTACTGAGGGTGGGGGATAGAGCGCACTACGTCCCTCACCTGCTCTCCGGCCTCCGCGCGCCACAGGGCGTGCTTGCCCAGGTAAACTCTGTACCCGCTGTGGGTGCAGGAACAGGGAGGTTAGAGGAGAAGATGAGCCCTTCCCCAGCTCCCGCCTCTTCCCCATCTCACCTTCCTCATCTCCAAACACACCTCCTTCCCCGCCAACTCCAATCCCATCCAAATCATCTACTTCAAGTCCGGTTCCACCCCCAGTCCCCTCTCCCACCGAACCTTATTCTCCCCCATTCCGATCCCAAGCTAAACCCCAACCTCATCCTCAAAGGCAACTCCACCCAGTCCCATTGCCACCCCTACCCCATGCTCCCCTGGCCCCCACGTACTCCTTCAGACAGTGTGCTGCCGTGACGACCCATTTGGGGTGGACGAGGACCCCCCCACAGAGCAGCCGCCCCTGTACCAGCAGGGCTGCCTGCCAGGGCTGAGAGTGGGGGGGGCAGGTGTAGCCCCCGGAGAGAAACCCTTTGGTCCCATTGGTGCCTTTGAGAATCTTGGAATACTCCTGAGAGAAGCCTGGTGAAGGAGAGAAAACGTGAGTGAGCTGGGGCCCAGGCAGAGGAGGAGGCCTGGAGGTATAGTTGCTGAGCTTGGGGAGAGGGTCAGAACATGCTCTAGGTGACCAGGAACTGAGGATTTATTTCTTGGCCACTGGGAGTTGCCATTTCCCATGCAGTGGAGATGAGTCAGAGCAAAGAGATGACAATGCCGTTTTTCATAGAAGTGTCATACCCTTCATTGCAGCATTGAAGGAAGAGCTCACTGATGAGGATGCTTCTGATAAGCAGAGGCTGGCTTTCTCCCCACCTGCACTTTCTCTCGCTCTGACATGGGGGTGGATTTCAGGAGGCAGAAGTGAGATGGGCATACACAAGCACCTCAGCAGCATCCATTCAACCGTCCGTCCGTCCGTCCATCTTTCTAACACCTACATATTGGGTTCCTCTGTGGCTTCAAATAGCATCCATGGCTAACTACTCCCAAATCCAAAGTTCCCAGGAGTCTGAGTCATTTCACCTTTGCTAATCTCCGTGATCCCATCTCCCACCTCTCTGCTCTTCACTTACTCTGTTCCAGTTTCATGGAGCTTTTCTTCAAACACAGCATACCATTTGCATTTGCTGCTTCCTGTTTTTCAACAGTTCTTTCTCTAGACCTGTTCTGTTCAGTATGGTGGCCACTAACCACACATGGCCATTTCCGTTCTGATTAATTAAAATGAAACTTAAATATTCAGTTCTCACCCTGACGGGGATGACGCCCTCAGGGGGTTAGACTGTCATCCCGATACACCAAGGTTGCAGGTTTGATCCCCGGTCAGGGCACATACAAAAATCAACCAACGAATGCCTCAATAAGTGGAACAACAAATCGATGTTTCTCTTGCAAATCAATAAAAAAAAATTCAGTTCTTCAGCCACACCAGTCATATTTGAAATGCTCATTATCTCCAAGTGGCTAGAGGCCGCCATATTGGACACTACAGACATAGGAAGGAGATAGACCTAGCACCTTGTCTGACACACAGTAGGTGCTCAACCAGTGTCGGGCACTGTCTGGCACTGGAGGCACAGCAGCTGACAATGGAATAGAGAGAGTCCAACCCTGAATGCGCTGCTTTTCGGCTGGGTGATCTTGTTATAAGCTGCCAGCCTCAGTTTCCTCAGCGATAAAGTAGGGAGGATGACAGCTTCCTCTCTCATGGGGTAGTTGTAGGATGCGGTAAAATCCTACATCTAAGACACACAGCACTCAGTAAGTGGAGACTGTTGTTATTAGCTACAACAGAGGGTCCCTAGCTCTGGCCGGCAAGTCCCTTCCCAACCTACATACATAAGCAGTGGGATTAGCCGAGTGGTTCTCAAAGTTGGGGACAGAAGTCATTGGCGGTCACAAGGTCAAGTTAGGTGGTAAGTAACATCACTGCAGCCTCAGAAACTGAGTCATGGTCCAGCTCTCTCCCAGTTCTGATTTTGTCAAGGAAGAAGTCTCAGGATGATGCTGATATGCTTTTAACACCTGCAGAATCTTTGCTGAGCTCACATTTAATTTTTTTTGTAAAGATTTTATTTATTTATTTTTAGAGAGAGGGGAAGGAAGGGAGGGAGGGAGAGAAAAATCAATATGTGGTTGCCTCTCGAGCGCTCCCTACTGGGGACCTGGCCCGCAACCCAGGCATGCATTCTGATTGGGAATTGAACCAGTGACTTTTGGTTCACAGGCCGGTGCTCAACCCACTGAGCCACACCAGCCAGGGCTAGTTTTTTCATTTATTATTTTTTCCTTTTCATTGAATTTATTGTAGTGACACGGTTAACAAAATTATACAGGTTTCAGGTGCACGATTCTGCAACACATCATCTGTACACTGTGTTGTATGTTAACCAGTCCAAGTCAAGTCTCCTTCCATCACCATTTCCCTCCCCACACCCTCCGCCACCTCTCCCGTCTCCTCCCCCCAGCAATCGCCACACTGTTGTCCATATTTACAAGGTTTTTTTCTTTTTTCTTTTTCTTTTTTGCTCTATCCATCCACCCCCAGTGCTCTCCCCACAGCTGACAGCTCGTTCTCTATCTATGAGTCTGAAACCCAAAATACTAATTCAAAAGAATATATGCACCCCTATGTTCATTGCAGCATTATTTACAATAGCCAAGATTTGGAAGCAGCCCAAGTGCCCATCAGTAGATGAGTGGATAAAAAAGCTGCAGTACATTTACACAATGGAATGCTACTCAGCCATAAAAAGAAGGAAATCTTACCCTTTGTAACAGCATGGATGGACCTGGAGAGCATTATGCTGAGTGAAATAAGCCAGTCAGTGAAAGACAAATATCATATGATCTCACTCATATGTGGACTCTAATGAGCTAAATGAGCTCACTTTTTAAAACCCAAACGGAGCAGAATCCTCAGCCTGCAACCTAAAATTTATTAAGTTGAACCATCTACCATCGCTGTTCTGAGAGAGGTTGACAATTTCAGGTAGTCTAACCCAATAAAAATACCATTTTGGCTTCATGGTGCAGGATATTTTTTCTCTTTTATTTATAGCAAAGAATGTGGTTTTCTACTTAGGACAATGATATAAGCTTTTAATGCAACTTAATTTAAGTTAAAAATAATTGACTGTACGCAGACTATTAAGTGTAACATAATGAAAATGGGCTCTGGCTGGGTAGCTCAGTTGGTCAGAACATCATCCTGATGCGTCAAGGTTGCAATTCCAATCCCCCGTCAGGGCACACACAAGAATCAACCCGTGGCCCTGGCTGGTGTAGCTCAGTGGATTGAGTGTGGGCTTGTGAAGCAAAGGGTTGCTGGTTCGATTCCCAGTCGGGGCACATGCCTGGGTTGTGGGCCAGGTCCCCAGTAGGGGGCGCTAAAGAGGCAACCACACATTGATGTT
This sequence comes from Desmodus rotundus, assembly GCF_022682495.2. Taxonomy (NCBI): domain Eukaryota; kingdom Metazoa; phylum Chordata; class Mammalia; order Chiroptera; family Phyllostomidae; genus Desmodus; species Desmodus rotundus. Next base: position 46,950,879 of record NC_071398.1, read on the forward strand.
TCTCCTTCCCTTCCCCTCTCTCTAAAAAGAAATAAATTTAAATAAAAAGAATGAACCCATGAATGCACCAGGAACAACAAATTGATGTTTCTCTGTCCCTTCCTTCCTCCCTCTCTCAGAAAAATATCAGTAACTAAAAAAATAAAATAATGAAGAGGGTTTGCCAGGACTTAAAGTCCAGGATGCAGGGAGCAGGGCAGACAGCGTGGATTAGGATCCTGACTCAGGTACCACTTTGGGGCTGGACTCTTCTGCCAGAGTCTTGGCTTTTGAAGCCATAAAACTAATTATAGTTCACGTACCTCCCAAGGCTGTTGGGGACTCCACAAGCCAATGCATGTGGAGTACCTAGCCCAGGGTGTGGCACCCAGGAGGGGCTTGGGTCATGGGCAGGAGTCCTGGGAGTGTCTCCAAAGGAGACAAGCCACCCCACCTCCAGGCCAAGGGTGGTGCTGGGTGTCAGGTGCCCGTGGACCTCTCCCTCCTTTGGGTCTCAGCTCAAGTGTCCAGTTGTTTGGAGGCGGGGGTGGGGGGACAAGGCCTCCTGGCAAGGAGCTGTCATTGCCCCTCTAAGTTCCTGGCTTGGCTCCTTGAAGCCAACCCCTGCGTTACAATTGTAACTAATTATCAGCTAATTGTTGCGGTAGTTGTTGGAATAATGTCTGCAGCTGAACCGCTAGGCTCTGGGCTGAGAGCAGGGACTCTGTCTCTGCTTGCACACGCCCAGCACACCACCTGGCACGCAGCGCTATTATTTTTAATTGAATTTATTGGGGTGACATTGGTTAATGCAATTATATAGGTTTCAAGGGAACAAGTCTATAAAACGTCATCTGTATATAGGAAAGAATGATCCACAAATGGGGTTTCCAGAGTTGGCAGGGAGACGACCAACTCTGGGTGGAATTGGAGAGATCTGGGGCCACCCCCGGGATGAAAGGAAGATCTAGAAGGTTCTGGAAGGGGCTGCAATGGATACAGAACACATCTAATGAAATAATAATGACGACTAACTTTCCATCCCTTCTATCTGCCAGGTACTCGGCACAGACAGGCGTTACCTCAACAACCCTTTGTGGAGAGAACTTACATATTCCCATTTTACAGATGGAACATCTAGTCATAAAAAAGTGAAGTTACTTGCTCAGAGTGGCAGCATCAGGATTCGAACCTGTATCCCTGGGACTCCTCTCACTCTGGGAGGCCAGGGGGCCTGGAATGTGGGAGGGGCTGCTTTGGGAAGATCTGAGGGCCTGGGGGGTGGGCTTTCTGGCGCAGATTAAGACAGAAAAGGGTCCTGGTGGGGACAGTGGTCTGATCCCAGCCAGAAAACCAGGTCACTCAGGGATAAGCAGGAAGCTTTCAGGGCTGTCCCCATGGGACCCTGCCCGGAGTGGGCGGGGGGCGGAGCTCGAGGCTTCCAGCCCCCTCCCCGCGTCCTGACCCCTCCTACCATTGTCCCGAGTGGCCACCCCGCCTCTACCCCCGCCCACGTGCATTCTTACCGCCTGACAAGGCCATGGTCAGGAAGGCGATCGCAGTGGCCAGGGGCCACATGGCAACTCCCGGGTGGGCGGCAGGGCAGGAGGGGCCTGAGAAGTTGAAGGGAGGTGTTAAGGGCTGGCCGGAACCCCCATCTCAGACCAACCGCCCCCACCCCATCCCCTCTTAACTCTGCTCCTGAGCGTCTCAGGTGTGGATCTCCTTCCTTCCCTCTGAGAACCCCTCCCCAAATCCACTCATCCGGTGGGGGAGGGCAGCGTGCATCCACCCCCCCCCCCCAAGGTCTCTGGCTTGCTGCTCCTCAACGCGATAGCCAGCCCTCCGCCCTTGCCCTCCAGCAATCTGGGTCCCTGGTGCGCCCACAGCCCCTCTCTCTCTATCCTGCCTCCCTTCCCAGGCTTGGTTCTGACACCTGGTCTCAAATTGAGCTTCCTATCTTTTTGCGGCTTCAGCTCTCGGTCTCTGCAGATTCTTATCTATAACTGAGCCTTCGGGTTCCCGCTCCATCTCCCTGACTCAGCTCAGTTCCCTCTCTCTCCTCCCCCCTCCTTCCCCTCCAATGCTCCAGCCCCTGCCCCAGGCAGACCCTACCTGGGTGAGGGGCCTGGGCGAAGAGCGTCTGCAGCCAGCTGCCTCCAACTTCAGCCCCGACCCATGCCTTTTAACCCCTGAACTCCCTCCCCCAGCGCCCTCAGCATTTCCCGGTTGCTGGCCTACCCCTCTCCACCCCCAATGGCTCAGCAGGCTGTGCTAGGCACCCCCCAGCCTGGGCTTGGCCCTCTGCTTGGGGGTGGAGCTTTCAGGACAAGCTGGGACCCAGATTTGGCCCTGCCCAAAGCCGGAGTTGAACCCACTGTGAACTTTGAGGCAGCAGGACCCACCTAGAAGGAAGGAAAAAGCCCATCACTTCCTTCTCCAAACCCACCCTAAGTCCCCATGACCCTCTCTTGCAACACCACCTGAGTTGCAACCTCCACTCCAACCCTGTGCACATCCTCAATCAGCCCCCAGAAGGCCATTTTCTACCCTCTTCCCACCCTCTGCCCAATTTCAACCATACCCCTGCCCCCTGGCCTATCCCTCAAAACCAGAGCCATCAACAGCATCATCTCAAATTTACCTCTCAGCATCAAATGCAACACATCTAAATTCCAGTTCTTGGCCTCCTCTCTAGCCCAACTCTATCTCCAGCCCATGTTCTTAAACAAACAAACAAACAAACAAACAAAGGATGCCCAAACTTATTCTATCGTTTCCCCTTCCCACCTCCACCCCCACCCATCAGGCCCAAGAAGGTAATCCTCAAATCGGTGATTGAAAGTCAACTGTCCTTGAACTAGGATGGGGGCATGGATTGGGGCAATGCTTTGGATAAATGGCCTTTGAGGAGCAGGGCCAGATGGGGTGAGGGAGTCCACAGGGATGGAGGCAGAGAAGGAGAAGCACTGGGGGCTGGCATGAGGGAAGAGGAAGGAGGAAGAGGGCGTTTTGGGAATGAGTAGGAGTCTCCTGGAAATGTCACTGGGTGGGGCTGTGAGTTAATCCTAGGGGGTGGAGGGGACAGGATTAGGGATTAGGGAGGATAGAGGTGGGGTCAAAATTTGGATGAAAGCCAGGGATGGGGACCTGATGAAGTTTGGAAAGAGAGCCACGGGATAGGGATAAGGGTAAGGGGTTGAGCCAGAGGCAGTGAGTGTTAACATCAAAATCGGTGTGGTTTCTATTGGGGAAAATTAAAGTTTGGATATAGGGGTCAAGTCTTGTGTTAAAAGATCATTTTAAAAAAACATTCTAACCATGACTCTTCTACATATAAAAAATAAACGTATGCCTCAGATTTTATTTTGACCTGGCTGGGTAGCTCAGTTGATTAGAGCTACCAAGCCTGAGGGCTCCATCCCCAGTCAAGGTACAAAAAAGAATCAACCAATGGCCCTGGCTGGTGTGACTCAGAGGATTGAGCACTGGACTGTGGACCAAAAGGTCTCGGTTCGGTTCCCACTAAGGACACATGCCTGGGTTGCAGGCCAGGTCCCCAGTGGGGAGTATGTGAGAGGCAACCACACATTGATGTTTCTCTCCCTCTCTCCCTCCCTTCCCCTCTCTCTAAAAATGCATAAATAAAATATTTTTAAAAAAGAATCAACCAATGAATGCATATATAAGTGGAACAATAGATCTCTGTTTCTCTCCTTCCTCTCTCTCTCTAAAAATCAATAAAAATTATTTTTATTTTGATTCATTAATAAATGATAAAACTAGCAAGATGTTACAAAGAACCACACACACATATGTATATAGGCAATAAGGAATGCTGAAATGAATTTATAAATAGATATAAAACTATCTTATTCTACATGAGGGGGGATTGTATTTCTACCTGACAAAACTCATTTGCATAGCTATGGACAAGAATTATTTGCCTTGCTTTTGGCTAGCTGTCATTTATAGAGTTGTTAAGAAGCTCAAAGACAGTAATAGAAGCAGAGACCCCCCCAGCCAGTGAACCCATCTAGGCTTCCATCGAAGGAAGACATCTATTGCATCCCTACTTTTTCCATCCACTAGGAAGAAAAGTTTGTGGTCAGGCTTAGGGTGGGTCTGATGACAGCTTTGGAACTGCAAGTGAGTTTTGGGAGAAGAATGGACGTGTGGTAAGGATGGGATTGGAGTTGGTTTAGGGGATCAGGTTGAGTTGTAGTTGGGAGGGGTTTGGTGATAAGTCCCTGTTGGGTTGGGGCTGGAGATGGGGCCAAGACTAATGTTTCAGTTGGGGAGGTGTTAAAATACAGTTGAATTGGTGCTGTGGGTTGACTTTGACAATGAGGACTAGACATGAGGTTGAGCATCGGTGTTGATGCTCACCGGGTGTTGGTGGCAGTGGGCTGGGTCATGGCTGTGAACTCTTGTGGTGACAAACGCAATTGTCCTTCCCCACTTTGGAATTCCCCTACCTCACGGGGCTGGACCCAGAGTGGACACTAAGTTCACTCTTTTCTGGTGGAGTGGCAAGAGGGAGGATGCTGGGTTAAGTGAGGTGACAGGCCTGTATGGGAGGAAGTCAGGGTACCTGTGCCCTCTCGTGGCCTGGGTCCACAATTCAACAAAAGCCTTTCTCTCCTGGGAAGGGCTGGGACCTCGAGTGGGGGTGGCTGGCTTTGGCATTTGCTGAGGGGTGAGTGCCAGGTCAATGCTGGTATTCGAGCTTGCGATTGGCCAGGACTTAGGTTGGCTGACTACCGTTGAAGTGAGGTCATGGACCCACCGAGGTTTGGGCGTGTTCCACCCCCTCGTTTGATTGACTGGAGCCCACGGAGGGCAATGAGGTGATGAAAGTCACACACCAGGTAGACCAAGTCTGGGTGCACTGTCTCACAGGGTAGGGTGTTCCCCCCTTCAGAGAGCAGGGCTAGGGAAAGAAGGACTAGAAAAAGGGGAAATGTTCCTAGTGGTTTAGAGCTGAGACTCTGCAGCTAGACTGAGTTCAAGTGACAAGGACGCTCCGTACCTCAGTTTCCCCATTTGTGCAATAGCGCTACCAATAGCACCTACTGCAGAGAGGAGGGTTAAATGAGTTAATATTGGAAGGTGCTTATGCAAGAGCCAAAAAGGGACCCAGGGCCACACGTTGGCTTGTTAAATAAGTAAATCTGGAGATGGAGGCAGCCCGAGGTTCCTGGAAGCCCCACCCTAGCTTGGCTGCAAAATGGGGTTCTTTGTGAGGCAGAAACTGGAAGTTCTGGTTGGAAGTGCTGGCTGGGATGAGAAAGTTGGCCCCACAAGCAGGCCCAGAGGAGAGGCCCTGATACAAACATGAAGGGAGGGGGGAGACAGAGAAACACAAAGGGATAAATACCCAGAGATAGACAACGTGGGAGGGAGAGGATGGGAGATGCAGACAGAGAAACACAAAGGCACCAACACACAGAGATAGACAGATGTCCCAGGAAAAACCAGACTCCAGGTGCACAGAGTCGAGAGCCAGGAATTCTTTAAAGCTGGGTCTCAGTGTTGCAGATGTCGGAGGCCATCTTTCCGTGCAGCAATGACAGACCACTTTGCACCCTTCCGATGAGCAAACACGAGAAAGGCCAGCCTTGCCACCTACCTGCACGTGTGCCTACATCCTCTGCCTCCTCTCCTGTTTCTACAGATGAGCTGTCTGCACCTCCACCTAGAACAGACGCCTCCACTTGTGCTGGGTATCCCGTCCTCTCTCGTCTTCTTGAGGATATTCCTTCAGCCAGACAGCACTTCTCTGCTGCCTTGTCTGCATCATCCTTTTTTCCCTGTCCTAGTGAGCTGTCCCATCGACACACAAACTTGCTACAATTCCTTCCATGTTCCACTAAAAGAATGTTTAAAAACCCTCTCCTCCTTCCTACTCTCCTGGCTGAATTGTTATTCCCCTGGACTGCAATTCTTCTCTGAAGAGTTGGCTACACTCACTGTCTGCAATTTCTCTCCTCCTGTTCTCTCTCCAGACCTGTCTCCGCAGGCTTTCTCCCCAACTGCTCTGCCAACAACGGGGGCACTAGTAACTGCCACAACCCAGTGGCCAGCTCTGTAGGATGCACCTTACTGAGTTATCAGCAGCGTTTAAGGAGCGGATCACCCCCTGTTCCTGCAAAGAGTGTCTCTTCTCAGCTCCTGGGGCATGGCTTCCTCATAACTCACTGGCTGCTCCTCATCCATGTCTGAGGCTGTTAGCTCCTCATCTCCCCAAGCTCTACATGGTGGGACATCTCAGGTCCTCTTCTCTGCTGTGTCTCTGCTCACTCCCTTGGTGATCTCATCTGGTCTCATGGCTTTAAATACCATCCACTTGCTGACAACTCCCAACTTTGTGTCTCCAGCCAGAACTCATTCTAGAACTCTTGGCTTCGCATCCAACTGCCTACTCAACGTCTCCCAGTTCAAAACCAAACTCACGTCCTCCACTTCCCTCACGTCCCAAACAGACTCCTCTTGCAATCTGGGTCTTCTCAGTAGATGGTCTCTCCATCCTTCCATCCCTCGACCCAAACCTCAGTCTCGCCCTTGAATTCCTTTGCTCATACCACACGTCCACTGTGTTACCAAAGGCTGTCAGCTCTGCCTTCAAAACAGATCCAGAATCTGCCCATTTCTCAACACCTTCCACCCTTGCCGCCCTGGTCCCTCCCAGCCACCATCATCTCTCACCCTGGGTTATTGTATGTTTCCTATCTGATCGCTCCGTTTCTGTCCTTGTCCACCTACATTCTGTTTGCAACACAGCAGCCAGACTGACCTTTTAAAAAGTAAGTCAGGGCAGGTCATTCCTCTTCTCAAAACTCTGCAATGCCTTCCACCTCCCTCAGGTGAAAGTCGCGTTTCCTTAGGGTGGCCCATAAGGCTCCAGACCATGGGACCCAGTAGTCCTCTGATGTCATCTACATCCTCTCCTCCTGCTCCTTTCTTTCAAGCCGCTGGTCACACTCCCACCTCAGGGCTGTTCTTCACAGTGTGGGAACCCTCTTCCCAACCAGATGTTGACATGGTTTCTCTTATTCTTGTATCAACGTGAGAAACATTGGAACCTATAGAGAATTTTTGGTGAGTTTATTTGAGCCAAATTCATGTCAATAGCCGGGAAGGGACCTCTCAACGGATTGAGAAATGGTTCAGAGAATGACAATGTAGCACCTTCTTTTATACATTACAGTCAAAGGAGGAGACACGGGTGGGGGGGTTACAGGAAATCCACCGGTGACAGATCAGGGGGATGGGAGAAAGCAAAGCGGTGAAACCTCTGGGGTTGGATAAGAAGTAAAAGGAATACCATATTCTGCCATGTATGACGCTCCCCCACGGTTTCGTGCACGCTATACACGGGATTACCCATATTATACCCACGGTATGTCATCGCCATACCCATGTATAGTGCGCAGCCTTATTTTTCCCTAAAAAATGTGGGCAAAAATTGCACATTATACACAGGCAGACACATACTTCTTTTTTTTTTCTTTCCATTTTTGTTTTCACACATACTTCTTCTACATAGGCAGCTAAGAGATAATTAACAGTCAACAATTAACAAAAGCCCTGCCTGGTGTGGCTCAGTGGATTGAGCACCAACCTGCAAACCAAAGGGTCGCCCGTTGGATTCCCAGTCAGGGTACAGGCCTGGGTTGTTACGTTTATCTCCTTCTCTTTCTTTATTCCGTCCCCTTTGTGTAATTATAAATAAATAAAATCTTTAAAAAAAAACAACATGATAACAATAACAATGAGGGGATTTGTGGTCTCAGTTTGTGCCCAAGGGGTCTGGGAAAAAGGGAAGTCACCTTAACATTCCAAAGGAATGTTCTGTAGATGCAGAAAGACTACAGACAGTCTCAGTGAAGGTAGGGGTTGACCTCTGTTAGGGAAAAACACTGGCCTATGGACAGGACTACCTGCCAGGAATGAACCGCTCTAGTTAGTAAGTTTGCATTTCAGACCATCCTTTGTGGTTACCTTAGGTCTCTGAGTTTGTAAGGCCACCCTGAACTTGTCAGGCTAATATGTGGCCCCTTTTCTTCCATACTTGTCATTGTCCCCGTGAAGACTTCCTTGACCACTGTAATTGGGTAATTCAATACAGGTTCAGCGAATCACCAGAGGGACTCACAGAACTCAGAAAAGCTGCTATACTCACGGTGTTGGTTTATTACAGCAAAAGGCTACAAATTAACGTGAACACAGGAAAACAGCACCTAGGGCAGAGGCCAGGAGAGAGGCCCAAGCTTCCTGTTGCCCTCCCTCTCCTGGCGTGTCACATAGAGAACACTGAATTCTCCCAGCAACAGCTTCTTATTTTATTTTTTATTTTTTTTAAAGATTTTATTTATTTATTTTTAGAGAGAGGGGCAGGGAAGGAGAAAGAGAGGGAGAGAAACATCAATGTGTGGTTGCCTCTCCTGCGCCCCCTACTGGGGACCCGGCCCGCAACCCAGGCATGTGCCCTGATGGGGAATCAAACAAGCGACTCCCCTCTTTGCAGGCCCGTGCTCAATCCACTGAGCTACACCAGTCAGGGTCCAGCAATGGCTTAAAAAAATCTTGTTTATTCTATTACAGTTGTCCCAATTTTTCCCCCTTTGCTCTCCTCTGTCCAGCCCACCCCACCCCCATCCTGCTCTCATAGTCAATCCCCACACCGTTGTCCATGGCCATGGGTCATTCATACAGGTTCTTTGACTACTCCCTTCCCCCACTTTTCTCCAGTAGCTGTCAGTCTGTTTCCTCTTTCCGTGTCTCTAGTTCTGTCGTTAGTTTATTTTGTTCATTAGATTCTTCTTATAGGTGAGATAATACTGTATTTGTTTTACTGGCTTATTTGCACTGACTGGCTTATTTCACTTAGCATAATGCCATCCATGCTGTCGCAAAGGGTAAGAATTCCTCCTTTCTTTCTATTGTGTAGTATTCCATTGTGTAAATGAACCACAGTTTTTTAATCCATTCATCTACTGGTGGACACTTAGGCTGTTTCCAACACTTGGCTGTTGTAAATAATGCTGCTATGAACATCGGGGTGCATAAGTTTTTTTTTTAAAGATTTTATTTAATTATTTTTAGAGAGACAGGAAGGGAGGGAGAAAGAGAAGGAGAGAAACATCGACGTGCAAGAGATACATCAATCGGTCACCTCTTGCATGCCCCCAACTGGGACCAGCCTGCAACCCAGGCATGTGCCCTAATAAGAAATGAAACCAGTGACCCTTTGTTTTGCAGGCGAGCACTCAATCCACTGAGTCACACTAGCCAGGGCAAGTTCTTTTGAATTGGCGTTTCAGGATTCTTAGGGTATATTCCCAGCAATGGAATCGCTGGGTTACATAAGGCAGTTCCATTTTTAATTTTTTTAAGGATTATTTCTTTTTAGAGAAGGGAAGGGATGGAGAAAGAGGGAGAGAAACATCAATGTGTGGTTGCCTCTCACATACTCCCCACTGGGGACCTGGCCTGCAACCCAGGCATGTGCCCTGACTGGGAATCGAACCAGTGACCCTTCGGTTTGCAGGCTGGCACTCAATCCACTGAGCTACACTAGCCAGGGCCATTTTTAATTTTTTGAGGAGATTCCATACTGTTTTCCACAGTGGCTGCACCCAATCATGACGTTTGACAACACATACGGACTGGTGCCCACCAGGAGAGCTCACCTGAGCTTTGGTGTCTAGGTATTGTATTGGGTGTTGGTCATGTAGGCGCAGCTCTCTGCCCTTGGGGCTGCCCTTACTTAGTCTCCTGGCCCTCCAGAAATCAAACTGATCACAATACGCTCTGAGGACTGCACCAGAAGTCACCCTATAAGAAGATAGGCTCTCTGGCATGGTCCAGTGCCCCCAGATAAACAAAAACAGGATATTGCAGAGGCTTAGTGGTTATCTCCCAGAATCTAGGCAAAGGCCAAGCCTTTGTTTGTAATGTGCAGGGCCTGCTGAGTTAACAACCCTTCATGCGCAACCGCCTAGTTACCATTGCAACCCTCACGGAAGTAAAGCACAGCACAAGAAATATTGTCAATAATATGGTAATAACTACCCATGGTCCCAGGTGGGTACTAGGCTTATCAGGGGGAATCACTTCGTAAATCATATAAATGCCTAACCACTATGCTGTACACCTGAAACAAATTTAAAATAATAACGAATGTCAAGTGTAACTGACAAGTTAAAGGGAACTCACCCATTAATGGGATAATTTGAGTCCTGCCAACATGTGGGAAACATTCACTTAATGATTAAAAACAAAACAAAAACAAAAAACATAAACATCGAACATCTCAACCCTTCTCTACAATCCTCTGTCCCCTTAGTCTCCACGGCTTACTCCCATCTGTAATGTTTTTGTTTTACTTATTCACTGTTTCTCCTCTGGAAGTTCCCCAAGGGCAGAGGTGTTTATCTGTCTTTTAAAGAGAGATTTTATTTATTTATTTTTAGAGAGACAGGAAGGGAAGGAGAAAGAGAGAGAGAGAGAAATATTGATGTGTGAGAGGTACATCCATTGGTTACCTCTCGCTCGCCCCCAACTGAGGACCTGGCCCGAAACCCAGGCATGGGCCCTGACTGGGAATCGAACCAGTGACCCTTCAGTTTGCAGGCTGGTGCTCAATCCACTGAGCCACTCCAGCCAGGGCTAAGATGTTTATCTCTTTTGTTCGTAGGACAGTAGCTGGCACATAATAGGCATCAATGAATATTTGCTGAATGAATGACCTACTGGCACTACTGAGGGTGTGGGGAGACAGGAATCCTTCTCATCTGGACAAAAATCTGCTGGTACTTGGTGAAACCGACTAAGTGTAGGCCTTTGGGTCCAGTAGTCCCGCTCAGGTATTCTGGGAAAGTCTCCTCTAGGTACAAAGAAGCTTGCCCCCTGTCAAAATTTAGAACAAGAGACCTTACCTGAGACAGGAATTGGGAGGGCCTGTAGGGGGAGCTCTACTCCCTGTGTGGTCGAGAAAGCCGGATAAGATCCAATCTCTGTTTGCAGTGTAGCTCTGTGGTTGTAACAGCCCATTCTTTCCCCCTCTACAAAGTACTTTCTCCATCTTTATCCTGGCAGGAACTTCCACGTGGTTGGCCATGGCTGCCCATACTGGATCGTTTTTTTTTTTTTTTTTAATAAGTCCTTTTTGGTAACTAAATAAATACCTAGTCTACTTCTGTTTACGGTTGACACCCCGAATAGTCCTTGCATCATTGCTTGGGTAGTGGAAGGAACAAGGTGTGTTCCTCACTGGGGATTGACACGGAGGATGAAAAAGCGGTGCTGAAATAAATCACAGATTCCCAACTGGGCAGGGCATGGGGAGTAGTCACACGGGGGACCTATCACTTCTTCAGTGAAAAGTTTTTCAGGCAGCCCTCTCCATTGTTTTCGAGCATCCAGGTTAACCTGCCTTTAAAATGCCAGAAGTAATGCCCTTGGAAGGCGTAACCACCCTCAAGAGAACACGTAATCTTGTTAATTTTCCTGTAGTCCAATGTCTGCCCTGCTTTCTCCTACTTTCTTGTAATCTCCCTTAGTTCCCTCCTTAATTTATTTTTTATTTTTTGAGAGAGAGAGAGAGGAACAGAGAGAGAGAGAGAGACACCATCGGTTTGTTGTTCTATGTATTTATGCAATCATTGAGTAATTCATGTATGTGCTCGGACTGGAGATGAAACCCTCAAGCTTGGTAAATCGGGATGACACTAACAAACTGAGCTACCCGGCCAGGGTTTCACTCCTTCATTTCAAATGCATAAAAAGAGCTGCAAAACTGTTACTCTCCGCAGCATTTGAGATCTTGCTCCCCAGCATGTGTCCTCATTTTGGCTCAAATAAACTCTTACCAACAATCTTCTGCCAGTTTGGACATTTCTGATGTCAACACCATGGACGGGTGCCCCTCAAAGTCCCCTGGGGGTTTGGGCAAAGTGCAGATTCCGCTTTAGTTGATCTGGGCTGGGGGTCCAAGACTCAACTTCTACTAAGTGTTATGTGGTTACATGTCTACTGTTTTGGGAACCATGCTATGAGAAGCAGGGGTAAGACTAGAGAATGGCTGCCCAAGAGGACTTCCCTTGATGATGGAAATGTTTTATTTATTGGCACCATCCAATACGGCTGCCACCGGCCACACATGGTTATCGAGCGCCAAAACGTGGCCGTGCAACCTAGGAATGGAAATGTAGCAAGTGTTGAATGGAGCTGATCTTAATTTTAAAATGACCGCAAGTGGCTAGTGGACCACACAGGTTGAGAAGACTGTGGCCGTTAGAAATAATAAACTAGATGAGCAAACAGCAACGTGGATAGATTGACACTGGGTGGTGGGATGAGGTCACCTTTTTCACACGGCTACCTGACTCCTCACCCACACTCACTTTCCTTGGTACCCTATTTCATTAAACCTAAAATGCTGTTGAGGTAAGAAACATCCAAAGCTGTGAATGAGTTTTTTAAGACTTGACGTGAGCTAAACTGAAGACATGTGCCAGGGAGCAAAATCGCAAATGCTCTGGAGAATAAGAGTTTTCGGGGTTCTTTCTTGCATTTGAAATGAAGGAGGGAACAAAGGAAGGTAACATGGAGGTGGGAGACAACAAGGTGAGGATTGGATGGTGTGTTTTCTTGAGGGTTAATGCCCGTAGATGCACAAGAACAATGGCCAGGGCTGGCTTAAGACCTTTTCACTAAAGAAGTTACATGCCTGGGACTTGACTACCCACCACGACCTGCCCAGTGAGAAATTTGTGATCAGATCACCCTGTGAGGTTACTTTCTATAGAGACCCCCCCCACCTTTTTTGGTCCACAATGCTGTGGATTGTATTCGCACTATTATTTTGTATACCAGTAAGAAAGAAAAAAAGGATGTGGGTTAAAGTGTGACATAATGCCAAATTAGTTGGAATATGCCTCCCACTTTTAGAAATGTTAAAAATGCGAAAGAGCCCTGGCTCCATGGCTCAGTTGGTTGGAGTGCTGTCCTATACACCAAAAGGTTGCAGGTTTGATCCTCAGTCGGGGAGCATACGGGAGGCAACTGATGAATATTTCTCTCTCTCTCTCTCTCTCTCCCTCCCCGCCCTCCCTTCTTCTCTCTCTAAAAATCAGTGAAACATATCCTTAGGTGAGGGTTAGAAAATAGTAACAATAAAAAATAAATAAAAATGTGAAAGGAATGTGCATGCGAGAAGCAATAAAATATGGTACTCAATATTCAACCACCACAGCTGGAAGTATGGGCTGGAAATCAGATTAAAGAATCTTTAAATCATGTTTACTTAGCTTTATAGAAGGCTGCAGGCCAAGAATTATAGCAGGGCTGTATCCTCATAACATCCGGGATCTGAAGCTTCCCAAGTTCACAGCTGCTTGTCTTCCCTTCCGGTGCCCCCCGCCCCACCCCAGAGCTTGTTGGGTTGCCGCCTGTAAGTGCCACACTGTGCCTATTGCCCCTCAACAGAAGGCGCAGCCTCTATGTCCCAGCAATCTTTGAGCTGCTGTGGTCATGCAGGCCGCAGACCCGCCACCTCAGAACACTCTGATTCTATGCTGTCCCCCACAGCACAGCAGTGGACACTGGTGAAGCCACACTGTGTGCCACTCTGTTCGAACGCTGCAGCACCCAAGCACAGAACTATGAGCAGATGGACCACAGCATGATCGTCAGGCTGTTCCCAGGCCAACCTGTCCTGTAGTGTGGCGGTAAGGGTTTAACAACAGCTCTCTGATCTGTGCTGTTGCCAATTTCTGTGGTGTAAATACTGCCACTGCGCTGATATCCACCTACCAATCAATGCAAAGTCACTTGACACAGAGTCAGAAGCCCAGCATTGTAGGTGTAATGTGATAGACATAAACAATTTCAAAGCATGGGTATCGGTAAAAGTATTTAGGAATTGATGAATTTTGAGTATTATGAACTTCTTTTTTTCCCTTTGTTTTTGAATTTCTATGTAAGTTTATTTGAGCCTAATTGAAAGCATGCTTAGGAACAAGTTGCTCTTGGACTTTTTTTTTTTAATATACCTTGTTTAATTATAAGTTTATGTAATTTAATTTTTAATAATGGCTGTGTTTAGCAACCCACTCTCAAAATTCCTGAAAATTTGCCAATAGGCTCTTCTGGGCTGGTATGAATGAGCTGGCTCTAGCACACACTGGGCCTGATGCCCAGCCCAAGTTTACTGACATTTTTACTCATCAGGGACTCTCTACTTTGCTTTAAAATTATGTTTATTGTTTCTTGTCTGTCACCTCCTGCTAGAATGTAAGCTCTGTGAGGGGAAGCATTTAGTTTTGTCTGGCTTGTTCACAGCTCCACCTTCTAGAGCAATGCCTGTCGCAAGGTAAGTTCAAGTTCATGATAAGTAGACCAATGCCTGGTGTATAGTAGGTGCCCGATAAAATAGTTGTTGATGAATGAAAATAAGAAGGGAAATGAAATTCGTAGCACGATGGTTTCCTGTAAATTCAAAGCAAGACAAGGCAACAAGGCATTGGCATTTGGATGCATGGCGTCTGAGGCCATTTCTGCCAGAGCCTGTGGGGAGGGAGGAGACCAGGGATGACAGGTGGAAATAAAACCAATATAACGATAGCAGGGCTCTGCCAGGACTTGAACTTCAGAGCATGATTAACTCAACTCTCTTCACCTGAGATCTGATTAGGAAAAACAGGACTTCTGCATTTGCATAGGGTTTTCCAGGAAACAGTGTGTCTTTGCCCTCCCTGCCCCGGGCCTCAGCACTCTCCACTGGCAGGACCTAGACAGGAGGCAGGGTCACACTGCAAAGCTGGGAGGTCTCCTTCACACCAGACAGTGGATGGGAGAGTGGGTCAGGAACTGTTGGGATCCTCCCTGCCTGGTTTTAGAAGCTATAATCCCCCATGGCTAAGGCTGAGTGAGAGACCTTGGGACCATAAGCCACTAAGGAGACAAAGCTTATCTCCCTGGCAGGGGCGCTGCCTCTGCCCCCTTTACTTTACCCTTCTTGGCCCAGAGCCTGATCAGTTAGCCAATGATGGGTAAGATTCTTCAAGGGAGGGACGACCTAAGACAGGCACAGTTACGAAGGGGCCCTCAGGGAAGGACTTGGGGGGCTATAGAAAAAGGGGGTGATGGACCCTCGCCCCTTGGCTTTGACATAGCCTGAGTCCTCATTCTGTCTGCAAGAAGTCTCCTAATCTCATGGCTACCTTACTTCCCTGCCTGACTTAAGCCTGAAACAATGACAGAGGGCGGTGCAGTCCTGTGTTGGAAAGGGCGGATTCCCTGGCGCGATCAGGCCTAAGAAAGAATGCATAAAACACTGTGAAACCTGCTTTGCTAAGGATGCCCTCAGTTTTCTGATAAGGGTCCAAGCATGAAATGAGTTTGTTCCCTAAAATTTTATAGCCCTTTAGCTAACTGACCCTGACTCAGAATAAGCCCTCCTAGTTCTTTGTATGGTGGCCGGGGGGACCCTGAGGGCAGACCCCGCCCCCCCCACCCCCGGGAACAACATGTGTTCCATTCAGCCAGTGTCAGACCCAGCTCCTAGCTGTGTGCCAGGGAGCTGCTGTGCGCTTCTTTGTTGGATGAATGGAATGAACAGAGGGATGGAATTTAGGGTGATTCAATTTTTATTATCATGTGTCTGGTGTTTAGAGACACTAAGAGTTTTGACAATTGTCTTCTTTGGAATTGTTGCCAGTTTGGTGCCTTCAGGCTCCTACCCATTGTGCTGTGCGGGGTGGGGGGAGAACATCCAAGGGACTGCTCTGGGAGGGGGGAGCTCTGGGCCACGGGTCAGGACCAGGATGTTGGGGGCTTGATATTCAGGGTCTGAGGGAGCGAGGGGTAGGGGCCAGGGCCCCTGGGTCTCGAGTGGAGAGTGCAGGTCTGGGCAGCGAGTAGGCAGAGATGTCCTGTCGCACTGGCAGTCAGCCACCTCTCATGGTTTGCTGGATCCAGCCGTAGTACTTGCAGAGGTTGGTGTAGACTCCAGGGTAGCCAGGCAGGGCACAGCGCTCCATCCCCCAGGACACAAGGCCCTGGAGCTGCCCTTGGCACACAAGGGGTCCCCCAGAATCTCCCTGAGGGGGAGAAACCGATGGAGACGCCCACGGACAGACGGTCAGAACCATGTGCATGAAGAAGGCGAGAGAGATGGAGATGGGGAAGCACAATGGCTGACACCCGGGGGTGGGGGAGGGGGAGTGGAGGGACTCTGCAGATATCAACCCCGGGATTGGGGTCACTGCATTCCTTCTTTGGTTGCTGCTGTCTCTGGGTCTCGCTGAGCCCCTCTTTGTCTTTGCCCTGACTCTACAAAACCGTGTGTGTCTTGTCATATGTCCCTGTCTCTGGGGTCATCTCCTAGGGGTGGACTGGGATGTCCAGAGGCCCTGAGCACAGGTTTCTGGGTGTCCGTATTTAATGGTGACAATGACAGCCATGATCAGAGCTGTGGGCAGGCGCTGCTCTGCGCTCTCTCTGTGGACGTGGACTACCTCATCTAATTCCACCAACGGCTCCAAGAGGCATCACCTCTGCTTGACAGATAAGGAGACTGAGGCACAGTAGGATTAGGTCCATTGCAAGAGCTTACAGTAAGGAGGGAGCCTGGTTATTATAATCTCTTTCTAGGTCTTGGGGGACCTGGCTCTCTGATTTTCATGCTCCTGAGATGCTTTTGTACTGGGGTCCCAGCCCCAAGCCCTCCCCATCCTCCAGCTTTCACCCTGGGCCTCACCTGACAAGAGTCCTTTCCGCCACGGAGGACCCCTGCACAGACCATGCCGGCAGTGATGGCTCCGGGATAGGCATTCTTACACTGCTGGTCAGAGGTGATCTCGATGTTCACGCACTGCAGAGCGTTGGGGTAGCTGGCTGGGGAGGCACTGAGGGGTCATGACTTGGGTCTACCCTCCAACAGGACCCAGGAATATGGGGACCCACCTCCTCCTCCTTCAGACCCGGGACGCCAGCCCCCAGCCCCTCCCCCCGCCATCAGGACACAGGATTCCTCACCAATGGGGCTGGATGTGGTGCCCCAGCCGGACACGAGGCAGGAGGTGCCGGGGCTGGCGCAGTTCTGGGCCACAGTGATCGGCCTCACCGCCTGCCCCAGCCGTACGGGCCGACTCAGCTGCAGAAGCATCAGATCGTTAACGTTGGTCCGACGGTTGTACTGGGGATGTGGCACCTGGCGAACCACACGCAGCACCTGCTCGGTGGCTTCCTTCTTCTTCTTCAAGTTTTGCTTGCCCAGGGCAACCCACAGGTTCCTGGCCCATGACCCCCAAGAGTAGCACTGCTCATGATAAGGCCTGGAGACACCTCCCCACACTCCAGCCCCATCCCATTTAACTATGGGCTGAGCACTTGCTGGTCTCCTGGGCCCTTTCCCGTGGCCTGGATAGTAGTCTCTCTTGGCCCAGTCCCACCATCCTCCCCCTGCTCTCTTGAGCTACACTCCTAGGTCTGAGGGAGGAGGGGCTTCTGGCTTCTGGCTTAGGTGTATGGTGATGGTTGGGAGTTCTCGGTCAGCGCCAGGTTCTGCACTCTGTGTTCTAAGTCAGGTCCTGGCTATGGCGCTAGGCTCTAAATAAGAATTGATATTCTGGCTTAGGATCCAGGGAGGGTCCATCCTGGTTCTAGCCTGGCTTCTGGGTTCTAGACATTTTGGACTTTGGAATCTAAGCCAGGATTGGAGTTCTAGATTGAGTTGGGGTTGTGGCATGCTTTCCAGAAACTGGTGTGAGCTTTCAGTTTTAGGGTCGGTTGAGGGTTTTGTTTTGAGCTCTGCATTATAGCCGGAATCTGGGCTCTAGATACTGATTTCAGCTTTTAGTTTGGGGGTAGGGAGAAGATGTTATATTGACAAATGGATTAAGACCTGAGCCGTGGGCCCTGGCTGGTGTGGCTTAGTGGATTGAGTGCTGGACTGCCAGGCCAAGGGTCACCTGTTTGATTTCTAGTCAGGGCACATGCCTGGGTTGTGGGCCGGGTCCCCAGTAGGGGTTGCATGGGGGAGGGCAACCACACATTGGTGTTTTTCTCCCTCTCTCTCTTTCTCCCTTCCCTCTCTCTAAAAATAAATAAATAAAACCCTAAAAAAAAAAAAAAAGACCTGAGCCATGGATTCTGGATAGTGATATGAGCTCCAGTTTCTCGGTTGAGTTCTGGGTTCTTGCTTAAGTTCTGATCTATAATCTGAGTTTTAGGCCATGGCTTGGGCTTAGGGTTTTCAACATTGGTCTGAGTTCTTGAGTCTAGAGTGGGCTGTGTTTCACACTGAAATATAGTTTAGTTTGAACTCTTGGTTCTAGATTCTTGTCTGAGCCCTTGACCTCGGGTTAGGTTCTGGGTTCTAGATGGAGCCCTTGGATCCAGGTTTGCAGATGCTGGTTTGCCTTCTTGGCTTCATATTCTAGGCTCTGGGCTGAGTTCTGGGCTCTAGGTTCTAAACTTGAGCTTCAGTTTATGGCATTAGGTCTGGTTCCTTGGCAGTACGATGAGTACCTGGAGCCTGGCTTCTAGGTTTAGGTCTAGAATCTTAGAGGGGTTATGTGCCCTGCGTGGGGCTTCAGAATATGGTCTGCATTCTGAGATTTAGACACTGGGTTGAGGTCTGGGTTCTAGGCTGCTCAAAGAGGAGCTATAGACTAGACTCTGAACTAAACATTGGAACTAGAAGGGGCTCCAGGTTCTGATTCTCTCCTACACGCCGAGCTGTATGATCCATCTGTAAGCAGGGTTCTGGATTTATGGCTGGGCTGTGGGGTCTGATCCAGACTCTGGATTCTAGGCAGTGTTCCGAAAGGGGTCCTGGATTTCTGAATGGAGATCTTGGCCCTGGCCGGTGTGGCTCAGTGGATTGAGCACCGGCCTGCAAACTGGAGTCACCGGTTCAATTCCCAGTCAGGGCACATGCCTGGGTTGCGGGTCCCAGTGGGGGGCATTGGAGAGGCAACCACACATTGATGTTTCTCTCCCTCCCTTCCCCTCCGTCTATAAATAAATAAATAAATAAATACTTTGCTTCAGATTCAACCACCAGTCTAGAATGGGCTCTGATTCTTAGTCTCTATGTGGAGCCGAGCCTCTGTATGGATCTCAAGATGACACACTAGGTTCTAGGGCCCGCGCGGGCCTCTAAGCTGGTGAATGGGTTCTACACTGTCAACCTGCTTTCAGAATCTAATGTGAGTTCAAGATTTATGGCGGGTTCTAGGCTCTTCTCTAGACCCCCAGCTGGGACCCAGCTACTACTTTGGGTTCTGGACTGGGGTCCACGTTCTCAGCTGAGCTCTGGAGCTCCCGACTGGAATTCACTTGGCATGAGAATGGGGGAGGGCGTCACTCACCGGCGGGAGCAGTGAGCAGCGGTGATGACCCACCGGTCCGACAGCAGGGCCCCTCCACAGAGGAAGCGACAGGTGACACCCGCCAGCAGGGCTGCCTGCCACGGCTGGGAGTGCGGGATGCACGGATAGCCGCCAATTATCTTGTTATCCCCTTGGCTCTCTGCCATGGCTAGGAACAGGCAGGGGCGGGGCGGGCAAGCAGGTGAAAAAATGCCCTCTACCGCCCCAGAAATCTAGAATGTCCAGGACCCAAATTCCTTCTTCTTTGCTCAGCCCTTGAGCCACCACATCTGTCTGCCCCAGTCAATATGAGATAAGCCAACGGTGTCTGCCTCAACACAATAGGGTGCTTACTAACCCTGCTCCCTTATTGGATCCAGGGTCTTGCTTTGTGTTCTGCCCTCAACTGCATTCTGCAACAAATACTTCCCATTAATCCCTCAAGGAGCTCCCTGCCCCTTCCCCAAATTTCCCACACACCCACTCTTTATGCCCACCATGTCCCTGCCGTGAGCTTGCCATCCCATCATCACCGCCACCGCCACCGCCACCACGGTTTCCAACAGCGTGCCGTCTTTCCCTGTGCTAGTTCTTCCTGATGCAATGCAGAAGCACCCTGTGGCCCTCCTTTCTCTCATGACCCTAGAAACCTCCTGATACAACCACAGGTCAGCACATAAACCCCACTCCAGCATATTCCTCAGCCTTGATTTCCAAACTACCCCTCACTCCTATCATCACATCCCCCATGAGCATCCTGGGTCCCCAGGGCCACTTGCCCCTCCTTTCTCAGCATCTCCAGGGGACTTCATACCCTGTACCCCAATGCTATCTTACCTACAGCCAAGATCTGGAGTACGGCCAGCAGGAGGAACATTCTGGGGGCTGGGAGCTGGGTTCTGGCAAAGACGAAGAGAAAGTGAGGGAGAAGGAGGCTGTGAGAGACCCAGAGGTTGAGGGACAGAGACAGCAAGAGCCTCTCACACAGAGACTGAGACCCTGAGAGGCATGGATACTGGACAGAGTAGAGGCTAGAGGGAGGGCCTGGGGTCCTTGGAGGCTGGAAGGGGGATGCTGAACAAAGTTCGCGTCCAGTCCGGCCTTGATGTCTTCCTGTGTGGAGGAAGTGGGGGTGGTGCCTCACCTCCCTGTCACTCTGTGGAGGCCTTTTATCCCTGGTCTGGGCAGTTGGACCTGCCCCCCCCACCACACCCTTTTCCTGACATTTTTTTAAAGATTGCTTAGTTCCCATTCCAAGACTCGCTCCTACCATCTCCTCCCTCTCCTCTCCGGCCAGAGAAGCAGCCACAGTTGTTAGTGAGAACCCGCCCAGCCAGTGGCAAATATGTTATAATCTGAAAGGGATCCAGGGAGGGGGACCCCACGGGCAGAGTGAATGAGGTGAGAGGGCTCAGGAGAAGGTGCTGGGAGGGGCTGAGAGAGGGCGTGATAGAGGCTGGAAATGTGAGGGAAGTCACATACAGGTGGAGAGGCAGGGAAAGGCTGAGAAAAATACGGGCCCAGAGCGATGTGTGAAAGGCAGAACTGAGAGTGACAGGACAGGGGAGGCGGACGGAAAAAGAGAAGACCGGGAGGCACACAGAGAGAGATTCTTGGAGAGATGGATGGATGAGGCAAAGCAGAGCGAGAAGCAGAGAAAGCAGGGAAGAAGCTGAAGACAGAACAGAAACAGATACAAGGAAAGAGGAATAGGGAAAGAGGGCGAGATGAGGTGGAGGTGGCCCCTCCCCCAAACACACACTGGCGGAATAATGGTGGTGATGGTGGAAGGGGGTGCAGAGAGGCCAGTAAAGGAGAGCAGGAAGGCAACAGCAGAGAAAGAGAGAGAGAGAGAGAGAGAGAGAGAGAGAGAGAGGCAAGAGGGCAAGAGGCAGGGGGTGGGTAGGGGGAGCCAGCAGGGGCCGGACAGGATACTGGGCCATCCTGTCTCCCACCCTTGCTCACTTTGTGGTCCTCACAGTCCGCAAAGGTGGGGCAGGCAGGGGAGGCTCAGTGCAGAACTGGAGAGTAGGGTATAGAGACAGAGTAAGAGATGGAGACCCAGAGAGAGAGGGACAGGGTCCCAGAGAGAACACGAGACACAGGGCAGTGAGATGAGGAAGGGTCCCCAGATAGAGCCTTGGGTTTGGGGGACACATGCAAACTTGGGGCCCATCCCGAGTGCTCAGCCCCTCCCCCAGCCTCTTAAATTTCCTAATGACTGCAATTTGTCTCTGGGCCTGGGCAGCTCCTCCCTGGACCACCACGCGGTGACTCAGGAGGCTGCCTCTCTGTCTTGTCCCTCCCTCACAGGCCCATGGATGGCTCCCAAACCGCCTCCCGCCCCCCTCTGCCTGGGCTGCCAAGAGCTTGTCTCTGCCCCTGGGGACTCGTTCTGTGCCTCCGAATGCACACGCCCGGTTGGATCCTGCACACATCTGCTTCCTGTAAACGTGCCCCGCCGAGGGGCCCCGCTGCTTTGTACTGAAGGCCCTGGTGACCCCGAAGGGTGAGATGCCGAGCCCCCTTTGTAAAGAAAGAATTCTCTGGGAACAGATTGGTGCGAGGCCTGAGGGGCCTGCTCTGACATGGGTGATGTCCTCTGTATCTTACACAGAACCACAAACAGGTTAAAGTTACCTAGAAAGGCGCGTGCACACCTGTGCATACACGCACGGGCAGACAGATCAGTACACAAACGTACTGGGCGAGGAGTAACACCCGGAGTCTAGCGGGCAACACCGGTGTCCCGGGAACTGCCTGGGTCTGATGTCGGGCCACGGTTAACCAGATGGCACCCCGGGGAGCCACACGGGACTGCCTGCACTATTTGGGCAACTTCCTGTGAATCTATAACTATTTCAGAATAAAGAGTTAGCAACATAACAGCGTCTTCTGGTAAACACGAGCCTCCCACCCTAGTTTGAGCAGAAAGTTTGGATATGATGGACCCTCCACAGAGCTTGTTTCCAAGGTCTTCCTTGTGCTGAGAAGAACACTCCGCGGAAGCTGTTGGCCGCAGGGTGCCCATGGGAGACCAGAAGGCTGGGGATGCAACCGCAAACTAGGCTCATAAAGACCTTTTTGCTGCCCATCCCGGCCCTCAGCCCCATCAGGGCCACTCTCAGGGTACCCTCTCCCTTCCCGCCAGACTAAACCGTGCTCCTCACTCCACCCGCTTATAGGGCATGTGCTGAGACATGAGTGCATGAATGAATGAATGACCATATGGCCACAGCCCTTGCCTGCAGGGAACTCATGGGAGGGGGTGGGGTGAGAGGCTGGGAGGGAGCCTTGGATGAGCTGGAAGGAAAGTCAGGAGATGGGCGTCAGGGAAGTTGAGGTGACTCTAAGGAGGAAGTGGCATGGGTGGAGGTCAAACAGAGCTGGGCCTTTCAAAAGTTTAAAAAAATTAATTTGCACCCTGGCCAGGTAGATCAGTGGGTTAGTGTGTTATCCTGATACACCAAAGTTGTGAGTTCGATCCCCAGTCAGGGCACATACCAGAATCTACCTATGAATGCGTGAGTAATTGGAACAACAAATGGATGTTTCTCTCTCTCTCCCTTTCTCCTTCTCTCTCTCTCCCTTTCTCCTTCTCTCTCTCTCCCTTTCTCCTTCTCTCTCTCTCTCTCTCTCTCTCTCAAATCAATAAATAAAATGAAAAAGTTAAAAAAATAAAATATTAATTTGCTTTTTTATTGTAAAATATTGTAAAATATTCATAACCCACATTTCCTGTTTGAACCATGTTTAAGTGTGCAGTGCAGGGGCATTAAGTGCATTCACGCTGCTGGGTAGCCACCATCCACGCCCCCCGCAATGTTTTCGGCTTCCCCAGCGGAAACTCTGCGCCCATCAAACACTAACTCCCCCTGCCCGGCAACCTCAGCTCTGTTTTCTGTCTCTACGAATTGAACTGCTCTAGGCACCTCACCCAGTTCGTCCCTTTGTGTCTGACTTCACTTTGCATAACGTCTTCGAGGTCCGTCCACCTCGCAGCCTGTGTCAGAACTCCCTTCTCTTTTAAGGCAGAATCATATCGGATATACCACAGCTTGTTTACCCAGGTAAGTACTTTGTAAGGGTCAGCTTCTTTCTTCCCTCCTTCTCTCCCTTCCTTCCTTCCTCTCTCCCTTTCTCCTTCCCTCTCCTGCCTGCCTCCCTTCCTCCCTTCCACAAATATTCATTGAGCACCTACTGTATGCTGATCATGATCCCAGGCACTGGGCATAGGGCAATACACCAGACAGACAGATACTCCTGCTTGCTCATGTTGCCATCCTCAAAGAGGGGGCCACCAAGAGAAAGTTAAAGAAATACAATAGGTGCTCTCCCTCCCGGGAGTGCATCCCAAAGCCTTCCCCTCTCCCTCTTCTTCCCCCCGGGTGCCTTGTTACCTGTACTTCCCTTTCTCCTAAGCTCCAGAGGCCCCTTCTTTTTGCGTCTGTAACATGTTTCCTGAGCCCATGAATTCTACTGCTCACTCCTTCTACCTCTGTGACTTTCTAAATACTTTCTCTTATACTTTGAAAAAAAAAAAGAAATATAATATATAGTAGAAGTTGAGAGTGCTATGAAAAATAGTAAGAAATAAGGTAGGGAGATCGGGTTAGGGAAGCCCTGACCCGAAGTGACCTTTGAGCAGTGGCCTAAAGGTAGTTGGGGAATGAGCCACAGGGTTCTCTGGGGGAAGAGTGCCCCAGGCAGAGGGAGCTGGGAGGGCAGAGGCCCTGAGGTGGGGGCAAAGTCTGGCGTATCTGAGGACCAGAGGGGAGGCCAGTGTCCCTGGGGCGGAAGGAAATAAGGTCAGTGAGGTCATGGGAAGTCTAGCCTCCGTGAGATGCTAGGTGCTGTCTTGTCCCCATTTTACAGACTGAGAAACTGAGGCTGAGAGAGGGGCAGACACTTGTCCAAGGCTGTCCAACTGACAGGTGCAGGAGGACAAACTGCAGGACTCTCTGAACTTCTGCTCCACTCTCCGAATCTCCTATTGCCTTCGGAGGTGATTTGAGGAGTTCATTCCTTTCGAGCACTGATTTTTGGGTCCAACACGATTGTTTCTTGTTTTCGTTTTTTGCGTTTGTGGCTTAAGACCCAGGCATTTATTTTCTCACAGTTATGGAGGCCAGAGTCCAGGGTTAAGGTGTCGGCAGGTGTGGTTTCTCCTGAGGCTTCTCTCCTAGGCTTGTAGGCGGCCATTTTTTCCCTGTTGCCACAGAACAGTGGTCCCACTGTGCGTCCCATTCTCTGTCTCTCTGTCCAATGCTGTTGAAATGCTTTTTTTCCCCCTGTAAGTTAACCCACCGAACCCTTCCTTCCCATGGTCCCGTGAGAAAGGGACTCATTATCTTCAATGCACTGAGGAGGAAGTGAAGCCACCTCCCAAGGTTACACAACCCCTAAGTGGAGGCACCCGGATTCGAACCCCTGCAGAGAGCTAACAACCCCAGGGGTAAGATGCCTGAGAACAAAGGGGCAGATGGTGCAACCTCAGGAGTGGTGGGATTAGCCCCAGGCATCAGCCCCACGGATGCCTCTACCATTGTTCCAGGAAGAAAGGAGGAAAGGGTGAGTGAGGTGGCAGGGAGGGTGTGGGTCCGGTGGCAGGACGTGCAGGGAGGGTCCGTGGGGTGGCTCCTGTTTCCTCCAGGGAGACAGGGAAACCAGAGGCCACCTCATCTCATCGGACACCTGGGCAGGTGGGGTTGGGGCGGCAACGACAGCAGGGAAGGTACCCAGGTAAAACGGACCACCAGGAATTTAAAGAGGAGCCATCTGAGCAGTTGGCTGATTTTGTTGTTTTTCTCCAGCAAAGAACAGGCGGGTGCAGGGCTGTGTGATGCTGGGACAGAGGCCCAGACAGGGAAGCTGAGGCTGGGGGTGGGGGAGGGGCGGTTACGGAAGGGGGGTGGGCTGTGGGGTGAAGGAAGTGGCAACAGTAGGGGCTTGGTGGGGAGGCTGCACCAGGAGGGTCAGGGTGTCTTTGAGGTGGAAAAACAGGTATGACAGAGCCACCCACAGCCCTGGGAGCCTGGGAGGCTGTGGTCAGGGAGTGGGATGTGGGATTTGATGGTTTCACAGGTGGAGCCCTTCCGGATGGAGATAGGGGCCGGGGTGTGACAGTGAGACTGGCTGAGGGCGGGAAGTGGTCCCCAGCCGTGAGGAGGTGGGGGGTGGACGGCCAAGCCAGAGGGTCCTCTCTCCCTGGGTCAGCAAATGCCCGTGTCTACCCCCACATATAATAAAAAGAAAAATGTAAAGCCCAGGAAGGCTGCCAAGGGCTTTACAACACCATCACGTTTAATCCTCACAACAGCTTTATGGGGTTGGAGACTCTCATTAGTACCTTACACGGGAGGGAGCCGGGCCTCTGAAGGTCGTCCCTGGTGCCAGTGGTGCAGCCCGGGTTGGAACTGGGCTCACCCGACTGTTAGGCACCACGCCACTCTGTCTCTAATTCTGTTTTCCTTTTTTTAAAAAAAAAAAAAAATTGAATTTATTGGAGTGACATCAGTTCATAAAGTGATACAGGTTTCAGGGGTACAATTTCTATAACACATCATCTGTGTATTGTATGGTGTGTTCACCACCCCAAGTCAAGTCTCCCTTTATTCCCCCTTTACCCTTTCCTACCTCCCCTCGGCCCCCTTGCCCTCTGGTAACAGTCGTACTGTGGTCCGCGTGCCGTGAAAGGCGGGGAGCTTTCCACTGGATCCTCAACCCTGGAAAGTCCCAGTGTGAGAATGCGCACAATGAGTGTGTGGGGTGAGCACACAGCCCCTCATCTGTTTTCTGTTGGCAGCTCTCGTGGACAATTTTCCTAGTACCTCCCATGTGCCGAGTCACGCTGAATTCCCCGCAAGCCCTGTGAGGAGAGTGAGGAAAATGTGGTTATTTGTCCAGTGTCGCCTGATGAGCAGGTGGCGGAACTGGGATTCGAAACGCAGCGCCCGTGTATTGCTGCCTCTCTGCTGCTGACCTCATGTGTCTCTGATTATTCATACTCCTGCTGGGTAATCTCTACTTATCTCTGAGTCAGCACCTGTGTCTGCTACGTGCCAGGCAGCCTCTGTCTGCACACCTGCGTGCCACTGATGCCAAGTCGACAGCCAACAAGCACTTCTGCTTCACCTGTTGTGTGTCCTACTTCTTTTGTTTAGGCTCCATGGCATCCTTCCCCATCTTCCCCTCTTTAAATTTTTTTTTTAAATTCAAAATTTAAAATTATTTAATTTTTTATAATTTTTAATTTTATTTACTTATTTTAAATTCATCAGTCAATTGATTGATTAATTTAGGTCTTCCCCTCATTAGTAAATGACAACATCCTCTTCCTAGCTGCTCTGGTCAAAAGCTAGGAGTGGTCCTTGATCCCTCCCTCGATTCTACCTCCCACTTCATCCATTCTTGTCACCTTAGCTCCAAAACAGATGGTGAATCCCCCACCTACCCCATCATCCACTCTCATGCAAGCCCCTGTTATTCCGCACCTGGACAGGTGTGATAGCGTCCAGATGGGTCTAGCTGCTTCCACATTCAACCCTTGTTTCCGCCCCTGCCACCCCCTACCCCACACCAAGTTCATCCTCCCTTTGACAGCCAATGTGTTCTTGAAGCATAGAACAGCATCGTGTCAAAACCTGCTTAAACCCATCTGTGATTTCCCACTGCAATTGTAATAAAACCTGAATCCCCCCCAGGGCAGTGCGTGCCCAGCTTGTCTGTCCCTGCAAGCTCATCACTCCCCCATGCACTGTGCCTCAGGCCTCCCGAGGCTTCTTCGATTTTCATTAAAAACAAAACAAAACAACCCTCACCCAAGGATATGTTTTAGAGAGAGGAAGGGAGAGAGAGAGAGAGAGACAGAAACACTGATTGGTTGCCTCCCATAGGAGCCCTGACTGGGGACTGAATCCGACACCCAAATAGGTGCCCTGACTGGGAGTCAAACCCGAAGCCTTTTGGTGTCTGGGATGATGGTCCAACCACCTGAGCCATCGGCCAGGGGTTCTTTGATTTTCTTGACAGAGTAGGTGCCTTCCCACCTCAGGGGCTTTGTCTTTGTCTTTGCTGTTCCCTCTGCCTGGAACACACTTCCCACCACTCTGCCCAGAGTCATCCTTCCAATCTCTGCTGAAAGGCCACCTGCTGACCACCTTCCCTAGAGCAGCCCTTCCCGTCTAGTTCCCGTCTCAGCCTCTTTGCTGGCTTCCTGTCTATGCTTTATTTGCATGTCTAATTGCTTTATGTGTTCACTTCCTTATTTGCCCTTGTTTTTGTTATTCTCTATGGCGCCCATCACCACTGCATGTCCCTCCTGTTTTATGCCCTTTGCGTCGCCTGTCTCCCAGAATTTGTGTGTCAGCTCTGACGAGGGCAGGGAGCTTCGCCTGCTTTATCCCCCTCTGTGCCCCGGCGCGTAGCAGGTGCGCAGCAAAAGTTCACGTGAAGAGACGTCTCTGTCACTAGAACTGAAGCTTCATGAGGGTGGGGACCATGTTGACCGCGTTCAGCGGGGAGTCCCTGGAGCCCGGTCAGGTACCTGCGTGTGGCAGGGTCTCTACGAGCACAGGCGGAGGGGTGAGATTGCCATGAGGCTTCTCTCCGGAACATCTGCATCCAATGCCTCTGCCTCTACAGGCCTGCCGGTAATCTCCAACCACCCAGCCCTGGGAGAGCACTCATGGTGGTGGTGGGGGGGACACCCAGCTTTCTGAGACTGGGCTCCAAAGACTTGCAGGGAGAATGTTTCCGATGCTGGGGGACGGTACCCCAGGGCATGGGGATTTCTGCCTCATCGGGTCCTTTCAAGGATTGCTTGAGTTTATGTAGGGGCTGCATTCACCAAGGCCATGGGCCTCAGCAAAAGCCCTGCTCGGTGAAGACTAGGGCCTCCTGCCTCAGCAGCATCCCTCCCAGCCCTCCATGTCGACTCTAGCTCTCTTCCTAGACTCTCCTGTGTTCGCTGCAGCCATCTGCCTAGGTGGCAAACACCTTTACCTCTGCCCGGTCTGTTTAGTAGAGACTGTGGGAACTCTTCTGCTTACAAAACACTCCCTGAAGTTTAGTAGGATTTCTAATCCTCAGTGAGGGCTTCTGAGTAGCCCTGGTGTCTGCCCCCAGCCATTCCCACTCCCGTGCCACAGCCTAGTTTTGGCTCTTCCCTGGCCGGCCAACCTCCTGGAGAACACAGCCTCAGGAGGATCTCTCTGACACCATGGCCAGCCCTGTCTGCTCTAACCTCTTCCTGATGCCCCACAAGCCCAGCTGGAGGCCCATGAGTGCATCAAGCAGTGTTCTGACCCCCTCGGAGGCCTGGCCGCCCTCACCAGCTGCTCCCTGGCCTTCTTGCAGCAGGAGCAGCCATTCTTCGCTGGTTCTCTGTGCTTCTGCTGCTATGTGTCTGCAGCCCTCTGTGTCTGCTGCGCTTTCGTTTCCCGTTTACCCCTTCCTCGTGTTCACTCTCACTCATCTTCAAGGTCCTGGGTTAAGCACTCCCTCCTTTGGAAAACGTTCCATGACACTCCACGCTAAGCCGGGCACCGTGCCTTGGGCTCCTGTTCCCTTACTACCTTCTGCCGTGACATGTGTCCCCCTTGACTTCTGAGTGCCTGTGCAACCTCCCCCACTAGACAGGAGCCCACTGAGGGCAGGGTCTGGGGCTGATTCAGCTGTTTGCCCACTACTCTGCACAGGTCTGGCTCTTGGGAGGTGCCAGCACATGTTTGCTGTGTGAATAAGGGATGACCACTCCTCTGCTCCAAGTCTCCATGGCTCTCATCTCAGAACCAAGCCGAGCTGGGGCTATCTGGTCCCTCTCTCCTCCACTCACCCCTCCATCACTCCCTGCCCATCGCTCCCTGCATCGGTTTTTGCACTTGCTGTTCTTCTGCCAGCACCACCCTTCCCACAAATCTGCAGAGCTCACAGCTTCACCTTGGATAGGGGTTTTCCCAACTGTCACCTTCTCCTGGATGTCTTCCCTGTCCACCCTACTGTCTTCTGCGGCCTGAGACTATTGATAACCACTGTGGTGGCTGGACTGGACTGGCCCTTGTGGTTCTTTTTTTTTTTTTTTTTTTAGATTTTATTTATTTATTTTTAGACAGAGGGGAAGGGTGGAGAAAGAGAGGGAGAGAAACATCAATGTGTGGTTGCCTCTCACGCGCCCCCCATCGGGGTCCTGGCCTGCAACCCAGGCATGTGCCCTAGACTGGGAATCGAACCAGTAACCCTTTGGTTCACAGGCTGGCACTCAATCCACTGACCCACACCAGCTAGGGCCGGCCCTTGTGGTTCTTGTTATTGCAAGACTCCCTCAGCAATAACCACCAGAAAAATTTGAAAAAAAAGTTTACTTACAGGCTCTGGATATTACATTGCACATCTGGGGCCACACAGCAAGGTCTCATGGGAAGAGAGAGAGAGAGAGAGACAGAGAGACAGAACAAGGGGCCAAATGGTCAGTTATCAAAATCAACCAAGACCTCCAAAGCAAGGGGCCAGCCTGGCCCTCTCTCCAGTCCTGTGGCTGGCAGTGGGTTTATTTCAGAGAACCACCTTTGCAGTGGACGCCTCTGCAATCAAAGCTGGAGCCAGGCATTTCAAATCCAGGAAAGAGAAAGCCCAGGTGAGGACTTACACTGCACTACGGAAAGGGGTGGCGTGCTTCTCTCCCCTGATTTATCACCCTCTGATGTACCATATATTCAACCTACCTTTCTCCTTTCTTTATGGGCCTCTCCCACGAGGGCAGGTTTTTGCTTGTTACCTGCTGTCACCAATTAAGTGCTCAATAAATATTTGTGGAATGAATGAATGAATGAATGAGTGAACACGCGAGCCTTGAGGTCAAGGGCGGTTTCCAGTGTTCAAGTGGGGACCTTAAGATTTGTGCCAGACTGTGTCTCTCACCCTTGGAGGCTGGCTTAGGCCAGGGGGAGATCTGAGGGCCCCAAACTGGCAGTGGGAAGAGAAGTCTTGCTTTGCCAGCGACGGGCAGCTCAATGCACAGGCATGGACACAGTGACCCCTTGTGTCCAGGGCTGAGAATAGCATCATCCCCATCTCCCAAGTAAGGCCCTCATTTCTGTGTCACAGGTGTGTATGTTAACGGTGGTGGAGCCTGAATCCAAACAGGCTGAAAGTGTAACACACACACTGGATTTCAAAAACTTAGCAAAAGAAAAAAATTGAAGTTTTAAAATTGATTACATGTTAAAATCACAATATTTTGTGTATAGTGTGTCAAAAAATGTTATTTATTTAGCCCTGGCTGGTGTAGCTCAGTGGATTGAGTACTAGCCTGTAAGCCAGAGGGTTGCAGGTTTGATTCCCAATCAGGACACATGCCTGAGTTGCAGACCAGGTCCCAGGGTGGGTAGCACAAGAGGCAACCACGCATTGATGTTTCTCTCCCTCTCTTTCTCCCTCCCTTCCCCTTGCTCTAAAAAGAAATAAATAAAAGTTTTTTAAAATGTTATTTAAATGTTACCTGCTCCCCCCTGTAAAAAAAATATGGCTATTACACACTTTAAGATTACATTCATGACTCATATTATTTTTATTGGATATCACTGCTCTAAGCCACAACAGAAATCTCATCAACCACCCACCTCCTGGTAGGAAGGAGAAACTCAGCTGAACAGTAGGGAAGAGCCACACAGTGAATCCGTGGCTGACCTACAAGGACCCAGGTTTCTGGCTTCCAACAGGCAGCATAGCAAAAGGGTCGAGCTTCCCGCCCTCTTCACTGACTTGCTGTTGTGTGACTTTCCAGTCATTTCCTTTCTCTGAGCCACAAGTTTATCCTTTGTAAAATCGGCACAAAACCCAGCCCAACACATGTCTGAGCTAACAAGGGAAGAAGGATCCACAGTGCCTGGAATGCAAACGTCATCCCACTGTGGTGACTATGTATGGTGCTAGGTGCTACCAGGCTTATGGGGGTTTCACTTTGTGAGTTATATATTATATAATAATAATAATAAATTATATAATAATATATGACATATTTGAATAATCACTACGTTGTACACCTGAAACTAATATAATATTGTATGTCAACTGTAATTGAAAAAATTAAAAAATTATTTTAGAAAAGCATGCCCACGCTGAGTGGCTCAGTTGGTTGGAGCATCATCCCATAAACAAAAAGGTTGCAGGTTCGCGTCACGGTCAGGGGAAATTACTAGGTTGAGGGTTCAGTCCCGGGTCTGTGTGTATGCGAGGCAACCAGTTGATGTTTCTCTCTCATCTCTCTCTCTTCTCCTCTCCTTTCCTCCTCTCTTTCCCCCTTCCTCTCTCTCTCAAATCAACAAACATTCTCAGGTGGGGATTTAAAAAAAAAAAAAAAAAAAAAAAAAAAAAAAAAAAGTCATCACAATTGACGGCGATCCTCTTGCGCCCCCTACAGTCCACTGTCCTCATTGCAGCCGGAGCGATTTTTCAAGACAATGGAAATCAAATCTTGACCTCTTTTGGTGAGAAGTCCCCCAATGGCTCGCCATCACTCTTAGAATAGTTGCAGTATTTCTTGTCTCTACCGACCCAGCTGGACCTGCCATTGCTGCTGCCCCATCTCATCTCTTGCTATTTTTCCTGGCATCTCTGCTGTGGACACATTTCCTTGCTATTCCCTGGATTCCCAAGCTTATTCCCACCTTTCCAGCAGTTCCCTCCACCTCAAAGCTCTTCCCCAGGATGGCTTTAAGATTCGTCCCCTTGCCTTATTCTGCCCTCTGCTCAAATGCCGCCTCTTCAAAGAGGCCTTGCCCTGACCGCTATAGAAACTGGCTCTCGCCATCTCCCTCCCTCCGCATCCCGCCTTATTTTACTTGTTGACTTAACCATGTTGTATTTGCTGCTTGTCTGCCTCTCCCAGACTGTGAACTTCATAAGGGGCGGGGCTTTTGTCTTTGCTCACTGAAGCATTTCTAGCCCCTGGAGGAATTCCTAGCACCCAAAACACAGGTCACAGACCAGGTGCTCAATAAATGTTGTTGTTGTTGATTTTTAAAGATTTTATTTATTTATTTTTAGAGAGAGGGTAAGGGAAGGAGAAAGAGAGGAGCCCCCACTGGGGACCTGGCCCACAACCTGACTGGGAATCGAACCAGCGACCCTTTGGTTCATACCCCACTCTCAATCCGCTGAGCCACACCAGCCAGGGCTCAGTAAACGTTTTTGGAATTAATTTTTAACCTAAAGCTTGTCTGACTTGCAGAAGAGGCAGGGAATCTGGTCCTTGTCCTCCAGTCTAATCTAATTAGGAAAAAACGAGGCCAAAAGAATGTGGGTGGCCAGACACAAAGGCCTGACCCAGGGGATGGGGTCTGAACAGGGTGGAAGAATCCAGGAGGCTTCCAGGAACACCCTAGAGGACTTGAGCGGGAAGATGGAAAGGGAAGGCATTGCACTGCAGACACGGGACCAGCCTAGGAAAGCTTAGAGGTGGGGCTGAAAACACCACATCTCCCCAGAGGTCTGGCAGGAAGCTTCTGGGCCTTACACCTGCTTGGACCAGCAAGGTGGCAACCCCGAAACCCAGAGCCCCCGGTGTCCAAACTTTAACGTGAACAACCAAGCCGGCACCATTTATGGAGTACTTTATCAAATCCTCGCAACAGCCCTTCGATTCCACTTTCAGAAGGGGAAACTGAAGACCAGAGAAGTTAAATCGCTGCCCAGGCTCACCCAGCTCCGCCTCCAGAAGCTGAGGTCTGGGGAGCCCACCCAGCTGCTCCTCATCCGTCTTAGAGACACCAGGAGGGATTCAGGTGTGACGGGGTGGGGGAGCAAGAGCCCCCAATTCGGTCCCTCTCCATCCAGGCGACCTCAGGCCAGTGGCTGGTGCTCAGGCTACAGCCAATGAGACGGTGTGAATGAAATGAGGGGACAGCGCCTACAGCGTGCGCAGGGCTCAGGGAAGCACTAGGATTATAGTGAACGACGTGTGACCATCAGCTCAGGTGGCTGTGCTTACCCCGCTACAGCCAAACGGGAAACGTCTGTGCACAGTAGGTGCTCAGGAAGGGCTAGGGCTGGCTGAGAACCTGGCGGAGGTACGAGGTAAGCAGCCCCCCAATTCCCACTCACTCAGGAGAGGGAAGTTGTTCAGCCCACCTCCTCCCTCAGACCCAGGAGCTCAGGCCCCAGCTTCTGCAGGGTCACAGGTAACTGGTTCTGTCCCCTCCGGACTTCACGGGGAAGCCTTGGGCAAAGGTAACTGGGGTTTATTCACAGTGTCATTTACAGGCTCCCTGAGCTCCCAGGTGGGATCCCAACAGAAAACTGTGGTCCCTAGAAGGAGGGAACGGCCTCGGAGGCTGGGGTTTGGACCTGCTCCCGATGCGCCCCAGGCGGCCCCACCTCGTCCCGCCCCCGGCGGCCATTGCCGATGGCCAGGCGGGGCCGGCCGCGGTCCAGGCCGTCCAGAAGGGCGCAGGCCTGGCAGAGCGCGCGGCTGGCCAGCGCCCCGCAGCGGGAGCAGGTGCCGGCGGGCGGGGGCCGTGCCGCAGGGGCCAGAGCCAGGCGCTCCGCCGAGTGCACGAGGTCCAGCACCGCTGAGGGTCGCACGGCCTCCAGCAGCTTGAGCAGGTCGCGCGCGTGGCCGCGGAAGGCCTCGGGCGCGTAGACGCACTCCTCGGAGAAGTAGTCCAGGCGGCGGAAGTGCGCGTACAGCACCACCTCCTTCTGCGAGGCCAGCTGCAGCGGGCGGCAGCGCGGCAGGGCGCCCCCCTCGCCCGGGGAGCCCAGGCCCCCGCCCCGGGCCAGCCGGCCCACGTCGCCCCGCAGGAAGTTCATGAGCACGGTCTCTGCCATGTCATCGGCGTTGTGGCCTGGGGGAGAGAAGGGGAGCAGGTCAGGAGTGGGGCGCGGGGTGGGGGAGCTGCTGGTCAGGGGGACACCGTGGGGCAGCCAGAACCCAGAGAGACGGGAGGGGCATGGCGAATGGCAGAGTGGGTGACCCCGCTATGGGGACACGCTCCTCCCCCCAGAAAAACTCCTGGAGCAGCCAGGACTCCGAAAGAGACTGGTGGGTAGGGGCAGGGGTGCAGGCCATGGAGGCCCCCCGGGACCGTGGGGCAGTCGGTGGAGGGAGGTGGACACAGCGCGAAACAGGACGGGACACACACAGGCTCCCACGGAGCAGTCGGGGTGCCCTCACTGCCACCCACCCACTGGGCCAGGCAGGCCCTGTGCTAGATGCCCTTTCACGGAGTGAGTAAAAGTGCTTTACGCTACAAATATCACGTCAGTCTCCGTTAACAGTGTGCTTCAGAATGCACAGGAGGAGTCGAAACGGCACTTAATGGAGACTCTCAACAGCGCTGTCGACACAGGTGCCTCTGGGAAGGCAGGTGGCGGCAAAGTGACTACACAACAGTCGCCACAAAATTTAAGCCAACTCTCTGTTTCCTCTGCATCTTCTCATCTTATATCCGAGTCTCTGTAGTAAAACACTGGTCTTCTCGGGGCTTCTCAATCGGCCCCACATCCTCTCCTCAGGGCCTTTGCATAAGCCGTTTCCTTTGCTCAGAACCATCTCTCCCGACCTCTGTCCATCCCTCCCTAGTTTCCCACGCAGCCTTCAGGTGCCGGCGCACTCAGGAAACGCTTCCTTAATCCCCACCTTTCTCCTCCCACTAGGTCCTCCTGTCCCAGAAGCACAAAGTGTCACTTTCTCTGTTAGCACTTAGGCTACTGTTAGTGTGTGAGAATCGGGCAGGAGCAGGGACTGTGGTGTGTGTAAGAGCAAAGGTTTGCATCACGGTCACTGCTTTTCAGCCTCCGGGCTACGTGCTGCACACACCTAATTCTCAGCACGTCCAGGACCGAGATGGTATTAATGCCCCCGTTTAACCAAAGCGGAAACCGAGGCTTGCACCTTTGCTCTGGGCCACACGGCTTGTATCTGGCACACAGCAAATGGTCAACGTTCATTTGTTGAAGTACTGACTGGGAGAGAATAAGAGAGTTACCAGAGAGATGATGCCGAGAGAGGAAAGGAGTTAAAAAGACACCGTTGCGTTTCAGACGACAGATGGGAGACACCCCTGCACCCCCCTCGTTTTGTGAGGGGAACCTAAAGAATGCCATTCAACAACGCAGAGAACCGCAGCCCTAAGACAACTGTGCGTGTGTCCCAAGGCGATGACAGTGACGCAAAATCTTGCCACCCCTGCCCTACACCATCCCAGGGACGCGCAGGTACCACATGAGATCCACTATACTGAACTACACTGAGATCCACCACTTACGACACACCCAGGGTCGCTTTTTCACTTTTTGGGCATGAGCCTCAGCCTCCTTTCTGCGCCCACCCTTGCCTGAGCGCGCACCCGATCCTCCCACAAAGTCCCTCCTATCCCAGCACGTGAGTTCACCTGTCACGACGTGCGTGGCTCCCACGCGGCGCGCCCCTTCCTCCAGCGCCCGGCGCCGCAGCACCCCGCAGAAGGTGCAGCAGGAGCGGCTGCGGCCAGAGCCGGCCGTGCTGCGGGCCACGGCGTCCATCGTCCAGCCCCCGAAGAGGTCGGCGTAGGCCACGACGGTGAGCGGCAGCTCCCAGCGCGCCACCTGGCGCCGCACCGCCGCCAGCGCCGCATCCCGGTAGCCACCGATGCCCTCGTCCACGGCCACCAGTTGCAGCGAGATGCCCAGGCGGGGCGCCAGCTCGCGCAGCACGTGCGCCAGCACCGTGGAGTCCTTGCCGCCCGAGGCGCCCACGGCCACCACAGCGCCGCGAGGGAGCAGGCGGCCCGCGACCACCGTGTGCAGCACCTCGGCCTCGAAGGCGGCGCAGAAGCAGGTGCCGCACAGCGCTTGGCCAGAGCGCGGAAGGCGCAGGGCGGCGCGTGCCCTGTGGCAGGAGGCGCACGGCGGGGCGGGCATCGCGGGGTCGGGCCTGGGCGGGAGGGGTTGGCTTCTCCTGGACTGGAGAGAAAGAAGGCAGGTTACATGTGGATTCCGGATTGCCTGTCGACTCCCGGGAAACTGCCTCCATGGAGCCCCTCCCAAAATAGACCCAGGGAGCGCGCAGGAGGAGCAGGCTTCTCCTGCAGATGGGGTGGGCCTGCACATGTGTTCTGGCTTAGGGAGGCTGCTGTGACACGCCCGCCGTTCTCCTCGAAGCCGGCGGGATCCTGCCCAGTGTCTTCTCTGCATCCTCTCTCGCATCTCACGTCACTTCAGGAAAAGCTAATGGACAGCGAGGCGAGTTGGCTCCCTTTTCTCTTTTCATCTTCCAGCCTCCTTCAGTCATGCTGGTCTCCCCTGTCAAACACCCCAGGAGTACTCCCGTCTCCGGGTGTTTGCTGCTGGCTCTTCCCTTCCTGCCAAGTCTCCAGGTTTTGTTTTAAGATTTTTGTTTTTTTTTTAAATTTTTAGACAGAGGGAAAGGGAGGGAGAAAGAGAGGGAGAGAAACACCAATGTGTGGTTGCCTCTCCTGCGCCCCCAAATGAGGACCTGGACTGCAGCCCAGGCATGTGCCCTGACTGGGAATCAAACCTACAACCCTTTGGTTCGCAGGTGGCACTCAATCCACTGAGCCACACCAGCCAGGGAATAAGTCTCCAGTCTTTTTGGGAGAGTTCTCTTCATGGTCCTCAGGTCCTGCCTAGTTCATTCTCCTTGTGGGTGACTGAATGGCAGCTGGGCCTTCTCTCAGATCCTAATGGCCCAAACTGACCAGTCCCCCCAGCTCCCCAGCCAGAAACTTGTTCTTGTCCACCTGTTTCCCATCTCCTGAGAGCACCACCGCCTTCCACCCTGCTCCTCCACAGGACAGAAAATAAAGCCACCCTAGACTCATCTCTCCTCTCCCCGTCAGTCTACAGTCACCCTGTCCCGGGTGGGGGGCTACCTCGTGAAAGACGGAGACCATAGAAAATGAGTCTGTGTAGGTTATCAGACTCATAGAGCATGACGTAGTGTTTCACCTTCATTCAGAGGGAGATGGGAGACACGAAAGGGTTTTGAGCAAAGAAGGGATATAATTGGATTTAAGTGTTAAAAGGATCCCTTTGGTTGCTACGAGGAGAACAGACCACATCCTACAAGGTCAGAGGCAGTGAGGCCATCGAGTAGGCCATGAGGCAATCAACAGTCAGTTACAGATGATGGTGACCTGGACAGGGGTGGTAGTAGTGGGGTGGTAGCAGTGGGGGTGGGAAGAAATGTAGATTTCTACCTTTGTTGAAGGTAGAGTACATAGGACTTGCACAAGACATGAACTGGAGTGGAGGATAGTGTGAAAAGAGGAACGAAGAATAACTTGGAGGGTTTTTAAAAAATATATTTATTTATTTATTTAGAGAGAGAGGGTACAGAGGGAGAGAAACATAGATTGGTTGCCTCTCGCACATCCCCCACTGGGGACCTGGCCCGCAACCCAGGCATGTGCCCTGACTGGGAATCGAACTGGTGACCTTTCAGTTCACAGGCTAGCACTCAATCCGCTAAGCCACACCAGCCAGGGCTGACCAGGGAGGTGTTGCTGGCCAAAGGACCCGGGAGGATGGTGGGACCCTTTAGTTGGGGGTGGCAGAGGTGGGGCACGACCAGGAATTCCACGAGGACATGCTGGGGTTGAAGTCCCTGTTAAGCTTCTCCCCCTTGAAGACTCTACGGACCCCAGCCTGGATCAGGCGCCTCCTCTGCGCTCGCAGAGCCGCTGGGATGCCTCCATCCCAGCCTAACCACGACTCTGCCTGTCGTGGTGACAGATTGACTCCCCCACTGTTCTGTGAGCTCACTAAAGGCAGGCACTGTGTCTGCCTCTCCATCACTGTCTTCCTCCACTTTGCACAGGTTTTGCCACACACAATCTGTAGGATGAGGGAATAATAAATGCCCCCAGAGGACAGCACGCAGACCCCCGGGGTGCCTAGGGGCTGCTGCCCATGTCAGAAGATGGATAGTGTGTGACATCTATAATGACAGAGGTTCGAAGAGTAGGGACCTCCCGGACGTACCCGATTAGAGGCGGGGGCAGGGAGATGGTCGGATCCGACCAGGGGGAGGGGGTGGGTGATCACGCCAGAGACAGGCGAACCACAATATCCAAAGTGAAGATCCTGGCCAGAAGGCCTCAGGGATGCAGGCGTTGGGAAGTCACAAAGGCGAGTCACCAATACTAGAGACCCTGAATTCTTACAAAGCACCGGGACGAAGAGGGGCGCCCACGGGCCCACCTGCCCAGGAGTAAATGCTCACCTGTGCAGAATGCGGTGCTGGGAAGGCCAAACTGTCAGACACGCGGAAGCCCGACACGGAAGTGACTCCGGGGACTACAACTCCCACAAGGCATCGGGCTGTCTTGCCTAGGCTCTCAGAACCCCATGCAACAGCTCTGCCCCAAGCATCTCCGGCTGCTGATCCAGCTTGGCCTACAACTCCCAGAAATCCTTGTGCCCCGCCCCCCAGCCTCGTGCTCGCCTACCAGGCCCCAAATACCCTGTTTCCTTTCTGCGCCTGCGCACAGACTTGGGACACAGCGGTTGTGTATTTCGTTTGCTGTGATAAAGGACAATTGCGGTGCAGGATTGTTGAAAGGCCAAGAGGCTGCATTGGGATTATCTGCTTTTGTGGGATTTTCATGGGCTCTGGTGGGGTTGCGTGTGGAAATTGCAAGTGGGAGTGCGGGGGTTGGGCGCCAGGGTAAAAAGCACGAGAAAGCGCCTGCGCAGGGCAGACATTCCGAGGGTGGGGGCTCGGAGTGGGTTTCTGCCTGCTAGCGGAGGCGGTAATGGTGGCATGAGCCTGTCAAATGGGGAGAGGGAGCAGTGTGCGAGCTGAGGGCTTTGCACGTGCGTCAACTGTTAGTGACTTTGGTTGGGGTGCGGGGTGCGGGGTCTCTGTATATGCGCCTGGCTGGCTTTGGGTGTGGGTGAGATTGCGATCCACTGCACAGGCCCGGGCCAGAGAACCTGGTACACACTTTCGTCATATGGAGGTGGAGCTCGATGATGGAGGGCAAGAAAGACAGGTCCTGACGGGACCAGGAGACTCTACAGACCCTGACTCCGAGACTGAGGGGTCCAAAGGCACAGACCCCTGAAGTCCTGTAGTCCTGAGAGTCCAGAATCATGGAGACTCGGGGTTCCAGGAACCCAAGGGCCTGGAGACTTGGACCCTCTAGACAGACAGGTCCAAAGGCATAGACCCTTCTTTCCAACCCAGGAGCCCCAAGGCCTGGAGACACATCTCTGAGATCCAAGCAGCTGAGAAAACCAGGGCTGCAGAGACAACTTTCCCCGGTCCAGACCCAGGGGCCTGGAAACTCCATCTCCCCTCCAGTGACCAAAAGTGTCTGCGACCCTGAAACTAAAATCTGGGGGGCCTAAGGAGTCCAAAAACCCAGATCTCTGAGACTCAGGAGACCAAAGGTCCTAGGGCGTGGAAACTGAGATTCAGGCCCCCCTAAACCCAGATCTCCAGAACTGGGCCTCATAGGTCTTCATGAGGAAGGGAGCAGAGCCTTAGAAATCCCAACAGGTGCAGAGCCTGAAGGTGTGGGGGTCTGTGGTGAGTGCTGACCTGAGGGACATCACAGGCACTGTGTGGCCCATATTTTCCTCATGTTGGGAACCACGTTGCCTCCGTTTCAGGGTAGATGACCTCTGTGAGGATCATCATGGGCCAGCCCTGTCTGGTGTGGCTCAGTGGACTGAGTGCCAGCCTGCGAAGCAAAGGGTCGCTGGTTTGATTCCCTGTTGGGGCACATGCCTGGGTTGTGGGCCAGGTGTCCAGTGGGGGGGCGCACGAGAGGCAGTCACACATTGATGTTTCCCTCTGCCCTTCCCCTCTCTCTAAAAATAAATAAATAAATAAAATCTTAAAAAAATTGAATTAACAATACCGTCAAGAGTTTGGAACAGTACCTGTTGGATAGTACGTGCTCGATAAATGGTTGTGGTTCTCATCTGAGTCTCGATATTCTGTTACCTATGAGGTGGTGCCACTGTAGTTCCTACTTAATAGCTGTAGAATTCTGGCTCAGCGGTAAGTCCTTCCTCAGTCTGCCTGAATCTAAAGCAGGAATCTGTAAAGCGGCAAATATTTTAGGCCAAATATTTCGCAAGTCTGCTGTTGGAGTAAAACTATTGATGGACACAGAAAGAACCTATATGCATGACCCACAGACACAGACAACAGTGTGGTGATGGCCAGAGGGAAGTGGGGGAGGGGCTGGGTGGAGGTGGGCAAAGCAGGCAGTGGGGAATGGGGACATCTGTAATAATGTCAACAATAAAAATGATAAAAAATTGAATTTCATGCAGTTTGCATGCATTAGAAAGTCAATTCCTTTACCCCCAAACATTTATTTTTTTAAAGATTTTCTTTATTTATTTTTAGAGAGAGGAGAAGGGAGGGAAAAAGAGTGGGAGAGAAACATCAGTGTGTAGTTGCCTCTTGTGTGCCCCCTACTGGGGACCCAGCCCAAAACCTATGCATGGGCCCCAACTGGGAATCGAACCGGTGACCCTTTTTTCACAGATTGGCACTTACTCCACTGAGCCACGCCAGTCAGGGCTCTTCCCAAACATTTAAAAGTGTAAAACCATTCCCAGCATGTGGATCATGTAAAAACAGGCAGCAGACCAGATTTGGCTGCTGGGCTGTACAGTTTCCTGACCTCCGTTTTTAGTCTCCATGTTGTGCTTCCTCCAGGAGGAGGGTGTGTGTGTGTGTGTGTGTGTGTGTGGCTAAACCTTCAAGGATGTAGAGAATTTGAGGGGTGGGATGGTCATTTAATCAAGGAACAGCCTGAGCCAGAACAAGTTCTGGCAACAGTTCAATACAGGATGCATTTTGTTTTATATAACTTATGTTATCTAAACAGGTCAGCCACTTACATGCTAAAGGTGCAACATGACCAGTGAAGTGTCCTGCCCCCCACTCCAGTGAGGTGCCCTGCCCCCCAGTCTCTCCTACCTCATAGTTGACCTCAGAGACAGCCTGTCCCCTGTGACTGCCTAAGGACTCATTCCGAGCCAGGGTGCACAGAGCTTCCCCTTTATTCTCTCTGAGTCCAGGGTGGAGGTGGGGTGTCTGGGATTCCAGAGACAGCATGAGAAGTGCCCTCACTCCTCGGCCCCTTTATGCCTGGTTTCTCCCCTCTCTAATTTTTTTAAGTCATCAAGAGGGTATATGTATTTTACTGATTTTAGAGGGAGGGCGGTAGAGAGACACACACACACAGAGAAACACCAATGAGAGAAACATCAGTTGGTTGTCTCCAATACATGTGCCAACCTGGGACTGAACCTGCAACCTTTTGGTGTTTGTGACGACCCTTAACCAATTTAGCAGTCTGGCTGTGCTCCCTTCTTTTTCTTTAAGACAACCTCCTTAGAAACACCACTGATCTCCTCATCCACAAATGGAAGGCTACTTTGGGCTCCCTCTACTTCTTTGACTCTCTTTGTCCTACCTGCAAAAACCTACGTTCTCTGGTCTTCTTATATCTCTGTCCAAACTATATCAATCAATCTTCCAGGAGTCATTTTCTCCACAGCTAGGTCTTTTCTCTGCAAACTTCTCCTTAAATGAGCTCAGTGCAACCACACTGCGACTTCCATCTTTGCCCTGACACCATACCTCACCCCACACCAGGACAGGCTGGCATGGAGAAGAATCCCTGTGGATGACATAGGAAGTGGAGAGAAGCATAAGGAACACCAGCCTACTGATAAGATAGTCTTCTTGTCCCCAGACCCTTTTCTCTTAGGCAGGTTATACCCATTCACCACTCCAGGCCTTGGATCCTATGCTTGAGGGATCAGAACCCTCTTAAAGCTGGGCGATCTCTGAGCTCCAGACCCAGGCCTATTTCAGCACCACGGACAGCGCCATCCTGTTGCCTGGATGAGGGCAGTCATCCTCTCGTTGCCTAGCCACTTACATTATCACAGGCAATTTAGTTTAAGATAAGACTGGAAGGAAGGGAGAGTTTACCAAACAGAGCAAAGGAAGGGTATGCACAGACACCTCATCTTTATGTCATCGGACCACCAGGCTGAGAATTTGGCATCCACTATTTGAGGCATAATGATTCCTAGAGGGTGCAAGGTCACAGAAAACCATCCAGCTCAGTGTCTCCTATGAGCGTGGGGCCAGAACCTCCAGGACCCTGAACACTATAGGCAGTCCCAGGAGAGCTCATGTCTTGGGACGCTTGAGTGGCTTGGGACACTCAATCTGGTTCCCAGGGACCAGACTGAGGAGAGAGACAGGAGGAATTCCAGAACCCACCTTTGCTATTTTGAAAAAAATGTTTTATTTATTTATTATTAGAGAGAGGGGAAGGGAGGGAGAGAAACATCAATATGTGGTTGCCTCTAGCGCGCCCCCTACTGGGGACCTGGCACACAACCCAGGCGTGTGCCCTGACTGGGAACTGAAACAGCAATGCCCTAGTTCACAGGCCAAGCTCAATCCATGAGCCACACCAGCCAGGGTACTATATACAAGTTTTAAAAAATATGTACAAAGCTGCAGTATGTTGGGTGATAAAAAAAATAGGAGGGAAAATCAAAGACACAACTTTAAAATGAGGATAGGGGCTCCATTAGGGGGACTGGATTGTGGTGATAATGATGAGTCTGGTGGACGTCCTGGGTGGAACACAACATCCTCTTCCTTATTTATTTATTTACTTTTAGAGAGAGAGGGAGGGAGAGAGGGAGGGAAATGAGGATGTGAGGGAGAAACATCAATCAATTGCCTCTCATAGGTGCCCCGACCTGGACCAAACCCACAATCCTGGTATGTGCCTGGGACAGGAATCCAACCAGCGACCCTTCTTTCTCTTTGCAGATCGATGCCCATCCCACTGACACACGCCCATCAGAGCACAGAAAATGCATCTCTATGTCTTCAAGAGTGTTCATCTGGCCCTGGCTGGTGTAGCTCAGTGGATTGAGAGTGGGCCTGTGTACCAAAGGGTCACCAGTTCCACTGCCAGTCTGGGCACATGCCTGGGTTGTGGGCCAGGTCCCCAGTAGGGGGCGCTAAAGAGGCAACCACACATTGATGTTTCTCTCCCTCCCTTTCCCTCTCTAAAAATAACTAAATAAAATATATATTTTTAAAACAGAGTGTTCATTTGGTGATGATTCACTGAGTTGTTCTTGTGGGGGCATTTCTCTTATGTTTCTGCCCCCAAAATGTATTAAGAACACCAAATAGGTCTGAGGAGGCACTGCCTCCCATGGGTCCCCCCCAACTTTCTTGTGGACCCCTCTTCAGCCACATAGTGAAAAAGTAACTGTCTGTGAAAAGAGGTGCGTGTCTCTTCTCTCAGGACGTCCTCACCGTACCCACAGGCAGATGACCCCCAGGCTGGCATTCCTGGCTCCCTGGGTCCTGCCCCCCACACTGCTGGGAGCACAGCCTGCACTGGCTAAGCCCCAGAGGCTGGAAGGCTCCGCCATGCTCTGGAGCAATGAGAAGTTGCTCCTGTGAGATACCAGTGATGAAGACAGCCGCCACGAAGGGGGAAGTGTTTACCTCTTTTGAAATTGCTCCTTCCTTTCTGCATGCTCTTTCCCACCAACCCCTTGGTAACAGAGAATCACAGCCTCCGTTTCCCACGTGTCTTGCCAGTGGGTCTCCCCTTGATGTCCGAGGTGTGTGTGAACACACAGACTCCCCAACGCTCTGCCCCAGTGTCCCCTCTGCCCAGTCCTCCTGAGGCTCCACCTCCAACAGGGTGTGAGTGACACCCCACCCCAACTGTACACCCCACATCGCAGCTCACGCCCCAAGGAGCCCAAATACCAAAACATGTATTGTGTCCCCGCTGGACAGTGACTCCTGGGACAGTGTGTGACCTTGTGAGTGGAGAGAACACACCCACCCTGTGGATGCTGAGGGAGGAAAGATAATTGCTTCCTCAGCCCCTGGACCCAGGCCATCTCCCACATTCCCCAGTGCCAGCCTTGTCTGGGCTGACCTCCTCACACCCTACAGCCTGTGACTGGGGGATCTGGCCAGAGGGACCCATTTCTACTTTGCATAAAATGATTCCCTTTGTTCTGAATGCCTGTTCTTGTGCCAGTACCAGGCTGTTTTGATGACTATGGCTTTGTAGTATAGTTTGATATTCCAAATTTGTCCTTCTTTCTCAGGAT
This sequence comes from Desmodus rotundus, assembly GCF_022682495.2. NCBI lineage: Eukaryota > Metazoa > Chordata > Mammalia > Chiroptera > Phyllostomidae > Desmodus > Desmodus rotundus. The sequence continues at coordinate 46,995,386 of NC_071398.1, forward strand.
TGCTGAGGCTATTTGGGGATATTTTGGGAGTTCCATAGAAATTTTTGGAACATTCGTTTCACAATGTGAAATATTCCATTGTTATTTTAACAGCATTTGTGTTGGCTCTTTAGATTTCTTTGGGGAGTATGGACATTTTAATGATGTTCATTCTTCCAGCCTGTGAACACGGTGTATGCTTCCACTTGTTTGTATCTTCCTCTATTTTTCTTCAGTGTCTTATAGTGTTTTCCGTACATGTCTTTTACCCTCTTGGTTACATTTAGTCCGTGTACCTTACTTTTGTGTTGCAATAGTCAATAGGATGATTTTCTTAATTTCTCTTTCTGATAACACATTATTGCTATATAAAATGGCCACCGATATATAAATAAAAATTTTGTATATTTCTACTTTGCCAAATTCTTTTATTAGATCTAGATGCTTTTTGGTGGAGCCTTTAGTGATATCGATCGATGGAAGAGAACACGGTGCCCAGAAGTCAACCCACAGCTTTAGGGCCAATTAATATTTGACAGAGGAATCCAGAGTGTACTATGGAGTCAAAGCAATCTCTTCAAAAAAGGGTGTTGGCAAAGTTAGGCAACTAAATGCGAGAAATGAAACTAGATCACCAACTTACACTACACATAAGAATAAACTCAAAATAGATAACATGTAAGTCACGAGACCATAAAAGTCCTAGGAGAAAACACAGGCAGTAAAATTTCAGACATCTGACACAGCAATATTTTTTCCCAATATATTCCCTAGAGCAAGGGCCAGGGTTCTGAGGGGTGTGATTGGGCATCTCTTACCCCTGCCTGGGCCTCAGGGCTCTCCAGGGTGGACGTGGGAGCAAATGGCTGAACTCAATGGGCTGTCCTGCCCCTGCCAGGGTCCCTCTGCAGCTTCTCCTATGACTAGTGTCATCGCTGTGACCTCACCCTCAACTTCCTGTGTGGCCTTCTGTCACTATTGCAATACTTAGTTCTAGTTTTTGAGAGACGCACCCTGAGAACCAAACTCTCCCAGAGGGAACATGGTACCACCAGCCCCAGAGAGGCTGCTGCTGCTGCTGCTGCTGTGGGACCTGCAGTGGGAGAGGGGGGCTGAGGGAGGACTGACCAGGTGGGTGTGCAGGCTCCCTGGGCTAGGGGGTGTCTGCCTGCTCTGTGCAGAGATGGGCTGAGCTCAGGCTCTGAGGTTCCTCCTCTGTGGACGGGGAGGCCCCATGTTCCTCCTCAGCTTCTGTGGTTGCCCAGCACTCCACTCCCACTGCCTTCCTCCTTTTTACACCCAGACACCTCCCAGGGGCCCAGACACCTCCAGAGATGCTGTGGCTGCTGCTGCCCCTGCTGTGGGCAGGTGAGTGCCTGAGGGTCTGTGTGGGGTAGGTAGTGTGGGGGCTGTGGCTGACCCTTTCTTCTCTGCAGGGGCCCTGGCTCCAGATCCCAGAAACCCCCAGCAAAGGCAGAAGTCCCTGACAGTGCTGGACTGGGTGACTGTGCAGGAGTCGGTGACTGTGCAGGAGGGCCTGTGTGTCTCTGTGGCCTGCAATGTGTCCTACCGCCACTTAGGCTGGACTGAGTCTGACCCAGCTTATGGCTTCTGGTTCCGGGAAGGAGCTGTTAGAAACCAGGCTGCTCTAGTGGCCACAAACAAAGGAGATCGTAAAGTGCAGGAGTGGGCCCAGGGCCGATTCCTCCTCTGTGGAGACCCCGGGAACTACAGCTGCTCCCTGGACATCAGAGATGCCAGGAAGACAGATAGCGGGTCATACTATTTTCGGGTGGAGAGAGGACCTACGCTGAAATACTCTTTCCTACAGAACAAGCTCACCGTGAGTGTGACGGGTAAGGAACGGTCTCCTGGAGAGGCCACAGGGGAAGTCTAAGTGACCCTGGGGCAGGGTTGGGATGGCCCCATCCTGGGAGGTGACTGGGGGTAGAGTGTGTTGGGACTCAGAGGGAGGAGCTGGACCAAAGCCTAAGGTTTCTCTCATGGCCGCACATGGGACCCTCGTCCTGATCCCTTGTCCCCCCTTCTCCTCACCAGACCTGACCCACACACCTGACATCCTCATCCCGGGGACCCTGGAGTCCGGCCGTCCCATGGACCTGACCTGCTCTGTGCCCTGGGCCTGTGAAGGGGGCACGCCCCCCCTCTTCTCCTGGACCTCAGCTACTCACCCCTCCCTGGTCCCCAGCAACCACAACTCCTCAGTGCTCACCCTCACCCCCCGGCCCCAGGACAATGGTGCCACACTGACCTGTGAGGTGACCTTGCCTGGTCCCAGAGTGACCAAGATGAGGACTGTCCACCTCAATGTGTCCTGTGAGAACTGGACCCAATATGGGGTCTCTGCTGGGGGTCCTGATGGCAGCAGGATGGGTGGAGGTCAGGGCCTCAGACACTGGGTGCTGGTCCTGAATCTGCTCTGGGATGGGGTCATGGGCATGCCCGCTTCCTCCTTTTCCCCATTTGAGAAGCTTCTGGGGACAAAGAGCCAATGTCTCCCTGACCTCACCACTGACTTCGGCCCCATTGTCTTTCTATCCCAGACTCTCCACAGAACTTGACTGTCACTCTCTTCCGAGGAAACAGCACAGGTAGGAAGAAGCTCGTCATGGGCTGTGGGGAGCAGAGCCTCTTCCAAACCAGGGCAGCGTGGGTCCTCCCTCATCCTGAAGTCTCCCCAGTGACCAGCCTCCCCCAAGTGGGTGAACCCAGTGTCCCTCTATTCCTCCTCCCCCATGGCCTCTGTGAGCAGCTGTTCCATCACTCCCCCTGCCCCCCCCCCCAACCATGACTCTCCTGGCCCCTATCAGCTGCACCAGAGGAACAAGGCACCACCCACATGCAGAGCAGCCTCTCAGGGCCCCTGACCCTCCTTCTCCTGATGAGTCCTCCAGGCACACGTTTTAATTTCCCTCTGATAGTTTACTTGATATATTTTGAGCAGGTAATATAGTCACAGGACCTACAGTTAAAAAGGCTCTGAAGTCTGTCCTCATATGCCCAGTCCCCTCTGGGGACCAGAACGGTGTCCACACACTGCTGTGAGCCTTGGTTTGTCCACCCAAAAGATCTGACAGGTCCTTTGACATCAGTAGGACTGACGTCCTCCTTCCCCCCCTTCTGTGGCGCACTCCACAGGGTGGAGGGGTGTGGCGGTGTGTATGTCATCTGCCAAAGGAGAACCACGGGCTTCCTCTTATTCTACTAACCTGAACTCTGCAGTGAGCTCTCCCGTGTCTGCTCTCCCACCTGTGTGTGTGCGTCTGTGGGCCAAGTTCCTTGAGTCAAAACACAGCCACTTCACGTGTCCTTCTAGTTTTGAGAGAAGTGGTCAAGCTGCTCTGCAGGGAGGCAGACAGTTACATTCCCACCAGGAGGGGTGACAGAGTTTGTCAGACTGTCTGTGCGCCTGTCTCTCCCCTGCTCTCTGTCTGCACTCTTCCTCTTTCTCTTGATCTCTGTGTCACTCTGACCCTCTGACTCTTTTTCTCCAGCACCCACAGTCCTGGAGGACGGTTCATCTCTTGTAGTCACTGAGGGCGAATACCTGCGTCTGGTCTGTGATGTCGACAGCAACCCCCCTGCCCGGCTGAGCTGGACACGACAGAACTGGATCCAGAGCTCCTTGGAGCCCAAGGTCCTGGAGCTGCCCAGAGTGCAGGTCGGAGATGTAGGGAAGTTCACCTGCAAGGCCCAGAACCCTCAGGGCACCCTGCACCTCTCTGTGAACCTCCTTCTGCCCAGTGAGTGCCCCAGGGGGTTGGGGAGGGGCTGGGGGAAATCAGCACCTGCTGCACCCTCGCATCCACCCGGCAGCCCCTGAACTTGAGAGGGGAGCTCAGCTCTGGTCTGGGCAGGGCTGTGAAGCCTGAAATTCCCGTGAGACCCCTAGTGTCCCTGCCTTCTTCCTGCCTGGCCATAAGTGTGGACTGGGGTGGAGGCTGGGAGGGAGAAGCAAGAGGATGGAAGTGGGTCTTGGGAGAGGGGATGGGGCTTGGACAAGTGTGTCTTGGGACACAAGTCCTTGCTTTTCAAGTCAGGATATGGATCAGGCCAGTGAGACACTGATAAACCAAAGAAACCTCAGCAGTCAAGAGTAGTATTTCCACAATGCAGTATTTCTTTTAGATACAAAGGAATGCAAAACTGAATGATTTTGCACTATATGGATGTACCACTTTCAGTTCCTCCATTGATCGGCTGACGCACATTTGGGTGTTTCCACTTTTTGGTTGTTAAGATGCTGCTGTGAATGTTGCTTAACTTTTCATTTCTTTATTGTTTTTCTATTGCAGTTGTCCTGATTCCCCCCCCCCACCCCTTTCTCTCCTGTCTCCCCCCTACCACCTGCTCCAACAGTTAATTCCCACACTATAATCCTTCTTCCTTCTCCATGGTCATTCATACATGTTCTTTGTCTTGTCCCTTCCCCTTCTTTCTACAACTATCCCCTTCTCTCATCCCATCGTGTCACTTTCAGTGTGTTTGAACATGTTCTCTGTTTTCTTGGGCATATGCCTGGGAGTGGAATTGCTGAGTCAAATGGTAGTTTGTATGTGTAACTCTTTGAGGAAATTCCTGACTGTGTTCCACGTGGGTAGCACCATTTCATGTTCCCATGAGCAAAGTATAAGGCTTCCAATTTCTCCACACAATTACCAACATTGTTATTTCCCTTGAAAACCAGTATAGCTGACTAGAGGATGTGAAGGGCTGTTTCACTCTGGTTTAGATTTGCATTTCTGCAATAAAAATGAGGCAGGGTTTTTTTTGTGAATTAATTGTTCATTTCTATGTAATCTTTGAAGAAAATGTTTTTCAAGTCTTTTACCCATTTTTTAATTGGTTTGTTTGACTTTTTTTCATTTTAAGTATATTTTATTGATTATGCTGTTACAGTTGTCCCAATGTTTCTCCCTTCACTCCCCTCCACCCAGTACCTCCCTTCCCTCCGGCAATCCCTCCCCTTAGATCATGTCCGAGGGTTGTGCATGTAAGTTCTTTGGCTTCTCTCTTCCCTATATATTCTTAACCTCCCTCTGCCTATTTAGTACCTACCAATTATATTTCATGATCCCTGTACCACTTCCCCCTTTCTTCCCTCTCCCCTTCCCAGCAGATAACCCTCCAAATGATCCCCATACCTGTGATTCTGTTCCTGTTCTGGTTGTTTGCTTAGTTTGTTTTTGTTTTCTAGGATTAGCTGTTGATAGCTGTGAGTTTGTCATTTTAATGTTCATAGTTTTGATCTTCTTTTTATTAAATAAGTCCCTTTAACATTTCACGTAATACTGGTTTGGAGATGTTGAATTCCTTTAGCTTTACCTTGTCTGGGAAGCACTGTATCTGCCCTTCCATTCTAAATGATAGCTTTGCTGGGTAGAGTAATCTAGGTTGTAGGTCCTTGCTTTTCATCACTTTGATTACTTCTTGCCAGCCCCTTCTCATCTGTACAGTTTTTTTTTTTTTAAAGAATTCAGTTGATAGTCTTATGGGAACTTGTTTGTAAATAACTCTCTGCTTTTCTCTTGCTGCTTGTAAGATTCTCTCTTTATCTTCAACCCCCGGCATTTTAATTATGATGTGTCTTGGTGTGGTCTTCTTTGGGTCCAGTTTGGTTGGGACTCTCTGTGCTTCCTGGACTTATATGTTTATTTCCTTCACCAAATTAGGGAAGTTTTCTTTCATTATTTTTTCAAATAGATTTCCAACTTCTTGCCCATTTTCTTCTCCTTCTGGCACCCCTATGATGTGAATGTTGGACCTCTTGAAGTTGTCCCAGAGGCTGCTTATACCACTCTCAATTTTTTGGATTCTTTTTTCTTCTTGTTTTCTGATTGGTTGTTTTTTTGCTTCCTTATGTTCCAAATCATTGATTTGATTTTTGGCTTCATCCACTGCACTTTTGTTCTCCTGTGAATTGTTCTTTATTTCAATTAATGAATCCTTCATTTCTGACTGGATCTTTTTTATGGTGCTGAGGTCCTCACTAAGTTCCTTGAGCATCCTTATAAATGGTGCTATGTTTGTCTCCTCATTTTGGCAGTCTCCCTGTGTTTGTTTCTATGTTTTAGGTAGAGCTGCTTTGGCTCCATATCTTGGTAGTGTGGCCTAATATAGTAGGTTTTTTGTAGGGTCCAGTGGCACAGCCTGTCCTCTCACTGAAGCTTAGTATTTGAGATGCACCCTTTGTGTGGGCTGAGTACAATCTCCTGTTGTAGTTGAGCCTTGGTTGCTGTTGGCAGATCATTGGGAGGGATTTACCCAGGCCAGTCAGCTGCAAGGACTGGCTATAAGCACTTACCACAAACTTCCACCCTCTGTGGAGGATCAACTGTGCAGGGGCAGGATGGTGGAGCTCCAACGTGGTCTGTAGCTGTCCACTGGGTACACTGGCCCTGGGATATCCCAGATGGTGCAGGCCAAGGTCAGCCCCCACTTGTGTTTTACCTGTGGCCACTAAAACAATCTGAGAAGGCTGTTACTTGTCCTGGGCCTGGAGATTCCCAGGTGAAACCAAGATGTGAATCTAATCTGGTTGCTGCTAGTGCCAGGCCTGGGGCTCACTGAAGCTCACTGAAACAAGTTGTTACTTGTTTGATAGCATTTAGGAAGTTGTGAAGCATGAGCTTCACAAGGCCAGCCATTCATATGGAAAAGCAGCTTGGGTGGACCCACAAGTTGGGTGGGACAGAGTCTCTGGTGATCTCCAAGGTGGGTCAAACTGTGTTAGTCAGGTTGATGGAGTCTCAGATATGGCACCAGCCTGCCAGCTCTGTGGCGCAGTGGAGGGAGGGCTCAGAAAAGGAGCAATGGCCTCTGCTTGCCCTGATGCGAGACACTTCAGCCTCTCCCAGTATGCCACTGGGGCCCTTCTAGGGGCCACCCTGGCACTTGAGCTCAGAGGGAGTGAGTCAGAGTAGATGAGTCCATGTGTAGGTTCTTTATGAGGAACTGTTTAGGGATCCAGAGGTTTCTCCTACTGACACAATTCCCCCTGATTTTTGCATCCAGAGGTTGTGGGTACTGACCTTTCTGGCACTGGAACCCTGGACTGGGGGGCCTGGTGTGGGGCTAGGCTTGCTCGCTCCTGAGATATCCCTCCGGAATGTTTATCCACCACACATGGGTAAGAGACCAGCCTGTTCCACGTCTGCGTGCCTCCTACCAGTCTGGATGGATGTGGTTTCTTTAAGTCTGTGTTTGTCAGAGCTCCATTCAACTCGATTTCTGATGGTTCTGAGTGATGTTTTTTCTATATTTTAGTTGTAATTTTGATGTGGTTATGCAAAGAGTGGAGCCATGTCTGCCTATGCCGCCATCTTGACTGGAAGCCTCATTTGAATTTTTGTTGTTGAGTTGTAAGAGTTCTTTATGTGCACTGGAGTTACTAATCCTTATCAATTCAGTGATTAGCAAACATTTTCCCTATTAGGTTGGCTTTTCACTTTCTCCCTAGTGTTAATTAATGAATAGAATGTTTTATTTTGATGAATTCCAACTTAGGCCTTTTATTTTCTGTGCAACTACTGAAGGGCAGGGCAGGGTCAGGGGTGAGGGCAGATGTGATCTGAATCCAGTGATGCAGTAAGGCCTGGAAGACGACCTCCAGTTTCCTAGTGGGAGTGGAAGGACACAGGATTGTGGTCCAGCAGGTGACTTCATCCACAACCTCTTCCTTGCAGCAAAATCAGGGCCCATGGCAGTGGTGGTGCTGGTGGCCATTGTGGAAGCTGTTGTCAAGACCCTGCTCCTCCTGCTCTGCCTCCTCATCCTCATGTGAGCTCTTCCCCAGGGGGGAGGGAGGCGAGGGGAGGGCAGGGAGCATGTGGCTGAATCCAGAATCAGGGCTGGGGATCCCAAAAAATCAGGGGTGGGGCTGTCTTGAGTTAAGCGTTGGTGGTTGAGGACTCCCCATGGATAGTCACTGTGAGGGTCCTGGCTGGGAGGTACCTGCTGTGCTTCAGATAATCTGTGGGGCCAGATCAGCCCTCTCCTACTTCGATCTCCCTCCATTTCCTGGACAGAGAACAGAGGGTTGGGTCTACTGCCCACTGTAGCCTGAACCAACTGGACTGAATGACCTTGATCTCTTCTCTCTGAGTTAGGTACCACTTGATGAAGGTGACGAGGCCCACAAAGGGCATGGAGAAAGCAAACACTGTCTCAAGTTAATCTCTCAGGTAAGTATGGTAGGTGTCTCAGCACCCAACATTGCACTGACACCTCCTTCAGGGTGGTCCCTGGGATTCCTCCACTCAGCATTGCAAAACTTGAGCTGCTACCTTGCTTCCCAAATGCACTCCTCTGCTCAGGTCACTATCACAGTGATGACTTGGCGACTGCCTTCTCTAAAACCAGGTCTGGGTGGCATTTCTCCACTTTGCCCTCCTTCCCCTTCTCCCCATTCCAGTAAGTCACTAAGACTTGTCCATCCCTCTTCCTAGTATCAGCTCAACTTAATGGCCTCTCCTCCACATCATGACCTTTGTAGTTCCTGTGGCCTCCTCTCTTCCCTGAGCTTTGAACATAGCAACCTTCCGCCTCCAGATCGTGTTTCCTGGGACGTACCATCCACTTCCTGCAGTGTTTGAACAGCAACATTTCTTCTCCATGGCCCAAGATGAGGTGCAATCAACACGGGCTTGATGAAGGCCTGGTGTGATCTGTCCCCTGCTGAACTTTTTACCAGATTCCTCCATGTCCCTGAATCTCACACCATCTCACACCAGCCAGGCCATTGTGTCTCTTAGACTTTGCATGTACAGTTCCTTCTGCTGAAATGCCCTTCCCTTTCCATTTCTGCATCTCCAAGTGCTGACCATTATTCTGGTCAGTTAAAAGTCAACTCGTGTTGTGTGTGTGTGTGTGTGTGTGTTCATGTGCGTGTGTGAATCCTGGATGGCTTTGAAAGAAACAACAATTAGCCATGTATTTGCAGACCCTTTAGGAAGTATAACTGAACACCTACTATGTTCCAGCACTCTTGTAGGTACTGAGGATGTAACCATGAACCCATCATCAAAATTTCTCTCATCCAGAAGCTGTCCTTCTGAAGACAAGAGGATAGGATGCAAATAATTAAATAAAATTATTAGAGCACATTGGATAGTCATATGTGTTTAGGGGGGAAACATGGAAGGAAAAGATCAGGTGACATGGGGGGACAATATCGGGCATCTGAGAGTCTGCACTGTTTGAGCAAATACCTGATGATGGTGAGAAAGCAGATTTTGTGTTTCTCAAAAGTACAGGATGTATTTTGTGTTAATACAATTTATGAGGGGATCCCCCAAAACAGCATTATCTTCTGGCGGGTGGGCCTTTGCAGTACAGGCTTCCTCTGCTGGGTAAGTGTTGTAGGAACCCATCTGTATCAGTGCACCAGCTGGTGTTGTTGTGAGAGGCTACATTCAGTGAATGTTTTGAAGACTCTTTAGCCTGTTTGGCAATTTCCTGATGGGTGATTTATGAGCACACCTGCCCATACTGTGCTCAGTGTTCAGCAGCTTTTGACGAAAAATGGCATGACCCACATGCTGTACCCTCTCTATTCATCCGATTTTGCCTTGAGTGATGTTTTTTTTGTTTGTTTGTTTCTTTGTTGAAAACAGTCCTCAAATGGAAATGTATTGCCAATGTGGAAGAGGTGAAACAAAAAATGGCAGAAGCACTAAAAGGCATCAGAATCGAAGAGTTCAAATACTGTTTTGAGCAGTGGGAAAAAAGTCTCGATAAGTGTAGTGCATGCAGTGGAGAGCACTTTGAAGGGGACTGAAGCTTAAATGTGTAAGAACAAATACACAATTTTTATAAATAAATTCCTGGTTTTGGGGGGTCCCTCATCATATGTTCTCTAAACAAATTAAATGCTATCACTTACACGCTATCAAGTAAAAGGCACACTAGGACAAACAGGGAAGTGTCTTGCCCTCCGGTAACTGCGGAGTCCTCCAAGGCAGCCTGTCTCCTGTGACTGCCTAGGAGCTCGTTCTGAACCAGGCTCACAGAGCTTCCACTTTATTTTCTCTAGGGCCAGAGTGCAAGTGGGGTGTCTGGGGTCCCAGAAACAGCATGAGAAGCCCCCTGACTCCTCAACCCCTGCTGCTTGGTTTCTCCCTTCTCTTTGTCTAAGACCACCTCCTCGAGGACAGCTGTGGCCTCCTCATCCACAAATGAAGGGCCACCTTGGGCTCCCTCTACTTCCTTGACTCTCTTTGTCCTGCCTAAAAACCTACCCTCCCTGGTGCTTCTGCATCACTGACAAACGCCTATCAATCAATCCCCCAGGAGCTTGTTTTTTCACAGTTCTGTCTTTTCTCTGCAAACTTCTCCTGAAACGAGCTCGGTGCAGCTACACTGCAACTTCCATCTTTGCCAGGAAGCCACACCCAACCCCAAGCCAGGATGGCTACATGAAAAAGAATCCTTGTGGATGATGTAGGAAGCAGAGAGTAGAATGAGGATATGCCATCCACTGATAAGAGAGTCTGTGTGTCCCTACATCCCTTTTTCTTAGGCAGGCTATTCCTGCTGACCACCCCCGGACATGGATCCTATGCTTGAGGCGTCAGATCTCTTTTACAGCTGGGTGATCTATGAGCTCAGGACCCGGCACTATTTCAGCATCACAAACAGCACCACCCTGGTGCCTGGAGCCCCAGGTCTATGATTGTACTGGGAGGACAGGTTTTCTCTTCATGCTGGGCCACCTTCATTGCATCGCAGGCAAATTGCTTCACAATAAGGCTGTATGGATAGTTTACTATATCAGAGCAAAGGCAGGGTATGCAGAGAAGAAACATTTTTATATCATCAACCCACCAGGCCAAGAATTTGGCATCTACTATTTGAGGCATAATGATTCCTAGAGGGTGCAAGGTCACAGAAAGCCATTCAGTTTAGTGTCTCCTATGAGTGTGGGGCCAGGACCTCCAGGACCCTGAACACTCTGGGCAGTCCCAGGAGAGCTCATGGCTTGGGACGCTTAAGTGGCTTGGGACACTCAATCTGGTTCCCAGGGACCAGACTGAGGAGAGAGACAGGAGGAATTCCAGAACCTACTTTTGCTGTTTTGAAAAAAAATGTTTTATTCATTTATTTTTAGAGAGAGGGGAAGGGAGGGAGAGAAACATCAATATGTGGTTGCCTCTAGCGCGCCCCCTACTGGGGACCTGGCACACAACCCAGGCGTGTGCCCTGACTGGGAACTGAAACAGCAATGCCCTAGTTCACAGGCCAAGCTCTATCCATGAGCCACACCAGCCAGGGTACTATATACAAGTCTTAAAAAATATGTACAAAGCTGCAGTATGTTGGGTGATAAAAAAACAAAAAAGCAAAGAAAATCAAAGACACAACTTTAAAATGAGGATAGGGGCTCCTTTAGGGGGACTGGATTGTGGTGATAATGATGAGTCTGGTGGACGTCCTGGGTGGAACACAACATCCTCTTCCTTATTTATTTATTTACTTTTAGAGAGAGAGGGAGGGAGAGAGGGAGGGAAATGAGGATGTGAGGGAGAAACATCAATCAATTGCCTCTCATAGGTGCCCCGACCTGGACCAAACCCACAATCCTGGTATGTGCCTGGGACAGGAATCCAACCAGCGACCCTTCTTTCTCTTTGCAGATCGATGCCCAACCCACTGACACACGCCCATCAGAGCACAGAAAACGCATCTCTATGTCTTCAAGAGTGTTCATCTGGCCCTGGCTGGTGTAGCTCAGTGGATTGAGAGTGGGCCTGTGTACCAAAGGGTCACCAGTTCCATTGCCAGTCAGGGCACATGCCTGGGTTGTGGGCCAGGTCCCCAGTAGTGGGCGCTGAAGAGGCAACTACACATTGATGTTTCTCTCCCTCCCTTTCCCTCTCTAAAAATAACTAAATAAAATATATATTTTTAAAACAGAGTGTTCATTTGGTGATGATTCACTGAGTTGTTCTTGTGGGGGCATTTCTCTTATGTTTCTGCCCCCAAAATGTATCAAGAACACCAAATGGTTCTGAGGAGGCACTGCCTCCCATGGGTCCCCCCCACTTTCTTGTGGACCCCTCTCCAGCCACACAGTGAAAAAGTAACTGTCTGTGAAAAGAGGTGCGTGTCTCTTCTCTCAGGACGTCCTCACCGTACCCACAGGCAGATGACCCCCAGGCTGGCATTCCTGGCTCCCTGGGTCCTGCCCCCCACACTGCTGGGAGCACAGCCTGCACTGGCTAAGCCCCAGAGGCTGGAAGGCTCCGCCATGCTCTGGAGCAATGAGAAGTTGCTCCTGTGAGATACCAGTGATGAAGACAGCCGCCACGAAGGGGGAAGTGTTTACCTCTTTTGAAATTGCTCCTTCCTTTCTGCATGCTCTTTCCCACCAACCCCTTGGTAACAGAGAATCACAGCCTCCGTTTCCCACGTGTCTTGCCAGTGGGTCTCCCCTTGATGTCCGAGGTGTGTGTGAACACACAGACTCCCCAACGCTCTGCCCCAGTGTCCCCTCTGCCCAGTCCTCCTGAGGCTCCACCTCCAACAGGGTGTGAGTGACACCCCACCCCAACTGTACACCCCACATCGCAGCTCACGCCCCAAGGAGCCCAAATACCAAAACATGTATTGTGTCCCCGCTGGACAGTGACTCCTGGGACAGTGTGTGACCTTGTGAGTGGAGAGAACACGCCCACCCTGTGGATGCTGAGGGAGGAAAGATAATTGCTTCCTCAGCCCCTGGACCCAGGCCATCTCCCACATTCCCCAGTGCCAGCCTTGTCTGGGCTGACCTCCTCACACCCTACAGCCTGTGACTGGGGGATCTGGCCAGAGGGACCCATTTCTACTTTGCATAAAATGATTCCCTTTGTTCTGAATGCCTGTTCTTGTGCCAGTACCAGGCTGTTTTGATGACTATGGCTTTGTAGTATAGTTTGATATTCCAAATTTGTCCTTTCTCAGGATTGCTGAGGCTATTTGGGGATATTTTGGGAGTTCCATAGAAATTTTTGGAACATTTGTTTCACAATGTGAAATATTCCATTGTTATTTTAACAGCATTTGTGTTGGCTCTTTAGATTTCTTTGGGGAGTATGGACATTTTAATGATGTTCATTCTTCCAGCCTGTGAACACGGTGTATGCTTCCACTTGTTTGTATCTTCCTCTATTTTTCTTCAGTGTCTTATAGTGTTTTCCGTACATGTCTTTTACCCTCTTGGTTACATTTAGTCCGTGTACCTTACTTTTGTGTTGCAATAGTCAATAGGATGATTTTCTTAATTTCTCTTTCTGATAACACATTATTGCTATATAAAATGGCCACCGATATATAAATAAAAATTTTGTATATTTCTACTTTGCCAAATTCTTTTATTAGATCTAAAAGCTTTTTGGTGGAGCCTTTAGTGATATCGATCGATGGAAGAGAACACGGTGCCCAGAAGTCAAACCACAGCTTTAGGGCCAATTAATATTTGACAGAGGAATCCAGAGTGTACTATGGAGTCAAAGCAATCTCTTCAAAAAAGGGTGTTGGCAAAGTTAGGCAACTAAATGTGAGAAATGAAACTAGATCACCAACTTACACCACACTCAAAATAGATAACTTGTAAGTCAGGAGACCATAAAAATCCTAGGAGAAAACACAGGCAGTAAAATTTCAGACATCTCACCAGCAATATTTTTTCCCTATATATCCCCTAGGGCAAGGGAAAGAAAGAAGAAATAAAAAAAAAATGGGACTACATCAAACTAAAAACTGCTGCACAGCAAATGCAACCATCCACATAACGAAAAGGGAACCCAGTGTGTGGGAGAATGTGATTGCCAGTGATACATCTGGTAAGAGATTAATTTCCAAATATATCAAGAACTCACACTACTCAACACCGGGAAGATCAACAGTGCAATTTAAAAATGGACAAAGGGTCTTGGCTGGTGTGGCTCAGTTGGCTGGAACTTTGTCACGTAACCAAACGGTTGTGGGTTTGATTTCGGGCCAGAGCACACGTCTTGGTTGCAGGTTCAATCCCCATTCTGGGTGCATCAGGAGGCAAACAATCAGTATTTCTCTCTCACACCAATGTGCCTCTCTCTCCCTTTCCCTGTCCCTTGTGCTCTCTCTAAGAGCAATGAAAAACTTTCCTAGGTGAGGACAAAGTAAATTGTAAGTAATGGACAGAAGGCCCGAATGGACACAGACGCCTCTCTGTAGAGGACATGCAGAGGGCCCACAGACACATCAAAGATGCTGTGTCACTAATCACCAGAGGGATGCACATTAAAACTACAATGAGGTGTCACCTCATTACCTGTCGAACAGGCTACCATCTATAAGTCAACAATCACCAAGTGCTGGTGAGGAGGTGGAGGAAAAGGGAACCCTGGTGCACTGTTAGTGGGAGTGCAGGTGGGTGCATCCCTTGTGTAAAAACAATATGGAGTTTCTTCAAAGAATTAAAAACGGAACTGCCTTTTGATCCAGCAGTCCTACTTCTGAGAATCTGCTGTATGAATCCCAAACCACCAATCACAGGTAACATATACACATCTATGTTCATTGCAATGTTATTTACAAAGCCAAGACCTGGAAGCAGCCCAGGTGTCCATCAGCAGTTGAGTGGATAAAAAGCGCTGGTACGTTTACACAATGGAATACCACTCGGCTGTAGAAACGGAGCTCTTACCCTCGAGACAGCAGGGATGGGCCTGGAGATTATTATGCTAAGAGACACAAGCCAGTCAGTGAAAGACGAACACTACAAGATCTCACTTCTACGTGGAATCAGTGAACAAAATAAACTGATGAACGAAACAGAACCGGAGGCGTGGAGACACACACCAGACTACAGACCTCAGATGGGAGGGTAAGGGGGACTGCGTGAAAGGAGATAAAAGGATTAGCTATGTCATGGCTGGTGGGGGTCAGTGGACTGAGCACTGGACTGTGAAGCAAATGTCTCTAGTTCAATTCCCAGTCAGGGCACATGCCTGTGTTGTGGGCCAGGTCCCCAGCTGGGGACATGTGAGCAGCCACTGATCAATGTATCTCTAGCAGATTGATGTTTCCCTTCCTCCTTTTCTCCTTCCTTCACCCCTCCCTCTCAAAAGAAGGTTAGGTAAAGAACATATACACAAAGCCCAGGACGCAGACAATAGTGTGGTGAAGGTCAGGGTGTTGTGGGGGCTGGGTGGAGGTGGCAAAGTGGGGAAAAATGTGGGACGTGCGTAATAGCATCAACAATAAGAACAAGAAGTGACCTCCATGGAGGAGGGCATGAAGGGAAGCAGGAAGTGGGCCAGGGTTCTGAGGGGTGTGATTGGGCATCTCTCACCCCCGCCTGGGCCTCAGGGCTCTCCAGGGTGGACGTGGGAGCAGATGGCTGAACTCAAAGGGCTGTCCTGCCCCTGCCAGGGTCCCTCTGCAGCTTCTCCTATGACTAGTGTCATCGCTGTGACCTCACCCTCATCTTCCTGCGTGGCCTTCTGTCACTATTGCAATACTTAGTTCTAGTTTTTGAGAGACGCACCCTGAGAACCAAACTCTCCCAGAGGGAACGTGGTACCACCAGCCCCAGAGAGGCTGCTGCTGCTGCTGCTGCTATGGGACCTGCAGTGGGAGAGGGAGGCTGAGGGAGGACTGACCAGGTGGGTGTGCAGGCTCCCTGGGCTAGGGGGTGTCTGCCTGCTCTGTGCAGAGATGGGCTGAGCTCAGGCTCTGAGGTTCCTCCTGTGTGGACGGGGAGGCCCCATGTTCCTCCTCAGCTTCTGTGGTTGCCCAGCACTCCACTCCCACTGCCTTCCTCCTTTTTACACCCAGACACCCAGGGGCCCAGACACCTCCAGAGATGCTGTGGCTGCTGCTGCCCCTGCTGTGGGCAGGTGAGTGCCTGAGGGTCTGTGTGGGGTAGGTAGTGTGGGGGCTGTGGCTGACCCTTTCTTCTCTGCAGGGGCCCTGGCTCCAGATCCCAGAAACCCCCAGCAAAGGCAGAAGTCCCTGACAGTGCTGGACTGGGTGACTGTGCAGGAGTCGGTGACTGTGCAGGAGGGCCTGTGTGTCTCTGTGGCCTGCAATGTGTCCTACCGCCACTTAGGCTGGACTGAGTCTGACCCAGCTTATGGCTTCTGGTTCCGGGAAGGAGCTGTTAGAAACCAGGCTGCTCTAGTGGCCACAAACAAAGGAGATCATAAAGTGCAGGAGTGGGCCCAGGGCCGATTCCTCCTCCATGGAGACCCCGGGAACTACAGCTGCTCCCTGGACATCAGAGATGCCAGGAAGACAGATAGCGGGTCATACTATTTTCGGGTGGAGAGAGGACCTACGCTGAAATACTCTTTCCTACAGAACAAGCTCACCGTGAGTGTGACGGGTAAGGAACGGTCTCCTGGAGAGGCCACAGGGGAAGTCTAAGTGACCCTGGGGCAGGGTTGGGATGGCCCCATCCTGGGAGGTGACTGGGGGTAGAGTGTGTTGGGACTCAGAGGGAGGAGCTGGACCAAAGCCACACATGGGACCCTTGTCCTGATCCCTTGTCCCCCCTTCTCCTCATCAGACCTGACCCACACACCTGACATCCTCATCCCGGGGACCCTGGAGTCTGGCCGTCCCATGGACCTGATCTGCTCTGTGCCCTGGGCCTGTGAAGGGGGCACGCCCCCCCTCTTCTCCTGGACCTCAGCTACTCACCCCTCCCTGGTCCCCAGCAACCACAACTCCTCAGTGCTCACCCTCACCCCCTGGTCCCGGGACAATGGTGCCACACTGACCTGTGAGGTGACCTTGCCTGGTCTCAGAGTGACCAAGATGAGGACTGTCCACCTCAATGTGTCCTGTGAGAACTGGACCCAATATGGGGTCTCTGCTGGGGGTCCTGATGGCAGCAGGATGGGTGGAGGTCAGGGCCTCAGACACTGGGTGCTGGTCCTGAATCTGCTCTGGGATGGGGTCATGGGCATGCCCGCTTCCTCCTTTTCCCCACTTGAGAAGCTTCTGGGGACAAAGAGCCAATGTCTCCCTGACCTCACCACTGACTTCGGCCCCATTGTCTTTCTATCCCAGACTCTCCACAGAACTTGACTGTCACTCTCTTCCAAGGAAACAGCACAGGTAGGAAGAAGCTTGTCATGGGCTGTGGGGAGCAGAGCCTCTTCCAAACCAGGGCAGCGTGGGTCCTCCCTCATCCTGCAGTCTCCCCAGTGACCAGCCTCCCCCATGTGGGTGAACCCAGTGTCCCTCTATTCCTCCTCCCCCATGGCCTCTGTGAGCAGCTGTTCCATCACTCCCCCTGTCCCCCACCATGACTCTCCTGGCCCCTATCAGCTGCACCAGAGGAACAAGGCACCACCCACATGCAGAGCAGCCTCTCAGGGCCTCTGACCCTCCTTCTCCTGATGAGTCCTCCAGGCACGCGTTTTAATTTCCCTCTGATAGTTTACTTGATATATTTTGAGCAGGTAATATAGTCACAGGACCTACAGTTAAAAAGGCTCTGAAGTCTGTCCTCATATGCCCAGTCCCCTCTGGGGACCAGAACGGTGTCCACACACTGCTGTGAGCCTTGGTTTGTCCACCCAAAAGATCTGACGGGTCCCTCGACATCAGTAGGACTGACGTCCTCCTTCCCCCCCTTCTGTGGCGCACTCCACAGGGTGGAGGGGTGTGGCGGTGTGTATGTCATCTGCCAAAGGAGAACCACGGGCTTCCTCTTATTCTACTAACCTGAACTCTGCAGTGAGCTCTCCCGTGTCTGCTCTCCCACCTGTGTGTGTGCGTCTGTGGGCCAAGTTCCTTGAGTCAAAACACAGCCACTTCACGTGTCCTTCTAGTTTTGAGAGAAGTGGTCAAGCTGCTCTGCAGGGAGGCAGACAGTTACATTCCCACCAGGAGGGGTGACAGAGTTTGTCAGACTGTCTGTGCGCCGGTCTCTCCCCTGCTCTCTGTCTGCAGTCTTCCTCTTTCTCTTGATCTCTGTGTCACTCTGACCCTTTGACTCTTTTTCTCCAGCACCCACAGTCCTGGAGGACGGTTCATCTCTTGTAGTCACTGAGGGCGAATACCTGCGTCTGGTCTGTGATGTCGACAGCAACCCCCCTGCCCGGCTGAGCTGGACACGACAGAACTGGATCCAGAGCTCCCTGGAGCCCAAGGTCCTGGAGCTGCCCAGAGTGCAGGTCGGAGATGTAGGGAAGTTCACCTGCAAGGCCCAGAACCCTCAGGGCACCCTGCACCTCTCTGTGAACCTCCTTCTGGCCAGTGAGTGCCCCAGGGGATTGGGGAGGGGCTGGGGGAAATCAGCACCTGCTGCACCCTCGCATCCACTCAGCAGCCCCTGAACTTGAGAGGGGAGCTCAGCTCTGGTCTGGGCAGGGCTGTGAAGCCTGAAATTCCCGTGAGACTCCTAGTGTCCCTGCCTTCTTCCTGCCTGGCCATAAGTGTGGACTGGGGTGGAGGCCGGGAGGGAGAAGCAAGAGGACGGAGGTGGGTCTTGGGAGAGGGGATGGGGCTTGGACAAGTGTGTCTTGGGACACAAGTCCTTGCTTTTCAGGCCGGGATAGGATCAGGCCAGTGAGACACTGATAAACCAAAGAAACCTCAGCAATCAAGAGAGATATTACCACAGCACAGTATTTCTTTTACACAAAAAGGAATGCTCAATGAGTTTCCCACGGACCACCATTGCACATTTGAAACAAAGCCAGGATGCCAGCCAGCTCTTGTAGGCCTCTCTAGCCCCCCCCTCCCCCAGCCTCTCCTTTGTTCCTGTATTTTGCTTCTGACAAGGGAGTGAGAAAACAGAAGTGTAGAGTCCCTCAGGGTGTGGGAGGAAGACTGTGTTCTTCAATGGGAGTCACCAATAATAGTTCAATCTCTCAGCAGGAAAGCCAGGGCCTTTATCCGGAGTGACGCTGGGGGCCCTCGGGGGAGCAGGTGTCAGCACTTTGCTCTTCCTGTTCTGCATCATTGTCTTCATGTGAGCCCTGACCTTGGGGAGGGAGGGAGAGCCCTGGGCTGGGGAGGGCAGGAGGCCAAGGAACCCTAGAACCCAGAGCTGGAGGGACGTGGAGGGGTTCAGAGCCCGAATCTAGGACAGAAAGGAGGTCCCTGGCACCTGGGCAGGTGTCACAAACCTCTGGTTCCAGGAGAGGGGAGCCTGCATTCTCAATCCTGGGACCACCTCAGCCACCCCCAGCCCCTTAAGAGAGAATGGAGGGGAAGCATCAGTCTCTCCACTTCACCCAAGCTGGCCGGACTGAGTCACTCTCTGATCTCTTCACTCAGAGTGAGGTCCTCCAGGAAGAAAGCGGCAAGGGCAATAGCAGACTCGGGGGACACAGGAATGGAGGGTGCAGTTGACACCACAAGGACAATCTCTCAGGTAAGTGACCTGGACACCATCCAGAATCTCACCTGGACACCTCCTCCAGGATGACCTCCTGGATTGCTCTGCTCAGCATGGCCAAGGTTGCTCTCCTCATCTCCTCCTCTGCCCAGATTCCTCACCCCCACCCCAATCTTGCTCACAGCACAACAGCCTCCTCCTCTTTCTTTCAGGCCAGGAACAGAGGACTCACCTTCTCTCTGTTCTCCCTTTCTTCTCCCATGACTGCAAATTCACCACATCTTTTCCTCTTAAGAACAGCTACTATTGGTGCCCCTCTCTCCGTCTTGACCTCCATTTTTGCCAAAGCTATTGATTCTCTTCCTGGATCCCCTCGTTTTCCTGCTTTCAGTCCATCTCGCCAGTGGTGATTGTATAAAGGCCATCGGTCCAGATGCCATTGAGCATCTTTTTGCTCCCGTTGCCTAGATCAGAAGCTGGCAAACGTTTTCTTTTCTCTTCTTTTTAATCCTTGCCCAAGGATATGCTTATTGATGAGAGAGAGAGAGAAAAAGAGAGAGAGAGAGAAAGAGAGAGAGAGAGAGAGATGGAAAGAAACATTGATGCAAGAAAGAAACATTGATGGGTTGCCTTCTTGCACACCCCCCGATGGGGGATCGAACCCTCAACTTTTTGGTATAAGGGACAAAGCTCCAACCCTCTGAACCACTCAACCAGGGGGGAAAACCTTTTCTATAAAAGGCTAGAGAGTAAATATTTTTGGCTTTGTGGGCCATACAGTCCCTTTCGCAGCCACTCAAATCCGCTGCTGTGGTGTGAAAGCAGACATACACCATCTGTAAATGAATGAGTATGGTTGTGTTTCAATAAAACTTTATTTACAATAACAGGCAGTGGGCCGATCTGACCATTGGACTGTAGTTTACTAACTCCTGACCTGCAGAATAAAGCCCAAACTCCTCAGTCTGCAGCTCTGCATGTGCTGGCCACACGAATGCCCACCCAGGAGGGCTGGGGTTAGGGTGAGGTGAGTGAGGCATTCGCCTCAGAAGCAAAATTCAAGGGAGCACCAAAAATCTCAGTAGTCAAGATAAGCAGTGTTTTAATGAACAATTTTTCCTTCCTTTAAATTTTTTTAATTTTAATTTTAATTTTTCTCTTTCTTTTTAAAATATATTTTATTGATTATGCTATTACAGTCGTCCCATTCCCCCCCCACCCCGCTTTATTCCCCTCTGCCCACCTGCATTCCCTCCTCCCACCTGCATTCCCCCACTCAGTTCATGTCCATGGGTCATACATGTAAGTTCCTTGGCTTCTCCATTTCCCATACTGTTCTTAACACCCCCCTGTCTATTTTGTACCTACCATTTATGCTTCTTATTCCCTGTACCTTTTCCCCCATTCCCCCTCCCCCTCCCCCTCCCCGCTGATAACCCTCCCTGTGATCTCCATTTCTGTGACTGTTCCTCTGCTAGTTGTTTGCTTAGTTCATTTCTGTTTTTGTTATTTTAGGTTTGGTTGTTGATAGTTGTGAGTTTGTTGTCATTTTACTGTTTGTATTTTTGATCATCTTCTTTTCCTTACATAAGCCCCTGTAATGTTTCATCTAATAAGGGCTTGGTGATGATGAACTCCTTTAACTTGACCTTGTCTGGGAAGCACTTTATCTGCCCTTCCATTCTAAATGATAGCTTTGCTGGATAGAGCAATCTTGGATGTAGGCCCTTGCCTTTCATGACTTGGAATACTTCTTTCCAGCCCCTTCTTGCCTTCAAGGTCACTTTTGAGAAATCATCTGACAGTCTTATGGGAACTCCTTTGTAGGTAACTGTCTCCTTTTCTCTTGCTGCTCTTAAGATTCTCTTCTTATCTTTAATCTTGTGTAATGTAATTATGATGTGCCTTTATGTGTGCTTCCTTGGATCCAACTTCTTTGGGACTCTCTGAGCTTCCTGGACTTCCTGGAAGTCTATTTCCTTTGCCATACTAGGGAAATTCTCCATTATGTTTTCAACTAAGTTTTCAATTTCTTGCTCTTCTTCTCCTTCTGGCACCCATACGATTCAGATGTTGGAATGTTTAAAGTTGTCCCAGAGGTTCCTAAACCTCTCCTCACTTTTTTGAATTCTTGTTTCTTCATTCTTTTCTGGTTGAATGTTTATTTCTTCCTTCTGCTCCAAACTGTTGAATTGAGCCCCGGTTTCCTTCCTGTCACTTTTGGTTCCCTGTACCTTTTCCTTTATTTCACTTTTCATAGCCTTCACTTTTTCTTCTATTTTGCGACCATACTCAACCATTTCTGTGAGCATCCTGATTACCAGTGTTTTGAACTATGCATCTGACAGGTTGGCTATCTCTTCTTCATCATTTAGTTACATTTTTTTTCTGGAGCTTTGATCTGATCTTTCATTTGGGCCATATTTTTTTTTTTTGTTTGTTTCAGCACGTCTGTGGAGCCTTAGGTGTTCACCAGAGCTGGGCAACCCACATTGTTCCCTTATGGCACTGTACTGAGGGAGGGGTCAGAGAGGAAATAGGGCTGCTTGCTCGGCTCTCATCCTGCTTTCAGTCACTTCCCCTGCCACCCACAGCAAATTGGGTCCTTCTGGTGCTGATTCCTGGGTGGGTGAGTTTGTGTGCATTCTAGGACTCTGTGGGTCTCTCCAACAAACTCTCCTGTGAGGCTGGGAGTTTCTCCTGCTACCACAACCCCCACAGGTTTTTCTAGTCAGAGGTTTTGAGGCTTTCTTTCCCTGAGCTGGAACCTGGGCTTACGTGGTCTGTCTCACTCCCCAGTTTTTCCTCTTGGTTTATCTGCATGCAAATGTGGGACCACCCTGTCTGCCAGCTGCTACCTTGCCTGGTCCTCCATCTACCGCCTTGACTCGCATCCTCTCCATCCTGGCTACCCATCTCTGACCCTCCTACTGGTCTGGATGAATGTTTCTTTAACTCCTTGGTTGTCGGACTTCCATACAGTTTGATTTTCTGGCAGTTCTGGTTATTTTTTGTTTTTAAATTTGTTGTTGTCCTTCTTTTGGTTGTGTGAGGAGGCACAGTGTATCTACCTACGCCTCCATCTTGGCCGGAAGTCCTAAAATGTTTTTTAATTTTTAAATTGCACCTGGCATTCAATATTATATTAGTTTGGGGTGTACAGCATAGTGATTAGACATTCATGTAACTTAGGATATGATGACCCCATAATTCTAGTACCCGGGCTGACACTATACATAGTTATTGGAACATTATTGACTGTATTCCATAGGCTGTACTTTACATCCCCGTGAGTATTCTGTAACTGCCAGTTTGTATGCTTAGTCCCTTCACCTTTTTCACCCAGTCCCCCAACTCCCTCTGCTTTGGCAACTATCAATTCATTCTTTGTAGCTACCGATCTGTTTCTATTTTATTTGTTCCATTTATTTTGTGTTTTGTTCTTAGATTCCACGTATAGGTGAAATCATATGGTGTTAGTCTTTTTGTGTCTGACTTATTTCACTTAGCATAATACTCTCTATGTCCATTTATGTTGTTGCAAATGGTAAAATTTCACTTTTTTAATGGCTGAGGAATGTTCCATTGTAACCGTGTAACATATCTTCTTTATCCAGTTGTTTGTTGATGGACACGTAGGTTGCTTCCATATTTGGGGTATTGCAAGGCATGATTTTTCTTAAAAGTCAAAATTAATAAAAAAAATCCATGATGAGCAAAATATCAAAAATCTAAACAATGACAGAATCAACACACTGACATTAGTTAAAAATTATTTAAGATCATAACTTAGTCAAGAAAAATAGTCAGACACAGCAGCATTCTCAGCTGAAAATGAGAAAAACAAGGATGTTAATTTTGAAAATGTTCTTTCTGTGACTGCTTTCGGTGAAGCCCCAAAACCAAACTTATAATACATTGTGGTTTGGGTATAAATAAAATATTGAAACTTAAAATAAAGTTTTAACATACCACTTTTCAGGTTTTAAAAAAAAGATTTTATTTATTTGTTTTTAGACAGAGGGGAAGGGAGGGAGAAAGAGAAGAGAAACATCAATGTGTGGTTGCCTCTTGCGCGCTCCCCCGCTGGAGACCTGGTCTGCAACCCAGGCAAGTGCCCTGACTGGGAATTGAACTGTGACCCTTTGGTTCATAGGCTGGTGCTCAATCCATTGAACCACACCAGCCAGGCTCAGATTTTCAATAACATTTTAGTTATTTTCATGTTCTGGAAAAAACCTGGTCATTAAAAATATATAAAACATATATAAAGGGTGCACACATTTTGTTTTCTGTCTCAAGCTCCAGTTGGTTCAGAAGGGCACTCTTAGTAATCTTGAGTTTGTTTAAATGTTTGATCTTTTGGTCTCCATGAATTTTTTTGCATTCATTTTGATTTTAAAACCTTGCTTAAAATATTATTCTCTCAAGTAGAAGGTTTTTGGCACTGCTTTTTATTTTGCACTCACTCTAATCCCAACCTCACTCTCTTGCCAGGCCCCTGCCTTTTCACTCTACAAAAGTTCATTCCATCCACACTGGACTTTTCATTGTTAGCAAGCAGAACAAGGCTATTGTTGCCTCTGGGTCTTTGCATGGGCTGTTCCTCCCTTCTCAAACACTCTTCCTTCCTATTTCTACTCATTCATTCCTGTTCTGTCTTTATCTTCCTATGTAAGTATCACAATTTTACCTTACTTATTGCATTCAGTGTGTGACTGAAATCCTCTGAAGGGTTTTGAGCAGCAGAGTAAAATAATTCTTTCATTTATTAACTCATTCAGGAAATATTATTATTATTGAGCACATACCAAATGACAAGGTGCCAGGGACCCATCTATGAAAAAAAATTTACATCTTGAGCTCAATGAAGTTTTATTCTAGGCAGAGGGATATACCTAAGCCAAACAACCAAACAACAAATACATGGATAGAATGTGAAAAAGAGACACATACTTTGGAGAAAATTCAGAGCACAGGGAATAGGGGCTGCTGGGACGATGGTTTGTGAAGGGTTTTTTTTTTTTGTACTTTATTTGTTGTGGTAGAAAACATAACATAAATATACCACTTTCATTATTTTAAGTGTATAATAGTGCAACATATTTCTAGAACTTTTTCATCTTGGAAAACAGGAACTCTGCACTCGTTGAATAACATCTACCCACTTCCCCCACTATGTCTGCCCCGGGCAACCACCATTCTGTGTTCTGTTTCTTTGGGTTTAACTTCTCTAGATAACTCCTATAATGGAATTGTACAGTGATTTGTCCTCTTGTGACTGGCTCATTGCACTTAGCATTATGTCCATGCTGTAGCATGTGACAGAATTTTTTTTAATCTTAATTTACACACACACACACAGATATATATATATATATATATATATATGTATATATATATATATATATAATCACATTTTCTTTACCTATTCATCTGTCGATGGCTATTTGGGTTACCTCCATCTCTTTGCTACTGTGAACAATGCTGTAATAAACATAGGTATGCAAATATCTCTTTAAGATCCTGTTCCCAATTCTTTTGCCTAAATACTCAGGAGTAGGATTCCTGGATCATATGGCAGTGGGTTTGTTTGGTTTTGTTTTTTTGAGGAGCCTCCATACCATTTTGCACAGCAGCTATACCACTTCACATTCTACCTGCAGTGCAGAATTTTCCAGTTTCTCCCCATCCTTGCCAACACATTATTTTTTGTTTTGTTTTAGTTTGGATTTTTACAAAGCGGCCACACTAATGATGTGAAGTGATATCTCATTGTTGTTTTGATTTGCATTTCTCTAATGATGAGTGATGTTGAGCATCTTTTCATGCTTTCTGGCCATTTGTATATCTTTTTTTTTTTTTTTTTTTTTTTACTAAATGTTTCCTGCATGGTTTGTCTCCTCAGTCATTGTCCAAAGGACTCTGAGAAACTGTAGGAATATGCAGGAACAGACTCAAGGCCCAGCTTTCTCTCCAACATTGTGGGAAGGGACTGTACATCACAGGGCAGAGCCCTATGATTTGTATATCTTCTTTACAAAAATGTCTAATTCAAATTCTGTGCCCAGTTTTAAATAGCTTTAAATTTTTTTGACTTGTATGAGTTCCTTGTATATTCCTTATGATAAGGATATTAACCACCTTATCATATATATGATTTGCAAATATCTTTCCCCATTGCATGGGTTGGCTTGTGGTTTTTGTTAGTGATGTTTGAGCAACGGTTTGAGAGTCTGCTGTTTGACTGTATGATTGAAGAGCGCTTGGAGAAGAGGGAACAGCAGGTGCAAATGCTCAGAAACAGGAGGCCGAGCAGTGAATGGAGAAGCAACCAGGCCATGTGGTCAGACGGAGAGGGGCAGGGGCCAGCAAACAGGAAATGAGTTTGGAGGAGTCAGCGTGTGTGTAAATCATGTGTGCAGGCATTTGGGTATCTTTGAGCAGAGGAAGAACATGATCCAACTCTTGTTCTCAATGGAAGCTCTGACTGCTGTGTGCAGAAGAGGCTGCGTGGCAGGGACCTTAGAAAGGAGGCTGGCGAAAAATTGCAGGCAGGAGATGGTGGCTGGAACCAGGCTGCCAGGGGGTGGGGCCTGACTAGAATCTGGATGAATTCTGAAGTTAAGGCTAAAGGGATTTGCTAATAGATTGGGAGTGTGGTATGATTGACAGGAAGGGGTCAAGGGTGCTTCCTACATTTTTGTTCTGAGCAGCCAGAAATAGAGATGTCAATCACTGAGGTTGAGACTGCTGTAGGAGGAACAAATATGGGAAAGAAAAGGAAGTTCAGCCGTGGCTGGTGTGGCTCAGTGGATTGAATGCCAGCCTGTGAACCAAAAGGTCACTGGTTTGATTCCCACTGAGGGCACATGCCTGGGTTGTGGGCCAGGTTCCCAGTTGGGGGCATGTGAGAGGCAACCAATGGATGTATCTCTCGCATACTGATGTTTCTCTCCCTCTCTTTCTACTTCTTTCCCCTCTAAAACAAGTTTAAGAAGAAAAGGAAGTTCAGCTTAAATATGTTGAGTTTTGTGTGCTTTTTGGGCAAGGGGATGGGGATTTCAAGTATGCTGTTGGATCAGAGTCTATAGTTCCAGAGAAGGGAAATGGGCTGCAGGTACAGATTTGGAAGCCATCCACCCATAGATGAATGAAGCCCATCTACTGATCAAGATGACAAAGTGATGCCAAAGAAAAGAGTCTGGGGTTGCTCTGATATTTAGGGTCAGGAAGGTGGCAGGCAACCAGCAAGAGGGTTGCCAGCAAAGCTGATGGACCCAGAAAATGTTGACATTTTGAAATGAAGTTAAGAAAGGGCTTTGTTTAGAGAAAGCATGCAACCAAGTTGCCTGCAGCTGCAAAGTCCAGAAAGGTGAGGCCTGGAAGATGACCACATGGATTTCATGGAGGTCACTGGTGTTCTTGATAATAGCAGTGTGGGAACTAGTGGTGTGTCTGTGTCTTAACTGAAACAATCAAGAGGAATGAGAGGGGTGAAAACATCAATTCAGTTGAAGCGTTCTGTTCTGTTGTCTAGCACCTGTTGCTTTCTGCTGTGTGAGACTGTATTAGTTTCCTGTTGCTGCTATAACAAACTTCACAAAGCAAGTATTTCCAACGACATAAACTTATTATCTTACAGTTTTGGGGGAGGATGGCGGTCACAAGTCTAAAATGGATTTCACTGGGTTAAAATCAAAGCGTTGGCTGGTGGGACTGAGTTCCTCCTGGAAGCTCCTATATTTTCTTGCCTTCCCCAGTGTCGAGAGGTCACCTGCATTCCTAATTTGGTGGCCCTGTCCTCCAGGCCAGAAGCATTAGTACTTGTACCTTCAAATCTCTCTCTGCCTCATTCTTTTACTTGTAAAGACCTTTGTGATCCCATTGGGGACAGCCAAATAATCCAGGATCGTCTCCCCATATCTATATTATTAACTTAATTCCACGTGCAAAGTCCCTTATAGGTCCCAGGGGTTAGCATGTGAATATCTTTGGGGACTGTTATTTGCCTATCACAGAGTATTGCTTCTTTTTTTAAAATTTATTTCTTTACTTTTAGAGAGAGGAGAAGGGAGGGAGAAAGAGCAGGAGAGAAACACCACTTAGTTGCCTCTCACACACCCCTAACCAGGGACCTGACCCACAAAGCAGGCATGTGCCCTGACAGGGAATCAAACCAATGGCCTTTTGGTTTGTGGGATGACGCCCAGCCCACTGAGTCACACTGGTCAGGGCCAGAGCATCATTTTTTTGACCGACTTGTCCTCCCTCTCAACTGTGAACTTCCCAAGAGCAGGTGCCATGTCTGGAAAAAAAAAATACCCTGTAATTCTCTGTCACTTATCCAGTTACTGTCTATCATATTACAATTCATAATTAGATATTTATTTGCTGAACTGATGTTTTGCTGCTTCTTTCAGTTAAAGGGGAAGCTGCAAGAAGTCAGGGCCTGTGTCTGCCTTTTCCACCACAATATGTCCAGCACCCAGCTCAGGGCCTTGCCCACGGGGGTGGGACAGAGGCTCCATCAGACACCAGGCTTTGGGGTCAGAAAGGACTGGATCGCATCCTGGTTTCACCTGGGACTCTGAACATGCTACCTACCTGGTTCGACCTCAGTTCCCATATCTATAAAATGGAGATTATGATAATGTTTTCATTATGAGATTGTTTGGGAATTTAATGAGATTAGCAAGCACCAAATAAGGTGCTCACGAAGTATTAACTATTTGAGGAAAGCATGAGTGAAGGACATCTCAACAAAAATGTGTGTGGGGTGAATGGATGAAGCTATTCATGGGCTTCCCTCCTGGATACTCTCTGCCTTATCTTGTCCTCATGGTTTCACTCTTTTTTCCCCCCACTTTCTGTCTACTCAGGGTCCCCTGATTGAATCCGGTCCAGACAGCCTCAGAGACCACCCTCCTCCAGCTCTGGCTGTCTCTTCCTTGGAAGAAACAGGAGAGATTCAATATGCAACCCTGAGATTTCAACAGATGAAGCCTAGGAACCCTCAGGAACAGGAGGAGGTCCCTGAAAATGAGTACTCGGAGATCAAGATTTCCAAGTGAGAACTGCAGAGGCATGGCCCTGGCTTGAGGAACACAGCCCCTGGTGGCAAAGAAAAAGAAAAAAAAAAAAAACAGGGGCTGATTCCTGTAGAATTAAAAACCCTCTGGGTGATGAGTTAGACAGGGGCAGATAAGTTACAGTGGAAAGAACATTGGCTCTGGACCCAAAGAGTTACGAGTTCAAATCCACACTCTGCCCCTTTACTGAGTAAGTGACAGTCAGATCCCTGCCTCTCTGTGCTTCCATTTCCTGCCCTGTGAAATAAGCTGAGAAGATTTGCCTGCAAGCGTGTGTTGAGAATCACAGGAATAGAACCCTATCAGAGCGCCTGGCTGGGTTTCTGGGCTTTGAACAAAAAGTTCCCACCAGGAATTTCTCCTGGCTCTGGAGGTGACCAGCATCAGTCCCTTGCATGCTGAGGCCCCTCCCCCTGGAATGCCCCACCCGGTCTTCATCTGCCTGTGCCTTTGAAAGTGGGGCTCAGGGAGTGAACTTCTGGGTTGAGATGAGAGTCAAGCAGGAGCTCATGATGTCCCCCCATAAAGACAAACCAAATGAATGAGAAAGGGTCCCAAGCTGACCACGTGACTGTCTGATGAATGAAAGGACATGATCTGAAAGTTCACTGCCAACAACCAAATGAGGAAAGGAGGAAGTCACCACAGTCCCTCAGAAGTTGCCTTGCTGGACAGAAGTCAAAGGATTGGGGGAAGCCTTAAACATTCCCTAAATATGTACCCCGCCCCAGCCCATTTAGAATGGCAGCAAAAACACGGGGCACCAAGGAATAACTTAAAAAAACATGCAATGTGTCTGGACTAAAAAATACAGAATACTGCTGGCAGGAATTAAAGAAGATACAAATGAATGAAAAAATATACCATGTTTATGATTGCAAGACAATATTGTTAAAATGTCAGTTTTCTCTGTGTTGATTTAAAGTAGTCTGTATATATGTGTGTGTATACACACACACACACATTGACAAGTTGGGTTTGAAAATTTCTATGGAAATGTAAAAGACCTAGAACGGTTGAACAATCTTGAAAAATAAGAAGAACACTGGAGAAATCAGACTTTATTATAAAGTTTGAGTAATCAAGAGAGTGTGCCATGATATGGGGGAGAGAAAAAGGGATAGAAAGAGAGAGAGAGAAAGAATTTATTTGAATAGCATCCAGTCTCTTTAATTGGGAAATAACAAAATTTTTAACAAATGATGGTAGAACAAGTGAATCAAGTTTTGGAAAAATGAATCTTATAAATTATGCAATTGGTTTATATAACTGGAATCATATAGTATGTACTCTGTGTCTTTTTTTAAAGCTTGGCGTTGTAGTTTTTGAGATTCATTCATATTGCTGTGCATGTCGGTATTGTGTTGCCCTTTGCAGCTGGGTAGGAGTCCACTGTGTGAGCACATCACGGCTTGTTTACCCATGGTTAGGGTTAGGGTTAGGGTTAGGGTTTGGGTTAGGGTTAGGTTTTTCTGTTGACAAACATTTGGTTTGTTTCCAGTTTTTGGCGATTATGAATAAAGCTGCTGTGAGCATATTTGTACATGGCTATTTCAAGGTGTGTTTTCCTTTCTCTCAAGTTTTGGGCAGCAGGGCCCAGAGGAAACAGCGAGGTCAGAGACACAGGTTGGGAGCTCCAGGGTCTCTGGGACCTCTCTGTGGGGACCAGCATCCAGCAGGCAGCTAGACAGGTGGGTGGTCATGAGCTGAGGAGGGAAGTAAGGACTGGAGGTGGCCAGCGGAAAACATCAAGGTGTCCGGTAATCCTGACCACAAATACTCACTGCTGTGGGTTGAACTGTGTCCTCTAATACCTGTGAGTACGATTTTATTTGGAGAATGGGTCTTTGCGATGTAATCAAGTTATTACGAGGTCAGATTGGATTAGGTGTGAGCCTAAATCCAGCCTCTGATGTTCCTCGCAGAAAGAGGGAAATTTGGATGCAGAGACACATGTAGGGAAAACGGCGATATCACAATGGAAGCAGAGACTGGCGTTACGATGCCACAGAGCAAGGGATGCTGAGGATTTCTGGTAACCACCAGCAGCTAGAAGAGGCAAGAAGGATCCTCCCTGGAGCCCTCCAAGAGAGCACAGCCCTGCCACCACCTTCATTTTCGTCTGCTAGCCTCCAGAACCGTGAAAAAACACATTTCTGCAGTTTTGAGCTACCCAGTTTGTGGTCATTTATCACAGCGGCCCCAGGAAGTGAATACATTGGCTCAGTACCTACTAGGCATCAAATCTTCACTTACCCTGTCTCAGTCAGTCCTCACGGTGGCTCTTGAGAGGGTTGGCACTGTCTCCACATCACAGCGGAGGTGCCAGTGAGTGGCTTGAAGCCACGAGGGGGCCTTCATCAGCGGGCCCTGGGGGGTTTGCCTGCGTCCAGGCACTAAGTGCTTGTGAATTTTCAAACAGTCCAACAATGGTGGCCACAACTGCCAGGCTGGCCGTCCACACGCCCACAGATTCAGCCAGCAGGGAGTCTCTGTCTCTCTCTGTGTCTGTCCGTCTCTCTCCTGCTCTCACTCTCTCCTTCCCTGCTCCTTTCTTTGCATCTTTCCTCTTCCCTCCCTCTTCCTTTCCTTTCCTTTCTTCTATTGTAACTCCGAGAGTAATAAACATACTTGTCTATATACTTTTGGGCACATCCATAAAGACAGCTCTGAAAAAAACTTCCCAAAATGGCATTATGGGGGTCTGAGCTCACTTCATGCTCTTTTAACTTTCTTGATTTTTTTTCCTGATTATAAGAGCAATGTATATACTTTGGGAGAAGAACACAGTTTTCGAATATATGGCAAAGTGTAAAGAAGGACGTTCAGAGACAGCACTGTTAATAATTAACATTTTTCCACAATATTTCTACAGGTGTCTATATTCACATTTTTATGTACACACACAAAACTGTGGCACACACATAGTGCACATACTCTATCTGCATCAATAAATTAACCCATGCTTTTAATAATTATGGCCCTGTCAGGTGCTGCTTTGCATTGGCATTTCCAAGTCATCAAGTTATGAGCCTTTTCTGCATCGGTAGGCCCCTTTTCCCAGCGCAGTCCCTAACAGGTGACAGATTAGCTCAACGTGTGCTGTGCCCACATAAGCAATTACCGCCTGTCGGGCATTTATAGGTTGTGCCGTTTCCCTGCCACCAGCAGGGCTGAGGTGGTATGTCTTTGCAGCGTCTCTGAAGGACGCTGCTTTTGCTGGTGGGGAAGAGGCCTTAGAATTAGAGCACAGTGCTCCATGCATGACCCGCCCCAAGCTGTAGCCCATTGGCTGGCTCTGATTGACAGCTGGAGCAGCCAATGGCCACTCTGCCCGTGATGTCACCCTGCAGGTTCTAGGCGGGGTCTCCAGACCTTTTCCAGGAGCCTGCGGCTCCTAACCTCGTGTGACTGCCAGTGTCCCCTGTCTTCACTGTCTCCTATGAGTACCAGCACACCCCATAGCCTAGCCCATCTCTTTGGGGGGACTCAGCCCTTCTATATCACCCATCCCTTACTTCCTTGACCATCTGGTCTTGTCCTCCGGGTCCAAGGCAGATCCTCACAGACCCCGGTTTGTCCTAACGGGAAGAGATGAGGGAAGAAGTCGCGCCTCAGGTCCATAGGAAACTGAGAGAATGCAGGGGAGTCCTGGGTACATGAGGGGTCAGCTTCTTCTACACAACCCTCCTGGGTGCGGGACCAGGAGTAGGAGGTGATGAATCTGGAGGCTGAACCTCTGTACCAAGAGTCCTCAGCATTCCATATACTTTTAAAATATTTTGGAGGTCTTAAGGTAGGAAGCTACCGGGCAGGGGATGGATGAAGGGAGAAGAGGCCGAGTATACCTGGGGAAGAAGTGGGCACTCTGTGGCTTAATTATTGATGATGATGATTATGATGATAATTTATGCCACATCTGTTACAATATATGCCAGGCACTATAGTAGATGATTTATAGAAATTATCTTGAGCCCTCCCAACAGTTACACAGGTAGATGCTTTAACTCCATTTTGTAGGTGAAGAAACAGGAATTCAGAGCAGGAATGTCACTTGCCCAAAGACACAGGGCAAAAGAGAGAGAGAGAGAGAGAGGTCAATATTCTAAACCTGGCCTCTGACTCCCAGCCCCCCTGCTTCATGCCAGACTGGAAACCTCAGAGAAGGCGTCTCTCAGAGGGAATGGGACAATGAAAATGTTGGGTTGACTCTTGGCTGTGAGGGGGGGCTATGCCTGGCTAGGAGGCTTCCTCTAGGATGTAGAAGAAGAGGTGAACCACATCCCCTGGAAACATTCTTAAACTCCCTAGAGTTGATCACAACCAGTTTAGAAATTTTACACTGAATAATGATGATGGTATTAATAGCAGCATCTAAGATTCTACCGAGTGCTTACTACATGGCCAGCTTTCTTCCAAGGTCTTTATCGGTAATACCTTCCTCTGTCCCCATAGCAGACAGCCCTGCGAGGTTGGTATCGGTGTCACTCCCATTTTACAGGCGGCAAACTAAAACACAAGTGGGCTAATTTGCCTACTGTCACACTGATGGCCGAAACTATAACCTCCTTGACATGGAAACCATACAATGATCACAAATAGGCTCAATATGGCCCTGGCAGGTGTGGCTCAGTGGATTGAATGCCAGCCTGCGAACCAAAGGGTGGCCGGTTTGATACCCAGTCAGGGCACATGCCTGGGTTACGGGCCAGGTCCCCAGTAGGGGGTGTGTGAGAGGCAACCCCACATGGATGTTTCTCTCCCTCCCTTCTTCTCTCTCTAAAAATAATTAAAATCTTAAGGAAGATGACATTCAAGATAACATCCATACATCCTGGAATACGCCAGGCTAACTTCATGATGCCACTTCTGTGAAGTACCTAAAACATTCGGACTCAGAGCAGCAGACACAGTCGTGGCTTCCAGGGCCTGGAGGGAGGGAAAACAGTGGGTTGCCCTCAACGGGTGTAGTTTTGAAGCAGGGTGCAGCCAAGAGGAGGGCCCCAAGAAGGGATTTGTAATGGGGTGCAGGACTCGGGGTGTCCAGGAAATATTAGAAAAATGTGTATAGGATGTCCTCACCCCCACAGGCCTGAGCCAAGGGGGATGGGACACATGGAACAGGGCCATTCAGAGCTGTTTTGGGTAGCAAGAGCTTTGCAGCTAACCCCTGGCACAGTCATTTAACATATCTATAACCTTTAACTGGTTTCATGGATGTGTTAAGTAGCTGTGGCCCTGCTTTGAGCCAGGGAGATGGGAGTGACTTCCACCCAAGGTGGGACTGGGAAGCAACTCCCCCTGGTTACAGGGCCTGCGTGAGAGCTTGGAGATGATTGGCTCCATGCCATGGGGCCACACCTGCCCAGACTTACTATGGCAGCCCAGTAAAGCTGGAAGAATACGGGGATGCTGGCAGGTGTAGCTGACTGTAGGAGGAGTCGGAAATGGGGCTGCAAAGGAAGCTGGGCGCTGGGATTTAAACCTAGGCCTGGCAGCCATAGAGATGAGTAGACCACCCGGCTCTGAAGTAAAAAAGGAGAGACCACGCGGCTCCAAAGTAGTAGAAGGAGGACCACAAGGTTTTGGGGAAGGAGAAAGAAGAGACCATGCGGCTCTGAAGGAAGGAGTGAACCACGAGGCTCTGAAGCAAGTAGATAGATAGAGGTCCATGTGGTTCTGAAGTGGGGAAAAGAACCACGCGGTTCTGAAGGAGAGTAAAGAGGACCACGAGGTTTTGGAGTGCTTCTTCTTGCCACGCGGCTTAGGCAGCAGGAGAGACTTTGCAGCCATAGAGAAAGGGGAGAGAGGACTCTTGCTGCTGGGCCATGAGAAGGTGCCACATGGCTTTGGATTAACTGGAGATCGCAGCAGCCACACAGCTGATGGTGCCGGGAGCCTGAATCACGGACTTCTACTTCCTTTCCTGAGACACGGTACCCCGGACTGGGCACAGGGAGAGGGAAGGACTGTGCATCTGTGGGTATTCTAGAGGACTTTAGTATCTTATTGAAGACATTAGGTCATTATTCTAAGTTTGTGTAACTTTTAAATAAACAATTCCTTTCCTTTTCACCAGTCTCTGGCATTGAGAGACGTCTTTCCTCTGGCGGAGGGCATTGCGAACCTAGCAGGTGGGCGTGGGGGGAAGGAACCTCCAGAGACAGAAAGGCGGAATCCTTTCTGTAATAATTTATCGTGAACCACCCCCACCCCCTTGCTCTGTAACAGTTTCAGTGACGCAAGATGAATACATTGTAGAGATCTGTGCTACACGGTGCCCGCAGTTCCTGATGCTGCACTGTGCGCTTAAAGCTTTTGATAAGAAAGCAGATCTCGGTTTACATTTTCTTAAAGCAAACCAAACTCCGAGAGACACGAGGCACGGGGAAACATTGAGAGGCCATAGACATGTTTCTAATCTTCATTATAGTTATGGTTTAAACAGGTGTGTGCCTATGCCCTAACATACCAGATTTCGTCCATTGTGTGCTCTTTTTTGTATATCCATGATACCTCAATAAATCAATTCATCATCATATTCCTACAGCGGAAATCAATCACTACAGACCCCAGTGGGTGGTCAGAAAGCTCAAACGATCTACTGTAGGTAAAGAATTTAGAACAGTAATTAATTGACACGAAATACACATACTAATTGGCTTTAGGCAATTAACCAGGCCATTTCGCACTTATTACAGGAGTCCCAGATACCCTTTCACCTGATTCCAACAGCCGCTAGAGGAGGACCAGACATTGAAGAGTCAATACTGCCATCTAGTGGCTAAAACCTGAGTTTCTGCCTCTGCAGGTTCCCACAGGAAGGTGGTCCGAGCAGCCAAGAACACACCCACTCATTCCGCCTGGGAGGGGTGGGGGGGGGCTGTCACAAAGCTGCGTGTCAGGATCCTATGGGGGTGGGGAGGGGGGGCCTTGGTCCTCCGCACAGAAAGCAGGTAGCAAAGGACAGGCAGCCAGGACACAGGGTGCAGCCGTGACTCCCGGGTTCATGTGGCGTGTCTGGTGCCCTTTCGGGACTACGATGACCCCCTCTGAAAAAGTAGGAAGTGAGCAAATCTCCCAAGACAGCGTGGTTGTGGTAGAGAGCCGATTTGAGGTTCCTCCTCTGCGCACACCGAAACCATCTCACCTTCCTGTCGGGACTTCCTTTTGGCTCAGCAGCTCTTGATTCCTTGAAAGAAGGAACTCAGCCATCAGACAAACCCAGGAAAGGGCTTGCCACGCCCCATTCCAGAGCCACCGCCCTTGCCTGCCGTCCCAGAACAGGGATAAACGTGGTAAGGATGCCCCCTAGTGGCCACAACCCACCTAGATCAAATCCTGTAAGGTTGAGACTCCAGGGCCATTCGCCCCCTGGGGGGCCCTGGGAGATATAACTGTGCCTTCAGCATCGCCAACACCTGGATAATGGAGATGGGACACATATGTTTCAACTTGAAAGAAGACACGGAATATGATTACTCACACGTTTGCTGTTTCTGCACGTGAGAGGTATGGAACTGCCTACAATAAGGACAAGGATGGATGGAATGTGGGGACCCCATGGAGCCTGAATGCTTTAGACGGAATAACGTCCCCCCAAATCCATATGTTGAAGCCTTCACTCCCGACGTGATTGTTATTTCAGAATAATTGAGGTTAAAGGAGTTCATGATAGTGGCCCCCTAAGATCGATGACCTTATAAGAAAAGAAACAGCAATTTCCTCTTTCTCTTCCCACAGGCAAAAAAAAAAAAAAGGAAAAAAAAAAGGCCACATGAGGACAGGGAGAAGTCAGCCACCAGCAAGCCAGGAGGTGGGCTCAACCAGGAACCAAAATCCGCTGACACACAGACTTGGACTACCCAGCCTTAAATACATTTCCGTTATTTGAGATGCCCAGTCCTTGATATGTGGTTACGAAATCCTGAGGTGACCAAGTTCTCTGTCAGCGTGCAGAATCATGCAGGCAAGCCCGTCCAATCCTCCTGTGAGAACCCGGAGACCCCTCATTGCAGACCCTCCCCCCATGTCAGGCACTCATGCACACGGCTGCTGAGGGCAGCCCTCACGGGCCTGCGTGGCGCAGCGTCCTCCTCCCAGGCAGTGACTGTGTGGGACTCACACACTGCTGTCAATCTAATTGGCTCAATATTAACTGTCCCGAGCTCAGCCCTCACTGTGGCCCCCTGGTGGGAATCCTCCCTCCCTGAGGGCATGGTGCTGCCCCAGGAAGGGGCTGCAGACAGAGGGGAGCTCACCTTCTGAGTGCGGCACCTGCTGGCGCCCAGGTGTCTCTGCATCTTCGTGCCAAGGGAGTATAGACACCTGAGGTGTGGGCTGCCCCTGCTCAGGAGATGTGAGAGAGAATGGGGAAGGGGTAGGAGCTAGTCCAGGCCAGCAGCGACCTCAGCTCAGCCAGGACTAGGCCCAGCAGCTCCAGCTTATTCTCGAGTTCACTCTCAGGATGCCAGGAACCTGGACCATCTGAGGCCAGCTGTTGCCAGGAAGGGGGGTGGGGTGGGTTTCGTCCTGGGGACCTCAGGCCAAGAGGGGACAGGGCCTTGATGCAGGCATGTGGCTGGGGCCCAGGGGTTCTGGTGATGAGAGACTCCAGGAAGTGGGATGTGGGCAAGCCCAGGGCTGGGACAAATGCCGCTGAAGTCCCCTCCTCATGCAGCCGCTGCTGACCCCTCCACGGGGAGGGTTTGAGAGCTCCCTGGGCTGCACTCCCTCATGGCCCCACCAGTGGTCAGCATCTGCCTGTCCACCCCCAGCCCCCAGCCCCGGCACAATGAATGCTTGGGGAGCAGACAGGCCGGTCTCCCCACGTGGCGGTCAGAGAGCTGATGGCGAGGTGGCCAGGCAGGCGTCTATACTGCCCAAAGCAGCTGCCCTGGGTGGGGCATGGTGGCCTCCAGCAGGGTTGATGGGGCAGGGGACAGGGAACTGAGACCTGGAGGCTGCGGAGAGCGTGGGGAGCAGCCAAGTGTCCCTGAGCAGGGAGAGAGCAGAGTGCTCTTCCCCTCTGAATTGCAACTCTGCGCTGTCCTGGGCCCACAGCTGGGAACCCTCCTTCCTGTCCCCTGAGAGTTCAGGCCACATCCAATCGGCTCTCTGTGCCCAAGAGCCTCCAGTAACTGCCCAGCCATGTTTTACCATCACGACGTCCACCAGGCAGGTCCTGTAGGTCGTCTGTCTCTCCTACAAGTGGGTAGCATCTCAGGGCATGGATGGGGTCCCCTGGGTCCCTTCTGCCTCCAGCCCCCACACAAGGCACAGGCTCACTCTGTGGTTGTTGAATGAATGAACGAATGAATGAGTAAATGGGTGAATGAATGAAAGGGTGAGTGAATGAATGCATGAAGGAGAGAATGAACAAGTGAATGAATGAATGAGGGAGGGAATGAATGAATGGCTGAATGAAATGATAAGTGAATGAATGAATCAGTGAAGGAGAGAATGAATAAATGAGTGAATGAATGAATGAATGGCTGCCTCCCACACTTTACTAAGACTGTTACTTTTAATTTACATGCTGCATAACCACAGCCCATGCCTGCCTGCCTCTGGGGACTAGATCAGGGTTTCTTGACCTTGGCACTGCTGACCTTTGGCCTTGCTGTCGGAAGCTGTCCTGTGCAGGATGTGTAGAAAGGTCCCTGGACCCTACCCACTAACTTGCAGTTATGCCCTCCTCCCTAACTGTGACAATCAAATGTGGCCAGACATTGCCAAACATCCCCTGAGTGGGCAGGCAGAGGTCCCTGGTGCAGAGCTACGTGTCTAGAGGACACTGGCCTCTCAGGCTGGGAGGCGACCACTTCCGAGGCACCAGCAGCACCTCCACCTGGGCAGGAGGACTCAGACCCCACCCATCGTCTGTCAAGCCTCGGATCCGCAGAGGCCCCTGCTGTCCCCCTCCTAGGTCAGGATGGGCCCCACCCATCCAGAACCTGGAGGCCAGGACCCACGTCCCCGGGGTCTCTGGGCCGTGGGGGGTCCGCCCACTCTGTGCAGAGAGGGGACAAGCTCCAGCTCAGAGCTTCCTCTTATGTGGACGGGGAGTTGCCGTGTTCCGCCTGAACTTCTGAGAAACTCGGTCCCCACAGCCCCCAGTTTACCGCCTTTCTTCTCCTTTCACCCACAGGAGCCCTGAAGCCCCCAGAGATGCTGCTCCTGCTGTGGGCCGGTGAGTGCCCTAGGGGAGGAGTGACAGGTAGGGTGGAGCTTGTGGCTGAGCCTTGTTTTCCTGCAGGGTCCCTGGTTCACAGTAGAAGTTACTGGGTGAGAATGCAGGAGTCCCTGACGGTGCAGGAGGGCCTGTGCGTCTTCGTGCCCTGCTCCATCGTCTATCCCTGGCCCTACTGGTCTGACTCTGGTCATGGCTCCTGGCACTGGGAAGGGGCCACTTCAGGCCATGATGCTCCATTGGCCACAAACACCAGAGATCCTGAAGTGCAGGAGGAGACCGGGGCAGATCCCTCCTCCTTGGGGATCCCAGGATGCAGGACTGCTCCCCGGACATCAGAGACGCCAGGAGGACAGCTGAGGGACTGGACCATTTCCAGGTGGAGAGAGAATGTGGTGTATTCTATCCTCGCCCATGGAACATGCTCTTCGTAAATGTGACAGGTAAGGAGCAGGCTCCAGGAGAGGTCACAGGGAAAGTTCACGGTGGCCCCGGGGCAGGGCTGGGATGGGCCCATCCTGGGAGGGGAATGGGAGAACAGCATTTTGGGGCTCCGAGGGAGGATCTGGACCAAAGCCTGAGGCTTCTCTCAGGGCTGCACCTGGGATCCCCACTCCTGATCCCCTGTTCCCCTCTTCTCCTCACCAGCCCTCAACCACACACCTCACATCTTTATCCCAGGGCCCCTGGTGCCTGGTCGCCCCACGAACCTGATCTGCTCTGTGCCCTGGGCCTGTGAGCGGGGCACGCCCCCCTCTTCTCCTGGACGTCGGCTGCTCACACCTCCCTGGGCTGCTGGACTCATAATCTATCATCCATGCTCACCCTTACCCCACGGGCCCAAGACCACGGTGCCAACCTCACCTGTCGGGTGCAGTTCCCTGCAGTGGGCGTGACTGTGGAGAGAACCATCCAGCTCAACGTCACCTGAGAGTGCTGGGCCCGATGCCCAGGGCTCTAAGGGGCAGGAGGCTGAGGATCCAAGCTGGGGACCCTGGGTGCTTTTGTCCTAGAGGCCTGGCTGAGCAGGGGACCTGGAGGACACAGACCTGTTTGTCCTGTATTGCTGGTGCCTCTGGGGGTGGGGGATGCCTACATATGCCTCACCCCATCTCACCCTCTCTTCCTGTCCCAGGTGCCCCCCAGAGCCCAGCAATCAGTGTCAGCCCAGAAGACGGCCCAGGTGGGAAGGAGCCCGTCATGGGCTGCAGGGAGCATGGCCTCTTCCAAGTCAGGGCAGGGCCAGTTGCTGCCTTACCTTGGACTCCCCCTGGTGACCAGACTCCCCCTTGTGGGTGAACCCAGTGTCCCTCTATTCCTCCTCCCCCATGGCCACTATGAGTCGCTGTTCCATTGGCCCCCCTGACCTGAGGACTGTCCCAGCCACCCCCATCAGCTGCACCAGGAGAACAAGACACCACCCACACGCAGAGCAGCCCCTCTGGGCCCCGGATCCTCTTTCTCCTGATGAGTCCTCCAGGCTCACGTTTTAATTCCCCTCCAATAGTTTAATGTATGTGTTTTAAATTTTTATTATTTATTTATATTTTTTATTGAATTTACTGGAGTGACATTGGTTAATAACATCACATAGGCTCAGGTGGACAATTCCATAACACCTTTGTATTTAGTATTTACTGACACCGCTGTGACTATTGGTTGTGCTTTTTTTGTTGGAACATATGTTTTCTAGGGCATATGCCTGGGAGTGGAATTGCCGGGTCATATGACAGTTTCCGTGTGTAACTTTTAGAAGAAATTGCAGACTGTGTTCCATGGTGACACCACCATCTCACATTCCCAAAAGAAAAGTGTAAGCTTTCCAATTTCTCCCCACAGT
Organism: Desmodus rotundus; assembly: GCF_022682495.2. Classification (NCBI taxonomy): domain Eukaryota; kingdom Metazoa; phylum Chordata; class Mammalia; order Chiroptera; family Phyllostomidae; genus Desmodus; species Desmodus rotundus. The sequence goes on from NC_071398.1 coordinate 47,035,831, forward strand.
GACCTGCACTGTTCTTCTCCTTGAAACATGTTACAGGCCACTAGTGGGGGTGAAGGGCTTTTTCACTGAGGGTTTGATTTGCATTTGTGTGTAATAATAATGAAGCCATTTATTTTCTCATAGAGTTATTGTTCATTTATATTCATCTTTGAAGAAAATTTTAAAAAATCTTTTGCCCATGTTTTGAAAGATTTTATTTATCTATTTTTAGAGAGAGGGCAAGGGAGGGAGAAAGAGAGGGAGAGAAACATCAATGTGTGGTTCCCTCTCATGTGCCCCCTACTGGGGACCTGGCCCACAACCCAGGCATGTGCCCTGACTGGGAATCAAACTGGTGATCCTTTGGTTCACAGCCCATACTCAATCCACTGAGCTACACCAGCCAGGGCATTCTTACCTATTTTTTAACTGGGTTGTTTTTGGGTTGTTGAGTTGTAAGAATGTTTTTTGACCACAGAGACATGGGTTTATTTCTGGGCTCTCTATTCTGTTCCATTGACCTGTGTGTCTGTTCTTATGCCAGTACCAGACTGTTTTGATTACTGTGGCCTTGCAGTATAATTTGATGTCAGGTATCATGATCCCTCCTACTTATTCTTCTTTCTCAAAATTGCTGCAGCTATTTGGGGTCATTTATGGTTCCATATAAATTTTTGAAATGTTTGTTCTATATCTGTAAAATCTGTCATGGGTATTTTAACAGGGATTGCATTGAATCTACATACTGCTTGGGTAGTACGGACATTGTGATGATGTTAACTCTTCCAATCCATGAACACTGTATATGCTTCCATTTATTTGTGTCTTCCTTAATGTCTTTCTTCAGTGTTGTGTAGTTTTCTGAGTGGATCTAAAAACAAACAAACAAACAAAAACCCCTGCGGTACATTTACACAATGGGATACTATGGAGCAGAAAGAAAGAAGGAGCTCCTACCCTTTGCAACAGCATGGATGGAACTGGAGAGCTTTATGCTAAGTGAAATAAGCCAGGCGGTGAAAGACAAATACCATATGATCTCACCTATAAGTGGAACCTAATCAGCAAAACAAATAAGCAAGCAAGATAGAACCAGAGACAAGGAAATAAAAAATCTGACATGACCAGAGGGGAGGGAGGAAACGGATAACTGGGGGGAGGGGGGAAGAGGGGAAAGGGTCATCAAGGAACATATGTAAAGGACCCATGGACAAGGCCAGGGTGGTGGGATTGAGGGTAGTGGGTGGGGTTGGTGGCAGGAAAATGGAGACAACTGTACTCGAACAACAATAATAAAAAAAGAATGATTTTTTGTTAAAGATTTTTAAAATTGTTGTTCAATGAGAGTTCTTCCCATTTTCCCCTATTGTGGGGGGTGCTCCACCCACAGGGCATCCCCCCAGCTGCCACAGATGAGAATAAGTATACCAAGACATGATCTGCTTGGGGAGGAAAGGTGGCAGATCTCTCAAAGGGGAAGGGCCAAGAGCCTTTTCCTCAGTGGGCTTTTATTGGGTTCAATTTGCACAGGAATACAGGTAAAGCTCATCAATCATTGTCAGGCAGTAGGGATCAAACAACAGATAACAAACAAAGAACTCTGAGGGCTTATTCTGAGTCAGGGTCAGTTAGCTAAGGGGCTATAAGACTTTGGGAAACAAACTCATTTCAGGCTTGGACCCTTATCATTTAAATTGAGGGTATTAGCAAAGCAGGTTTCACAGGATTTTATGCATTCTTTCTTAGGCCTGATCCCCCTGGGGCGGGGGGTGGGGTGGAATCCACCCTTTCCAGCACAGCGCTGCACCACCCTCTGTCATTGTTTCAGGCTTAAGTCAGGCAGGGGAAGTAAGGCAGCCAAGAGATTAGGAGACTTCTTGCAGACAGAATGAGGACTCAGGTTATGTCAAAGCGAGGGGCGAGGGTCCATCACCCCCTTTTTCTATAGCCCCCCAAGTCCTTCCCTGTGGGCCTCTTCGTGACCATGCCCATCTTAGGTTGCCCCTCCCTTGAAGAATCTTACCCGTCATTGGCTAACTGATCAGGCTCAGGGCCAAGCAGGGTAAAGTAAAGTGGGCAGAGGTGGCGCCCCTGCCAGGGAGATAAGCTTTGTCTCCTTAGTGGCTTATGGTCCCAAGGTCTCTCACTCAGCTTTAACCATGGGGGTTACAGCTTCTGGAACCAGGCAGGGCGGTTCCCGACACCCTATTACTATCCCCTGCCCTGTCCATCACCGTTCTCCCACAATCCTTGCCCCCGTTGTCCTAATCCATGGGTCCTTTATACATGTTCCTTGACTTGACCCTTCCCCTTCTTTCCCCCTGTTATCCCCTTTCCTCCCTCCCCTCTGGTCATGTCAGATTTTTTTTTTTTATTTCCTTGTCTCTGGTTCTATCTTGCTTGCTTATTTGTTTTGCTGATTAGGTTCCACTTATTGGTGAGATCGTATGGTATTTGTCTTTCACCGCCTGGCTTATTTCACTTAGCATAAAGCTCTCCAGTTCCATCCATGCTGTTGCAAAGGGTAGGAGCTCCTTCTTTCTTTCTGCTGTGTATTCCATGTGTAAATGTACTACAGTTTTTTCATCCACTCATTTACTGATGGGCACTTAGGCTGTGTCTAGCACTTGGCTATTGTTAATAATGCTGCTATGAACATAGGTTCTTTTGAATAGGTGTTTCAGGATTCTTAGGGTATAATCCCAGCAGTCTAATTACTGGGTCAAAAGGCAGTTCCATTTTTAGTTTTTTGAGGAAATTCTGTACTATTTTCCACATTGGCTGCACCAGTCTGCATTCCCACCAACAGTGCACTCGGGTTCCCTTTTCTCCACATCCTGGCCAGCACTTGTTGTTTGTTGATTAGTTTATGATGGCCAGTCCGACCAGTGTGAAATGGTATAGGATTTATTTTCTAAACTAATTTAACAGAAAGAGGATGAGAGAAAGAGAGAGAGAAAGGAACATGGATTTATTGTTATATTTACATATGGATTAATTGGTTGCTTCTTGTATACGTCTTGACCGGAGATCAAACCCACAGCCTTGGCACATCAGGATGATGCTTTAACCCACTGAGCTGCCAGCCAGGACTGTAAGAGTTCTTCATATATGCTGGATAATAAGCCTTAGCGGATCTAGGAATAGCAAATATTTCTCCCATTAAATAGGTTGGCTTTTTCTCCATACTATTAATTTATTAACAGAATGTATTATTATTATTTTTTTTTCATTTGAGGGTTTTTTTTTATTTATCTCTCCAACTTTGGATATAGAAAATATTCATATCTACAAGTTGTAATATTAGCTTAATGACCTCTGACATATTATTCCTCCTAGATTCACTCATTGCTGACATCCTGCCACATTTATTCTATCTACATATACTTTTCATATATGTTTATTTGAACCATTTTCAAGTGAGTTGCAGACATGGTGCCACTTCATCCCAAAAGGCTTCATGCTTCAACATATTCCTCTTTTTTTTTTTTTAAATATATTTATTGATTATGCTATTACAGTTGTCCCATTTCCACCCCCACTCCACTCCATCCTGCCCACCCCCCTCCCTCCCACATTCCCCCCCCATAGTTCATGTCCATGGGTCATACTTATAAGTTCTTTGGCTTCTACATTTCCTATACTATTCTTACCCTCCCCCTGTCTATTTTCCACCTATCATCTATGCTACTTATTCTCTGTACCTTTCCCCCCTCTCTCCCCCTCCCACTCCCCTATTGACAACCCTCCATGTGATCTCCATCTCTATGGTTCTGTTCCTGTTCTAGTTGTTTGCCTAGTTTGCTCTCGTTTTTGTTTTATGTGTGGTCGTTAATAACTGTGAGTTTGCTGTCATTTTTACTGTTCATATTTTTGATCTTCTTTTTCTTAGGTAACTCCCTTTAACCTTTCATATAATAAGGGCTTGGTGATGATGAGCTTCTTTAACTTGACCTTATCTGAGAAGCACTTTATCTTCCCTTCCATTCTAAATGATAGCTTTGCTGGATACATTAATCTTGGATGTAGGTCCTTGCGTTTAATCTTGGGTAATGTAATTATGATGTGCCTTGGTGTGTTCCTCCTTGGGTCCAGCTTCTTTGGGACTCTCTGAGCTTCCTGGACTTCCCGGAAGTCTATTTTCTTTGCCAGATCGGGGAAGTTCTCCATTATTTGTTCAAATAAATTTTCAATTTTTTGTTCTTCCTCTTCTCCTTCTGGCACCCCTATAATTCGGATGTTGGAATGTTTCAAGGTGTCCTGGAGGTTCCTAAGCCTCTCCTCATTTTTCCGAGTTCTTGTTTCTTCATTCTTTTCTGGTTGGATGTTTGTTTCTTCCTTCTGGTCCACACCGTTGATTTGAGTCCCAGTTTCCTTCGCATCACTATTGGTTCCCTGTACATTTTCCTTTGTTTCTCTTAGCATAGGCTTCATTTTTTCATCTGTCTTTCGAACAGATTCAACCAAGTCTGTGAGCATATTGATAACCAGTGCTTTGAACTGTGCATCCAATAGGTTGGCTATCTCTTCGTCGCTTAGTTGTATTTTTTCTGGAGCTTTGAAGTGTTCTGTCATTTGGGCCATTTTTTGTTTGTTTGTTTGTTTGTCTTTGCGCGTCTGTTACTTTAAGGGGCAGAGCCTTAGGTGTTCACCGGGGCGGGGTAATGCTGGTCACTGCGCTGTGATGCTGTACATGGGGGAGGGGCCGAGTGGGAGCAATGGCGCCCGCCTCACTCTCCTCCGGATTTCAATCTTTCACTCCGATACCCACAATCAAACTGGGCCACTCTGGTGCTGGTTCCCGAATAAGTGGGCCTGTGCACACTCTAGGCCCCTGTGGGTCTCTCCAACAACCTCTCCCGTGAGGCTGGGAGTCTCTCCTGCTGCCGCCCCAAGCCCCAGGGGCGCTTTCAATCAGAGGTTTGAGGCTTTATTTCCCCGCGCTGGAGCCCTGGGTTTCTCGGTCTGTTTCGCTCCCTGCCATTCATCCAGTATATCTGTGGGCGAATGTGGTGCCGCAGGGTGCTACCCGCTGCTCTGCCTGCCCCGTTCTCCGCCACTCTGAGTCCGGCCCTCTGGGTTTATCTGTGCAAATGTGGGGCCGCAGGGTCTGCTAGTGCTCGGACTGCCTGCGCCGTTTGTCCCACACTCCGCCAGTCTCACTCCCGCCACAGCCACGCGAGTCCTCTCCACCCCAGTGCCCGTCTCCGCCCCTCCTACCAGTCTGGATGAATGTTTATTTTCTATTTCCTTGGTGTCGGTCCCCCTTGCTGTTCGATTCTCTGTCAGTTCTGGTTGTGCGAGGAGGTGCAGTGTGTCTACCTACGCCGCCATCTTGGTTCTCTCCAGAATGTATTATTTTGATAAATTCCATATTAGGCCTTTTATTTTCAGTCCAACTGCAGGGGGTCAGGGCAGATTCAAGGGTAAAGGCACAGGCAGTCCCAAGCTTATTGATGCAGGAAGGCCTGGAGGACGACCTCCAGGTTCCTAGTGGGAGCTGAAGGACACAGGATTGACATTGAGCAGGCGACTTGCTCCTCCTCCCTCTTTCCTGCAGGGAAACTAGGGCCCAGGGCAGGGGTGCTGTTGATGGCCATCATGGTAGCAGCTGCCAAGACCCTGCTCCTCCTGCTCTGCCTTGTTGTCCTCATGTGAGCTCTGCCCCAGGGGGGAGGAAGAAGTGGGGAGGGCAGGGGGCATGTGGCTGAGTCCAGAGCCAGGGCCCAGGAATCTGACAAATCAGGGGTAGTGCTGGCAGGAGGTGAAGGGGGGGTAAGGACCCCACATGGACAGCTGTTGTGAGTGTCCAGGCTGGGAAGAACCTTCAGTGCTCAAGATAATCTGTGGGGCCAGATCTGCCATCCCTGAATTTACCCTCCCTTCTATCCTTTGAGAAAGAAACAGGGGGTTGGCTCTGCTGCCCACTGCACCCTGGTCTGACCAGACTGGAAAACCCCAGTCTCTTCTCATAAAGTCAGGTACCACAGGAGAAAGGTGACAAAGCCCACAAGGGGCATAAAAGATGCAAACACAGAATCGGGTTAATGCCTCAGGTGAGTGACCCAGGAGTTTCACTACCCAACATCCCACTGACACCCCCTACAGGATGGTCCCTGGGATTGCTCTGCTCAGTATGGTTACAGCCGAGCTGCCATCTTCCTCCCCAAACCCACTTTTTTGCAGGGTCCCAGTCACACAGATGACACAGTGCCCTCCCTTCCTTCTTCAGGGTTCAATAAGTCACTAAGTCTTGTCCACCCTTCCTCCTTATCACAGCTCAGCTCAATGCCTGTCTCCTCCCCATCCTGACCCTGGTCGCTCCTGTGGCCTCATCTCTTCCTAGGTCTCTGAACCCTCTGAAACTCAGGGCATTTCCTGCCACCACCCCTGTCCTCAACCCAGGCCAACAGACTGTGTTTGCACATACCTATTATTCACGTCCCACACAGTTTGAATGGCGAAGTTTCCTCTCCATGGCCAGGGACGAGGGGCAAACTCCAGAGGCTGGATTTAAGGGCTTGCATGGCCTGTGCCCTGCTGGACTTTCCACCGGATTCCACCCTCTTTGGCAATCTCACACCATCTCCACACCGGTCGGGCCAAGGCCTTTGTGACTCTGAGACTTTGCACATGCAGTTCCTCCTGTTGAAATGCCCTTTCCTTCTGATTCCTACATCTCCAAGTGCTGATCATCCTTTGCTCTCAGTTAAAAGTCACCTCAGTGTGTGTGTGTGTAATTCTTGTCTGTTGTGAACAATGAAATACATAGGGTAGTCATTTATTTATATTCTCTTTAGCAAATACAACTGAACACCTACTGTGTGCCAGCATTTTTGTAGACACTGGGGATGAGACAGTGAACCCAGCATCAAAATCTCTGTCATCCAGAAGCTGTCAATCTGGAGACAAGAGGATAGAACTTAAATCACTGAAGAAATTACAGCACTGAGCCACACGACGGAGGGCGTGTGTTTCAGGGACCAGAGAGGGGTTTTGAGGGGGACATTCATTCTCAGAAGCCACCTCATGATGTCAGCGAGAGCTCTGGTGTGTAGGATGGAGGTGGGGAAGCATTCTGGACTGGAGATGGGGGTGCGTTTGTCAGTGTGAGAGGGTGAGAACAGTGAGGCAGGACAGGCTCTGGCGGCCCACAGAGAAGAGAAGACACAAGAAAACATGTTGTCACTGGGTTCCAGTGGTTGGTGGGAAAGGTGTGAAGATGTGATTGGAGCAGGACCAGGAGGGAACTGCAGGAGGCGATATGGGAGTAGAGGCTCCAGAAAACCCTCTGAGAAGGTTGTCTGCAAAGAGGAACAGAGAAGTGGATCTGGTGAAAGAGGACTTTTCTCAATTCCTTCTCTGCTTTTTCGCAGAGGTGCCCCAAGAATTCCCGCTTGTGTTGCTTTCCTGGGGCCATTGAAACAAATTACCACACACTCAGTGCCTTCTTTTGTAAAGTTGTATTCTCTTGGTTCTTGGGGCCAGAAGTTCATGCAGGAAGTAAAATATCTTCTCATTCTCCCCTTCTAAGTTCTGGACTGAGACCCCTGGAACAGAGAAAGACTAGGTGCCACATCTTGGGGTCACATGTCCTGAACCCCGTGATGAGAAATGAGTTCTGATGTGTGGAAATCCAGTGGTTGGTGGGACTCATACCCTCAGAGCCTCGAGGGGAGAGTCCACCTTAGTGATTCCCAGGAGCTGGGGCTGCCGGCCATCCTTGGCTGGTGTCTGGGTCACTGCAGCCTCTCCCCTGGCCACACTGCCTCGTCCCACTCTGTGTGCAGAAAGTCACCTGCTGTGTCTCTCTCCAAGGACACATGTGACCACATTCATGGACCAACCCTAACAAGGGAGTTATCTTTTCAGGTCAAGATCCTCACCTCCATCCCATCAGCAAAGACCCTTTTCCTCATCAGGTGGCATTTTCAGGTACCAGGCTCCCTTCAGGTGGCCAATATTCCTCCTCTGCACTGCCCACGTGACCTGCTGCCCCCCCATGAATGACCCCATCCTGCCTCCTAAACATGATCTAGTTTGCTCTGCTCTTCCATGTCCTGAAACATTACAGGGTCACCTTACGAGGGGCACGTGTGGCGGGGAACAGGAGGTTCCTCCTCTATAAAGGACACCATTAAGAGAGTTAAAGGAAAGGTTACAGACTTGGAGAAATATACCTGCATATATAGACTTGATGAATGTCTTGTATCCAGAATATACCCCAAATTCTCAAACAAACCAATAAACAAAACATCAGCCCAGTTGTAGAAAAAAAAGTCACTAAATAACAATCAAAGAAACCATCACACTTAAAATTTGGTCAATTATTTGAATAGACATTTCTATAAAGACACAAATGGTCAATAAATACATGAAAGTATCCTCAACATTATTAACATTAGATAATTTAATTTAAACCACACAAGGGGCTTCCACCGTGATCCTGTAAGTTTGCTATTATCAAAAAACTGAAAAATAGAAAATATCAACTGTTGGAGCCGATATAAAAAAATGGAACCCTTTTGCTTTGTTCTCTATTGTAAAACTGCATCTGCTTTGGCAAACAGTATTGCTGTCCCTCAGCATATTAGATTTTTTAAAAATCCCACACTTGTATTAGTAGAAAATACAGAGTATGTGAGCAGGAAGTGTGGTCAACAGACCAGTGACCACAGACACAAAGCTGCTTTCCTGTGTTGGGGGGAAGAGAGGTCTGTGGTGGGGACTTTCTCAGGGTCATGGACCAGGTCCACGGTCCTCTCTTGTCTTGTCTTAAGCCAACAAACACTTAGATGCTCACTGAGTGCTTGTGAATGAGTGAGTGAGTGAATGAATGAGTGATTAAATGTATGAATGAATGAGTGCATGAGTGAGTGAGTGAATGAATGAGTGAGTGATTAAATGTATGAATGAATGAGTGCATGGGTCAGTGAGTGAATGAATGAGTGAGTATGAATGAATGAATGAGTGAGCGCTCCCTTCACTTCACAGGGACCCCCACTTCCCTTCTGCCCCGACTCTCACAGGAACATTACAAGTCCTACACCCTGTGGGACCCAGCATGACTCCCACATGAGGCTCTGACCTCCTGCTCATGCAGGGGTTGACCAGCCCCTCTGATGGGGGCCCCTTAGGAGACTCATGTGTCTGTACTCAGAGGTCCTGCTCCTGCTCCTGCTCCTGTCCTGCAGGGGAGTCCCCCAGGTGGGCAGGACTCAGAGTCAGCTCCCTGCCCACTCTTCCATGGGCAGAAGCTTATCTGGGCTGAGGGGTGTCCCCCGACTCTGTGCAGAGATGGACACACTTTGGCCCTGAGGTTCCTCTTTTGTAAACAGCCGAGATCTCGTGCTCCTCCCAGCTTCCGTGGTCTCCCCACAGCTCCCTCCTACCGCCTTCATTCTTTCAACCCACAGGAACCAGACACCCTCCTTGTCAGCAATGCTGCTGCCGCTGCTGCTGCTGCTGGCCCTGCTGTGGGCAGGTGAGTCTGAGGGGAAGGCTGTGGGTGGGTGAGGGCAGCTGCTGACCCTGCTTTCCCCACAGGATCCCTGGCTCTGGATGACAGACACAAGCTGACAGTACAGGGGCCCGTGACGGTGCAGGAGGGCCTGTGCGTCTCTGTGCCCTGCTCATTTCAGTATCCATGGTCAAACCGGTATAATGCTCCCCCTGCTTATGACTACTGGTTCTGGGATGGGGCTAATGCAAACTCGTATGCTCCTGTGGACACAAACAAATGAGATCGCAAAGTGCAGGAGGAGACCCAGGGCTTATTTCAGCTCCTTGGTGATTCCGGGAACTTTAACTGCTCCCTGCACACCAGAGATGCACAGAGAAGAGACACAGGGAGATACTTCTTTAGGGTGGAGAGGGGTCCTATATGAAACAGTTACAAAGGAACCAGCTCACCACGTGTGTGATGGGTAAGGATCCTGCTGCAAGAGAGGCCGCAGGGAAGTTCACGGTGGCCCCGGGGCAGCACTTGGATGTCCTCATCCTGGGTGGGCTTTGGGGGTACAGCATGTTGGGGCTCAGAGGGAAGAGTTGCACCAAAGCCTGAGGTCCCCCTCAGGGCTGCACCAGGGACACCCCTCCCCCTCATCCCCAGATGAGGGTAAAAATAAATAAGTAAAATGGTTCATAGACCCAGTACACATGAGCAACTAGTGCCCAGATCCAGAAGCAGACCCTTACCTGAACCCCAGAGGGGCCCCACTGCCTTCTTCCTGTCACGTCCCCCTGAGGGAAACCAGGCTCCAGATTTCTGATACCAAAAATGAGTTTTTTTAAAACATTTTATTTATTTATCTTTAGAGAGAGGGTAAGGCGGGGAGAAAGAGAGGGAAAGAAACATCAATGTGTGGTTGCCTCTAACGTGGCCCCCACTGGGGGCCTGGCCTGCAACCCAGTGTGTGCCATGACTGGGAATCGAACCAGAGACCCTTTTGTTCGCAGCCCATGACCAGTCCACTGGGCCACACCAACCAGGGCCCAATGATGAGTTTTGTCTGCTTCTGAACCTCATGTCAACAGTATCACCCAGCACATACTCTTCATGTCTGGGTTCTCTTCCTCAACCTAATGTTAGTAGGATTCACACGCATGGTGCAGAGCTGTTATTTGCTTCTTCCACTGTGTAAATCATCTGCAATCTGTGGGCCCGTTGATGGGAATTCGGGGAGGTTGCACTGCTCAGCCCTCACAGGGAGTGCTGCTGGGGACCTCCAGGTGCACGTTTCAGGGGCGTTTGCACACGTCTGTGTTGGGTCCGCCCCCCGGAGTGGAACTGCTGGCTCCTATGCTCAGTGTTTCCCGAGACATTGTCCCAGTTCTCCTCCCCACCAGCGTGTCTCAGAGTCCCAGTGGCTGCACGTCCCCACCAACACATGATTGTCCTTAAAAAGTTTTTATTGCTATGAGCCATACACAACCTAAAACTTCCTCTTTAGGTATTTTTAAGTGTGCAGTTCAGTGACTACACTCACTTTGTGCCACCATCACCGCCGTCCACATCCAGAGCTTTTCCCTCATCCTGAACTGAAGCTCTGTACCCCTTAACCCTGAACAGCCCACCCAGCCCCCAGTCTCAAGCCCTGGGAAACCACGATATGTTACTTTTCTTTATTGCGGTTAAAAACAGAAAACCCTTTGCTATTTGTAAGTACACACAGCACAGTGGTGTTGACCACCCACGTGTTGTCCGTGATTCTCTAGAACGTCTTCATCTTGCAAAACTGAAACTCTGTAGCAATTTCCCACGTTCCCTCCCCAGGGGCCCCGTTCCCGCTGTCTCCAGGGGTTTCAGGCCGGCAGATACAGTGTGTACCCGGGATCCCGCAGCATCTGTCTTTCTGTGACTGGCTCTTTTTTCACTTAGTGCAATGTCCTCAACACCTGATGTTTTTTATATTCTTCTTCTTATTTTCGCCCGTGTGGTGGCTGAGCGGTGGCAGGGCCCTGCAGTTTCTATTCTCAGGTCCTTGAGCGCTGCTGAAGCCTGCGCCTTTCTATGTGCTTACTGGCCCTTGCGAGATCCCATTTTCTCTCGGGTTGTCTGCCTTTTTCTCATTGATTTTTGGAAGATCTTAACACAGTCTTTATTTACTCTGGATGAATCTTTGGTAAGATACATGCGTTGTGAAATATTTTCTCCTGCCAAAGAGTTACATTTAGAAATAGAAATACTTGAAAATAATACAAGTTCCCCTCCACCAAGTGAAGATAACACATGTTCTTAAAAATAGTCAAGCAAACAGAAGACAGAGGTAGAGCCAAAACTGACACCTCTCTCCACCCTGAGGTGAACTTGGTACATAACAATGCCCTTAACGCCGATGGTGCATATATTCTCACTTAACAATGTAGGTGATCAAATTATCCCCCATGGTCCAGAGCAGGAAACTGAGGCACACAGAGGTAAAGTGACTTGCCTGATGGAACACCCTCAGTAAGTAGCTGAGCCTGGATTCGAACCCAGGAATCTCTGCGACTTCAGCCACTCCAAGGAACATGATGTTTCCATTCATGACCTTTGGCTCAGAGGGCTGTTAACTGTTTAGGAATCGGACCCTCCACTCCTTTCTTTTCAGAGATGCCTTTCCTGGGCTCCAGCCAGCTCCTGCGGGGGTGGGGGTGCGCCCTCATTTCTGGATCTTGATCTCGGAGTACGGGGTCTCCTGGGCCTGAGGGTTGTGTGGTTTCATGTTGTGGAAACTGAGAGCAGCGTAGTGGAGCTCGTGCTCAGAGGGGGAGGCGGCCGCTGCTGGGGGCAGGTGGTGGGAGGAGGAGGGTGCGTTCAGGTGACTCTGAGGGGGAGGAGAGAGGGGCGTCCCAGTCCACCTTTGAGGTCTGGAGAGGGGCACCTGGGGCTTGAGGGGTCTTCCTCATTTATCCATTTCACACCCATTTCCTGAGGATTCACTCGCTCACTCATTCACTCATTTATCCATTTGTACCACTGACAAACTGTAATCATTATAGCTTGTTCTTATTACTAATCTCATGTAATCTTTATGAGCTCTCTCCATGGATATAACTATTCTTCTCGTTTCACAGATAGGGAAGCTGATCTCATGTTTTTTCCTACTTTTTTGATGCCACTCCTAGAAGGTTGTAAGTTATAAACATTGTTCGCATCGTATTTCTCTTGGACTCCCTGATGTAAACGGTGGGAGCAGGACAGCTGTCTGGGGGCTATTCGGGGAGGGGAGGTGGAGTCAGGGACCCCAGGAGGTGGTGGGGACTCGGCTGGACAGGAACCAAAGGAGAAGGGCGTTGCCACAAGGGAAATGGACAGGACTTGGCCAGTGACTGGCTCTGGGGGATGCGGGAGAGGACAGTTCTCAGACCTGAGGAAACCCGAGGGAGGGCCAAGTTTGGGGGCAGAGGAGGAACTCCCATGTTCACCTCAGGGACACTGGGTGGAACATTGCCCACGGCAATCACCTGGGAGACGCCTTCCTGGCTCTCTGCCTTCTCTTCCTGTTTCTTCCTGCAGATCCTCAGTCTGAGAAGAGAGACAGGGCCCTTCAGCACAGGCGGCTCGCACCTGGGGGCCTGGCAGGGCTCAGTGAGGCAGGCGTGGAGGCTGCTGCCTGGTTGCAGGGACCACAACAGGAACACATGTACCCTCCTCCCAGACAGCTGGCACCAGTGTTGGGAACACAGTACACCTGGCCAAGGTGTCAGGAGGCTGACTTCCTGTCACCGCCTCAACTTGTGGCACCTGTTCCCAGATTTATTGCCTGGTCAGGGCTCTCTGGTTTGGAGATTCTTTGGGTCCCTGCCCCCCCCCACCACCACTGCCACCTCCTGAGGCCTTTGCCCAGTCTGGGGCCACCCCCCACTCACAGGAGGAGGCCAATGAGGCCGAGGCAGACGGCCAGCAGGGCTGTGGCACCGGCTCCCACCACGGCCCCCTGAATCACCCCTGTCCTGTGTCCTGGTCTCCCTGAAGAGACGAGACACCCGCGTGAGCTCCTGTTTCCCTAAGCAGGCGTCTGAGCACCCTGCCTTCTCCAATCCATGCTGACGAGTGTGCCCACTCCCACCCAGGACTCCTTTGTCCCCCACCCCTTCATATGACTCAGCCTCCAGGTCCCCCAGCCCCCTCCCCAGCCACATGTCTCAGAGGCCTGGCCTCGAGTTCCCCTTTGCCCAGAGTCAGGCCACTTTCCCTCCCACTCAGTGTCTTCTAGGGTCCAGGCTTGTGCGCCATCTCCCTGGGCGTCACCCATCACACCCTGACCTGGCAGCAACAGGACAGTCACGGTCTCTTTCCCGTGGGTGTTCTGGGCCTCACATCTGAGTCTGAGGGTGGACATAAGCTCCCCGTAGAGGCTCAGGGAGCTGTTGGCCCAGGGCCCCGCAAAGCAGGAGGTGATGGTGTAGGAGGCATTGCTGTGGTTCCCCTCCAGCAGCGCCTCCCCCAGTCGCCAGCGCAGCAAGGGGGCTGGCTGGGCTTGGGAGGAGCAGCTGCAGCGGAGACCCTTGTCCTCCCAGGAGCAGGAGGGTCCCTGCAGCTGTGGGGGGTCTGTGGGGAGAAACAGGGGAGGGATCAGAGGAGCCTCTCTCCTCCCCAGGAACCCAGGGTCCTGCCCCCAGGTGTGTTCCTACTCACTCTTCAGAAGGAGGGTCAGTGGGGCCCCCAACTCCTTCCACCCTCATGGAGCCAGTATCCTGACCGGGTACTCACAGGTCACATTGAGCTGGACGGTCCTCTCCCTGATCTTACCACCTTGCAAGGCCGCCCGACAGGTGAGGTTGGTGCCGTGGTGCTGGGGCCCTGGTGTGAGGGTGAGCACTGAGGAGTTGGCAGTCCTGAGACCCAGTGTGAAGTTGGCCCACATCCAGGAGAAGACAGGTGGTGTCTCTCTGCCACAGTCCCATGACACTGTACAGGTGATGTTCTTGGGGTGGCCAGATTCCAGGGTCCCCTGGATGTGGATGTCAGGTGTTGGTGTGAGACCTGGGGAAGTGAGAGACAGAGACCTAGGCCCTGGAAGCGGGGTTCTAGAGTGTGCCCCTAATTGCAGCCTGTGTGCCAGGCCAGCCCCAGGATCCAGTCCCCATCGGTCCCCCTGAGTCCATCCCAGGATGAGGAGAATCGGGTTCCTTCCCAGCCCAGGAGCCCGCAGGACCCAGCCATGTGTCATCCCTTTGACCCGATTTCTTACTCGTTACATTTACAGAGAGCAGGTTCTCTTTATAACTTTGTTTCACATAGGACCCTCTCTCCGCCCTAAAGAAGTATCTCCCTGTGTCCCTTCTCCGCGCGTCTCTGATGTGCAGGGAGCAGTCGTAGGTCTGGGGGTTCCCGATGAGGTGGAATCGGCCCTGAGTCTCCTGTTGGACTTTACGATTGGGGTTGTTTGTGGCCACAGGAGCATCCTCGCCTGACTTGGCCCCTTCCTGGAACCAGTAGCCATGAGCTGGGGTAGAGTCTGTCCAGCCTATCTTGGGGTAGATCACAGTGCAGGGCACGGAGACACACTGGCCCTTCTGCACTGTCATGGACCCCAGCACTTGCAGCCGGAATCCTGGATCCTGAGCCAGGGACCCTGTGGGGAAAGGAGGGTCAGCCCCAGCCTCCACCCCAGCCCTCACACTCTCCCCTGGGGCACTCACCTGCCCACAGCAGGGCCCACAGCAGCAGCAGCAGCAGCAGCATCTCTGGGGTATGTGTTGGGGTCTCGGTGTCACAGGACTGAGAGGAAGCCCCAACAGGAAGCCAGGGGGAAGGGAGAAAGGTGATGATCAGGAGGAGGAAGTGGGCAGCGCATGTGGTGGAGCTGGCCCGGCCCTTGGAGAATCAGCACTTCCACTTTCCAGATGGGGTCCCCATGAGGGCCCCACACACTGGAGAGGACCTGACCCAACACTCCCGACTGCCTGTCCTCGCCTGTCCCTCTGGCACTACTGTCCACACAGGAAAGCAGGCACTGCCTGGCCAGGCACAGCTTCTGAATGACGCAGAGGATCAGTCCCTCAGGTGTGGGACTCAGGAGGGGCTGACGGGGGAACAGGAAGGCATGGAATGTGACATAGTCCTCTGGGTGAGACAGGTGGCGGTGACAGACAAGTGAATGAACACACAGCCCAGCAGAGCATCTACTCCCTCTGGGGCGTGCAGTCAAAGTGGAGACAGTGGCTGCCTTTGTCCCCATCCCTGAGAGTGACCCTAACACCCGAGGAGGCAGAGGGGCCCCAGGTCATGCCAGCTCCCGGTGGTCCAGGGTGTGTTGGTGGGAGCACAGGCCGGGGCGTGTAGGAAACTCAGTTGCTCTGGGCAGTGGACAGTGAGCTCCCAGGTGAGAATGGCCAGAGAGGACAGGACCAGACTCTGAGGGGGTCACCAGCCTGTGACCCCAAGGTCGTCCTAGGCTTGCTTGCCTGCTCAAATCCCCTGCCCAGGGATCCCTGCTGTTGGTTCAGAGAAAGATGCCATCACAGTATGCCTTTGGAGTCAGGTGGACCTGGCTCTTCTGCCCTCCAAGCCTCAGTTTCCTCATCTGTCATAGGGAGGCATCACAGGCCTCAACCCTCATTGTCTGTGGGAGAACCCTGTGTAAGGGCAGGTGCCAGCCCTGCCTGATCCTCAGTGGTCACTCTGAGTCCGGCCCTCAGTGGACATCCTCTGGTGGCCAGCTCGGCCCTGGGCTTCCTCAGTGGAGGCCTCCAGCATGGGGTCAGGGGTGTGGGTTCTGCAGCCAGATGGCCCTGGGCTCCAGCCTGTCTCCTTCATGCTCACTGTGCTGCCTCAGGAAAGGCTCCACCACCCTGTGCACAGCCGGGCACCCCGGCTCACGAGGTGCTGTGGGCTGAATTGTGTCACCCCTAAAATTCATCTGTTCATGTGCTGACCCCCCAGTACTGCTGAATGTGACTGGTTTTGGAGGTGGGGTCTTTTAGGGTCGATTAAGGTAGAATGAGGTCACTAGGGTAGACCCTAATCCAGTAGGAGTAGAGTCCTTATAAGGAGAGATTGGGGCACAGACATGCACAGAGGAGAGACCACAGGGGAAGAACCGTCTGCAAGCCAAGCAGAGAGGCCTCAGAGGGGACCAGTCCTACCAACTCCTTGATGTTGAACTTCCTGTCTCCAGAACTGTGGGAATATGAATTTCTGTTGTTTAATCCCTCTAGTGGCAGCACTGTGTTATGACAGCCCAAGCCAGGGAACACAGCGGGTTGCCAAGTTGACCTGTTCCTACAAGTGAAGTGTGGGGAGTGGCCTGGCCTGGCCCACAGTGGACACCGTTTGCACGGGGTGGGTCTGTAGGATGGGGCCACTCTCAGGGTTGGAGGAGGAGAGGGAAGGGAAGGGAAGGACTTGGTAAAGGGGGGAAACCCCCTCGAGTAAACCCCACTGATCCTCTGTCACCAGTTCTGCATTCTGCAGGGCTGCAGCTTCAGCCCCGCCACCCTGCTCCTCCTCTCCCCAGGACGTGTCCAGCCCCATGGGTTCTGCTCAGGTGGCTCCCTCTGCTGGAGGGGCCTGTCACTGCACCTGAACCCTGGTACCTGCCTCCCATCTGTGGAGCAGGGTGTTTGGGGAGCTGGGCTGAGGTGAAGCAGACCCTGCTGAACTAGGAGTGGGGGGTAGGGACAGAGTCACAGCCTGGCTGGTCAGGGCTGACACAAGGGGAGGGCGGGCCAGAGGAGGGAGGGAGGATGTGCCTCGGAGATGGGACAGGTGAGCTGGGGGGTGGAAGGGGAGCAGGGTTGTATGGGAGGCAAGTCATCCCATTTCACAGAGCAGGACCAGAGCCAGACTCGCTGGTGGGGCAAAGAGGGGGTCCCGCTGTATCCCCCTTGCCTCAGTCAGTCCTTCTGCTTCTCTGCTCCAGCATCCAAGGGAATCTGCCTCCTCCCCTCCCTGCCATCCCCAACTCTCTCCTCTACATCTCCCCTCCCCTCCACTTCCCCTTCCTACACCTCCCCCTTTCCTGCTTCCCCTTCCCCCCTTCTCTTCTCCTCCTGCTTCTTTATCCCCCCTCCTTTCAGGTGAATCCACTTCCCTTCTCACCTGCCCTGGCTTCAAGCCTCAGTCTTTCCAAAGGTGGAGAGAGGTTTCCACTTTCCCTGCCCATCCCCTAGTGCTTGGTCTCAATGTGGACACGACTGTAGTTCCCTCACAGGCCAGTGGGGGGTGTGATGAGGCCACAAGGACTGCTGGAGCACAGGCACATGTACTGGGGGTGTGATGACATCAGACTGCAGGGGGTGGCTTCTGAGAATGACAAGGTCAGTGGAATGGCTGAGAGAGACCTGGAGTCATGAGCGACCCTGACCTTCCCTCCTGCTGGGATGTTGGATCTGGTTGGCCTGACCATCAGGCCTGAGTCCTCCCAGGCAAAGCTCCCATGTGAGGACCCAGGGGATTGAGACCTGTTGTGTGTCTGTGTGTGTGTGTTCTTCGGAAGTGTTTGTGTGTTTGTGCCATGTGTGCTTGTATATTAGTGTCTGTATGTGTGTATGTGTGTGTGGTCTCTGTGTGTATTGTGTGCACATATCTGAGTTGTGCATGTGACTGAGGCGCCTGTGGTGTGTATGTGTGTGTGTGTTGTGCACGCACTCAAAGTTCAGCTTCTCAAAAACGACATCTGCAAACAACACCACGAAGAATATAACCCATCCCATATTTTCTATACAACTTTCCTGCTTTGTCTTCCTGCAGACTCCTTATCACCAAGCTATATAACATATAAATCTACTTACTCCATTTCCTGCGACTCTTTGGCTCTGGGGCTCAGGCCAGCCCCGGCGAAGAACTGCAGGAAGTGTCTGGGCAGAAGTGGGGCTGGGAGCCTTGGGGTGGTTGAGACCACCTGGGCAAAGACCAGAAGGCTCCAGACAGAAATGTGCAGAAACCCAGAAAAAGGGAAAGCCTGTCCTGGACTGTACGAGATTAATCAACTCCAGTGTGGCAAGATAGAAAGCATGCTGGAAGTTATTCAGCTGGCTGGGGGACAGATAAAAAGCCAAAAGGAAACCTGATTTCTCCTAAGGTCTTGGAACAGCTGTGAAGTGTCATAAGGACCCCACTTTGAGTGATGAATGAATGCCCTCCTCCAATGATGCTCCGAGTCCGGCTTTGTTATTCCCATCTAATGCACAGCATCCAGTATATAGTTGACATCCCTACGGGGGAAGAGCCCACGTCTGAGGAAGGCGGCACCCCGGAGGTCCTGACACCCATGACCAGCATCACTGCCCTAGGAGGTCACCAGACCCTCATCCAGCCCCTCCCACTCTGCCCTGGGCCTCATAGACGGTCGGCCTCCAGGGGGCGCTCGATCCACCAGGGAGACTCAGGCAGGGCAGCTGCCTCTGTCCGCGGTGCTGAAACCGGGTCCCAAGGCGAGCTCAGGTACCCACCTCCCAACTCTGCAGAAGGGCCCGATCCCAGAGGCTTATGTACCAGTTTGGGGCCAGGAGGGTAAAGGTGTGGAGGTGGATGGATCCGGGGGGAAGCCGACAATCAGGAGTCGTAGGGCTGGGCTCCTCTCTCTGCTCCATCTCCCCACTTTCCTGTTCACTCTCAGGCATTGTCTGTCCTGAGGATGATGTCTGTCTGCCCCACCTGGCTGGAGGATGTGCTTGCTAAGGCTTTCTGTTTCCCACCCCCTAGATGACTCCATTAAGTAGCTCTCTTCATGCCAGCCACACCAAAACAAACAAAACCAATACAACAAGTCTAAAGTGAGATGCTAGCCCTCCCAGTTGACAAAGGAGAAAAGTGAGGGTCAGGGTCAGGAATACTACACACTACGTCCACCCACCCCGTGCTTCTGGGCAGGAAGGGATGCTCTCGGGTCTGACGGGAATAGCATGCACTTCCTGGCTCCCATTGGCCCCTCTTGCTGTACTCACTGGTATCGTCAGAGGGACTTGGAGAGAGAGGTGCCTACCTGGCTGCCTCCTGATTCTCAGTCAGCATTTGGGAAACAGTGGGCTGAGTGTCAGTCCTCTGTTGGGTCTGGGCACTGAGGGGCCCTGCCTCTGCATTGTCCGTCACGTCCTGCGCTCCTAAACCAATTTACCTTCTTCTTATTTCCAGAATATTTTGGTGGATCTTGCATGAGTCAAAGGGTGTATGGCTGTGAGTGGAGGGGAGGAGTAAGGAACAAGGATCGACACCATCCTCTCTGGATTGGAAGTCTAACTATCAATTATTAATATTTCAACAATGGGTTGATTTGCATCGTCCTGCCTGACACTGTCATGGACAGAAGTCTGACTCAGCTGTTCCTTCTGGGTGTAGGGCAGTGGGGTTTAGGGATCAGGCATTGTTTTATGCTACACTTGTCCCTAAGGGTCACTTTATGAACTAATGGATCAGCACTTCTTCCCTGTCATGGTTTTGGCGCTGCAGGAAAATTTTGGGCTGTTTTTCCTTAAATTGATTTTAAGTTCAAATCTTAGTTATCTTGCCCTGGCCGGCATGGCTCAGTTGTCTGGAGCATCATCCTGTAGACCAAAAGAATGTGGGTTTGGTTCCTAGTCAGGGCACATGTCCAGGCTGCAGGTTCAAACCCTGTGACATGTATGAGAAGGGTAACCAATCAATGTTTCCCTCTCCCTCTCCCAAAGCAATAAAAAAAAATGTCCTCAGGTGAGGATAGAAAATAATGAACAAATATCAGTGTTTTCAGGAGGGAGATTACAGAATCCTGCTTCCCTCCACCTTCCCAATGAAGAGATGGAAATTTGAAGGATAAGAAGGTGTTAGCCAGAGAACGACATGGTGATGGGCATTCCTGGAGGAGGGATGTGGGAGTTCAAAGACAGGGAAGAATACATCAGAACAAGGGTCCTCAGAGACTGGTTGAAGGATTGACAGCTTAGGATATGGTGATGGAGAAGTGGACGAGGTGAGATTAAGAATCACTTCGAACAGAGGGGCAAACACTGTAGCCAGGGGGTGGCTTGCATTTGCAAATAATATGTTGTGAAACAGTGACATTAACTTATTTCCAGATTGTCTGCGGTTGTGCTTGCCCTGCAAACAGAATTGCATCATTGCAACAGAGACCATACCGCTTGCAAAGCCTGAAAATTTGCTTTCTGTCCTCCCACAAAATTTTTTTCTGGACCCCTGACCTCGAATAACAAGTTGGAGCCTTGTAAAGTGTTCTCCTGGGCTAAGGAGATAGAGCAGTATTTTGACTCCAGTTGGCTCTGAGCTTTAAGAAATTCTATAAATGTCAATATGTGGTTTTGCCCACAGCAGGAATAGTGGCAGGCAGGCAGGATGGAAAGGGAAGATTCAGGAGTGGAGAGAGATGATGGGAAGAAACTCACAGGAGGGATTTGAGTAGAGGACAAAGCTGACATGTCGCAGATGTGATGTCCAGGACAGGACAGACACCCAGCCTCTGAGTGAAATGTCACTCACTTTCACAGTGGACCAGGACTTCTGCCGGCTGTTCTGCACACGGACTTTTATTCAATATGAAAGCAACTCTGTGAGGTGGAACTTCTTACACCTAATCACAAAGCAGGGAATGGAGACACAGAGGGGTAAGATGGCTCACCGGCTGTCATATGCATAATAAATGGAAGAGTGTGAGCTTGATCCAAGGTCCCTCCAATTGCAATGCCTAAGACAGTTTCAACATAGCAGGAACCCCATGTACAGTGGTTTATATACTCCCTGCCTGTGGGGATGTAAGACTCCAAGAATGAGCCTTCCCACATAGACATGTTGACTTCCTACTAGGTCCTTATCTCTGTGGATGCTGTGTGGGCTCTCTTCTGAGGAGGATTCATTTCTGAAAGCTGATGGAGGCATAATACACTTCTGGCTCTGTTCCCAAGGTCAGGCTGTCCCCTGTAGAGAGTGTAGGGTCAGCAGAGCTGTATAATGTGGGCTCCATCTGGTGACCCTGTGGGAAGAGCAAAGGAAGGGGTCAGAGCAGGGAGTTGGTGGGGTAGGGGGATTCCCTGAAGTGAATTTGATTATGACAGGACCTTTGTTCATTCTTCCATTCTTTTATTAAATACTTGTTTTTAATGTTTACCTGGGGATATGTTTATTGATGTCTCTGTGTGTGTGTGTGTATGTGTGTGTGTGTGTGTGAGAGAGAGAGAGAGAGAGAAACCTTGATATGAGAGAGAACATTAATGGGTTGCCTCCCATACATGCTCCGACCGAGGGTTGAACCCGCAACCTAGGTATGTGCCCTGACCAGGGATCCAACTCGCAAACTTGTCGTGTATGGGATGATGTTCCATCCAACTGAGCCACCCCACCAGGGCTATTAAATATTTCTCAAGGTCCCATGTCTTCAGTTATCCAACAAACATAGCTCTTATTGGTTGCTTTCCAATTCTACTCAACACTCACAGAGACTGGTGTGGAAAATGCAATTATTTTACAAAGAAAGAAACTAAGTCTCAGAGAGGTTAGGTGCCTCTCGAGACCACACATCTATGGTTTGTGAACACAACCCCTGGGCTCTCGGGGGGTCTCCCATGTTCCAGGCACTGGATACAGAGGAAAGGGTTTATGAAAATCAACTTCTCTTTCGGTGTGGCTCTCCTTTGCTCTTAAACCGAGCAATTCTCCAATACCAGCTGAGTGACCTGCAACAGGACTGAATTCTGACACTATCTACTTGAGGTATTGTCAGGTCCCACAAGTTAGGGGCTCCGTCCACAAGATCGACCCCCTCACTGCCACGTCAGATGCCAATCGTCAGAGTGCAGATTTTCACTCCTTTCTTGGCTGTTGAGTTAACTGCAACATTTCTCAAGAGGCTTTCCACTTCCTCTTCTTCCAGTCTCTCTTGAACTCACTCCAATCAGGACATCTGCCTCCACCTGGCCACCAGACCCACAGCAGCTCTGATACCGCTCAGCCCAATCTAACCAGTCCTTTCTCAGACCCTGTCTCACCAGACTTACTGGCATTTGAGAAAACATAAGCAGTCTCTCCTCCTCGAAGTTTCACCCCCTTGTGGCCCCCAGGATCCAACCCCACACTCTCCCAGTCATTCATTTTTCTTCAGCGGTCTCCTTTCAGTGTCCACCATGTCTCCCTGACTAAAGACTGGGGGGTCTCAGAGCTCTGTCTGCAGACTCCTTCTTTTCTTCGTGGTTTCATCCACTATCAGACTTTGATGTGGAAGACCCCCAAATCTCCATACTTCCCACCTGCCTTCTCCTGAGCTCTGGACTGTGACCATCTATTTGTCTTCTTCAGGTAAACATTTGAGGAGCACCTTAAACTTGTGGTAACCAAAGCAAGGTTTTGCCTCTCACACTGTACTCCTCCCAAGCTGGCCATTTCGGGACATGGTAATTCAGTTCTTTAAGTTGCTTAGGGCGACCACACGGGAGTCCTCCTTGGTGTCTGTGGACATGTGTGGACATCTAGGACTATCTACAGACCGCTATGGCATCGCTGGACATCTATCACATCCATGGAGTCACCTCTGACACCAATGGCACCTATGAGGAAGAAGCCATGGGCTCTCTTTGCTCCCACCCCAAGTGCACCCTACATTCCACTGGCAAATCAGTTCTAAGTGCAAGTCTGGTTGACTCCACCTTCAAAATGTATCCAGAGCCCAACCATTTCACACCAAATTCATCGCTGTTACCCTGACTCCATCCATCAAATGGACTGACCTGTGCCCCCATATTCGTGGGTTGAAGCTCTAACCCCCACTATGGCTGTACTTGATATTCAGGCCTTTGGAGAAGGATGTAATTTTAAATGGGGTCATTAGGGCAGGACCCAAAATGACCTAACTCTTCATAAGAAGAAGAGGCACCAGAAATGTGTGGACAGAAAAGGCCATGGGAGGACACACCGAGAAGGTGGCCATCAGCAAGCCAAGGAGAGAGTTTTCAGGAGGGACATTTTACATCAGTAACGTAATAATTTGTAAAAATATAGATATTACCAAGCTCCCAGAACAGTTGACAAGTGGGAGATATTTGCTGAAGGAAAAGATAAACGCTCGGGTGTTGTGAGTCACGTGCTCACAGACCTCACCGCGGTGCCCGCATTAGTCAGAGTTCAATGCGTAAGTGAGAGCCAGAGCACGGAGGATGAGCAGGAAGGGGGCAGTGACGTAGGCGTGGGACAGGGTGGGGAGAGACGAGGGGTGATGCTGAGATGCAAGTGAGCAGACGAGTGTGGGAGACAGGAAGCACCAAAGGTGACTAGTTTTCCGGCCTCAAATGCTAGACCAAGTCGCTTGGGCCTCAGCTGCTCAGTGCATTTCAGACTTGGGTGCGATGGGGCAGTGCTATTTCACAGAAGTGATGCTAAGGTGTGGGTGAGGAGAGGTGGAGAGGTGGCGGGCGGGGTGGCATCAGCAGGATAAGGACTAAGAGGGGAGCTCAGTTCGAAGGAAATGGTTGTGCTAAGCTGTGTTCAGAAGCATGGACATGCTTACAGCATCTTGGTGCAGGCAGAGCTGATAGAAGACTGGGAGGGACAGAGACAGGTCTCTGATTGGGTGTCAGGGACAAGAAGACCAGCGGTGAGGTGGAGAGCCCAGCAGAAGTACGTTTGTGGGAGTATTAACCTCATTCTCCTTTGTTATGACACCAGGGGCTTTGCTCACCCTAGGGAAACCGTCCCTGCCAGGACTGGCCAATGGCTAGAGATAGGGAAGGACTTCCCTGCGAGCATGACTGTCACGTGGCAAACCAGCCAGTCCAAAGTGCACAGCCCCTACCACAGAGCTCTTACATCCCAGCCCCTTCCCCTCCTGCCCTAATCGCACCAGGACCAGGTACAGGACAACAAGAGGCAGCCCTTACACCCAAGAGCCCACTGAAATTATTCAAACTAGCCAGGCCTACGCCTGCTTCCCCTGCCTCACCTTGGCCTTCCCCAGGGAAACCTCCATTAAGGATATGCCCATGTTTTCCCCCCTCTCCTTCTGTCTGCTTCTGACCGACTCCGGGGCTGCCCTGCCTGGCCCTGTAGTGTGGCTTTTCCTCTGCCTTTTGGGAAGTATGAGCAATAAACGGTGGCAATTGTCTCCCTGGTGTGTTGGCCTGATATACTGAATAATAATAAAATCTACATTTTCAAAAAAAGTAGGACGTTGAAGACCTTGTTTTGGGACACGCCAAATGCAGTGCAACCGTGGGCCACCCAGGGAACAAGGCGGGGTGTGCAGGCTGCGTGCCGGATGCCCAGGTCACTCACCGTGGGAGCTGGTGCCATGGTAGTGTGGGTGTTGTCCACGCCCCCTGCTGGCCTGGCTGCTTTCTTCCTGAGGGTCCTCTTCACTCTGTGGGAAACACCAGGGTCTTTGACACAGGGTCACTCTCTGAGGCTGGAGTGAGTGACTGGGGCAGGGGCAGGGTCGGGCAGACCAGGAACCATTATAACAAGACTTTTGAACCAGGTCTGCCTGATTTTGGACTTCCAGGGCCACAGCTGGGAACATACTGAAGCCTGGCTCAGCAGCTGGATTCTCACTACTACTGTACCCCCAGCCTTCCTCTGGGCCTCCCAACCCCTCCAGCCCCTGTTCTGCACCTCGGGCCCACACACTATGCAGCTCACAGGAAGTAGGTGATGCAGAGGCAGCCAGCCAGCAGCACGGTGACACCAGCTCCCCCGATGGCCCCCCAAATCACGCCTGCCCTGGTCTCTGGTTCCCCTGCACACAAGAGAGGCTTGGGGTGAACTCCAATCTGAACGTGCAGGCTGTGTCCCTTCCCCTCAAGCATGAAGACAGGGGTTCCCCTTGGCTCCCACGCAGGCTCATCATGAGGTCCCCCAGAGCCACAGCATAAAAGGCATGGTCTATGCACACCCCCTAGCCAGCCCCCACGCTCATGGGAAGCCCACCTCATTGCTTCCAGGACCAGGTCCCTCTCCACCTGGATGTCTCTGAGGCAGACGCACCTGGGCTGCACAGGACCTTGAGCCTCAGGGTCCCATGGACATACCCGTGGAGACACAGAGAGCTGTGGGGTGCTGAGAGACCCTCCTCTCCTTCCTCCTTGGGGAGCATTCTGAATCTTCTCTCCTCATCCCCTCTGGCCCTGTCACTCAGGGTCGAAGGTGGCCTTTGTGTCTCCAGAAAGGGGTATAAGCACGGAGGTTCTCAGACTTTCTGGGGAGCCCCAAACTGCTCTCTTGGTTCCATCTGGCCAGCCTCCCAGGAGCCCCACACCTGGGGTCAGGGTGGTGTCTTTGGGCACCTCCTGTCTGATGGGACCTAACAAGGTCCCTGTCTGGGGGCGGGGGGGGGTGGTGAGGACCAGATGCTGTCACCAGTGTGAACAGGGCGGGGGAAGTGCTGGGCTCGAGACAGTCGGGGTCAGGGCTGAGGGGCTGACAGTCACAAAAGAGCCCAAAGAGACGATTCTGAGCACTGAAAAGACTCCATGTGATACTGTAAGGGGGACATACCCCGCCACACAAAGTCCAAACCCACAGCACGTCCAGATCCATAAGTGGACCCTAAAGTAGATTGTGGATTCTGGGGGACGGTGCCTTGTCAGTGCAGGTTCATCAATTGTACCCATGGCCCCTCGGGTGGTGGAAGTGCTTGTGAGAAAGGGACCGGCAGGTGTAGGGACAATCCTTCTACCTTCTTCTCAGTCTCGCTGTGGACCTGTATCTGCGCTAAACACTGTATCTCCTGGAAAATGCCCCAAGCATGGGTGACTGAAGGAAGAGCCTCGCTTAGGATGGGCAGGGAGGAGCTTGTGGGTCACCCTTGGGAGACAGCAGGATATTGGGGAAGAGGCCTGAAGGGAGTTGCTACATCTAACTGTGTCCCATCCTTCTGTTGAACTCTGGGAGACTTGCTGTGAATCAGCTGGGCAAGGGACCCCTCTTCCATCAGCGCCATATGGACAGGAGGCTCCTTCCTACCTGGGCCATCTCCCAGGCAGGCACTGATTGCTGGGTTCTGGGGGACACCTGGGACAGGAAGAGAGGAGTTGCCTCTTCAGTGGGTGGGACAGACTGAGACACGTGTAGGCATCGTCACATCCTTAGACACCACAGCAATGCAGGACACACAGGGCTGTGTCCTCTGGGTCCCCTCCTCAGCCAGGCCTCCGGGACAAAGGTACCACCACAGCAGCCAGGCTCTCTTGCTCCCACACCCTCAGGTCCCCTGCTCTTCTGACCCAGCACTCACAGGTGACGTTGAGCTGGATGGTTCTCTCCACAGTCACACCCACTGCAGGGAACTGCACCTGACAGGTGAGGTTGGTCCCCTGGTCCTGGGCCCGTGGGGTGAGTGTGAGCACGGAGGACAGGTGTGTCCTGGGGCCCAGGGAGGTGTGAGCAGCCGACGTCCAGGAGAAGAGGGGGGGCGTGCCCTGCTCACAGGCCAAGGGCACAGAGCAGGTCAGGTTCGTGGGGCGACCAGGCACCAGGGGCCCCGGGATAAAGATGTGAGGAGTGTGGTTGAGGGCTGGTGAGGAGAAGAGGGGACAGGGGATCAGGAGGGAGGGTCCCAGGTGTGGCCCTAAGACAAACTTCAGGCTTTGATCCAGATCCTCCCTCTGGGTCTCAACATGCTGTACCCCAAACCCCTCCCAGGATGGGCCATCCCAGCCAGGCCCTGGGGCCACCATGAACTTCCCTCTGGCCTCTCCTAGAGCCTGTTCCTTACCCGTCACATGCACGGTGAGCTGCTTCTCTTTGTAATTATGATTCACACGATACGTTCTCTCCACCCTAAAGAAGTATCTCCCTGTGTCTCTTCTCTGTGCATCTCTGATGTGCAGGGAGCAGTTAAAGTTCCTGGGATCCCCAAGGAGCTGGAATCGGCCCCGGGTCTCCTCCTGCACTTCACGATCTTGTTTGTTTGTGGCCACAGGAGCATCCAAGTTTGTATTAGCCCCATCCCGGAACCAGTAGCCATAAGTAGGGGGAGCATTATACCAGTTGAACCGTGGATACTGAAATGAGCAGGGCACAGAGACACACAGGCCCTCCTGCACCGTCACGGGCCCCTGTACTGTCAGCTTGTATCCATCGTCCTGAGCCAGGGACCCTGTGGGGAAAGCAGGGTCAGCAGCTGCCCTCACCCACCCACAGCCTTCCCCTCAGGCTCTCACCTTCCCACAGCAGGGCCAGAAGCAGCAGCGGCAGCAGGAGCAGCGGCAGCAGCATTGCTGACAAGGAGGGTGTCTGGCTCCTGTGGGTGAAAAAGAATGAAGGCGGCAGGAGGGGGCTGTGGGGAGACCACGGAAGCTGGGAGGAGCACGAGATCTCGGCTGTTTACAAAAGAGGAACCTCAGAGCCAAAGTGTGTCCCTCTCTGCACAGAGCTGGAGGACACCCCTCAGCCCAGACATGCTGGCCACCCACCCAGAGAAGAGTAGAAGGGGAGCTGACCCTGAGTCCTGCCCACCTTGGGGACTCCCCTGCAGGACTGGAGCAGGACCAGGACCTCTGAGTACAGACACGTGAGTCTCCTAAGGGCCCCCCATCAGAGGGGCTGGTCAACCCCTGCATGAGCAGGAGGTCAGAGCCTCATGTGGGAGTCATGCTGGGTCCCACAGGGCGTAGGACTTGTAATGTTCCTGTGAGAGTCGGGGCAGAAGGGAAGTGGGGGACCCTGTGAAGTGAAAGGAGCACTCACTCACTCACTCACTCATTCACTCATTCATTCATTCACAAGCACTCGGTGAGCATCTAAGTGTTGGCTGGCTGAAGGCAAGACATGAAGGGACCCGTCGACCTGGTCTGTGTCTCTGAGAAAGTCCCCACCACAGACATCCCTTCCTCCCAACACAGGAAGGCTGTGGTCACTGGGCAGTTGACCATGCTTCCTGCTCACATACTGTTTTTTTTTTTTAATACAAGTGTGGGGTGTTTTAAAAATCTAATATACTGAGGAACTGCGATGCCGTTTTCCAAAGCAGATGCACAGTTTTGCAGTAGAGAGCAAAGCAAAAGAGGTCAGTTTCCTTCTTATTCACTCCCATAGTTCTTCTTTCGTTTTTTCCTTTTTTGGTAATAGTCAACGTACAGAACCATGGTGAAACTTCCTTGTGTGATTTAATTTAAATTTATCTCACATAGGTAATGTTGGACGTATTTTCATGTATTTATTGACCATTTGTATGTCTTTATAGAAATGGCTATTCAAATGATTGAGCAAGTGTAAGTAGGGTTCTTTCTGTTTTGTTTTGTTAAGTGACTATTTTTCTACAACAGGATTTATTTTTTTATTATTGCTTCATATGAATATCTTGGATATATTCCGGATTCAAGTCATTCATGAAGTCTGTATTTGTAGATATTTTACTCCAAGTCTGTAACTTTGTCTTTAACTGTATTAACAGCGGCTTCTGTAGAAGAGCAAGCTCCTGTTCCCCAAGACATGTGCCCCTCATGGGGTGGCTATCTAATGCATCAGGATGTGGAAGGACAAGGTAAACTAAATCCGGAGGCCAGATGGGGACATTCATGGGGAGCAGCAGGTCACGTGGGCAGTGCAGAGGAGGAATATTGGCCACCTGAAGGGAGCCTGGTACCTGCAAATCTTGCCTGATGAGGAAAAGGGTCTTTGCTGATGGGGTGGAGGTGAGGATCTTGACCTGGAGAGAATCCCCCCTTGTCAGGGTCAGTCCCTGAATGTGGTCACATGTGTCCTTGGAGAGAGACGCAGCAGGTGACTTTTTGTACACTGAGCAGGATGAGGCAGTGTGACCAGGGGACAGGCTGCAGTGAGCCAGACACCAACCAAGGATGGCCGGCAGCCCAAGCCCCAGGGAATCACTAAGGTGGACTCTCCCCTCGAGCCACTGAGGGCGTGAGTCCCACCAACCACTGGATTTCCACACATCAGAACTCATTTCTCATCAAGGAGCTCAGGACATGTGACCCCAAAATGTGGCACCTAGTCTTTCTCTGTTTCAGGGTCTCAGTCCAGAGCTTAGAAGGGCAGAGGGAAAAGACACTTTACTTTTTTTCACAAATTTCTAGCCCCCAAATCTAAGAAAATAAAACTTTTTTTTTAAGGCACTGAGTGTATGGTAATTTGTTTCAGTGGCCCCAGGAAAGCAACAGATGCAGGAATTCATGGGACACCTGTGGGAAAAAGCAGAGAAGGAATCGAGAAAAGTCCTCTTTCACCAGATCCACTTCTCTGTTCCTCTTTTCAGACAACTTTCTCAGAGGGTTTTCTGGAGCCCCTACTCCCATATCGCCTCCTGCAGTTCCCTCCTGGTCCTGCTCCAATCACATCTTCACAGCTTTCCCACCAACCACTGGAACCCAGTGACGACATGTTTTCTTGTGTCTTCTCTTCTCTGTGGGCCGCCAGAGCCTGTCCTGCCTCACTGTTCTCACCCTCTCACACTGACAAACGCACCCCCATCTCCAGTCCAGAATGCTTCCCCACCTCCATCCTACACACCAGAGCTCTCGCTGACATCATGAGGTGGCTTCTGAGAATGAATGTCCCCCTCAAAACCCCTCTCTGGTCCCTGAAACACACGCCCTCCGTCGTGTGGCTCAGTGCTGTAATTTCTTCAGTGATTTAAGTTCTATCCTCTTGTCTCCAGATTGACAGCTTCTGGATGACAGAGATTTTGATGCTGGGTTCAGGGTTGCATCCCCTGTGTCTACAAAAATGCTGGCACACAGTACGGGTTCAGTCATACTACAAAAGAGGATGTAAATAAACAAATAACTACTATTTTCTTCAAAACTACACACACACTGCAATATAAAAGAATCAGAAGGGAAGGGCATTTCAGTAGAAGGAACTGCACGTGCAAAGTCTCAGAGTCACTAAGGCCCTGGTCCACCTGGTATGGCGATGGTGTGAGATTCCCAAAGAGGGTGGGATCCAGTGGAGAATCCAGCAGGGCACAGGCCATGCAAGCCCTTAAATCCGGCCTCTGGAGTTTGTCCCTCCTCCCGGGCCACAGAGAGTAAATGTCGCTGTTGGTACTGTGTAGAACCTGGAGGATAGGGGGGTCTGCAAACACAGTCTGTTGGCCTGAGTTGAGGACTGAAGTGGAGGTTCAGAGACTCAGGAAGAGATGAGGCCCCAGGAACAACCAGGGTCAGGATGGGGAGGAGATGGACATCGAGCTGAGCTGTGATCAAAGAGGGAGGGTGGACAAGACTTAGTGACTTATTGAATCACAAAAAGGAAGGGAGGGCACTGTGTCATCTATGTGACTAGGACCCTGTAAAGGAGTGGGTTTGGGAAGGAAGATGGCAGCTCAGTTGTAACCATGCTCAGCAGAGCAATCCCAGGGATCGTCCTGGAGGTGGTGTCAGTGGGATGTTGGGGAGTGAGACTCCTGTGTCACTCACCTGAGACATCAACCTGAGACTGTGCTTGTATCTTTCATGCCCCTTGTGGGCCTTGTCACCTTCCTCCTGTGGTACCTGACTCTGAGAGAAGAGACCAGGGCTTTTCATCCGGTCAGATCAGGGTGCAGTGGACAGCAGAGCCAACCCCCTGTTTCTTGGGACAGAGGGGAGAGTGAAGTGGGGGAGCAAGTCTCACAGATTATCTTGAGCACAGTAGGTGCCTCCCAGCCTGGACACTCACAAAGGCTGTCCATATGGGATTCTCACCCATCACCCATTCACCTCCTGACAGCACTACCCCTGATTTGTCAGATTCCTGGGCCCTGGCTCTGGACTCAGCCACGTGCCCCTTGCCCTCCCCTCCTCTCCCTCCCCCCTGGGGCAGAGTTCACATGAGGATAACAAGGCAGAGCAGGAGGAGCAGGGTCTTAGCAGCTGCTTCCACAATGGCCACCAGCAGCACCCCTGCCCTGGGCCCTGGTTTTCCTGCAGGAAAGAGGGACGAGGAGAGAGTCACTGGTTCAATGGCAATCCTGTGTCCTTTGGCTCCCACTGGGAAGGTCATCTCAGGCCTTCCTGCATCAATAGACTTGGGACTGCCTGTGCCTTTACCCCTGACCCTGCCCTGATCCCCTGCAGTGGGGCAGAAAATAGAAGGCCTAGGTTGGGATTCCTCAAAATAAAACATTGTGTTCATTGATTAACTCTATGGAGAAAGTGAAAAGCAAACCCATTTAGTGGGAGAAATATTTGCTAGTCGTAGATCTGATAATGCTTATCATCCAATACATATGAAGAACTCTTACAGTCCTGGCTGGTAGCTCAGTTGGTTAGAGCATCATCCCAAAGTGCCAAGGCTGCGGATTCGATCTCTGGTCAGGGCACATGCAAGAAGCAACCAACGAATCCATAAATACGTGTAACAATAAATCCATGTTTCTCTCTCTCTCTATCTTTCTCTCTCTATCTCTCCCTTCCCCTCTCCCTAAAATCGATTTACAATATAAATATTAAACAAAAAACATTCTTACAGGTCAACAATGGAAGTCAAACCACTCCATTACAAAATGGGCAAAGGACTTGAAAAAATTGTCTTCAAAGATGAATAGAAATGAACAGTGACTACACAGGAGAAGAAATGGCTTCATTATTATTACACAGAGATGCAAATCAAACCCATGGTGAAATAGCCCTTCACCCCCACTTGTGACCTATAATGTTTTTAAAGGAGAGTAACAATGCAAGTTTTACACTTTCCTTTTGGGAATGTGAGATGGTGCTGCCATCATGGAACACAGTCTGCAGTTTCTTCTAAAAGTTACACACAGAAACTGTCATTTGACCCAGCAATTCCACTCCCAGGCGTATGCCCCCAAAACATATGTTACAACAAAAAAAGCATAAACAGTATTCACAGCGGTGTTCTCACTGTCAAAAATGGAAACACCCAAATGTCTGCCTACCGATGACTGGGTGAGCTGAATGTGACACATGCACACAACGGAACGTGTTCAAATACTGTATATAGAAGTTGTATTATGCAATTGTCCACCTGGGCCTATGCAATTTTACTAAACAACATCACCTCAATAAGTTCAATGAAAAAGTAAAGAAATAAAGAAAAAATATGAATAAATATATTAAAAACTGTAGGAGGGAAACTAAATGTGAGCCTGGCAGTCTCGACCAGACACATGCTGAACAGTCCCCAGGCCCTGCATCAAGGTCCCGTCCCCTCTAGGCCTGGGGTCCTCAGTATGAGCCCCCCCATCCCTGCCCTGGCAACAGCTGGCCCCAGATAGTCCGGGTTCCTGGTATCCTGAGGCTGAACCCGAGAATAAGGTGGAGCTACTAGGCCTCGTCCCAGCTGAGCTGAGGTCACTGCTGGCCTGGACTAGGTCCTACCCCTTCCACATTCTCTCACATCTCCTGAGCAGGGGCAGCCCACACACCATCTGTCTACGCTCCCTTGGCACCGAGACACAGGGACACCTGGGCGCCAGCAGGTGCCTCTCTCATAAGGTGAGCTCCCCTCTGTCTGCAGCCCCTTCCTGGGGCAGCACCCTGCCCTCAGGGATGGAGGATTCCCACCAGGGGGCCATAGTGAGGGCTGAGCTCGGGACAGTTAATACTGAGCCAATTAGATTGACAGCAGTGTGTGAGTCCCACACAGTCACTGCCTGGGAGGAGGACACAGCGCCACGCAGGCCCGTGAGGGCTGCCCTCAGCAGCCGTGTGAATGAGTGCCTGACATGGGGGGAGGGTCTGCAATGAGGGGTCTCCAGGCTCTAGCAGAAGGATTGGACGGGCTTGCCTGCATGATTCTGCATGCTGACAGGGAACTCAGTCAACTCAGGATTTTGTAACCGCATATCAAGGACTGGGCATCTCAAACAACAGAATTGTATTTAAGGCTGGGAAGTCCAAGTCTGTGTGTCAGCGGATTTGGTTCCTGGTTGAGCCCACCTCCTGGCTTGCTGGTGGCTGACTTATCCCTGTCCTCAGTGGCCTTTTTTTTTTTTTTTTTGCCTGTGGGAAGAGAAAGAGGAAATTGCTTTCTGTTTCTTTTCTTATAGGGCCATCAATCTTGTGGGGTCACTATCACGAACTCCTTTAACCTCAATTATTCTGAAGTAACAATCATGTCACTTCAACATATGGATTTTGGGGGACCTGATTCAGTCTATAGCATTCAGGCTTCATGGGGTCCCCACATTCCATCCATCCTTGTCCTTATTGTAGGCAGTTCCATACCTGTCGTGCACAGGGTCTTTCTTCCCTTATTGCAATAGTTTCCTTCCCCCTTTGCAATAATCTCACTCACCTATTTGCAATAATCCTTGTTTAAAAATCCTCACCTGAGGGTATGTTTTTATTGGGGAGGGGAGACAGAGAGAGAGAGAGAGAGAGAGAGAGAGAGAGAGAGAGAGAGATGTTGATCAGTTGCCTCTCGTATGCATCCTAACCAGGGATCAAAACTATAACCTAGGCATGTACCCTGACCAGGAATTGAACCAACAAACCTGGGGTTTAGGAGACAACTGTTGGAACCAACTAAGCCACTTGCCAGGGCTTGTGATAATCCTTTTGAATAAAGTCTCTCCTTATCTATATCCAGATTTATTTTTTACATCACAGACTGAAGGCTGAAGTCCAGCCCCCTCTGTTTGGCTGTGGAGCCCTTGGAGAGCAGACCCCAGACAGACATCCAGGGGCGTGACCCAACCTTGCGTCCTTTACCCCAGATTCCAGCTATACTACACAGACTGCTCCTGCCCAGACAGTGGCCAGGACCTCTTCCAGTCCCTTGCATTGTGCCTGACATCACCACTGCCTGGGATGCTTTCCCTGCCATCTCTGCTTGGTTGACTCCTGCTTTCCCTTCTCAAAGTGCATCTCGAGAGGGGGTTCTCCTGAGAAGACTTTTCTCACTCCATTTCCACACCTGAGAGCAGAGGCTGGAGCTCTGGTCCTTGGACCCCCAGGC
Source organism: Desmodus rotundus (assembly GCF_022682495.2). Classification (NCBI taxonomy): domain Eukaryota; kingdom Metazoa; phylum Chordata; class Mammalia; order Chiroptera; family Phyllostomidae; genus Desmodus; species Desmodus rotundus. Next base: position 47,070,080 of record NC_071398.1, read on the forward strand.
CATGGGAACCTCATCACACTGTGTTTTAATAGTTTACATATTTCTGTGCCTTCCCCAAACCCCAAACTATGGACTTGAGCTCCCCTGAGGCAGGAACTACACCTTCTTCCTCTTACTGTTTCCAGCATATAATGGACATGCAGTAAAAGTTTAGAGAACAAAGAAATGGGGAGAAATGTAGGGATTTCCCAATGTTTCCCTCATGAATGTGATGCAAAGGAGCTGAAATGCACTTTTGTTATGCAATGAGCTGGGAGTAAGGTTTCTCTGGTGACCTTGAAAGAAGAACTGGAGTAAGTTTGTCAATCTGCCAAAGTGACTGTGAAGGCAGAGGTTGGAGACTCTAACCCCATGGTTCTCATTGGGAGGTTTTACCACCCACAGACATTTGGAAATGTCTGGAGATAAGGTGGTTGTCAAAACAGAACAGGGGAAGCTCCTGGCATCTCCTGGGTGGAGACCAGGGATGCTGCTTAACATGCTACAATGCACAGGACAGCCCACCCCCACACAACCAAAAAACCCCACTCAGCTACAAATGCCCCAATATCAACAGCACTAAGGTTGATAAACCACAGCCCTAATCCTATCTGTGAGAAAGGGCAAGGGTGGAGGGGGTGGGAAGGCAGCGAACACAGCTTATGTGAGGAGGTGATATTTGAGCTGGATCTCACAGGATAGGCATGTGCCACAAAGATGGAGAATGGGGACACTATTATGACAGGGAGGTGGAACCAGGTGAATTCAGTGTGGGGAGGCCAGAAGGGGCAGGAGGGTTTCAGGTTGTGGCAAGAATGTGGCTGAGGTGTGGGAGGAATAAGGTAATGATGGTGAGTTATGAACATTCCTGAACAACTCCCACTGGAGTGGATACCTTGAAAGTGGCAGGTGGGGAAGGATGTCAAGCCAGGGGAGGAGCAGAGTTGGAGCTGAGTCTGAGAAAGTTCCCTGTTCTGCTGGACTTTTTGTTTGGTGTGGCTGGCATGAAGCGAACTCTTTGAAGGAGCCGTCAAGAGGGCGGGAAACAGAGCCTTAGCAAGCACATCCTCCAGCCAGGTGAGGCAGACAGACATCATCCTCAGGACAGACAATGCCTGAGAGTGAACAGGAAAGTGGGGAGATGGAGCAGAGAGAGGAGCCCAGCCCTACGACTCCTGATTGTCGGCTCCCCCCCGGATCCATCCACCTCCACACCTTTCCCATCCTGGCCCCAAACTGGGACATAAGCCTCTGGGGTCAGACCCTTCTGCAGAGTTGGGAGGTGGGTACCTGAGCTCGCCTTGGGACCCGGTTTCAGCACCGCGGACAGAGGCAGCTGCCCTTCCTGAGTCTCACTGGTGGATCGAGCGCCTCCTGGAGGCCAACCGTCTATCAGGCCCAGTGCAGAGTGGGAGGGGCTGGATGAGGGTCTGGTGACCTCCTAGGGCAGTGATGCTGGTCATGGGTGTCAGGACCTCCGGGGTGCCGCCTTCCTCAGACGTGGGCTCTTCCCCCGTAGGGATGTCAACTATGTACTGGATGCTGTGCGAACTCATTAGATGGGAATAACGAAGCGGGACTCGGAGCATCATTGGAGGAGAGCATTCATCACTCAAAGTGGGGTCCTTATGACACTTCACAGCTGTTCCAAGACCTTAGGAGAAATAAGGTTTCCTTTTAGCTTTTTATCTGTCCCCCAGCCAGCTGAATAACTTCCAGCATGCTTTCTATCTTGCCACACTGGAGCTGATTAATCTCGTACAGTCCAGGACAGGCTTTCCCTTTTTCTGGGTTTCTGCACATTTCTGTCTGGAGCTTTCTGGTCTCTTCCCAGGTGGTCTCAACCACCCCAAGGCTCCCAGCCCCACTTCTGCCCAGACACTTCCTGCAGTTCTTCGCCGGGGCTGGCCTGAGCCCCAGAGTCAAAAAGTCGCAGGAAGTGTGGGTCCTGATAGGACTGAAAACAGGAACTTCACGTCCTCCCAACCTTCCCCTCTATGTGCCACTCCTTGTTATCCTCACTCAGCCCAGGAGTGCCCACGTAGGGGTTGGCTTCCTGCTCCCCTGTGGCTGCTCCAGCATCCACTACACCAGGGGGTCAGATTCCTTCCAGGTGACCCCTTATCTGAGTGCCCCAAACACCAGTATACAGCTCTGAAGCCACTCAGCCCCAGGCCAGCATCCGATTGGATGCTGGCCTCACTCCTGTTTGTCCTGGCAGGGCTGGGGCTTCTGGAAAAGGAGGGATGAGAAAAACTTGAGATCCTTTGCCCTGCAGAACACAGGGAAGGTCCTGGACTCAGGATTCAGAAAGAAAGGGCCAGACACAGGGACATCCCAAACCCTCTCCCCACCCCGAACCCACCTCTGCACATCAGGGAAGCACTTTGCTGAGTGGGCCCTGACTTCACAGAAAAACAAACTCCTGTTCTCCTCTCACTTCTGGTCTTCCAGACTATTCCCTCTGGCTGTGAGTGAGTAGATACAAGGAGAAGGAAAACAGGATGTATGTAATTCTCTTTACCAAAATTAAAGCAAAACTTTGTGCAAGACTCTGCTGCTTGTGCCTTTGCCTTATGTAGACCTGCAAAGCCTGTCACTCAGCACATCCTTATCACCTCCTGTGCAGCTCATCACTGTGCAAAGCTAGTGCACAGGGCTGGTGAGAGATGCACATTCCTGCCTCCAAGGACTCACTTTCCATTGTGGGGACTTAAATGCACAGCCAAGGAAACTCCTCTCAGTGCTCTCTGCCCACCTCCAATCTGTCCTCCACAGAGAAGCCAGAGACAACTCTAAAACCCAATGGTGTCATTTTCCTGGTTCCTCAGCTTAATTTTTCTCTAGGTGCCCCAATGGAAATAGACAGAATCCTTTAAGATGGTCCCAGGGGTGTTACTCAGTTGTCTTATTTGTTACTGATGCTTAGAACACACCACAAACTGAAATGCCAACACATGTACAGAGACACACACAAATTTGTTCATGTAGTTTTTCTAAAAAGTTTAGCCTTAGCCATTGTGGCTCAGTTGGTTGGAGCATTGTCCCCTAGACCAAAAGGCCATGGGTTCAGTTCCCAGTCAGGGATTGTACACAGATTATGGGTTTGATCCCTGGTTGGGGCATGTACAAGAAGGCAGTCAATTGACATTTCCTTCACACATCTCTCTCTCTCTCTCTCATCAATGAGAAAAATGTTCAGCTGGGGATAAAAACTTTAAAAAATGTAACATCATGTTTCTCATATGGATACAAAATAAACACGTGTTAAAGACTTTTTATTGTGTTTAAAAACACATAACATGAGACCTCCCTTCATAACCAATTTTTAAGAGCCTAGTATTACCAACTACAGGCACTCTGTTGTACAGAGCTCCCTAGAACTTTCTCATCTTGCATAACTGAAACTTCATACCCATTAAACAGCAGCTCCCCATGTTATTTAACTCATGAGTTGAGAGAACCGGGCAGAAATGATAGAAGCACAGATTTGTATGGAGTACATGAGTGTTGAGGTGAAGTTGTGAATGCATGTGAACCTGGATTGGCAGGGCGATTCAAGAGACCCTCTGGCAGATGGAAGAATGCCTGTGTGTGTCTGTGGAGATGAACTATTTGCATGGTTTCCAGTTATCTATAAACTAGGGCAGTGTAAAACAGTTCAAAGGCAATAAAAGGCTAGAATCAGATAACCCTGGAAGTGTGAATGGTAAAAAATGCATAGTTTCCCACCGCAGATGGCCAGTCATCTCATTTTTGCCTAAATTTTCTTGTATTAAAGCAAATACTTATTGATCACCTAATATAGACCAAGCATGCTTCTAGTCAGAGTGGATTCAGCAGTAAGAAGAGCTACAAGACCCTTCATGAAGCTTATATTCTAACGGCAGAAAAGACAGGCAAAGAATGATCAAGTAGATTATATGTTATATGGATTGGCGTTAAGGAGTCTGGAGGAAAACAAAGCAGGAAAGGACGTAGAAAGTATGGGATGGATTATATTCTTCATGTGATTATTGAGAAGCTGAGGTTTGAGTGTGCACATGTGAGCTTCACAGACACATGCACACCTCAGATATGTGCACACACAGAGATCATACACACACACACGCATATTCCTCAGACAGACACAGAAAAAAGACAGGCACCACCACACACACTTACACCTTAGATACATACAGAGAGACCGCACACACAGGTGCATGAAAACAAACACACGTGCCCAGGTACATGCTTCAAATACACACACAGACACAAACACCAGGCACAGAGACCATAAACACAGACACACAGGCCCTCAGACGTAACCACACGCTTACCCACAGATGTACAACACAGGCATGCACACAAAGACACAGAAACATATACACTTCAAATATACACACAGACACACCTGACACACACAGAGACCACAAACACAGACACACACTTACATTCAGAAACACATGTCACAAACACTTGCAAAGGACACACACACTCAGATACACACAACAGGCCTCAACCCCCCTGGGTTCTCACATGGGAGCTTTGCCTGGGAGGACTCAGGCCTGATGGTCAGGCCAACCAGACCCAACATCCCAGCAGGAGGGAAAGTCAGGGACACACGTGATTCCAGGCCCCTCTCGGCCATTCCACTGACCTTCCTTGTCATTCTCAAAAGCGACAGCCTGCCCACTAAAACACCATCCCGCCCCCAGTCCCTAAACCTGTGGTCCAGCAGTCCCTGTAGCGTCATCAGCCCCCTGCTGGCCTGTGAGGGAACTACAGTTGTGTCCACACTCAGACCAAGGTGGGGGGGGGGGGGGGAGTTGATCAGGGAAGGCGGGAACATCTCTCCACCTTTGGAAACACTGATATCTGAAGCCAGGGCAGGTGAGAAGGGAAGTGGACTCACCTGAAAGAAGTGGGAAGTGGAGAAGCAGGAGAAGGAGAGAAAGAGGGAAGGGGATGCAGGAAAGGGGGAGGTAGAGGGGGGAGGGGCGATGTGGAGGACAGAGTGGGGGGATGGCAGGGAGGGGAGAAGGTGGATTCCCTTGGATGCTGGAGCAGAGAGGCTGTAGGACTGACTGAGGCAAGGGGTCTACAGCGAGACCCCCTCTTTGCCCCACCAACTTCTCTGGGTCTGGTCCTGCTCTGTGAAATGGGATGATTTGCCTCCCATACAACCCTGCTCCCCTTCCACCCCCCAGCTCACCTGTCCCATCCTCCAGGCCCACCCTCTCCCCTCCACGGGTCCCCCCAGCCCATCGTCCCCACTGCGTCAGCTTTGACCAGCCAGGCTGTGACTCTGTCCCTGGTCTCCACTCCAGGTCCATTCAGCAGGGTCTGCCTCACCTCAGCCCAATCCCCCAGAACACCCTGCTCCACAGATGGGAGGCAGGCTCCCAAGGTGCAGGTGCAGTGACAGTCCCCTCCAGCAGAGGGAGCAGCCTGAAGAGAGCCCATGAGGCTGGTCGTGTCCTGGGGAGAGGAGGAGCAGGGAGGCGGGGGCTGAAGCTGCACCCCTGCAGAATGCACAGCTGGTGGTGGAGGAACAGCAGGGTTTCCTCACAGGGTTTCCTCCCTTTACCAAGTCCTTCCCGTCCTTTTCCTCCTCCAACCCGCAGAGTGGCCCCATGCTACAGACCCACCCTGTGCGAACTGTGTCCACTGTGGGCCAGGCCAGGCCGCTCCCCACACTTTACTTGAGGAACACGTCAACTTTCTTGGCAACCCGCTGTGTTCCCTGGCTTGGGCTGTCATAACACAGTGCTGCCACTAGAGGGCCTAAACCACAGAAATTCATATTCCCATAGTTCTGGAGACAGGAAGTTCAACATCAAGGAGTTGGTAGGACTGGTCCCCTCTGAGGCCTCTCTGCTTGGCTTGCAGACGGTTCTTCCCCTGTGGTCTCTCCTCTGTGCATGTCTGTGCCCCAATCTCTCCTTATAAGGACTCTACTCCTACTGGATTAGGGTCTACCCTAGTGACCTCATTCTACCTTAATCGACCCTAAAAGACCCCACCTCCAAAACCAGTCACATTCAGCAGTACTGGGGGTCAGCACATGAACAGATGAATTTTGGGGGTGACACAATTCAGCCCACAGCACCTCGTGAGCCGGGGTGCCCGGCTGTGCACAGGGTGGTGGAGCCTTTCCTGAGGCAGCACAGTGAGCACAGAGGAGCCAGGCTGGAGCCCAGGGCCATCTGGCTGCAGAACCCACACCCCTGACCCCATGCTGGAGGCCTCCACTGAGGAAGCCCAGGGCCGAGCTGGCCACCAGAGGATGTCCACTGAGGGCCGGACTCAGAGTGACCACTGAGGATCAGGCAGGGCTGGCACCTGCCCTTACACAGGGTTCTCCCACAGACAATGAGGGTTGAGGCCTGTGATGCCTCCCTGTGACAGATGAGGAAACTGAGGCTTGGAGGGCAGAAGAGCCAGATCCACCTGACTCCAAAGGCATACTGTGATGGCATCTTTCTCTGAACCAACAGCAGGGATCCCTGGGCAGGGGCTTCAAGCAGGCAAGCAAGCCTAGGACGACCTTGGGGTCACAGGCTGGTGACCCCCTCAGAGTCTGGTCCTGTCCTCTCTGGCCATTCTCACCTGGGAGCTCACTGTCCACTGCCCAGAGCAACTGAGTTTCCTACACGCCCCGGCCTGTGCTCCCACCAACACACCCTGGACCACCGGGAGCTGGCATGACCTGGGGCCCCTCTGCCTCCTCGGGTGTTAGGGTCACTCTCAGGGATGGGGACAAAGGCAGCCACTGTCTCCACTTTGACTGCACGCCCCAGAGGGAGTAGATGCTCTGCTGGGCTGTGTGTTCATTCACTTGTCTGTCACCGCCACCTGTCTCACCCAGAGGACTATGTCACATTCCATGCCTTCCTGTTCCCCCGTCAGCCCCTCCTGAGTCCCACACCTGAGGGACTGATCCTCTGCGTCATTCAGAAGCTGTGCCTGGCCAGGCAGTGCCTGCTTTCCTGTGTGGACAGTAGTGCCAGAGGGACAGGCGAGGACAGGCAGTCGGGAGTGTTGGGTCAGGTCCTCTCCAGTGTGTGGGGCCCTCATGGGGACCCCATCTGGAAAGTGGAAGTGCTGATTCTCCAAGGGCCGGGCCAGCTCCACCACATGCGCTGCCCACTTCCTCCTCCTGATCATCACCTTTCTCCCTTCCCCCTGGCTTCCTGTTGGGGCTTCCTCTCAGTCCTGTGACACCGAGACCCCAACACATACCCCAGAGATGCTGCTGCTGCTGCTGTGGGCCCTGCTGTGGGCGGGTGAGTGCCCCAGGGGAGAGCGTGTGGGCTGGGGTGGAGGCTGGGGCTGAGCCTCCTTTCCCCACAGGGTCCCTGGCTCAGGATCCAGAATTCCAGCTGAATGTGCAGGGGTCCGTGACGGTGCAGGAGGGCCAGTGTGTCTCCGTGCCCTGCACTGTGACCTACCCTCAGGAAGACTGGACTGACTCTACCCCAGCTCATGGCTACTGGTTCCAGGAAGGGGCCAATACAGGCCAGAATGCTCCTGTGGCCACAAACAACCCCAATCGTAAAGTCCAACAGGAGACCCAGGGTCGATTCCACCTCATCGGGAACCCCCAGACCTATGACTGCTCCCTGCACATCAGAGACGCACGGAGGAGGGACACAGGGAGATACTTTTTCAGGGTGGAGCGAGGGTCCTATGTGAAATACAATTACATACATAACCAGCTCTCTATTCATGTGACAGGTAAGAAATGGGGTCAAAGTGAGGACACATGGCTGGGACCTGAGGGCTCCTGGGCTGGGAAGGAACCTGATTCCCCTCATCCTGGGATGGACTCAAGGGGACCGATGGGGACTGGATCCTGGGGCTGGACTGGCGCAGAGGCTGCAGTTAGGGGCACACTTGGGGACCCCACTTTCAGGGCCTTTGTCTCTCTCTCTTCTCCAGATCTGGTACCTGACATCCACATCCACGGGACCCTGGAATCTGGCCACCCCAAGAACATCACCTGTACAGTGTCATGGGACTGTGATAGAGAGACACCACCCATCTTCTCCTGGATGTGGGCCAACTTCACACTGGGTCTCAGGACTGCTAACTCCTCAGTGCTCACCTTCACACCAGGGCCCCAGGACCACGGCACCAACCTCACCTGTCAGGTGGCCTTGCGGGGTGGCCTGATCAGGGAGAGGACCATCCAGCTCAACGTGACCTGTGAGTACCCGGTCAGGACACCAGTCCCTGGGGGTGGAGGGAGTTGGGGGTTAGGGATGCAAACCTGGGATGCAGAGGAAGGAAGGAGGACACCCAATTTTACCCCTTTCCTGTGTATAAAGTTTTTGGGTGGAAAGGGCCAATGCCCACCTTTCTGCCACTGAAAAAGGAACAATTATGTCTGTCTGTCCAGATGCACTCCAGAACCTCACCATCATGTCCTGGGAAGACACAGGTAGGGTGCACCCTCTCCTGTCCTGGGGTGGTGGAAGTGGGGTGTGTCTCTCTGCACCCTTCAGAGCAGAGCTGGGATTTCAGAACTCAGATGGGAGACAGACTTGGGCCAGGTGAGAGGACAGCAGAGGTGAGAGGCCCCCCACTCACTCCTTCTAGGCTTACAAACTGGCCTCCCCGACCCTGACCCCGTCACGGGACACTGCATGAGGTTCTCAGATGTACAGCCCTGTGGTCAGACATTCCCAGAACTTACAAAGGGATGAGTTTAGTTGCCCCCGGCACCCTCCATAGTTATTACAATATTATTCACTATATTCCCTATGCCATAGTTTACATCCCGTCACTATTTTTATAACAGGCAATTTGTAATATTATTTTTTAAATCTCCCTTAATTTCTTCCAGTAGCCTCATATAAACACCCCCAGCATGGCCACTCAGTCGGGCATCACAGGACTACTTGCTTCTCTGGGAGCAGGCCCGGCCTTGCCACACCCTGGCTGTAGTTGCACTCTGTGCCATCTTCCCACAATGTCCTCCATGCCAGCACCATCGCCTGGCCAGCTCCCACCCCTTCTCGTACTCTGCTTAAGCCTTTCCTCCTCCAGGAAGCCCTCCCTGACCTGCCAGTCCCATTCAAGTCGCATTCTCAGGGTTCCCTAAACACAGATAACCCCCCATCATAAAGTACATCTTATTGCTCTTTGAGGGCCTGTTTTTGGGGTGTCTCATCCACGAGACTGTAAGCTCTGAGACACAGCTGAATTGGGCAGGTCATAGTGTACCGCTGTTGACAGACATAAATGACGAGGTTCATACAGAGAAATCTGGGGTCTGCATTGGCACTGGTAGCCAAGGCAGGAGGCATGGGGACCAGGGCAGTCCAGCCAAATGCTCAGCAGCCTCTTGCAGAGGCTGTAGTGCCTGCCCCTAGCCCTGTTCCCTTGGGGTTGAGCCCAGATGGTATTAGCCCATCGGGTTATGGAAGAGAAGAAACTGATGTACATAATGTTAAGGAGGAGAGAGAGGGAGACAGAGAGAGAGAGCACAGAGATGGTGGGAGAGACAGAGAGACAGAGGGAAATACAGAAATAAGAAGAGAGAGAGACATATAGATGAAGAGGGAGATTGAGATGGAGAGCCAGGGAGATGAAGAGAGAGGCAGAGCTACAGAGAGACAAGGACATACAGACAGGGGGAGAGAAAGACAGAAGGAGATGTAACAACAGCTGGGGCTTAACTCTCTCTCTGTCTTGCCAGGATATAAAGTTTTGTCCAATGGCTCATCTCTCCAAGCCCAGGAGGGCAAGTCCCTGTATCTGGTGTGTAAAGCTGACAGCAACCCGCCCACCAGTACGAGGTGGACCCGGGGCAGCCTGACCCTGCAGTCCACGGACCCTGGGGTCCTGAAGCTGCCCCGGGTGGAACTGGAGGACCATGGGAAATACATCTGCCGAGCTCAGCAGAACAAGTCAGCCTCTCTGGAAGCCTCTGTGACCCTCAGTGTGAAGAGTGAGTAGGAACACACCTGGGGCAGGGCTCTGGGTTTCTGGGGAGGAGAGAGGCTCATCTGATCCCTCCCCTGTTTCTCCCCACAGACCCCCCACAGCTGCAGGGACCCTCCTGCTCCTGGGAGGACAAGGGTCTCCGCTGCAGCTGCTCCTCCCAAGCCCAGCCAATCCCCTCACTGCTCTGGCGACTGGGGGAGGCGCTGCTGGAGGGGAACCACAGCAATGCCTCCTACACTGTCACCTCCTACTCTGTGGGGCCCTGGGCCAACAGCTCCCTGAGCCTCTACGGGGAGCTTACGTCCACCCTCAGGCTCAGATGTGAGGCCCAGAACACCCACGGGAAAGAGACCGTGACTGTCCTGCTGCTGCCAGGTCAGGGTGTGATGGGTGACGCCCAGGGAGGTGGCGCACAAGCCTGGACCCTAGAAGACACTGAGTGGGAGGGAAAGTGGCCTGACTCTGGGCAAAGGGGAACTCGAGGCCAGGCCTCTGAGACATGTGGCTGGGGAGGGGGCTGGGGGACCTGGAGGCTGAGTCATATGAAGGGGTGGGGGACAAAGGAGTCCTGGGTGGGAGTGGGCACACTCGTCAGCATGGATTGGAGAAGGCAGGGTGCTCAGACGCCTGCTTAGGGAAACAGGAGCTCACGAGGGTGTCTCGTCTCTTCAGGGAGACCAGGACACAGGACAGGGGTGATTCAGGGGGCCGTGGTGGGAGCCGGTGCCACAGCCCTGCTGGCCGTCTGCCTCGGCCTCATTGGCCTCATCCTGTGAGTGGGGGGTGGCCCCAGGCTGGGCAAGGGCCTCAGGAGGTGGCAGTGGTGGTGTGGGGGGGGGGGGCAGGGACCCAAAGAATCTCCAAACCTGAAAGCCCAGAGACCTGACCAGGCAATAAATCTGGGAACAGGTGCCACAAGTTGAGGCGGTGACAGGAAGTCAGCCTCCTGACACCTTGGCCAGGTGTACTGTGTCCCAACACTGGTGCCAGCTGTCTGGGAGGAGGGTACGTGTGTTCCTGTTGTGGTCCCTGCAACCAGGCAGCAGCCTCCACGCCTGCCTCACTGAGCCCTGCCAGGCCCCCAGGTGCGAGCCGCCTGTGCTGAAGGGCCCTGTCTCTCTTCTCAGACTGAGGATCTGCAGGAAGAAACAGGAAGAGAAGGCAGAGAGCCAGGAAGGCGTCTCCCAGGTGAGTGCCGTGGGCAACGTTCCACCCAGTGTCCCTGAGGTGAACATGGGAGTTCCTCCTCTGCCCCCAAACTTGGCCCTCCCTCGGGTTTCCTCAGGTCTGAGAACTGTCCTCTCCCGCATCCCCCAGAGCCAGTCACTGGCCAAGTCCTGTCCATTTCCCTTGTGGCAACGCCCTTCTCCTTTGGTTCCTGTCCAGCCGAGTCCCCACCACCTCCTGGGGTCCCTGACTCCACCTCCCCTCCCCGAATAGCCCCCAGACAGCTGTCCTGCTCCCACCGTTTACATCAGGGAGTCCAAGAGAAATACGATGCGAACAATGTTTATAACTTACAACCTTCTAGGAGTGGCATCAAAAAAGTAGGAAAAAACATGAGATCAGCTTCCCTATCTGTGAAACGAGAAGAATAGTTATATCCATGGAGAGAGCTCATAAAGATTACATGAGATTAGTAATAAGAACAAGCTATAATGATTACAGTTTGTCAGTGGTACAAATGGATAAATGAGTGAATGAGTGAGCGAGTGAATCCTCAGGAAATGGGTGTGAAATGGATAAATGAGGAAGACCCCTCAAGCCCCAGGTGCCCCTCTCCAGACCTCAAAGGTGGACTGGGACGCCCCTCTCTCCTCCCCCTCAGAGTCACCTGAACGCACCCTCCTCCTCCCACCACCTGCCCCCAGCAGCGGCCGCCTCCCCCTCTGAGCACGAGCTCCACTACGCTGCTCTCAGTTTCCACAACATGAAACCACACAACCCTCAGGCCCAGGAGACCCCGTACTCCGAGATCAAGATCCAGAAATGAGGGCGCACCCCCACCCCCGCAGGAGCTGGCTGGAGCCCAGGAAAGGCATCTCTGAAAAGAAAGGAGTGGAGGGTCCGATTCCTAAACAGTTAACAGCCCTCTGAGCCAAAGGTCATGAATGGAAACATCATGTTCCTTGGAGTGGCTGAAGTCGCAGAGATTCCTGGGTTCGAATCCAGGCTCAGCTACTTACTGAGGGTGTTCCATCAGGCAAGTCACTTTACCTCTGTGTGCCTCAGTTTCCTGCTCTGGACCATGGGGGATAATTTGATCACCTACATTGTTAAGTGAGAATATATGCACCATCGGCGTTAAGGGCATTGTTATGTACCAAGTTCACCTCAGGGTGGAGAGAGGTGTCAGTTTTGGCTCTACCTCTGTCTTCTGTTTGCTTGACTATTTTTAAGAACATGTGTTATCTTCACTTGGTGGAGGGGAACTTGTATTATTTTCAAGTATTTCTATTTCTAAATGTAACTCTTTGGCAGGAGAAGATATTTCACAACACATGTATCTTACCAAAGATTCATCCAGAGTAAATAAAGACTGTGTAAAGATCTTCCAAAAATCAATGAGAAAAAGGCAGACAACTCGAGAGAAAATGGGATCTCGCAAGGGCCAGTAAGCACATAGAAAGGCGCAGGCTTCAGCAGCGCTCAAGGACTTGAGAATAGAAACTGCAGGGCCCTGCCACCGCTCAGCCACCACACGGGCGAAAATAATAAGAAGAATATAAAAAACATCAGGTGTTGAGGACATTGCACTAAGTGAAAAAAGAGCCAGTCACAGAAAGACAGATGCTGCGGGATCCCGGGTACACACTGTATCTGCCGGCCTGAAACCCCTGGAGACAGCGGGAACAGGGCCCCTGGGGAGGGAACGTGGGAAGTTGCTACAGAGTTTCAGTTTTGCAAGATGAAGACGTTCTAGAGAATCACGGACAACACGTGGGTGGTCAACACCACTGTGCTGTGCACTTACAAATAGCAAAGGGTTTTCTGTTTTTAACCGCAATAAAGAAAAGTAACATATCGTGGTTTCCCAGGGCTTGAGACTGGGGGCTGGGTGGGCTGTTCAGGTTTAAGGGGTACAGAGCTTCAGTTCAGGATGAGGGAAAAGCTCTGGATGTGGACGGCGGTGATGGTGGCACAAAGTGAGTGTAGTCACTGAACTGCACACTTAAAAATACCTAAAGAGGAAGTTTTAGGTTGTGTATGGCTCATAGCAATAAAAACTTTTTAAGGACAATCACGTGTTGGTGGGGACGTGCAACCACTGGGACTCTGAGACACGCTGGTGGGGAGGAGAACTGGGACAATGTCTCGGGAAACACTGAGCATAGGAGCCAGCAGTTCCACTCCGGGGGGCGGACCCAACACAGACGTGTGCAAACGCCCCTGAAACGTGCACCTGGAGGTCCCCAGCAGCACTCCCTGTGAGGGCTGAGCAGTGCAACCTCCCCGAATTCCCATCAACGGGCCCACAGATTGCAGATGATTTACACAGTGGAAGAAGCAAATAACAGCTCTGCACCATGCGTGTGAATCCTACCAACATTAGGTTGAGGAAGAGAACCCAGACATGAAGAGTATGTGCTGGGTGATACTGTTGACATGAGGTTCTGAAGCAGACAAAACTCATCTTTGGGCCCTGGCTCATGTGGCTCAGCGGATTGAGCATGGGCTGCGAACAAAAGGGTTGCCGGTTCGATTTCCAGTCAGGGCACACACTGGGTTGCAGGCCAGGCCCCCAGTGGGGGCCACGTGAGAGGAAACCACACATTGATGTTTCTCTCCCTCTCTCTCTCCCTCCTTTCCCCTCTCTCTAAAAATAAATAAATAAAGTATCTTTGAAAAACCTCATTTTTGGTATCAGAAATCTGGAGCCTGGCCTCCCTCAGGGGGAAGTGACAGGAAGGGGGCAGTGGGGCCCCTCTGGGGGTTCAGATAAGGGTCTGCTTCTTGATCTGGGCACTAGTTGCTCATATGTATTCAGTCTATGAACTATTTACTTAATCATTTTTATCCTCACCTGAAGATATGCTTATTGATTTTTAGAGAGGAAGAGAGAGAGAGAGAGAGAGAGGCAGGTTTCAATGTCAGAGAGAAACATCAATCAGTTGCTGCCCATGCACTGGGAATCGAACCCGCAACATTTTGGTGTACCAGACGATGTGCCAACAGACTGAGCCTCCCAATGTCAGGGCTCCATGAAACAATTTTTTGTAAAACACTTGTGATTTCTGCTCTTTTAGAGAGGAATGTTGCTCTTTAATGAATTTTACATTAATCTTTTAAAAACCAGAGTCCTTCCCCTACTGGTGTGGCTCAGTTGGTCAGTCATCATCCTGCAAAGTGAAAGGTCACAGGTTCAGTCCCAGCCAGGGTGTGCGTGAGAGGCAACAGATCGCTGTTTCTCTCTCACATCAATGTTACTCTTCTCTTCTCTTCCTGCCTTGCCCCGTCCCCCCCCCCAAAAGGTCCCTGTAAGTATCTGACTCTGATTTCCACCAAACTATGAGCTTCCCAAGGGCAGGGACAGTACGCTCCCCAGAGCTGTATTTTCAGAGTCCGACCTTGGACACAGCACACAAAGTGGACTCAGTTAACCTCTGAAATGACATGAACTCCAGTTCAAGGGGACAACACGGTTGGGCTCTGCTGGGGTCTCCCAGGTTGCTGGGAGACCAGGTTCCAGCCCAGGCCTCTCTTCCAGGTGCCAAATCCCCATGTCCTGTTGGACACCTCCCCCTGAGTAACCACAGGCTCCTCCCTTTCAGTGCACCCCAAACTGGACTCTGAGTTCTCCCTCCAGACTGGTTCTCCCCTGCTCCTCCAGCTATGCTGTGAGAATGTCTACCTGATGGTGTGGAGCCTCATATCCAATACATGGGCAGGAGAGCTCTCGCTGCTGTGCCTGGATTAGCTCCCACTTCTCACCAGTGAGACAGGACCCCCTCCTGCTCTCCAGTCTCTGGTTCCAGTCAGGCTTCCCTCCACCTGTTCCCCTAAGAAGCCATGTCTCCATCACTTCCTGAATCTGGTGAGTCTGTACCTTTCCTTCCCCCCTCTCCACCCCAGGTAGCTGTGCGCCCCATCCCCCAGGGCCACCATATAAAGTGCCTCTAGTAGAGGTCCAGCTTCCAGCATGAAGCCTTCTTCAACCCCTTCATACGACCCTGGGGAAGATTCTGGAACTCGTCCCTCTGGGACCCCACAGACTCCGTTCATCCCTCCACCATAGCTTTAATCCTGGGGACTAGAGACTACCTGAAATATCTTAGAAGTAGGAGGTGGTTAGAAATGTAAGCTTCCCCCTAAGGGTGGAAACAACCAGAATGTCCATCAACAGATGAATGGATCAGCAAACATGGACCACCCACACAATGGAATATTATTCCACCATAAAAGGAGTGACACAAGCCCTGGCTGGTGTGGCTCAGTGGATTGAGCGCTGGCCTGTGAACCAAAGGGTTGCTGGTTCAATTCTCAGTCAGGGCGCACGGCAAGCCTCATGAGTGGTCAGCTCTGGGTGGCTGCTCAAAGTGCCCCCAGCTACGCACTGCCCAGGTCTTCATTCAACTCCCTCAATGACCTCTCAAGTCATAAACAAGCGGTCACAGACTCCATTTGCTCCCTGACCAAGACAGTGTTCCTATGGTTACCAGAAAGGCTGCTGATGCAGAAGGTGGAAAATAAGAGGAAGGCCTGTTTCAAGGACTTATGGCCAAGGTTTTGTCTCACTTACCCCTCCCACCGGGCACATTCCCATGAGTCACCAAGTCCCTGATCTGGGCTCCATTTCATCCCATCCAGCCTGTTGCCAACACTAGCAGAGCAGGGAGCTTCTCGCACTCAGCTCCAACTCTGCTCCTCCCCTGGCTTGACATCCTTCCCCACCTGCCACCTTCAAGGTATCCACTCC
Organism: Desmodus rotundus; assembly: GCF_022682495.2. Taxonomy (NCBI): domain Eukaryota; kingdom Metazoa; phylum Chordata; class Mammalia; order Chiroptera; family Phyllostomidae; genus Desmodus; species Desmodus rotundus. The sequence goes on from NC_071398.1 coordinate 47,085,909, forward strand.
AGTGGGAGTTGTTCAGGAATGTTCATAACTCACCATCATCACCTTATTCCTCCCACACCTCAGCCACATTCTTGCCACAACCTGAAACCCTCCTGCCCCTTCTGGCCTCCCCACACTGAATTCACCTGGTTCCACCTCCCTGTCATAATAGTGTCCCCATTCTCCATCTTTGCGGCACATGCCTATCCTGTGAGATCCAGCTCAAATATCACCTCCTCACATAAGCTGTGTTCGCTGCCTTCCCACCCCCTCCACCCTTGCCCTTTCTCACAGATAGGATTAGGGCTGTGGTTTATCAACCTTAGTGCTGTTGATATTGGGGCATTTGTAGCTGAGTGGAGTTTTTTGGTTGTGTGGGGGTGGGCTGTCCTGTGCATTGTAGCATGTTAAGCAGCATCCCTGGTCTCCACCCAGGAGATGCCAGGAGCTTCCCCTGTTCTGTTTTGACAACCAAGTTATCTCCAGACATTTTCAAATGTCTGTGGGTGGTAAAACCTCCCAATGAAAACCATGGGGTTAGAGTCTCCAGCCTCTGCCTTCACAGAGTCACTTTGGCAGATTGACAAACTTACTCCAGTTCTTCTTTTCAAGGTCACCAGAGAAACCTTCACTCCTAGCTCCTTGCATAACAAAAGTGCATTTCAGCTCCTTTGCATCACATTCATGAGGGAAACATTGGGAAATCCCTACATTTCTCCCCATTTCTCCCATTTCTTTGTTCTCTAAACTTTTACTGCATGTCCATTATATGCCGGAAACAGTAAGAGGAAGAAGATACAGTTCCTGCCTCAGGGGAGCTCAAGTCCATGGCTTGGGGTTTGGGGAAGGCACAGAAATATGTAAACTATTAAAACACAGTGTGATGAGGTTCCCATGGCCTGGGGGTCCAAGGACCAGAGCTCCAGCCTCTGCTCTCAGGTGCGGAAAGGGAGTGAGAAAAGTCTTCTCAGGAGAAACTCCTCTTGAGATGCACTTTGAGGGGAAAGCAGGAGTCAACCAAGCAGAGATGGGAGGGAAAGCATCCCAGGCAGTGGTGACATCAGGTGCAAAGCAAGGGGCTGGGAGAGGGCCTGACCACTGTCTGGGCCATTAGATAAAGGATAAATCACAAGAGCCATTAGAAAATACCTGAGGATAGCTGCGTGGAGTGGTGTGGGGGAGTGGTGGGAGGAACATGGAGACAACTGTACTTGATCTACAATTTTAAAAATATTTAAAAAAGAAAATACCTTGATAAAGTGAAAACCAAAACACAGCACACTGAAATCTGTGGGGTGCAGTGAATGTGCTAAGAAGGAAATTTATAGCTGTATATATTTACCTTCAAAAAGATTGGACTTCCAGTCAAGATGGAGCATAGGTAAATATGGTACTTACATCCTCCCATGACCATGTCAAATGACAGGACAACCATCATTCAGAACCTCCTGAAATCTGGCTGAACTGAAGTCCTACAACCGGGAATTTAAAGAAGCAGCCACATCGAAACTGGTAGGACAGGCAGAGACTCGGAAAGGGCTGGTCCCACACCCATGTATGGCACATAAAAATTAGGAGGGATATCTCAGCTGTGGCTGTTCTTCCTGAGAAGTGAGGCATCCCGGCCCTAACTAGACCCCCTGACCCCAAGTTTCCAGTGCTGGAAAAAGAAGTCCCCATAACTTCTGGCTGTAAAAACCAGCAAGAATTGAGGCTGAGTGAGATGGAAGGCTGCTGAAGTCCCAGGCAGTCCCTCTTAAAGGGCCCTGCTCAGAAACTTACTCAGACTCACTCCCTATGAGCTCCAGCCTTGGGGCAGCAGCTCAAAAGACACCAGGGACTTATGGAAACTGAAGTGTCTGGCATCGACGAAAGATGGGGGGGCAGCTTTCTTCTAGACAGAAGAGCTGGCAGATGCCATTGTTCCTTTGATGAGCTGTCCCCTACAGAGACAACAGGTAGATGTCATATCTAAGTCTCCATTAACCTGGCTATTATTGTTTGCCCCACCCTGGTGATTCCCTGAGATTCCACTCCACCCAAATTGCAGGCCCACACAAGCTCTTTCAAGTGCCTTTTCCATACAAATAGCCTGTCTTGGCTCATGCTTTAGACTTGTCTAAAATCTCTCAGACAAGCAGTACTTGGCTCCAGCATGCCCCATACCCCTTGCTAAGTGACCCCAGACCCGGAACTATCAGCAGCCAGCCATGGTTTGAAGCCTGGCCTCTCCTGGGCACCTCCAAGCCAGACACAAGTAGCAGGCAGCTTCAGATCACTTTGTAGCTCAAGTGGGTGGCCCTATGCAGATCACAGGTGGTGGTTGACCTTGGCCTGCTCCTCCCAGGATGCCCTAGGGCCAGTGCACCTGGCAGAAAACTTTAGACCACATTGAAACAGCACCCAACTATCTCCATAGTGACACACTCAAGGGACAGACTCAGCAGGCACTGAAGTAAGTCCTGCTCTGTTGGGTGGGCCCCTGCACAGCTGATCCTCCATGGTGGTCAGTGGTCTCAGCTAGTCCTTGCAATTGATCAGCCTGGGGGTAAGTCCCTCCCACTGATGTGCCAACAGCAATCAAGGATCAACAGGAGGCTGTACGCAGCCTACATGGGGTGGAGGGGGCTGCAACTGAGGTGCCCAGCTTAGGTGATCAGAGAGGGTTTGGCATTAGGACCTACAGAACGCCTACTACATTAGGCTATGCTACCAACCCCAGGAGACACAGCAGCTCTACCTAATATACAGAAACAAACACCAAGAGACTGCCAAAATGAGGAGACAATGAAACACATCACAACTAAAACAACAGAACAAAACTCCAGAAAAAAAATTAAACAAAAATGGAGACAAGCAACCTACTAGGTGTGGAGTTCAAAACAGTGCTTATAAGAATATTCAATGAACTTAGGGAAAGAATAGTTGAACTTAGAACTTCAACAGCATAAAAAAGGACATGAAAACCATTTTAAAAAAGACATGGAAACCACAAAAAAAAAGAACCAGTCAGAAATGAAGTATACACTAACAGAAATGAAGAATAATTAACAGGGAATCAGGAGTAGAGTAGATGAAACTGAGTATCAAATCAGTGATTTGGAATATAAGGAAGCAAAAAACACCCAATCAGAACAGCAAAAAGAAGAGAGAATTCAAAAAACTAAAGATAATGTAAGGAGCCATACCAATATTTGCATCACGGGAGTGCCTGAAGGAGAAGTGAGAGATTAAGGAATTGAAAACCTATGTGAAAAAATAAGACAGGAAATTTCCCTAACCTGGTGAAGGAAATAGACATACAAGTCCAGGAAGCACAAAGAGTCCCAAACAGGATAAATCCAAAGAAGCCCATACCAAGACACAGCATAATAAAAATACCAAAGGTTAAAGACAAAGAGAATCTTTAAAGCAGCAAGAGAAAAGCAATTAGTTACCTACAAGGGAGCTCCTATAAGAAGACTGTCAGCTGATTTCTCAACAGAAACTTTGTAGTCTAGAAGGGATTGGCAATAAATAGTCAAAGTGATGAAAAGCAGTGACCTACAATCAAGATTATTTTACCCAGCAAAACTATCATTTAGAATCAGAGGACATATAAAGAGCTTCCCAGACAAATAAAAGCTAGAAGGAATTCATCACCACCAAACAAGTATTACATGAAATGTTAAAGGGTATTCTTTAAACAGCAGAAGAAAAAAAGATAAAATATATGAACAATAAAATGGCAGTAAATATATATCTATCAACAAATGAAACTTTAAAAAAACAAAAAATATGAAGAAGCAAAACATAAACAGACTCATAGATAGAGAACATTTTTTAAAATATATTTATTGATTATGCTATTACAGTTGTCCCATTCCCCCCCCTCACTCCACTCCATCCTGCCCACCCCCTCCCTTCCACATTCCCCCCCTATAGTTCATGTCCATGGGTCATACATATAAGTTCTTTGGCTTCTACATTTCCTACACTATTCTTACCCTTCTCCTGTCTATTTTCCACCTATCATCTATGCTACTTATTCTCTGTACCTTTCCCCCCTTCTCCCCCTCCCACTCCCCTATTGACAACCCTCCATGTGATCTCCATCTCTATGGTTCTGTTCCTGTTCTAGTTGTTTGCCTAGTTTGCTCTTGTTTTGTTTTAGGTGTGGTTGTTAATAACTGTGAGTTTGCTGTCATTTTTATTGTTCATATTTTTTATCTTCTTTTTCTTAGGTAACTCCCTTTAACATTTCATATAATAAGGGCTTGGTGATGATGAACTTCTTTAACTTGACCTTATCTGAGAAGCACTTTATCTTCCCTTCCATTCTAAATGATAGCTTTGCTGGATACAGTAATGTTGGATGTAGGCCCTTGCCTTTCATGACTTGGAATACTTCTTGCCAGCCCCTTCTTGCCTGTAAGGTCTCTTTGGAGAAATCAGCTGACAGTCTTATGGGAAGTCCTTTGTAGGTAACTGTGTCCTTTTCTCTTGCTGCTTCTAAGATTCTCTCCTTCTGTGTAATCTTAGGTAATGTAATTATGATGTGCCTTGGTGTGTTCCTCCTTGGGTCCAGCTTCTTTGGGACTCTCTGAGCTTCCTGGACTTCCTGGAAGTCTATTTCCTTTGCCAGACTGGGGAAGTTCTCCTTCATTATTTGTTCAAATAAGTTTTCATTTCTTTGTTCTTCCTCTTCTCCTTCTGGCACCCCTGTAATTCGGATGTTGGAATGTTTCAAGATGTCCTGGAGGTTCCTAAGCCTCTCCTCATTTTTCCAAATTCTTGTTTCTTCATTCTTTTCTGGTTGGATGTTTCTTTCTTCCTTCTGGTCCACACCGTTGATTTGAGTCCCAGTTTCCTTTGCCTCACTATTGGTTCCCTGTACATTTTCCTTTGTTTCTCTTAGCATAGGCTTCATTTTTTCATCTAGTTTTTGAACAAATTCAACCAATTCTGTGAGCGTCTTGATAACCAGTGTTTTGAACTGTGCATCTGATAGGTTGGCTATCTCTTCCTCGCTTAGTTGTATTTTTTCTGGAGCTTTGAAGTGTTCTGTCATTTAGGCCTTTTTTTTTTTTTTTTTTTTGTCTTGGTGCGTCTGTTACTTAAAGGGGCGGAGCCTTAGGTGTTCCCCGGGGTGGGGTAAAGCTGGTTGCTGCGCTGTGACGCTGTATGTGGGAGAGAGGCTGAGAGGGAGCAATGGCGCCCACTCCCCTCTCTACCGGATTTCAGTCCCTCACTCCGCTACCCACAATCAAACTGGGCCCCTCTGGTGCTGGTTCCCGAGTGGGTGGGCTTGTGCACACCCTAGGCCCCTGTGGGTCTCTCCAATGACCTCTCCTGTGAGGCTGGGAGTCTCTCCTGCTGCCGCCCCAACCACCACGGGCATTTTCAATCAGAGGCCTGAGGCTTTATTTCCCTGCGCTGGAGCCCTGGGTTGCATGGTCTGCTTCGCTCCCCGCCGTTTGTCCCAGTTTATCTGTGCACGAGTGTGGGGCCTTGGGGTACTACCCACCGCTCTGCCTGCTCCATTCTCCGCCACTCTGAGTCCAGCCCTCTTGGTTTATCTGCGCGAATGTGGGGCCACAGGGTCTGCTAGTGGACAGACCACCTGCCCTGTTGGTCCCACACTCCGCCAGTCTCGGTCCCGCCACGGCAACGCGAGTCCTCTCCACCCCGGCTGCCCATCTCCTCCCCTCCTACCAGTCTGGATGAATGTTTATTTTTTATTTCCTTATTGTCGGACTTCCTTGCCGTTCGATTTTCTGTCAGTTCTGGTTGTGTGAGGAGGCGCAGTGTGTCTACCTACGCTGCCATCTTGGTTCTCCCAATAGAGAACATTTTGAAGGTTGCCAGATGGGAGGGGGTTGGAGACCAGGTGAAAAAATTGAAGGGATTAAGAAGTACAAATTGTCTATTACAGAGTAGTCATGGGATGTAAAGCATAGCACATGGAATATAGTCAATAATATTGTAATAACTATGTATGGTGTCAGGTGGGTACTAGATTTATCAGGATGATCACTTCATAAGTTATATAATGTATAATCACTGGGTTTACACCTGACACTAATATAATATTGTAAGTCAAATGTAATTGAAAAAATTTTTAAGAAGATTTAAATTTAGAAAGAGAAACAATGGAACCACCTAACTTTACATAATAACTTTACATATTATGAAACTAAGAAAAGACTGTAATAGAACAACAGTAAAATATTTATTTTAAAAAATAAACTAAGAAAAGAAAAACTAAACCTAATACAAGTAGAAGGAAGGCAACAATAAAGATTAGCATGGAAGTAAATGGCAGATAACAGAAAAACAATAGAGAAACTTAACAACACCAAAAGTTGGTTTTTTGAAAAGAGAAACAAAGTTGACAAACTTTTAGCTAGGTCAATGAAGAAAAAGAAAAATCTCATTAAAAAAATCAAAATGAAAGTGAAGATAAATCAGATATTACTACTGATTCTACAAAAATAAAAAAGATTACAAGAGAGTACTATGCACAACTGTACTGCACATCCATATTGTATAACCTAGATGAATGGACTAATTCCTAGAAACACACAATCTACCAAAACTGAATCATGAAGAAATAGAAAACTTAAATAGACCTATAACTAGAAAGAAGATTGAATCAGTTATCAAAAAACTCCCAATTAAAAAAAAGCCCAGGGTCAGATGGTTTCATGGGTGAATTCTACCAAACATTTGGAGAATTAACACCAAGCCTCCTCAAACTCTTCCCAAAACTTGATGAGGAGGAAATACTTCATAACTCATTCTAGAAGACCAACATTACCCTGACACCAAAACCAGATCAAGACCCTACAAGATAATCAAATGACAGACTAATATCCCTTGGATATGACACCAAAACAAAGGCAACAAAAGAAAAAATAGCTAAATTTGATTTCATCAAAATTAAAAACTTTTGCGCATCTAATGACACTATAAACATAGCAAGAAGGCAACCCACAGAATGTGAGAAAATATTTTCAAAACATATGATAAAGGATTAACATACACAATTTATAAAGAACTCCTACAACTTAATAATAAATACAAATTACCGATTTTTTAAAGTGGAAAATGACTTGAATAGGCATTTCTTCAACGAGGATAAACAAAAAGGCAGTAACACATGAAAAGAGACTCAACGTCACTAGTCAATAGAATACAAATCAAAACTGAGTGAAGTAACATCTCATACCCATTAGGATGGCTATTGTTTTAAAAAGAGAAAATAAAAAGGCTGATGTAAAATTGGGACCCTTGTGTATTGCTAGTGAAAGTGTAAAATGCTGGAGCCCTGTGGAAAACAGCACAAAATTTCTTCAAAAAAAATTAAACATAGAATTACCATATGATCCAACAATTCCACTCCTGGGTAAGTAGCCAAAATAATTGAAAGCAAGGACTCAAACAGATATTTGTAAACCCATGTTTATAGCAGCATTATTCATGATAGCTTAAAGATGGAAATAACCAAAGTGTCCATTGACAGATGAATGAATAAACAAAATGTGGTATATACAAACAATAGAATATTATTCAGCCTTAAAAAGGAAAGAAATCCTGTTATATGCTAAGTGAAAACATTATGCTAAGTAAAATGAGCTAGGCACAAAAGGAAAAATATGGCATGGTTCTACTTACATGAGGTAGCTAGAAGAGTCAAATTCATAGAGAAAGTAGACCAGTGATTACCAAGGACTGAAGGGAGAAGGAAATGGGGAGTTATTGTTTAATGGGTACAGCATTTCAGTTTGGAATGATGGAAAATTTTTCCTGGAGGTGGAGAGCAGTAATGGTTGTACAACAATGTGAATGTTCTTAGTGACACTAAATTGTACACTTGGAAATCTTAAAATGATATGTTTTATGTATGTATATCTTATCACAATTTTTAAAAGGAATATTGTACCATGTTCACAGTCAATTCTAATTCATCTGTTGACTCAATAAAATCCCAGTCAGAATTCTGGGAAGAGAGAGAGAGAAAGGGAGTTGACAAGTTGCTTCAAATTTTTAAATAAAATTCAAAAGAGTTGAAAGAAAAAAGACACTCTTTTTTTAAATTAAATTATTTTATTATTATTTTTAAATTTTTATTGTTATTCAATTACAGTTGTCTGCATTTTCTCCCCATCCCTCCACCCCACCCCAGCTGAACCCACCTCCCTCCCCCTCCTCCACCCTCTCCCTTGATTTTGTCCATGTGTCCTTTATAGTAGTTCCTGTAAACCCCTCCCCACACTGTCCCCTCCCCACTCCCCTCTGGCTATTGTTAGATTGTTCTTAACTTCAATGTCTCTGGTTATATTTTGTTTGCTTTTTTCTTTTGTTGCTTATGTTCCAGTTAAAGGTGAGATCATATGGTATTTGTCCCTCACCGCCTAGCTTATTTCACTTAGAATAATGCTCTCCAGTTCCATTCATGCTGTTTCAAAGGGTATAAGCTCCTTCTTTCTCTCTGCTGCATAGAATTCCATTGTGAAAATGTACCATAGTTTTTTTATCCACTCATTTGCTGATGGGCACGCAGGTTGCTTAAAAATATGGAACGCTTCACGAATTTGTGTGTCATCCTTGCACAGGGGCCATGCTAATCTTGTCTGTATCGTTCCAATTTTAGTATATGTGCTGCCAAAGTGAGCACCAAGACACTCTTAAAGAAGTACAAAGTTGGAAGACTTAAAATGCTTGACTTCAAGACTTTGATAAAGTTGGAGGAATTAAGACACTGGTATTGGTGCAAGAATAAATAATAGGTTATTGGAATACAAACAGTAATTAAATATATATCCACAGAGATAGAGACTTGATGGATGAATAAGGTGCTCCTGCAATTCAAGGGAGGAATAATTGTCTTTTAAATAAATGGTGCTGAAGCCATTATACATCTATTCACAAAGAATCAAAGTTTACCCACACTTTACATTACACCCAAATATTCACTTGGGCTATGTCATAGACTTAGACGTGAATGGTACAACAATAAAGCTTCTAGAAGACAAAGGGGGATGCCTTATCACCTTAGGGGGAGCTAAAAGGATTCTTAAAGAAAACACAAATATTACTACCATAAAAAATTTTAAATTATAAGTTGAATTTCACTGAAATCAAGAATTTCTCCTAATCATGAACACCATTAAGAAAGTGAAAGCCCAGCAAAGACTTGGAGAGGATATTTGTTTAAAAAAAAAAAAAACATGACAAACAATATCCAGGATATATAAATAACTCATCCAAAAGTTTTTTAATTTTATTTTTAATGGGGAAAGGGTCTACATGGGTGCTTCACCAAAAATAATTATTTCCAAATAATTAATAAGAACAGGAAAAGAACATTACCCTTTCAGGGAAATGCAAATTAAAACCACATGCAAACACTAGAATGGCTAAAATTAAAAATTGGCTTATTATATGTTAGCAAGGATATGGACCGTGTTGAGCTCTCCTACATTCCTGCTCAGGAATGTAGCATTCAATATTATAAAAGTTCACCATTTAGATGGAAGTGTAAACTGGTTTATCCACTTTGGAAAATTCTTTGGCAGTATCTGACAAAGCTAAACATACACCTAAATATGAAACTCGGAGTCCCTTGCCTCCTCGGGCCTCTTCTTGATTAAATAACTACTTATTGATGGATATAAATCACCCTCAGTGTTCCAGGCGTGGAGGAAACAGCAAAAAAGAAAAAAAGAAAAACCCAACTCTGTCCACAATGAGCTTACATTCTGGTGGGGTAGTCAGACCATAAGCAAACATATAATTTAGTAGCAATAAGTGTTTTGAAATATGTGTAATAGGTAAGAAACTGTTTTATGAGTATGGAGTAAGAAAAATAAAGCAGAGTTAGTGAAGGGCAATGGAGCCATCACAGTGGGAGGGTAATGTGGTTTTCATCAGCAAGGTCAAGAGGGGCCTTTTGAGAAGAAAGCTAACACCCAAATTTCCATGGCACCGCCCACCACAAATTATTAGTTTAAGCCCTCCAGACAACCCACCTTGCGCCAGTGGCCCACAAAGGGGGAGGGGCATGCACTATCAGCTGCTGATTCGCTGTCATCGGCTCTAACAGGTATGTGCCCATGAACGCACATCTTCATCTGCCTCATTGATTGGCTGCAGAATAATACAACATGCAGCTGCTGATTGGCTGCAGAGTAATAGCTAGTGAAGCTGCTGATTGGCTGCACATAGATGCTCCCCTCGCAAGGCACGCAGGGAGGACCCAGAGAGACTTCCGAGCGCCATTATGCTGACTTCCGCGTGCCTCAGATGGAAGTCAACTGGCTTCTCGAGGCCGGACCCGGCCTGTTGTCTTCCCTGACAATCGTTGCGTGTGGGACCTGCGCTGGGGGCTGACCAAACTGCGCTTTCGTGAAGCAGGACGTGTCTGTCAGTCAGCGGGACCTGGGGCAGCCGGGCTGTCCTCTCCTGTGACAGGCGCCCTCAGCCTCGTTTTTGGACGAAGGGCAATTGCGCATGTGTCAGTGAGGCTCCCTGAGAGCCGGGCCGCTGACCAGTCAGTCACTCAGTCAGTCCGTCCACCGGGAGCCTGTGTGTTCGTCAGCCCGCCACCAAGTCAGTCACCAGGTCAGGCCGGAGCGCAGCCAGGCAGTCTGTCGGCTAGTGACCAGGTTAGTACCCTCGTGAGTCAGCAGTCCCCTCGTAAACCAGATCATCCATCCCCTCCATAGCCTGCCCTGTCCATCAGTCAACTGGACTCCCCTGAACTCCGGTTATTAATAAATTCACCCTTCTGTGAGGCACTCGGCTGCCAGTCACACACGCCACTGACCCGCGTGGAAACGGCTCCTCCGTTTCGCCGTTAGACCTTGGCTTCCCCGGAAGATTAGGCGCCCAGCCAGCCCAAGGAGGGCAAGCACCCCGAAGTCAGCTTTCCCTCAGCAAGTCTGGACAGCGCTGCGCACCACTTGCACTCTGCCGAAGAAACAGACACACGGAAGTGTGCTGAGGACAGAGAAAAAACCAATATCCCAGAGGCCCAGAACAAGAGACGAAGGTAACATTGAGAGGAGTAGTGGTGGGCAAAGGGCAACGTAAGGGGGAGGAAAACAGAGGGTGCCTGGGGAGTCATCCCAGGTATCTCGGAAGCCTGGCAGGCAAGAGCAAGCAGTCGCCAGAATCCAAGAGCAAGGCCGAACATTGCATCTCCAACAAGGAGACCCGCTCGTGGTACAGATGAGGTAAAAGGAAACCACAGAGCGGGAAATATTGACCAGGGTTATTCAGTGGTTTCCTTGCAAAGCTGGGGCCAGGACCCAGAGAGGGCTCATTCCCACATCCAACGTGTGGTTTTAAATCTAGGAAGGGGAAAGAAATGGGCAATACAGAAAGGGAGCCAATGTGGAGTGATGAAGACAGGTGCTCCCTTACCTGGCAGTCTGGGCAGCATCTTCTTTATATGAGAAGGAGACAGGAGATCTGTTTTGGCACATGGAGGTTAAGGTTGGGGCAGAGTCCACTCAGAGGGGTCCTGTGAAACATGCAGAAATACAGAATAGGAAAGCAGAAGGCTGTTTCTAAAACCAGAACACTGGGAAAGGGTTAGAGACAGTCAAGAGAGGTCCCAAATATAACGCTGACAGGAACCAGGCAGGAAATTTAATAAATACCATACTTTGTCACGTATAATGCATACCCACGTTTTTGACCCAAACTTTCAAGGGAAAAATCATTTTAATTTTTTCATTCAATTATGTATGTATTTATATTTAGATACTTGTTTTTTTGTATTATAAAGGAATTTTAGCATTTTTTAACAGACCATAGTACAAGAAATTTTATGTAACTAATAATTAAAAAACACAAGAAAAGATACAAGGTATTTCAGGTACTACCCATGTATAATGCTCATCCTTATTTGTCCCTCAAAAATTTGGTCAAAAGAGTGCGTATTATACACAGCGAAATATGTAGTAACTGACATTTATTGAGTATATACTATAGGAGGCTCTGTTCTATTAACTATTGATTCTAACAACCACCATATAAGATGTCTACTGTTACAATCCACATTTTAAATATGAGGAAACTGAAGCCTAGGGAGAGGTGAAACTTTGCTTACCATCACACAGCTAACCAGGCTTCACACCCAGGAGGATGAAATTTTTCTTTAAGAGAAAGAGAAGCTGGCCCTGGCTGGGTGGCTCAGTTCATTGAAGCATCCTCCCATATACCAAAAGGTTTTGGATTTGGTTCCTAGATGGGACACATACATAGGTTGCAGGTTCAATCCCCAATCCGGGCACATGCAGGAGGCAACTGATCTATGTTTCTCTCTCACATCAATGTTTCTCTATTTTTCTCCCTTCTTCCTTTAAAAATCAATAAACTTATCCTTGAGTGAGGATTAAAAAGAGAAAGAAGCTGAAAGTTTGAATTTTTGTGACACATCCTGGTTTTTATATGTTCCCCCCACACACACACACACAAAAGTTATTTTCAAATTTAAGCATTTAGTAGGCAAAACAAGACCTATGTAAAGGTCAAGATCCAGCTTGGGTACAGTTTGCAATCTCTGAAGCTGACCAACAGTGAGGGAAGTGACTCACCCAGAATCCTCCAGATGTGGGAGACAATGATTAGGCTTCCTGACTTCTGGTCCACTTTCAGAAAGAATCTAGAACACTGTCTTAAATATATTGTGTGTCCTGTCAGGTTATAGCTGAAAATATCTTTAACTCGCATTGCTATGCAGTTTACAGCTCTTTCCCTACGTATCTTATCATCCCATGAGGGCTGTAGCTGATTTATCCCCCTGTTTTATTCATGAGCATAGGGACTGAGAGAGGAGAGTGGTTTTGACCATCCTTACACCGCGGATTTTAAGGAAAAAATGTGTCATGCAAAGGACACTGCATTTGGAGTCAAAGGTTGAGTCTGAAATCTGTCAACCTAATAAATGTTTGGGTCAGTTACGTACTTCTGGGACTGTGCTTTCTTCTGTGAAGTCATACTAATGAGATCTGTCTCATGGAGTTCTTGAGAGGCTTTTAGTGACATGAAACTTCTAAGTCTTTGGAGTTGTAAATGACAATGATATTTTCTCATTAAATATTAACTGCAAAGTAGTTACCAGTTGTAGCAGCATGTATTATAACTGATTCATAAGGCCAAAGAAACAACCCAAATGTCTGTCAATTGATGAATGGATAAACAAAATACGGTATATCCATCCACACATGGAATATTATTCAACCATGAAAATAAAAGTACTGATACAATATGAATGAACCTTAAAAACATGATGCTAACACAGAAGAGCACATATTGTATCATTTTATTTGCATAAAGCATCCAGAATAGGCAAATACATAGATACATAAAAATAGATTAATGGTTGCCTAAGACTAGGGGTGGGGATGAGAGGGGAAATTAAGAGTGAATGTTCATGGATACCAGGTTTCTTTTGGGGGTTTTACATTCACTCTGACCCGGGGCAAGGGTGGAAGCACAGAGACCATTTGGGAAACTGCTTCAGGCAGCCAGATAAAGCCGATGATGGCTTGGCTCAGAGTGGTAGTAGCAGTGGAGGCTTGAGAGTTGTGTTGAGGATATCTTTTGGAATTAGACTGAGAAGATTCGTTGGTGAATTAGATACAGAGAGGTGAGGGAAAGAGACGAATCAGAGATGACTGAAGTTTTTCACTCAATCAATGGAGTGGATTTCATTTTATTGTAACGTTGGTTACTATGTCTGTCTCCCCCACCAAACTTTGAGCCCTGTGAGAAAATCATGGTGACTCAGTCATCTGACTTTCTAGCACCCAACATAGTAATGAATTTCACTGAAGAAAAGTTTTGAACTAAGAGTTGTTTTAGCTACATTTTTATAATTAACTTTTAAAAATTAAGATGCAATTGACATACCATAGCACTCACCCTTTTAAAGTGCATGACTGAGGAGTTTTTAGTATGTCCACAAAGATGTACAACCATCACTATTATCCAATTCCAGAACATTTTTTCTCTTAAACATGCTAAACTGCTCTAACTTTGCAGTTGTTCCCTCTACCTACCGTTTTCCTGCCCCAGTTTGGCATGGTTTCCCACCTCTAGGTTTCTGCTGAAATGTGACTTCCTCAAAGAGGCCTTTTCTGACCCATAACATCCCATAACTATGCTATTATCTTGTATTAATTTTTCTTCATTGTACTCCACAGCTATCAAATTATCCTCATTGTCAGCTTGTTTATTGTCTGCCTTCCACACTAGAATGAGGACAGGGATGTGTCATTCTTGTTACTGCCTTATCCCTGAAACAGTGCCTGACATAAAGGAGATACTCAAAAATGTTGTTTGATTGAAGGAAGGAAGAAAGAAAGAGTGCCATCATAAAGAAATGTCCTTATTGAGAGAGAGTCCTTAGACTCTCCAAAGAGCGCCCTGCTCCTTGGCTTTGACTCTGAGTGAGATGACCCACAGATAGTTTTGAGCATAGAAGGGGCAGGGTATTCTGAGGGTTAATAGAATCCCTGTGGCTGCTTTGTGGGGAATAGGTTGTAGGGAACTAAGGTAAATCAGCAAGGCCAGTGAGAAGGTTCTTGCAGCAATATGGGTAGGAGAGAATGGCGGCTTGGGCCAGGGCGGCAGTGGAAGTTATTAGAAATAAGGAGATTTTGAATGTATTTTGAGAGCAGTGCCAAGCAGATTTTTCTGACAGATTGGTTGGCTGTGGGATATGAAAGGAAAAAGACTAGTCAAAAAGAGGACTCCAGGGTTTTGGTTTTTTATTTCTTCCAGGACATGATTTTATTCAATTTAGATACATGTTTCATAAATTTTAGGTGATTGATTTTTTCTGAGATAAGGGTATTTAAATTTTTAATATTAATTTCTACCTTTACTATATTTCCTACTGGCCAGAGAATGTGGATAGCTTATAAAATTTCTGCTCTCTTGAAAACTGGTATGGAGAAAGAAGAACTTGAGTTTTAAGTGCATCTCCACCCAAACTTGCTCAATGACCCTGAGAAAATCATTTATGTCTCTTAGCTTCGACTTACTCCTCTATAAAAAAGAAATTACGAGACTTGATTCCTCAGGTTTTCAGGAAACAGACAAAGACAGCCCAAATGAGAACAAACAGGCTATTCATTGAGAGCTTACTACTGCAAGAGGGTCAACACCATCACTTGCATTTGGCAAAGACTAAAAGGCAGGCAGGGTAGTGGGGAATCCTTAAAGTGAAAAAAAAAGGGGATTTTCAGATAGTGTCTGACTGGGAATTGTGGTCATGGGGAAGCTGGAGGTCAGCTACTTACAAGCGAGGGCACCTTATGTGAGTGGATGGCAGAGTGCACTTGACTTTGGTTGGTTCTGACCTAGAAATGGGTAAAGAATAAAGAACTTGGTACTCATTGACCAAGTTATGGCTGTTCTGTGCAAATTGCTTCTTGGTTTGGCTTCTTGGCCTAGCTGCTGCAAAGTGAGGGTCAGCCATGTACGTCCTATAGTTGAGGCTTGAATGTCATATGTGGTCTGGCCATTGTCTGTTTGTATATTTAGTCTCTTTGGTTTTTGAGAGGAGTAAATGAGATGTATGTGTGAATTGACAGGTATATAGTAAAAAAATAAATAAACATTAGCTTAATTTACAATTTAAAAAATTTTATTATGGCCTAATTATGTAATTTTTTCTTTGTTTTCTTTTACTAATCCATCATTATGAAATGAATTTTTTCACCAATGTAATACATGAATGCAAACTAGTATGTCAGTTTCACTTACCTATAGGTCCTGCTCTATCTACAGGTAAATAATGGTGTCAATTTATTATGGATTTTTCTGTATCTTTGTGTTATTCACTTATGTATGTGTATATTTATGAACATATAAAAATTATATATGAGCATATATATGAAGCTTTTACATAAATGACCACTGATCATATTTTTATTTAATATTTTGAAGTATTTCAGACATACAGAAAAGTGTAAAATGGTATAACAAGAACATGTACCATGTACCTGCCACCCCAAATACATCTCCCACACAAACCTAGAGCTAACTGCTACCTTGATTTTGGCATTTATTGTTCTGTGTAGTAAGGAGTTTAGCGTGAAGAGAATTCAGGCCTTTGCCCTTGGCTTCTGGGGTAATTTCTAAATCCTTAGAAGGTGACGCCTGATAGGAGTGTCTGTTTGCCCATGGGCCTTGCATCACACTGAATAGCCTAAAAATGTGATTAAGGGCAGGGGCTGGCCACACCAGATAGTTTAACAGTGTGATTTAGAGTGGGGTCTTTGGATCATGTGGCATTGGCTCAACTTCAAAGGGAGCTGGAGACTAAGATCAGCCATGGGGCCATCAGCCATGCCCACATGACGAAGGCCCAAAAAAACTTGGACACCAGGTTTGGGTGAGCTTCTCTGGCTGTCCTACTCTGTGAATATCATCACTTATCATTACCAGATATTTAGTTTACATTCTTCATGACTCCACAGGGAGAGGACACCTGGAGGCTCTCAGGTCAGGACTTTCCTGGATGCTGCCCTGTGAGCAGATTTTAATCTATATCCTTTAGTTGTAATAAACAGCAACCATGAGTATAACAGCTTTCAGTGAATTTTTTTGGTTGTAAAAGGATATCTTCTGGGGTGGGGGGAGGGGGCAAACATGTTAGAAGCCCAGTGTTTGGTTGGCTTATCTGGATTTTGGAAGACACATAGGTTATATCTGTGAATATTGCTAACCTCTATTTATAAAATAGCAGAAGTCTTGGAGTCCTTATGCAAACCACAGCTTGTGGCAAAAACCAGTGAGCGCCATTCAGTGGCAACCACTGGGATATTTGGCCAGAAAATTTCCATTAGAGAGACAACTAGGTGGCTATTGGGCTTTCATCGAAACCACCGCTCTTACTGAAGGACATAAAATAATCCCAAAACCAGAAATAATACTCATGATGTCTTGGGTAATGTTGAATATAAATATGCTAATAAGGAAGGTCATGCCCAGAAAACTTCCATAATAAAATGGAAACGGTTTATAGAAGAACATGCTGCCAAGGGACTGTAAGGAGGTATTCATTGTATTCAGGAGCAGGTGGCCTCTTTTTCCCCAAGACCGACTCTGGAACCACCTGAGGATCTGCCAGATCCTATTGCCACTTGGGTGGTGCCAACAAATAACTCTCAACTGACAAAGAGCTACTTCGTTTATGGATGGCAGTTCCAAGATGAGCGGCTTTCTTTGAGTGGGAAATATTAGCAATGGTGCTGTTAAATATTTAATAGCAGATCTCAAAGGGCAGGGGAATCCCTGAACTGTAGTATTGCCAATTTCTACTGTGTAAATACTCTCACCATAGTCAATTTCAAGCTACCAACCATGATGTGGAGTTAGGAAGAGATACAGTAGCACACCATTATGTAGTGTTTCCATCATACAGATACAATAAATGCAAACAACCTGAAGAACACAAACAGCAGTAAAATGTATTAGAAAAATTAGAGGTAATTGATTTTGAGTAATTATTACCTTTGTTTTTAATATAATTTGCTTAACCATAGGTCTATATAATTTAATTTTTAATGATGAATGTGTTTATAGCCAGCTAGCAACATTCCTAAACTTTTAATAATCAGTGAAATTTAGAAAAGGCAACATTTTCTCTTCAGCATGGGGAATGTTGGAAAAGGCACAGGGGAATATAAGCAAAGGTACAGCTTAATTGTGGAGAGCTTTATTTGCAAAGCAAGGAGTTTGGGACTATTCCTATCATCAGTAGTAATTCCTGTTCTCTTTTATTCTCCCAAAAGGTCTGTTAAATTTGTTCTACCTCTCCATCCCTCACAGCCCATGCACCATCTGGAGCGTCACTCATTCCAGACCACCACACAAGTCTCTTCCCGGGCTATCTGGCCTGCATTCTCACATGGGCCCCAGTGGGCTGTTTGGAACACCCAGACTTGATCCTGTCCCTCTGTGGCCCACAGCCCTCCCATGGATACCCATTAGCTTTGAGAGGGAACCCAAAGGACCTGGTAAGGGAGTCCCTTCAAGGAGGCTGGGACTGGGAGTGAAAGACTAGGGGACAGAGAAGAAAGGAGACCTGGCATTAGGGTTTCACAGAGGATCAATGGATGCTGCCCTGTCCCTAGTCGCTCTTGAGCATCTCTTCTTATGGAATTCCTGCTCCTCAGGGTGGACTGGCCTTCAGGATGACCAAAGGGACAGAAGTCCCTGGGTTGCTAAGAATACTTTCTTCGCCCCTACCCCCATGTCTTCTTTCAGTTACTCATCCTCTCATCCTTTCTGGACCACACGGTTCTGAGGTAAGATCTGGCTGCAGTAAAAGTGCCAGGCCTCTCCTGTCACTGAGAGCCATCATTACTGCTGCTGATGGCACTACCACCGAATGGTGTGGGTGAGTAGTGGAGAAGTGGTGCTGGGGCGTCTGTGGAAGCCAAGGGCTCTGGGGGCACAAAGAAAGAGAATACAAGTGTGCTGGATGCAAAATAACCAACATGGATCAGGCATCTGTGGGCCAGATGCTGGCCAGGCTGGGGGTGTCTGGGGCAAACAGTGGATTGGGCCAGGGAGTGGGGTTGGAGGCGAGGGTGGTCTGAGGAGCTGTTTGAGATATCACTGGCACACGCTGGGAGTTCCCAGGTAGTCACTTTTTCAGCGTCTTGTCAGTGGCATTCCATGAGCATGCCTTCCCAGATGGAGAAAATAAATAGTCTAGACACCAGCAGTGGAAGAGAGGCTATACATCACCCATCACCATCCCCTTCAAATTCTTTATCACCTCAAGTGACCCAGGTGAAAAGGCCAAGTCAAGACGCAGGGTTACTGTTTAGGAGGAAATTACCCCTTTCTGCCAGGAACCCCAAGTGGCTCCAATGAAAAAGTACCTGAAAGCACTAAGGACCAACTCCTTCCTAATCCATGGTATTCACCAGATTGACAGTATGTCCTGCCTGTTCTGTGTAGAACTGGGCAGCTTCAATTGCTGTTACCCAGACAATGTTACAGCAATCTTTGCTTCAGGTGAATGCTCAAGCAAAGGCCTCTTGGGGTTGGGAAGAGGAAAATCTAGAAAGGCATTCAATTTATTGAATGGGTAATGTTTTACCGCACACTGAGCTAGGAACCCTGCAAACCTTAGGGCATTCCTCCTTACAGCAATGACAGTGTGATACACATTCAGTGACTATCCCTATTTTCCAGAGTAGGAAAGGGCAAAGAGAGGAGAAGTCATTTGCCTGAAGTCATCCAGATAGTAAGTGATGAAGGGAGAAATTGACCACAGATGGAGCTAGGAAGGGGCAGAGCCCAAGGGGAGAGTGGAGAAGGGAGGAAGAGAAGGGAGGACATAGGAGCTAAGACTGGGTAGTCTAGTCTGGGCGGGGGGGTAGATAAGGGATTACATGCAGTGTGTATCCCCAGAAAACTCCAATCTACAAGGTCAAGCATTCAGGTTCAAGCCAGATGAGGAGAGAACTCTGTGAGGCTCTACCCCCCTGGGGGCCCATAAAGTCTTTCCAAAGCTCCTTGTGAAGCATGAGTAAGGAGAAAACTGGATCCTAGAGAAAGTGGAGATGGAGAAGGGGCATCAGGATGCCCTGCCAACTCCTGGCCCTCCCTTCCCACAGAACCTGCCAGGCTGGTCTCTTCCTCTTGCTCTTTGGAGAAGGTTCTGCAGTGCAGCTGCTCCTTCCATGGGGTCCCTGTACCCTACGTGCGGTGGTGGATGAAAGGTGATATCTTGGGTATAGATGGCATGGATGATGGCCCCCAGTTGACTTCCACCCACATGGGCCCTTGGGCCAACTCCACCATCAGCCTGGCTGAGATACCAGAAATGGGCACAAGTCTTCTCTGTGAGGGGAAGAACTCACACGGAGTGCATTCTATGACCATCACACTGATGTCAAGTGAGGATGAGGAAGAAGGGGATGGGGATGGGCATTGGGGCCAGGGGAGGAGGCAGAGCTTTGTCTCCAATTTCAAGGTTGCGGCAGAACAGCCTTTCTCATATGTTCTCTACTTCCAGTAAAGAGTTCCTTCATTACGCAGACGTTCATCAACGGGTTCTTCCAGGGCCTTGCTTATGGATCCATTGCGACTGCACTGCTCTTCCTCTGCCTCATCCCATTCATGTGAGTACCGGAGTTAAAATTCAGCTGTGGATCTCTCCCAGAGCCTGCTACTCAGCAGGCCCTGGCAATGGTGTGGCACAGAGTAGGTAAAGACTGGGCCCCTGCCCTCAAGGGAAGGGACAGGGGCACCAAACATGGTTCCCACAATCCAGGGCCATCAGGACTCTTCTGAACCACAAATAGGCCCAAGGGACAGAGGTTTTCAATCAGTTTCATGAAGGAGAATATGAAGGAGGAAGTGATGCCCTGGAGAAGACAGCAGAGTCCCTAGAGTACCATCTGCCATGGACCTGGGGGCTAAGCACTTATTTGGTAGAAAGTAGTATCTACAGATCTCAGAGACACGTTTGAGGAATTTCCAGTGTCTTTATGCAATGTCAGTTGCATTGAGAGTGACTGATAATGGCTAACAGTGAAGATGAAAAAGGTCCTCTATGTTGGTTTATAAAGACTCTCAAAACTTGGCTGAACCTATTGGCTAGAAGCCTAGAGTGAGAAGGACAGAGTTACCAGAGGTCAGACCAGATAGTTTGATGGGGGCTGGGATGGGGGTGGGGGTCTGTCCTCCATATGTCTTGGGCTTAATTCTGAGTTGGGAGCCCTGGAAATGTGCTAAGCTGGGAAGGAAGGCATGAGCTTGGGGTAGAACACAGACCAGAGGGGGAGACCCAGGAGGCCTGGGGCCTGAGACAGACCTGAGCTGGGCCAAGTGATGTGGGGCAGTCAGAGACATGGGACTTGGGAGTGACTAGATACCCCAGGTGAGGAAGGAGAGGAGCAGGGTGGCAGGACCAACTGGGGAGCTATTTTCAATTGGGGAGTCTAGTCATTTGGACTTAAAGACCAAAACAATCCTTTACAGTTTGCAAAGCCCTTTCATAACTGACTTCACCAGAGCCCCAGGGCCTGATGAGCAAGGTGATCCCATTGTGTGGAGTGTGAAACCACCTCCCAGACAGTGGTGTGGCTCACCCTAGATAACATGACAGGATAGTACTGTCACTGAGGCTCTAAACCGGAACTTATGATTAAGACCACAGCCCTCTTGGGGGTCCTGGCGGATGTGGAGAGCCAGAACTAATCTGGAGGGTCATTTCTGTAGAGTGAAACATATCAGAAGGAAGCTGGCAAAAAAAATTGTAGCAATCAAGGCAGAAAGGAACACTAAAGACAGAGAATGCCAAGGATCCAACGCAGATCTGAAGCCTGAGGAACCAGAAGAATCCACAGTCATGACATCTTCTGAGAGCCAGAGATTGGTGGGTACCCACTGTGTCTGCAGTCTAGTCTAGCATAATAATGGTAATAAGACACAGCAGGAGAACCACATGATTATCCTCAATTCTATAGAATGCCAGAATATGCTTGAACATCATCTTATAGACGATGAACCTAGGGCACAGGGAGGAAAAGAAGGATGAAAATTAAGAGGAACAACCTAAAGGATGATTAGAATCCACAATATATACACACATACACACACACTGAGTCCCTATTGAGAACAGGGTTGTGAGAAAAACTCCAGCAGCAGTTGTAGCGTTAGAGTGGAAATCAAAGGGTTTTATCTCTTGAGAGTTTAGCAATCTGCAGTCACCACAGTCTGTAGATACCACAGGCTCAAGTCAGTCTGAAGTGCTGGGGGACCAGATTAAGCAGTTTACTTCATTTACCCTACAGCCTGCATCCTCAGTGGAGTTTGGAAGAAAGTACTTGAGGTTTCTGAGCCTCACTGTTACTTACCATTGACCATTCTCTAGGCCAGAAGTGCCCTGCTGCTGTCCGTATACCTTGCACTGGGAGCCAGTGTTCCTTTTTGGATAAACCATGCATCTATTAAATTCCACCAGTATTTCCTGCAGTATTTCCTAATATCCATGTGGGCCATGCTAGGATCTCAGAAATGGGTCAGACCCAGGCCCTGCCCTCAGAGAGCAACCAGGCTGGTGGGGAAGGCACCCTCATAATATCGAGGCTGAGCTGGGGTTCTGGTTGCCCAGAGGAAGGAGGGAGCAAACCTACCTGCAGAACCAGGCAGAACTTCCCAAGGGAGTCTGGGGGCAGTCGGGTGGCTCTGGTGCTAGGAATGCATAGGAAGGACCAGCCAGGAGAAGACATACTGCAGGCTCCAACCAAGGCATTGCAAGGAAAGGTGAAGCCAATACCTTCTCCATGTTGCCCCAAGTGCTCAAAGGGAGGGACAGAATTCTGTCCTTATTTGGATACCTCATCTCTGAACCTGTTTCAACATCCTTCTTTCTTTGCTCTGCAGGACCCATTACCCTAAACTTCCAGGAAAAAGCAAGCTGAGTTGGAGCCAACAAAGCCTGTGAAAGCTACATTCACACCATGAGAGCCCATTATCCCATAGAACTTTTAAGGCCACAGAAACTCAAGATCTATAGCAAACCTGGAGCCCCTGAGCCTCCTCAGCTCACAAAGACCTCTCAGTCACCCCCTTCCTGTCCTTCACACTGGTTCTCCACTGAATAGGGTTACTCTTGATCTTAGAAACTTTGAAAGTACGCTATGAACTGTTCTTTGGGTTAGCCAGAAGAAATGTGCCCCATCCTGGAATGGTGTCAAAGGAAAGAAAAATACATGTGAGACCATGAAATAGGTCCACCAAGAAGGAGCTTTTGAGCCCCTGCTGTGTGCCTAGGATCTAGAGATGTACATATGGGAGCACCAGACTTTGGAGCCATCCTATCTGTATTGAATCCTAACTTAATGCTTAATGGTTATATATCTTGGAGAAGACCATTTGCCCCCACCCTTGAACTTTAAACTTTGAACTTAAGTATTCTCACTTGAGGTGTACCTGGGTGGAGAATGCATGAAAAATGGTGTCCAGAGATACAGGTGGAGAAAAGACACAAAGATGGGCCCTGAATGTCAAGCTAAGCATTGGAGCTTTTATCTGGTAGGACTTTATTCTGACTCCCTTAGAATGTGAGTTCCACAAGAAGAGCAATCCTGTCTTTTTTTTCCCTACCTGTATCACCAGTACCCTAGCATGGTGCCTAAAATATAATACTCTCAAAAATGTTCCTTGAATAATTGAATGAACTGTAAGCTGCTGGAAGGTTTGAAGCAAAGAAGTGGGGTGACCAGATACACAGTGAGAGGCCCTAACAGGAGTAGTTATTGAAGATGTATTTAGAAGAGGTAAGGCTGGAGGCAAAGAACCTAGTTGGGAAGTTATTACAATATTTCTTGGCCAGGCTGAAAGGAAGGCATACAAGGAATGAGAAAGGGATTCTGACATTAGAATGGACTGTGGCTGTGTATTCCTCTCAGAATGATTGGTAACCTTTCTTCTGGTGGCAGAGGCTGCTAATTTTCAGCTGTTGAAAAAAAGGGTCATCTCTTCCCTGGGGCATTATTTGTGAATAAATCCAGTGGTTTTCCATTCAGCACTGGTGAGATGGTTATCTTGTACTCAAGGCAGATATTTATATAAGCCCTCACATGTATGGGCACCTCTCTTGCATGCAGTCTATACATTCCACATGAGAACTCATCTTGTATCAGATGAAGCAAATAAGCCAGACACTGACATTGCTTCTGTGGATCTTGTGGTCTGCACAGGTACACAGATAGTGAAGAAAGAAACACAAAATGATAAAATAAGTGCCAAGAAGAAAAAAGAGAGACTACTGTCATGAAAATGGAGAGTTGGGTCTTGTGTCTTTTGTTCAGGATGGGGTCTTGGTTGCAGGACAGGAAACGAGGGTACGAAGGTGCCTTCTGATTGGCCCTGAGGATCGTGCCCTTGGCATTTTGTTCCTTGATCAACGACCTCCAACCCTCCCATCACGTTTCCCACAAGTACTGGGTTGAGGAAGAGTGTCCCTTAATGACTAATTGGCGTGAGTCTTAAGCTCTAGGAGTAACCTAAAACCACCAGCTCAAGAAAGACGATTCTCCTGAGAACTGAGATGAGGGATGCCCCGCCAGAGTCCAGGGTTTCCAGTAGTGACCATTGTTCCAGACTAGCTCAGGCAATGGAGACCCACGAGGCTCCTCCCCATCCCAGCGGCCCCTGCGCATCCTCAGGCCCTGATTGGCTCCTGAAAGACTCTCACATGTTCATTGGTGAGCATGCAGGGAGGGGGCGAGAGCGTGGGAAGGGTTGGTGCTTCTCCAGGAACTGGTATCCTCACGTGACCTCTGGCTGGTGGGTCGTTGGTGAAGCCTGGTGACTCTCAGGCCACCTAATGAGCTGATTGTAAGGCAACTGACCATTTAGCCTTCCTCTGCCTGAGTCACTTCCCGGCGAGTCAGTGGTTTTGCACATGGTTACTCCATGTGTCAATCAGTACATCGGGCTCAAGGTGAAACGTTAAAAAGGTCCTACAGATTATTCGTCTGGAAAGTTCGTTCTTCAGTCAGTGTTCTATAACTGGTAGTAAGTCAGCCCGTCAGTCCCTCAGCAAAAATCCAAGAGGACACTCGGTTTTCAAGGAACTAGCCAGGTGGAGACGTGTTGAGGAAGGTCCAGGTTGGAGCTCTTGGAACCCGAACCAGAGACAGGGAGGTAAATTTGGAAAAGGGAAGGTTGCCTATGGAGACAGCCCATGGATGTGCCAAGGCTTGGAGAAGGGCATGAGAAGGGGAAGAGATTGTAAAGCCTGAAGGACCATTACATGCTGGACAATAAAACCATCTCATGTTATAGATGAGGGAAGTGAAGAGAAACCGGAGAGTGGACAACGCCTCAGGTTACCTCATGGTTGCTAGATGGCTGCTCCACCTCCAGCATTACATCCATAGTCCAGGGAAGAAGGAGCGAGTGACAAGGAGAAAGTAGTGGTGCCAGTATCAGATAAGCAGAATTCCCCAATGTCCCCAGCAGAGAGCCTCATGTTTGGCATTTTATATTGAGAAGCCTCAACATTTGTGCTTAATATTAAGTCTAGCAGAGTGCAAGGTTTTTTATTTTTGTGCTGTACACATGGGAAAAGAGAAGAGTGCAATCCCACAGATAGGCATACATTTAGGGAAACAACGCCGTCAATTACAATGTTTTGTTACCAGAGCAAGAAATTATCAAGTTAAGACAACTGGTCAGAATATCATTTTTTATTTGAATATCATTTTCATAAGACATGGAATAATTTGTAATGTCTTTGGAGTCTCATAAGACCACTTTGTTTAAATTGTTCTTTCAAGGGAGGATTTGTATTAAGAGAGAATGGAACAAGTCAGTGACAGTCATGAATATTCATTAAAACACTGTATATTGCAGAGGAGGACATAAATTATATTCTTATAAACATTCTCAGTTTTGCACAATATCAAATCAGATTCCTTGAACTCTTTTAAAACATGGAACAATGTATTTTGATTTATAGCTGCAGGGGAAGGGAACATTTCCTTCAATTCTTTCTGAGTTGTTTCCTTTATTATAAAAACTTGGGTTTTTTTTTAACTAGGCTTTAGAATTTTAATAGCTCATTAAAAAAATAGAACTAAAAGAGATATCCAGATCTCAATTGTGATGGCAAAGAAAAAAATGGTGTAAAGGTTAAACAGGCTTTTATTTGCTGGTAGTAAGTTATTAACATTTTTCTTATACTTGACTCAGTGGCCAGAACTATGTCACATGGCCACCCCTAAATTTGAAAAGGCCGGGAAGCCCTGACTTGATATGGCTCAGTGGGTTTGGTGTTGCCTCACACACCAAAAGGTTGCCAGTTTGATTTCTGATCAGGGCACACTCCAGGGTTGTAGACCAGGTCCTGGTTGGGGGCATGTGAGAGGCAACCAATTGATGGTTCTCTTGCACATCGATGTTTCTCTTCCTCTCTTTCTCCCTCCCTTCCCCTCTCTCTAAAAATATAGATTAGATGATAGATAGATAGATAGATAGATAGATAGATAGATAGATAGATAGATATAAAGGCAGGGAAATCCAGGGTATTTATTTTTAAAGAACCAGGGACTTGATCACCTGAACAAATTTGAAATAATGAGACACACAGGAGGGTTGATACCATGTAGGCAACTCCAGGTCTGCCTGACACGTTGCTGGAAAACAGATGGACAGATGGGGTGCTGAAGAGAGTCTGAGAAATGCAGCCTTGTGGTTGAAAGCTACTAGGAGGAAGTTACAATTGACCTGGACTTGGATAGAGTAGTACGAGTTGAGTGTGGGCGGCAGAGAGGGTTGGAGAAGGATGCCTTAAAAAGGGGGGTTGGCCCGAATAAACACACAGAAATGGGAATGTATGGAGTATATGTGGAAAGGGTGCCTTTATTTCTTCTGCATGCAAAGAATAACAGAGGTATAGGGAAGGGGGCTGTGGAGATTGGGTAAGTATGGGGTAAAATCGTGGAAAGCCTCGAATGCAAGGCAAGGGAGTTTGGAGTTTATTCTGTCAGCCATAGAAATGCCTTTTTAAAATGCAGATACCTTCAATATATCCCATCTTCTCCACCCCCTACCTATGGCCAACACCACAGAGAATCATGGGGACTCTCCTCTCTTCTTAAAGCTCCTGGCGGCTGTTTAAATGAAGCTCCTAATTCACAGATGAACAGACCTTAAGGCTGATGGAAGAGACAATAGCCCCTAGTAAGCAGTGAATTTATTTCTACCCCTACCCCATGTCTCTTACTGCTTCACCTCTCTTCATTCGTTCCAAATCCTTTCCAGGACATAATGATCTGAGGTCAGATTTAGCAGCAGCATAGGTCCTGGTCCTTTCTTGTCCCTGAGATCATGCCGGTCCTCATGGCACTACCACTGTTATGGCTGGGTAAGTGGAATGAGGGCAGGGTGGGAGGTGTCTTAGGAAGCCAGGAATGCACTGGGGCGGGGGGGGGGTGAGTGGTGGTGGAAGATGAGCAAGGCTGAGGTGAGGTAAAGGGGTGAGGACCTAAAGAATCAAGTACCTGATGAATTAAGTAACAAAGAATTCCACGTGCACATTCCATGATTGGCCTTGTGACCCTTCACGTGTCCCATTTCATCTCCCCAGCAACCCCCTGAGGGATTCTTATCCCCATTTCCCAGATGGGGAAACAGGCTTTGGGAGACTAAGCAGCTTGCCCAAAGTCTCAAGCAGTTTCGCTAGTGGAGCCCAACTCCTGCTGACTCCTAGTACCATTGTAACACCATGCCCCTGCCACTCTAGAACCTAGATGACAGGTGTGTCCACACCTGTTGTCTCCACATCATCCTGTACGGTGGGTATTCTTAAGCCGCATCTTAGAGAACAGACACAGAATGGTGGCCCAGAACCCAGTGCTTCAGGATCCATGGATGTGACGTCTTGGAGTACCGACATCACATGTAAAAAGCTGGAGGCCAGGCCTGATGCTGTTACTCCTCTGTCTATGACATGGGACAAGGCTCTTCATCTCTCTGAATCTCAGTTTACCCCTATGTCTAGGGTAGTAATATAATAAAACCATTATGAGAATGGCTTACGCTGATTTCTGTGAAAGTGCTTTGAAACCTATAAAGACTTACTGGTGGTCTTACTACCATCATTTTAGGGTGACATTACTAGAAGTGGCCTCAGGAACCATGAAGGTTACAAGTACACTTGTTTTTTACATGAGAGAGTTGTCACCCAGCAAAGGGAAAAAGAAGGGGAAGGAATAATTGTTCACTAAGAGTGAACAGCTAAGTTATAACCTGCAATTATTATTACCGGGTGCCATGTGCCTCTGTAGTTAATATCTTTAATTCTCACATCATTGTGGCATTGGTATTATTGTACCTATTTTTCTTATTGAGAAGCTGAGGTTCAGAAATGATACCACCTGGCCAAGGTCACAACATACGGTCCCCCACGAATAACAAGAACAGCAAAAAAACCCCAGCAGACTACATCATATCGGTGCAGTCTGGGAGTCCCCCAGACCACTCTCAGGTTCCATGATTCACAGAAGGACTCACATATTCATGGTGAAAGTTTATTATAGCAAAAGAATAGACTAAAATCCGCAGAGGGAAGAGGCACCTAAGGCAGGGTCTAGGAGAGACCAGGCATGAGCTTCCAGTTGTCTCTCCCAGTAGAGCTGAGCAGGCGCTGTTTACCTCTCCCACAACGAAGTGTGGCAACATGCACAGTATTGCCAAGCAGGGAGACTCACCAAGCCCCAGTGTCCAGGGTTTGTCATGGGGTTCTGGTCCTATAGACATGGCTGACCACTCCCACGCCCCAGCCCCTTAGTCTCCAGCCCCTTCAGAGGTCGTGATGATCCCATGTGTCCCAAGGTCCCCACAACCAATCACGTTGTTAGCATATACTGTCTGTTTGTGTCCTGAGGCCTCAGGTAAACCAAGACACACTCACCAGGCAGGACATTCCAAGGGTTTCGAAGTCCCCTCCCAGGATCTGGGCAATGGCCAAACGCTTCTAGGTTAAGGTGGATACTTTCATGCACTGTTGGGATACTGGGAGAGACTAGGAGAGTCCGTTTTTCAACTTGAATCTCTCCCCACAGGGTTACTTTCTTGTGTTCTGATGGAAGTCACGAAGATGCTAGTGGAAGAGGACCTGTGCACTCCAGTCCCTTGCATATTAGAGTTTCCCAAAGAATCCCTGAACAATTCCATGGTCACAGGCTACTGGCTCAATAAAAATATTAGCTCCGCTGTAGCTATAAGTAAACTTAATGCTGCCATAGATGATAACACCAGTGAAAGATTCCACAGTATTTGGAATCTTGAAGAACGAGACTGTACCCTGCTGACCCACAATGTACTCAGAAGGGACAACACAACATATTTGTCCTTGGCAGATCGAGAAGAACAAAAGAGTACCTTACTGAGGGAGAATATCACACTCTTCCTGTCAGGTGACATTCAGTCTCATGCAATGGGTGGTTTGGAAAGAAGGAAATACAGCAGGGATTTGGTAATTGTGTGGCTTTTACCTCACAGGGCACTGGGCTTTACAAAACCCTAGTGATTTACGACAATAATACAAAGAGACAAGTACAGTCGCTACTTAATTTTTCTGAATAGAAATGGCAAAGAGAGAGGAAGTGACTTACTCAGGAGCATCCAGCCAATAAGAGATGGAGGTATAAATGATCACAGATCAGCTGGAAAGGGCAGAGCCTCCTACGAGAATTAGATTGGGAGGGAAGGAGGCAGAGTAGGAGCTGGCCCTAGGAAGTCTAGGCCAGGGGACAGACAAGGGATCATAGGCAATCTAGATCCTTAGGAAATTTACTCATCCTCAGTCTTGAAAGTCCAGGGTTCAGGCTCAAGTTCTACCACTTCAAGCAAGTCTTTCCAGTTTCTCACCGAGACAATGGGGTATGCCCCTTCTGTGCAGAGAAGGGAAATAAGTTTATGAAAAGCCACCCAACAATAACAATCCCAGGTCCCATGAGGTTGGAGGAATGGGGGAGGGGCACCAAGTGAGCTAATGGGTGGGAAAGCACTTTGTAACCTGAAAACCCTAGGCATCTGTGAAGTATCCATGGGGGTCCCTCATCCCCAAGGTTTGACTACAATACTACTCTCTCCTTCAGACCGGACACAGAAACCAGAGCTCTACATTCCAGATATTCCTGTGGCTGGGAAGCCTGTGGCCTTGACCTGTACCATCAGAGGCTCCTGCATAGAAACCAAAGCCCTCTTCCTCTCCTGGAAAGAACGCACTATGTCCTTCAACACAGATGGCTCCAGAAACTCCTCCTCCTCTTCCTCTGTGCTACACATGACCCCAAAGCCTAAGGACCATGACACCACCCTGCAATGCCATTTGAACTTCTCCCTACCTAACTTGACCAGAATCTCCAAGTTTCCACCAATCAGTGAGTGCTAGTGGGCTAGGGAAGATCCAGAGTCTGAGAGAAATGACGGACTCAGGAGAAATACTTGAATACTTGAGTCCTTGTAGGAAGGGAAGGGGAGAAGTTGGAGCAGCCATATCTCCTGGCTTCTGGGGCTGAAAGGTCACAGGTAAGAGCTCAGCCCAAGTCTGAGATAAATGAGGAGACAGGATAAATTCCAGCCCTTCTGAGCTTCCAGAAAGTCTTATTGAAGCTCCTTTTTGCATCATAAGTGAGGAGAAGGCTGGGTTCTGGGGGAAGTGGAGAAGGGAAGTCAGGATGTCTTGCTGACTCCTGGTCCCCATCCCTACAGTTCCTGTCACGCTGTTCTATCACTCTTGCTCCTTGGAGAAGATTCTGAAGTGCAGCTGTTCTTTCTATGGTATCCCGACACCCGCCGTGCATTGGCTCTTGGAAGGTGTTCCTGTGAGTGTGAAAAACATGAGTAACATCCTCCAGGTGACTACCACGATAACTGCCCCCTGGGCCAACAGCACCATCCACCTGCTCGGAAAGCCAGAAACAGTCATGAACCTCCATTGTGAGGCACAGAACCAATATGCAAACCATAGTTCAACTGTCTTCCTGATACCAGGTAAGCATACAGGGCTCTGGTGATTGGGCTAGGATGACAACACCTAGGGACTGTGATGAGGATGGGCACAGGGATGATGGGAAGAATAGTATCTCAGACTTCACAGCAGTAGGGGGGGGAAAAAAAAACACTCTCACTTCTCTCTGATTCCAGATGAGAGTTCAATTCCCAAAGTGTTCCTGAAAGGGCTGATCCAGGGCATTGTGTATGGAGTCATTGTTCCAGCACTATTCTTCTTCTTCCTTGTTCTTTTTGTGTGAGTACCAAGTTAAAGTCCGTCAGCATGCCTTTCCCAAAGCCTACTGTATTTACTTCTGTTCTTTACATCCTTCCTTATAAGTCTTCCAGTTTATTCTACTGTGTCTGCCCTCTTGGTATGGACTCATACCATTAAGTTGCAGTCCTTGTTTTCCAATATTTGCATGTAAGGCTATAAATTCCCCTCTGAGCATAACTTTAGCTGCATCTCACAAATTTTAATATCAAATATTTTATTATCACTTAGTTAAAAAATTTTAAATTTCCATTATGACTTTCTTACCCAAAGGTATTTTCAGACACATCAAATTTTTCTAATAACCCTCATTTCTTTATTTCTAGCTTAAACCCAATACGTGCAGAGAATATAGACTATGATTGATTTTAATTTTTATTTTCTTTGTGGGACAATTTTTATTTGGTTTTTATAAATATTTCATATGGGCTTGAAACTAATGTGTATTCTACATTTGTTGAACTTGGTGATGTGTGTATATATATATAATTGCTTTTAATCAAGTTCATTAATCATGGCGCTTAAATCTTCCCTAGCTGAGTTTTGACTTTTGCTTGGTGAGCCTCTCTCCACTTAATCTCCCATTCCTGTTGCCTTTTCTTACCTGGCTGATGTTTACTCATCTCACAGCTCCTCCATCATGTGCTCCAGGAAACTTTTCCTGGCGCCTGGGCTGGGTGGCCTTTGAGGGCTCCCATAGCCATCTGAGCTTTGTGGTATTCACACTAATATTTTCACTGTAGGTGACTAAGTGTGGCTATTTTTTGTTTGCTGGTATTTACATTTGTTTGTCCCCTTTAATCTGTTTTTTGGTGTCTTTTTTTTATCAATTCTGGAAAATTCTCAACCTTTGTTTCTTCATATATTGTCTCTGCCTTTCCCTTTCCCTATGGGGTTCTCATTAGATTCTTGTCAAACTTTCTTTCCATCTTTTTTCATCTTATCCTGTAGTCTTGAATTTTCCAGGGATGTAGACAAGTAATCAAGTCCTAGGTTAAAGGTATGTACAAGGAAGGTACTAGGGGAACCCTTCCCCTTCAGTGTTTCTATCTGTGGTCAGGGTGCAGCATCAGTACTTCCCAGAAATGCTTCAGCTTTCCCCTAGTCACCCTCTCCAGCATAGTACTCTGTGAGTATTGTAAATGTGTCTCTTTTTTTCACAGCTCTCTTATCTCCCCCCCCCCCCCACTCTCAGGAATAAGGTTTACCTACTTAACAGGAAAAAAGCAACTCCCAACATCCACAGTCATTACCATTGGTGCCAGTGATTCACACCTTGATTCCTCTTCCTGTCTGAGGTTAGTCCCACCTCCTTTACTTGAGAATCCATTTCCTCCACACCCCCTCAATCCTTCCTTCTCTCTCCTAAATTTTCAATCATTCTTTCTTTACTGCTTCTTTTGCTGAAGGAGATAAATATGCCCAAATCTGTCCACCTGAGTCCCACAAGCTCCCTCTATGCACCATCCAACATTTTATTTTGAGAGAATAGCTTACACCCACTTCCCAATTCTCATCCCCCTTACATTCTTCAGTCTGCTGCAATCTCCTCTCCAGCACTATGTCATCAAGTGGCACTGTCTAAAGCAACCAGTTATCCTTATTCTCAAAACCCCATAGCAGATGTTCTCTGTTCCTCTTGTTCATCTTTCGCTGACATTTATGATCTGGGTGGGTGGGGTGAGGCCCTCCTCTCCGGTGGCTTCTTTTTACAGTGAAGGACTTTGCCAAGGCCATCTGCTGAAAGCGATGTGGGTGGGAGCAGGGGTGAGGGATAGGGAATTCAAGAAGAGTGGTGATGGTGTTAGGGGTGGTTGCAATAGCCACGGAGGAGAATAAACAGAATCTGTACACAGACAAGGAAAACAAATGGGGAGAAGCAGCAAAAGTCCAGTCATTACAGGAGCTTATTGTTAATGGCACCAGCTGTCATTGTTCTGGAAAGTTTCTTCCAAGCTGTGGTTGTTGGAAGGTAAAGAGCAGATGGTGGCATTGATCTAGGTTTGGATCTTTGCAGGCAGAGTGTCATGGAAGCCTGACGATGTAGGCAAGGAAGGAGGCACTGACACTGGAGGGAGCGAGCACTTTGAGCGGGTAGCTCTTTACCCAGTGGGGTAGGGAAGGGAGGGAGAGAAACCAAGATAGATGCTGGAGAATATGATGTTGTGGGATTGAAGCTTGAACCTGCGAGATCAAAGAACAGGCACAGGAGATTGGAAAAAGAGCACAAGAAAATGGTATGGAATAAAAAAAGCAGGCAGATCATGAGATGGTGGGATTTAAAATTCCAGAGGTGGAAGAGTTTGAGGAGATAATGGACCCTTGGCAGTCGAGGGAGACAAGCCGCATTAGTCAGGACATTCCCAGTTGGGAGCATCAAGAGCAGAACTCTGCAAGTTCAAGAAAAAAGCAAACAGTTCTGGTTGTCTGTTGCTATGTCACTACCCCCAAACTTGGTGACTGTAAGCAATGATTGTTTTAGTGTTTCTCATAATTTCATGGATCGGGAGTTCAGGTAGGGTCCAGCTGGGTGAGCCTGCTGCTTCCTGTGGCATCCACCTGGCAGTATTGTGAAGTGACTTGGTAGTATTCATCTAGCAGCTGGGCTGGGTGGGACTGGAGGGTTCATAATGCCTTCGCTCACAATGCTGGCATTTTGGTGGGGGTGGGGGCAACCGGTTATAAGGCAGGGCTCAGCTGGACCCCTCTCCCTTTCTGTGTAGGATCAGGGCCTCTCATCTCTTCCAAGGCAGAAGTTGCCAGTTGTCCTCAGGCTAAACCTGCAATTGACCGAACATCACTTCCACCATAGTCTGTCAGTCAGAGCAAGTCATAGACTAACCAAGATCCAAGCGGAGAGGAAATAGACTCTTATCTCTCCAGGCGAGGAGTGCCACGAATCCACAGCCATCTTTAATCTGCCACAGGAACATACTGACCACATGTTAAGTGTAAGACTTAAACCACAGAGACATTTCTCAGAGCTGTGGAGGCTGGAAGTCCAAGATATGAATGTCAGCAGGATTGGTTTCTCCAGAGTCCCCTCCTGGCTTGTAAATGGCCACCCTTGTGCTGCCTCTTTCTATGGTTATCTTTCTGCGCCCCTGGTGTCTCTCCCTCTGGTTATAGGACACCAGTCATATTGGATTGGGGCCCCAGTTAACAGCCTCCATTTAACGTAATCATCCCTCAGAAGGCCCTATGTCCCTGAGTACACTTGACCCTTGAACAACACATGTTTGAACTGTGTGGGTCCACTTATAAGCAGCCTTTTGATTGACCCACATGGTTCAAACCCTCATTGTTCAAGGGCCAACTGTCGCATGGAGTAGGGCCCATCCATACGACCCCATTTAACCTTAATTTCCTCTTTGAAGGGCCCACCTCCAAATTGTTACATTCAGAAGTGCTGGGTGTTGGAACTCCAACACAGGAATTTGAGGGGAGGGGCACAATTCGGCCCATCTCAGGGAGTATCCGTGCTTTAGGTGTGACTGGATGCAGGCACGCAAACGATGTCCGCCAGAGTATTTCCCCATCTCCGGCTCTGCGGCTGCAGCGTTGACTTGGTCTCTGGATGTTCCCTCCACCTAGTGGGCAAGGTGGCCCGCAGGAGCCCCAAGTTCACAGCCTTCTATCTTGCCAACGAGCCAAAAGAGAACTTGTCTTTCTCTCTGGTCTATATATCCATCCCAGAGGTAACTCTGATGGTCCCTGCTTGAGTCTCAGGCCCGTCCTGGACCAATGGCCATGTGCAGGTGGGCCAGGTACTTTGATGAGCCGGCTAGCCTCAGTCTGCACATCCTGCCTTGTCCGTTCCCGTGGAAACCACAAGAACATCTCCTCCCCATAGTTCCTCCTCACTTCTTGCGCCTCCTGACCCACCCTGGTTCTTCCCCATGTGGCTCTGCAGGCATGGCTGCCCCCTCTTCGGGGAACTTGGAATATAAACTGTCTTTTCAATGGCGGTTGTCTCCTGATCTGTTGGCTTCCCCATAGCCGCATACAAATAAAATCCCAGGTACACGTGGAAACAGCTCTGGAAGAGCCAGACTGGGCAAAGCAGGGGGACCCCTGGGCAGGCCTGCAGTTGCCAGGGCAATAGAGGAAGGTTCTGTAATCACCGGCATGCCCACAGAACAACACGCTGCACAGCTGTGAAGATGCAGGGAGCTCTCCATGCACTCATACGCACACATATACCAGAAATGGTAGAAGAAATAAGAAAGGTACCAAAAAAGATTTTCCCAAGGAAAACACTTGCTATTCATACTGAGACACAAGAAGGCTGGGGGGGAAAGCAGAGGAAAGGCACAGTCATGAAGGGCCACCAGGCTGGAGGGCTGAGACTTTGTCATGGGAGCCATGGGAAGGAAGACTGTGGGCAAGGGAGGGGCAGGGTCAGCTCTGGGGTAGGAGGGCAGGAAAGAGGCTGGGAAGAGGGTCCAGGCCAAAAGGTAGGTATCTGTACCCTCATTTGATAAAGGGAGGAAAGGGCGGGTCACAGAACCCGCAAATGCAGGGAAACTCAGTCTTCTGACCTCCAGCCCCAGGGCTCTGTCTGGTAACAGGAAGCAGGGGTGAGGAACTGGTCACAGCATTAACCACGAAGTTCACTGCCTTAGAATGAAGATGCTTAAGTGGTGGGCGATGCGTCAGATCCCCAAGGACGAAGAGGCCCTGATCCTCGAGAAACCAGTGCTGCCGGAGGAGCCAGAGACATCCAAGGAGACTGAAGCTAAAACTTCACCAGTCTCGGTTGGAGGTAAGTCCCTGGGACTGTGGGAGCCCAGGTGGCCTACCAGCCAGGCTGCTGCACCACCCAGGCCACCAGGGGCACTCTTGCAAAACAAAGGACTCCCAGGAACCCCTGGACCCTCCAACCCAGAGCCCCAGGGCTGGAACCCAGAGGGTATAAGCTTGGGGCGAGCTCTCCAGCTCATTCCAATGCATGACCCCCAGCACAGAGAACCAGGGCTGGGCCTTAGCCTCTGTACGGTTCTTCAAACTGAGCTCCCCTTCCAGCAGCCCAGCCCCAGGCCCAGGCCCTGTTCCACAGAGTAGGCCACTCGGTCCAGGCAGCCATGGCTCTGCCAGGAAAGGATAGCACAGACTGGGAAGGGAGGGTTATTAGTCTGCTCAGGCTTCAGGAACAAAGTACCACGGACTGGGTGGCCTAAACAATGGAAAGGTGTTTTTGTTTTTTGGGTTTTTTTCATGATTCTGGAAGCTAGAAGGCTGAGATTAAGGTGTCAGTGGGGCTGGTACCTTCTGAGGCCTCTCCCCTTGGCCTGCAGGTGGCACTGTGGTCCTCGAAGTGTGTGTCTGGGTCCCAATCTCCTCTTGTAAGGACTTCAGTCCGATTGGCTGAGGGCCCACCCTAATGACCTCATTTTACCTTAATTGTCTCTCCAAAGGCCCTGTCTCTGGATACAGTCACATGCTGAGGTCCTGGGGTTAGGGATTCACCATAGGAATTTGGGGCAGGAGGTGGGGTAGGGAGGGACACAACTCAGCCCATACCAGAGGCTTCTGGGAGCTAGCTGGATCCCAGCATTTGTGGGAGGCCCCCAGAGGGGAAGGGACTTGCCTGGGGCCGAGAAACGTTGAGATCCGGTTGTCCCTCAGTCTAAGGCGAGAAAGGAGGCTCCAGGATGGATGGTGACCAGCTTGTGGTTCGCAGACGTGTAGATTCGCCCTCCAGTAGGACCTGTGCAGACCTGCAGAGCGGGACAGCGACTCCATCTCAGACCACGATGAGAGGCCACTGCCAGGCACTTACCATTCACCTGGCAGGCATCCCCCCAGGCCACCGTGGGCTGGCCTCTGTCACCCACATCCTGCTCCCTGTGAATACCGAGGCCCAGGAGCACCAGGAAATGGACTATTGCTGTTGCAGTTGCCAGGGGGGACACTTTGAACCCAGAATGACAGTGACCCTCCTACAGCCTCGGGGACACCACCAATCAAATCCAGCCTCTGCATTCTACAGTGAAAGAAACTGAGACCCGTAGAAAGGAAGGGTGGATGTGAGGGTGATCTGGCTGCCACATCTGTCACCCCATTGATCGCCAGGGTTTATTCAGCTGATCTGGCTGGCTAGGCGGGTGTCCCCTTCCTCCCTCACCGATCCATGTGTCCCTCCCGAAGCTGTGCACTCGGTAGAAGAGGATGACCTTCCCAACTAGAGGAGAGGACCGGTCTTCGGTCAAGGGTATATGAGTAGCTGCGCTCCCCTGCTAGAACCTCCAAACAAGCTCTCAAGGTCCATAGAAAGGAAGGGGCTGAAATACTAAAAAAAAAAAAAAAAAAAAAAGGACTTCTGTCTTTAGGGACACTGGGGCTCCTGAGACCCCATCCTCCTCACTCAGCTTTGCAAACAGGGAAACTGAGGCTCACAATGCCTCAGGCCACGCAGCAAGACTGTGCCCTGCTCAGGACCTCTGAATCCTAGGTCCTTGGTCATCTTCTCCTGACCCTATGCGACTCTAGTGCCGGGGCTGTAAACTCAGAACTCCACAGGGCCAGGCAGGTAACAAAATGAGTGCAGGAGGCCTGGTGAGTCCATCTGGAGAGTAGGCACCCCACCTGAACAGGGCACCCAGCGGCAGCGAACTCCGCTCCTACTCTTCCAACCTTTCTCCCAACCTCCCCCCACCCCCCCACCTGCACCCCCCCCAACCCGCCTTTGCCCTGCCACCCACCTCCCAGCAGGAACAGGTCTCTATTGCCAGATCTGACTTTTTTTTTTTTTAAAGGAGAATCCAGAGATTCGGGTTTCAGTGTAAAATCTCTGGATTCAAACATGTTAATAATTAAAACCCTGTTGTTAAAAGCAGTGTGGATCCCAGAGAAGCTTCTCATTTGCAAATCTGATTAGAAGCGCAGATACGGAAGGGACACCCTCTCTCCAAACCCACGTCCTGCCAAAAGGAGGTGTCTTTATTCAGAATGCAAACCTCTTGCCAAGTGCAAATGGAATCCCCAGATCCTGGGCAGAGGCTTGGGTGTGGAAGGGCAAGGAAGTTACCTAGGTGGAGAAGGATGTTCCAGGTGCCACACAGCCCCCCCCCCCCAATAACCCCGCTGCTCTAGCAAAGCTTACATTCTGGAAGTGGGACGTGAAGGAGAGATATGATTGAAAATAAGTGAACATGCGAAATAAGGGAATAATAAAGACTAGGGAGAAGACAAAACAGGTGTGACCAAAATACTGTCTTGGAAGTGGGGTTTCCTTTGCAGAGCCCAATCAACAAAGGCTTGTTAAAGAGGAGACCTAAACGCTAAGAAAGAGGCTTGTGCCAATCTGGTGGGGAGAGAATTGCCCAAGAGGGAACAGCCCTGGGGCTGGAATAAGTTTGGCCTGTTCAAGGAAGAGAAAGGAAGGCGGAGCAGCTGGAGCTCAGTGTCTGAGGCAGGGCAGTGCTCAGGGGCTGTTGATGGAAGGTGGTCGAGGCGGGGAGACCAGGGCTTTGGCTGCTGTAGCCAGAGCAGCCCTACAGGGGCAGATGGTGGCAGCTCAGAGCAAGGTAGGGGGAGGGGTAGAGGACATAGCTGAGGTCTGTTTAGGAGGCAGAGCCAGCTCCTCTTGCAGACAGATTGGAAGGGAGTGGGGGTGGGGGGGAGGGGTGTGGATTGAGGATGGATATGCTTTTGAGGTAAGACAGCCCCCATGGGGCAGCTTTAAAAGTTCCTGCCTCCAGCCGCCCCAGACGTGGAGCAGGCTCGGAGCCTGTTCTCTTGCCTCAGAGGCCTGTGTGAGGGACAGAGACAGGGACAGGGACAGGGACCCTTCACCTGGTGGACCAAGAAGGACTGTGCCTAGTAAATGGATGCATGGTGGGGCCAAGTAGAAAGAAGGAACCGCCAGTGGCCTGGGTACTGGGCAGGGTCTTTTGGAGGTGGTTCCACCTTACAGGGGAGGACGCTGAGGTTCTGGGAAGAGAAGTGACTTGTCCAAGGTCACAGAGCCAAACCCGTGGAAGAATGGGGGCAGGGGGGGGGTTGCACCTAAGCCTTGAACTACCAGCTCCTCCCCACTCCCAACCCCAAGATTGGGTCCCCCAGTGCCTCCCCATTCCCTTGTCATCCTGGGGCTGAGGGTTGGGATGGAAGGAAGAAGAAAATTTCACCCCTAGAATCAGTGTTATTCATGGAAGTAGATAAACTGAACTGTGACCCACAGGAAAAGGATGCCGCGGGGCCTGGACCCCTGGGTCGAAGAGGGAGGACCAGGGGGCCCGGTCCCCTGGGTCCGAGGGAGTGGGGACCGGGGGCCTGGACCCCTGGGTCCGAGGGAGGACGACATTGGGACTGAAGCAGGAGGGAGGTGGGATTCAGGAGAAGTGTCCCCGACCTGGGGTTGCGGGGATCGAGGGGGGCGGACCCAGGACGCCGGGGGCGGGCGGGGGTAGGGCCGGGCCGCAGTAACAAAGGCCTCTCCCTCCCACAAGCAACCCCCCTCGGCCCCGCCTCCCCAGCCCCCCGCCTGCCCTGATTGGCCGGTCTTCCTGCCCGTCAGCGCCGCCCCCCTCCCTGGGTCTGCAGCAGCTCCGGCCGCCTCGTCGCGCCCCCCCAGCCCCTTCCCCCCGCCCCCGCCGCCCCCCCGGGCCGGTGCAGCCGCTGGCGGGGTCCCCCTCCCCCTCCCCCTCTCCCCCCAGGACCTGCGCGCCCCGGGACGGCCCCCCCTTCCCCCTCCCCCTTCGCGCCGCCACCGCCGCCGCGATGCCCCCCCCTGCACCCGGGGCCC
This sequence comes from Desmodus rotundus, assembly GCF_022682495.2. NCBI lineage: Eukaryota > Metazoa > Chordata > Mammalia > Chiroptera > Phyllostomidae > Desmodus > Desmodus rotundus. Next base: position 47,125,451 of record NC_071398.1, read on the forward strand.
GGCTCCGGCTCCTCGCCGCCGCCGCCCTGGCTGGCCTGGCCGTCATCAGCCGAGGTACCGCAGCGCCGGGGGCGGGGGCTCGGCCGGGACGCCGGGGTCCCTGGCAGGGACAGAGGACGGGAGGGGGCTGCATCCGCGGACGGGGAAGGGGAGGCCCCCGGACACGAGGTCTGGGCCCGGGGGCGGGGGATGCATCCTCGGTCGGGCATGGGGTCCTCGGACGAGTGGGTGCGTGGCCGGGGGCTGGTTCGCGCCCCGGGCCCGAGCCTGGGCCTGGAGGCGGAGGTCTGCTCCTCCGGGTCAACCAGGGAGAGGGTCGCGGACCCCCAGCCCTGTTCTGGGGTCGGGAGTGTGCGGCTCCGGACCGGGGAGGGGGACCCGACGCTGAAGGAAGGGTCCCCGGGCAGAATCTCTGAGCTGAGTTGGGGTGTAGAGGTAGGGGGATGCCCCCTCGGGGGTCGTCTCTCTGCATGGAGAGGGTCTCTGAGGGGGGTCCCGGCCTGAGGGCCGGGGTGGGTGTTTGTGTGGGCAAAAGTGGGGGCATGGCGTCTTCCCCTGGTCAGTATGGGGAGGGGGCAGGGGTGTCTAGAGACCTCAGTCCCAGGGCCAGGAAAAGAAGCTTGAGCTTGGGCGGGGGAGGGTCTGGTCTGTCAGCCAGGAAGAGGCTGAAATTCCCCAGCTGGGTCACATAGGTTGGGACAAAGTGTTGGTATTTGGAGAGTTGCAGTTATGTGGGGGAAAGGGGCTCCAGAAAGTTGGGGTGCTGAGCTGGGGATTCAGATGTGGGGAGCTCTGGCTGAATGCCTGGGTTCCCTGGGGCTGGACTGGAGCTTGGGCGCCGGGCAGATTGAGACGGAAGGAAAGGGCTGACACAGGGTCAAAGGGTGAACAGCCTCCCAGTGGGGGAGGGGGCTGCGGGGTTGTCTACGGAGCCGGGAGGGGAGAGTGGAAAATGGGGGGCTTAAGGGGTGCACGGGGAAATCTCTTTATTCAGGATGTGTAGCTGGACCTTGTGTTTTCCCAGCGGGGGGTTGCAGCACCGATGGTCCAAGAGATGCCCCCTCAGGAGGGGAGAGGCGAGCAAGGACGCAGGAGACCGGGAACAGTGTTAATTCAGTGCTTCTGGAGGATTCCCCCAGGCCCTGCCTCCAAACAAGGGTCACAGAGTCAGGGACACACAGTCGGGGACAAGCTAGAGCCCCCACCAGTCTGAGTGAGGCAGCTGCTGTTTCACCGCCTCCCGCCCACACACACCAGGTCCGGGTCCGGCACAGCCTCATAAACACCGACACTGAGTCCAACTGGGAGCGCACCTGCAGCCGCCCACAGTCACCCCACCGCGGCTCCCCCAGTCAAGTCAGCGGTCAGCCAGCACCCTCAGGAGGCAGGCCAGGCCCCCAGCGGGTCCGGACGCCAGTCCCCTCCTGAAGTGCACACCATCTGAGCTCTCCCTCCCCTGGCCTGTCTGACTCAATGTCTGACTTTCTGACTACTCGCCTGAGTCTCGCTGTCTCTGTCACTTGTCTCTTTTGTGTCTCTCTAGGCGTCTCAGCCACTTCCAGAGGCTCCCTGGCTCTGGGTGACATTCCTTGTGTCTGTCTCAGGGTCTCTGTCTCTCCATCCCTGCTGGTCTCAGCACAATTTCAAATCTGTCCCTCCCTGCCTCTGGAGACGCTTTGCGTTGTCACACCACGTGTGTCTCTCTGTCCCTTCCTGGCTCTCTCACACCAGCCTTGGTCCTCATTTACTTGTGGGAATTCACCAACACCTCTCATTTTTCTCCCCGTCCTTTCCTTGTCCCCAGCCTTCTCCCTTCACCTCCCCCTACACGCTCTCTCCCTTTACGCCCAAGATAACTTCCCACTTTCCAGTTTTCAGGACCCCAGACATCCTGGTGTGTGCACATCCTGGGCTGGGAGCTTAGTGGAGCCAGGAGGTGGCCCATGACCTAGGCTGAGTGCTTCCCCACCTGTGGGCCTCAACTTCCCCCTTCTGAACACTGCAGCGGGGGAGAGGGGCCTGGTGATCCGGGACAGAAGCAGAAAGTAGAAAGGCAGTCAGTCGCACCTGCCCACCCCCCTGCTGACAGCCGGGGCTCCCTGAGAAAAAGCTGATGGGAGGAGGTACACAAAATTGCATCTTCTCTCTGCTGTTTTCCAAATAGGGGGAGGAATTTCTGAAAGTTACCAATCCCGTATAGCGCAGCCGGCCCGGCCCCTCCCCAACCTGCTCTGCTTGTGCAGCCTCTCTCTCTCAGACAAAGTAAGGCGCCCAGAGTGCCACGTCGGGAAGGGGTTGGTTTTTCCTAAGATAGAAACCAAATAAATCCATTTCTCTGCAATTGGCTTTTTCTTCTACCTCTCTGGCATCCCTAGATATTGTTCTATCTCTGATATATATACATATATATATTTAATTTAATTAATTTATTTATTCCCTCTCCCCCCCCCCCACGGGAAAGTTCCTGAGTGCACTGGCTGGTGCTGAGGCCTTGTCGGACGGAGAGAGCAGGGTGGACCCAGGCATTTGAACCAGGGTCCACCCGCCTTGTCTGGACTGTGGTCTGGGCTCATCCGTTCCCCTTGCACACACTTACCCAGCACAGTGTCTATTCCGGACACTGTGGGGTCTGCACAGCGCAGCCGGATGACGTCACTGCCCTCACCGAGCTTAGATCCCAGTGGGACGGAGAGAGTGAGCAAAAAACTGAAACAAAATCTAAAAACAAGCCAGCAAGTAAATAGGTAATTTCAGAGAGTGATGGGCAACGAGAAGAAAATTAGGGACGAGCTGGCCGTGCGGGCTCAGGTGGTGGAGGGAGCCCTCTCTGAGCAGCCGAGAGTGCATGCAGTTCAGACAGAAGGAGGTGGAGAGGTCAGCCTTCCAAAGACCCTGAGGGAATAGCAGAGGCAAAGGCCCTGCGGTGAGAACCAGCGGGAATTTCCAGGGCTCTTGGCACAGGTGATTCAGACTCTGGGCAACTGTGATGCAAAGACCCCTGGACTTCCAAAGTCAGTAATTTCTAGAAAGAGGGGTCAGGGGCTCTCCTGTGGCAGCCAGGCCAGGCCCCACCGCACTCACTGCTCCTCCCCTCCCGACATGTCTCCTCGCCCCCTCAGGCCAGCCACACTTCTGCAGCTTAATCACACACACTTAATCACCACTGACCCTGGACAGGCTGGCACCTGCCCCATAATTACCCCACCGTGAGGCTGTGGACAGGCATTTAACCGGCAGGCCTTGTAGTGAACTTGAATGACCTCTTTTCATCACCCTTCTGCAACCTGAAGAAGGAGGCACAATGATCATTGCCATTTAGAGGTGGGGAAACTGAGTCTCGGGGAGGTGAAATAAGTCTGTGCAACACAGAGGCAGAGCGGAGATTTGAACCTGGGCAGCCTGGCTCCCTACCCAGTCCATTCCTTTAGGCTCCTGCTTATGCTGGCGTCAGAGCAAACGCTGATGGGGCATCTGAAGGATCACCAACTCGGGGGTGGGTGCTGGGCACAGAGCAACTTATGACCCAGATGTGCTCTGCCCTTCCCCAGCCCCACCCCCACCCTCCCCCCTGGGGAGACTGACCTTAAACCAGGGATAGCGATAGATGCTTCCTAAAAAAAGAAGGTGCTATTCTGAACAGCTAGCATTTATTGGGCCCTTTCTGCATGCTAAGCACTGAGCTAAACATTTTGCTGGCGTGTTCCCGTGGAATCCCCACAAAAACCCTCAGAGGGAAGAATTCTCTTTTTTTCTCTCTTTTACACATCAGGGAGCTGAGATCCACATCGTTCAGGGGCAGGGGAGTCACCCAGCCAGGAAATGATGGGGCAGAAATTTCATTTCCCAGCTCAGGCTCCGCAGGGTTTTCTCATCCAGTCTGTAGACACCATCTATTCCCCCTATGAACACTTCCCGGCTCTGAGATAAGCCCAGCTCCTGGGAACACAGCCAAGATTTGGGCCCTTGGGGAGTTCTGGGGAAGGTGGGGACACTGTCACAGCTGAGTCAACGTATACCCATTAGAGAGAGTGGAACCTTCCACTCTCGAACAGTCAGGGAGGTCCTCCTGGAGGAGGGGGCTTTTGAGTTTGGGTCTTGAAGAATGAGTAGGAGTTCAAAGGCTGGAGAAGCATGTGAAAGGCATCTGTTTATATTCACTCATTCGACAAATATTTCCCAAGGCCTTCCAGAGCCAAACCCTAGGCTGGAAGATGCCCGGGACACAGACCTGAGTCAGACCCAGGCTCTGCCCCCAAGAAATTTGGGAATGCCCTCAGCCAGGCCCAGAGCTGGGCATGCTGGGAACACAGAGATGGTCTGCCCCAGGTCCTGCCTTGGAGGTGCAGGTTTGGGAGGCAGTTGACCCTGATCTAAGGTGCCCTGGGCTGATAGACACCACCTCTCCCTGGAGAGGCCCTGCTACACGAGAGCCCTGAAGAAGAAGCGCTTGACGGGAAACTATGACACAGAGGGATGGACAGCGCTGGGCCCCACATGCACCAGGGGAGACGAGGCAGGAGAGATACCAGAGCCCCAGACACCAGGCAGTGGGACTCTGTCTTGGTGGTAGCAAGAAGACACAGGAGGGGTCGGGCAGTTCTGTGTGTTGGAAAGACCCCTCTGGCGAGGCATTTTTCTGTATTCCTCCCTGCTGGGACATTTGGTTAGGGCCTTGGATGCGGTTGTGGGGTCCACTTCTCACCCCACCGGCTTGGTTTGTGGGCCCAGCTCCCATGGTGGCTCCTGGCTGGGGGCAGGGGCTGAGCCCAGGAGCGCTGGGTTCCTCGATGGTTGGGCAGCACCTCGGACAGCTCCCTCCTCATCCCAGGCTGGGTTCCCCTCCTTTCAGCTGAGGCAGAAGCTGTCCTGGGTGGAAGGGGGTTTGTTTGGCCCCCTAAGAGGCATTTAGCAATGACTGGAGGTATTTTGGTTGTCACCCCGGTGCGGTGGGAGGAGCTGCTGGCATCTGGAGGGTCAAGGCCAGGGGTGCTGCCGCACATCCTCCACCTCACAGGACGCCCCACCACGAAGAATGCTCCAGCCCCACACACCAGAGGTGCCAAGGTGGAGAAGCCATGGCCCAGGATCGGTGTGACCGGGAGTATGACAGCTCCTGTGGGGCGTCTGTGTGTGACCTGATTGTAGGTGACAGCGTGACTGTGCTCCCGATTCTTGGCTCACAGCAGCCCCTTTGTATTTCAGAGGCTGTGACGGTGTCGCTGGGATTGCACAGGCTGTAGCTTCAGGCATGAAATTCCAGAGTCGGGGTGGGGACGAGTCTGGCCCTCAGGCTAGATGGGTGTGTGTGTGTGGGGGGGGGGGGGGGGTGTGTGTGTGTGTGTGAGAGAGAGAGAGAGAGAGAAGACAGTCCCCTGCGTAGGGCTGTGCCTGTGTACAGGCTTCGCACCTGTGTGTAGGAGGCTGTTGGTGTCAGTGTGACTATGTTGTACTGTACGTGGTGGGGTGACTCAGTGTGTGATGCTGCTTAGCCTGGGGCTGTCCCTTCTGCCTGACAGTGACAACAGGAGTGCTCCTCTCCTCAGAGAGACTTGTCTTTTCTAAGTGACCTTCTGCTGGGTGGGTGTCTCAGGCTGTATTGTTACCCTGAGTGGGTGTGGGCCTGTCCCTGTGAGCAGGGCCCGTCGCTATGCATGTGACTGAGTGTGGGACTGTTTCCTGGCCTGGCGCTGGCTCTGTGTGTCCTCTCTGGGCCCTGGTGGCTGTGTGTGTGTGTGTCCATCTCCTGGCTGTTCCCTGCTGTTACCAGGGATGTGAGTGGCCCTGTCTACTCTGAACAGCTGGGGAGAGCCAGCCCCCTTCCTGCATCCAGAAGTGACCGGATGAGGCCAGGGTGAGGGGCTGCCCACCACACTGGCTCAGCCCCAGGCCAGTCCTGAGGGGTTGCTGATGGAGAGGGCCCTCGGGAGTCATTGGGGCAGCACGGGCAATTAATTCATCAGATTAATTAGCTCCTCAACCAGGGCAGGGCAAGGCCCTCCCTCCCTAGGCGTCCAAGGTCATCCGGCCTCCTCCTCTCCCCAGCCTGGTGCATCTCCATCCGGCCGCCTCGACTTGCTCAGCCCCCACTCCCTGGCTCCAGTCCAGCCCGCTGGCCACAGTCCACGGAGAGATGAATGGGTGGGGGTGGGGGCCCTGCCAGGCAATGGGGCCTTGGAGCTGCGCTGGAGTGTGCGGGCAGGCGTGGGCCTGTGCCCGCCCGCAAGAGCGTGCCTGGGTGAGCATGGGCCCACGGGTGCATCTGTGTGGACACGTATGTCTGCCAAGGTCTGTGTGTGGCTGTGCACCATGCCTAAGGGTGTGTTTGTGGTATATGTGTGTCTGGTACACATACAAGTGTGTGGTATGTGCCTGCGCCTGTGTGCCATGCGCACATGCATGGGTGTTGAGTGCACGCAGCCGGCTCTGTGTGTCTTTCCGTGTATCCCTGAATTAGTGTGTGCACATGTGTGTGTCCGCATGTGCTGGCTGCATATGTACACACTTCTGTGTGTCCGTGTACTCGTGTGCCTGAATGTGTGCCCATGTCCATCTGCATATGTGTGTGGCCACATGTTTGTTGTGTGCGTGTTCCCATGTGTATGTTTCTACGCATTCTTGAATCTGTGTGCCTTCGCTGTGCACGTGTGTGAGTGCATGCATGTATGAGCACACACCTGTGTGCATATGTCTCTGTACACAGTGGGTCTGTGTGTGAACGCGTGTTTGGTGTACATGCATCTTTCATATGTGTGTGTGCTGTAGTTGGGGTGTGGGCTCAGCGTCTCTGCAGGTGTGTAAGTGTGTGTGGCCCAGTCTGTCTGAGTGAGTGTGGGCTTGGGGGAGGACACATCCGTGTTGTGCGTGTCTTCTCTGAGTGTGTCTGCCATGTGTGCTTCTGGAAACACCAATGAACGTGCGTGTGGGTGGTTGTGGAGACTGTCTGTCTGCGAGGGCGTGTGTCTGTGTGCACACGTGTGTGCACACGTGCAGTTTCCGCCGTGCTGAGCCGGCCCTCCCGTCCGCAGGGCTGCTGTCCCAGAGCCTGGAGTTCAGCTCCCCCGCCGACAACTACACAGTGTGTGAAGGCGACAATGCCACCCTCAGGTACGGGGACTCGGAAGATCTCCCTGGGACTGCAGTCCTGCCCCCTCGCCGTCCCGAGGGAAAACAACCCTGGCCTGGGGTGCAGCCCAGCACCTCCCTGCCAGGAGAGGCCACTAGGGTCACGGACTCTGGGCCTCAGAGTCCCCGTTTGTCAAATGGCTGAAGGATCGGTAACCCCTGTGTTGGTCGGTGTGGGGATTCAAGGGTCTGTACGCACACCCCGAGCTGGCAGAGCGTGGCACACCGTGGCTGCTTGCGAATGCGAGCCAGGGTTGTCGATTCCCCAGACCTCTGCCTCTGCCCTATCTGGGTCCCTGTCCCCCTCTCTCTGGGTCCCTATCTCCCTCTCTCTGGGTCCCTGTCCCCCTCTCTCTGAGTTCCTGTCCCCCTCTCTCTGGGTCCCCGTCTCCCTCTCTTGGTCTGTGTCCCCCTCTCTCTGGGTCCCTATCTCCCTCTCTCTGAGTTCCTGTCCCCCTCTCTCTGAGTTCCTGCCCCCCTCTCTCTGGGTCCCCATCTCCCTCTCTCTGGGTCTGTGTCCCTCATCTTTATGTGTCTCTGTCCCTCTCCCAGAGGGCCTGTCTTCCTCTTTTGAGATCCCTGGCACACGACAATAACTCCATAACCATCAGCTACCATTCCAGGTGCACTTGAGCTCGCAGCTTTCCCCTCTCTGGGGCTCAGTTTGCCCACCTGTAAAGTGGGCACGGTCACCCCTCAGGGCTGCAGTGGAACCTGGAGGTGTAGTGGCACAACCCCCCCCCCCCACTTCCCCAAGCCCCTGTGATGGGAGAGCCTGGAGGGCCAGGCTGGGGTGAAGGAGAGAAGGAAGAGCCTCCTCCCCTCGTCCTTCCTGCAGCTGCTTCATCGACGAGCACGTGACACGCGTGGCCTGGCTGAACCGCTCCAACATCCTGTACGCGGGCAACGACCGCTGGACCAGTGACCCGCGGGTGCGGCTGCTCATCAACACGCCTGAGGAGTTCTCCATCCTCATCACCCAGGTGGGGCTGGGCGACGAGGGCCTCTACACCTGCTCCTTCCAGACCCCCCACCAGCCGTATACCACTCAGGTCTACCTCATCGTGCATGGTGAGCCCGAGGCCACAGGGGCAGGGATGGGGGCAGAGGTGGTGAGGGAGGGCATGGGGGGAGGGGCACAGTCCCAGGGTACACCCACGTGGAAAGCAGACACTGCCCTGCCCTTCTGATCTCAGCTAAGAAAAGGAAGGGACAGTCACACAGGCAGCAACTTCAGTGTCATAGCTTCAAAGACAGGAGAGCTATGGAGTAAGGGGAAGGTGTACTCACAGGAAGACCACATTCATTGGCTCAGCCCCATTTATTAAGCACCTACTATGTGCCGGCATTGCTCCAGGCACTGGGGATAGAGAAGCTGATCAAGCTGTCCCTACTCCTTTGGAGGTGACCTTCCAAGGAGAGGCAGCTTCCCAGACACTGTCTGAGCTGAGACCTTCAGCAGGGTGCAGAGCTGATACCAGAGCAGGAACAGCACGTGCAGGGGTCCGGGGAGAGAACGAGTCAGGTGTGCAGAGGCAAGTCCTGCACAGCAGGATGCATCAGAATTCGTGTCGGGAGAGAGGGAGCTGGGGAGATCCACAGACAGGGCAGGAGGAAGAGAGAGGGATGAGGCTGTCTCAGAAATGAGCTGGAGGGAGGGAGGGAACCCAGACACAGGGACAGCCCAGTGGGGCCAGGACAAGCCCGACTCAAAAGCCAGAGTGCCTGGGTTCCAACCTCGGCACCACCACCTGCTGAGGAGCCCTGAGCTGGGAAGGTGGGCTCAGATTCCCCCTCATGTCATCAGATCTAAGACATCCTCTATTGGGAGGGACCCCTTTATTGTATGTTCTGCTGGAAAAGAAAAAGAACCTGCCAATCAGACTCTGGCAGCCGGATTATAGACATGGTCACGTGGGGTAAAAAAACACCCACGTGTGTTAGGATGGATGAACATAGCCACATCTACCCCAGAGGGTGGCAGTGAGGGTTTAATTAGTTAATTTTTGTAAAACACTTTTACCACCCAGCAAGCACCATGTGCATACTTGTTAAATAAGTTAATCTTCAAATAATAATGACAAATAAAAATAGAGATGGGGAGAGAGAAATTAAGAACAGAAGACAGAAAAACCAAGGAAGGATGAAGGCAGATAGAGAGAGACTGAGAAAGAGTGAGGAAGACTGAAGTTAGACAAGAATCCAGACCTAGAGGCAAGGGAGAAACACAGAGAAAACTTACAGAAAGACAAGGAATGTCAGGCGGACACCCAGGTCCGAGGGAGGAGGGGCTGGGGCCCTGGACCCCTGGGTTCCGGGAGCCCATATACAGCCTCTCTCTGACCTCTCTCCCCTTCCCTGCAGTCCCCGCCCGTATTGTGAACATCTCCTCACCTGTGACAGTGAATGAGGGGGGCAACGTGAACCTGCTTTGTCTGGCTGTGGGGCGGCCGGAGCCCACAGTCACCTGGAGGCAGCTCCGAGGTGAGAACCTCACCCCTGGCCCAAGCCCTTTATTCTACTCCACAATGTGGGCCCCCCGTTTCCCCATATTCCTAGCTAGATTCCCAGAGCTCCCCTTTGCCCTATTCCTGATCCCCTTACCCCAGTAATAGCTCCATTTTCCCCCTCCCACCCCAATCCCATTATTGCACCACCAGACCTCAGATCCTTACAGTCGTCACCACTTGGTGTCCCAGGCCTGGACCGCTTCCCCCAGATCACCCCTTAGAGCCCAGCCCCGCCCCCTGTCCCTACCCCCAATATCCAGCATCTTCCCCACCAGCCCCAGGATTCTCCTGGGCTCAGATCCATGGCCTGAGCCAGGTTACAGCCAGGGGCCCCGCCCACATTCCCACCTCCTGGTCACATCACTTACACCTCTGCTGGAGGCTCCAGCCCAGCAGTTCTCAAAAGTGCAGTCTCCAGAATAGCAGCAATAGGGAACTTGCCAGACATCACATTCCTGGCCCCCCCACCCCACCCAAGACTGGATGACTAGAAATCACCCTCCTGCCACACCACCACTATCACCACGTTTGAACAAGCCCTTAGGCGATTTGGATGGTCCTGCTGAGAACCACTGCTCTGGGCTACCCCCAAACGCAGTGCAAAGGGGCCCAAACGTGACTTCCTAGATCGCGACACCTCCCACTGTCCCTTTACCTGCATCTTCACCACCCCTTCCCAGATCCCTATCACAAGGTCTCAGATCCCTCGTCCTCCCCCACTGGGTCATCTGAACCCCACAATCCTGGTCTGAGACCCTGGCTTCCCAGATGCCCTAAGTCCCAAAGGGTCTTCTGAGCCCAAATCTGTCGTAGACCCTACCTATCCGGATTATCGATCCTGATCACTAGACCCAGATTCTCTGAACCCCGAGAGCTAGATCCCAGAACTCAGGGCCCTCCCTCCTTGGGTTTGTATTTCCTGGATCTTTCTGAGCCCCAAGATCCAGGAGTTCTCCCCATGGGATCCTCTGAGCCCCATGATCTGAGTCATAGACTCCCAGATCCCTTGACCTCCTGTGCCCCCAAATTCTAGGACCCTTCCCACTGGGTTCTAGTTACTTAGCCCAGATCCTCACTCCCTGCCCCACTCCTAGCGGGAGATTCCAGCCCCTGTCACCCAAAGCCCTTCCTATCTCCCCCCCGGCCCCGGGCACTCCAGGCCCTGTGGTGCCCGCCCCGCTGATGTGTGTCCGTGTTGTGCCCGTGTTGTCCCGTGTTAAGTGTTTGTGTCCGGCCCCACCCCCTCCCCTTCCCAACCTCCACAGACGGCTTCACCTCTGAGGGCGAGATCCTGGAGATTTCGGACATCCAGCGGGGTCAGGCTGGAGAATATGAATGCGTGACTCACAATGGGGTCAACTCAGCACCAGACAGCCGCCGCGTGCTGGTCACAGTCAACTGTGAGTCCCTGCAGTGGGCACGAAAGGGGGGTGGGCCCTGGGTCCCTGGGCAAAAAGGGTGTGCAGGAGGAGAGGGCAGGGGGTTTGGACTCCTGGGAAGGAGGGAGGAGGGAGCTGGGGGCAGGACCCCTCAGGCCTACCTGGCTGGGAGAACTGGCTGACTTTCGCTGTCACCAGATCCGCCGACCATCACGGATGTGACCAGCGCCCGCACGGCCCTGGGCCGGGCCGCCCTCCTGCGCTGCGAAGCCATGGCTGTGCCCCCAGCGGACTTCCAGTGGTACAAGGATGACAGACTGTGAGGACAGCACCTGCGGGTTGGGGGAGGGTGGGGGAGGGGTGCGTGGGCCCGGAAGGTGGCACAGTCCTAGGTTCCGAGAATGGGGTGGGGTTCCAGCTTTTAGGTGATGGGGTCCGCGGGGGACCCAGAGCGAAATTGTGGGGACTTGACTGGAAGCTTGGGCCCCACTGTGATGCATGTGGAGTTCGATCTCCTCGGGCTATTCAGGGAGATGGTCAGGGGTCGATGCTGAGCATCTGGTGGGGAAGCTTTAGGAGACGGTTGGGACCGGGGTCCAGCAGGGCCTGGGAGCCCCTAGAGACTGAGGGCTCACCCTGGAGAGTCCATGTCCCTGAGGGGCAGGGGTGCCTGGAGAGGGGTGTCAGCGGGGATGGCCCGGGATCCGTGGGGGCTAGACCCCGAAGCTGGGAGTGTGTGCATTGGGAGGGGGGTCTCTGGGGGAATTGCGGGGTCGATGGCCTGGGCTCAGCGCCCCGAGGGGTCACAGCCCGGTCCCTGACCCGGATCCCCGGCAGGCTGAGCAGCGGCACGGCCGAGGGCCTGAAGGTGCAGACGGAGCGCACCCGCTCGATGCTACTCTTTGCCAACGTGAGCGCCCGGCATTACGGCAACTACACGTGTCGCGCGGCCAATCGGCTCGGAACGTCCAGCGCCTCCATGCGGCTCCTGCGTGCGTCCGTGTGCTGGTCGGCGGGAGGGGCGGGGCCTGAGCGGCAGGGTCGGGGTGGTGAGAGTGGGCGGGGCCTGGTGGGTGGAGACGCTGGGACTGCCCCTTGACTCACCCAGAATTTAGGAAATAGGACCTGCGACTCAAATAAGGCTGAACAAAAAGCCGATCCTTTCAGGGTGTCGATTCACTGAGTGCCCACTAAGGGCTGGGCGTTGGGCGCTGGGGACGCAGCAGTGCACGAGAGACAGGTCTAGGGGCTCTCAATAAACAAGTAGACATAGAAATAAAATGAAAAGCAAATACGTATCTACATAAGCTAGCAAAAAATACTAGGATTGGAGACAGATAAGCTCATCAGAGAAAGCTTCCTGAGCGGGTGGCGGGGCCGGGGCAGTACCATTTGAACTGAGATCAGAGTGGCAAGAAGCAGCCAGCCCTGCCCAGGTTTGCGGGAAGAGCACTGCAGGCAGAAGGAACAGCGAATGCAAAGGCTCTGCCGGAGGCCAGCATGGCCCGAACAGAGTGACCAGGGGACCTGAGGTTGTAGAGGAAGGGAGAGCCAGGGTTTCCTGGGCCATGATAAAGATTCTGGATTTTGTTCTACTGCAGGCCGAAGGCCACTGGAGGTTATTAAGTGGGGGAGTGACATGTGGTTGATGCTTCTCAGAAGAATCTCTCTGCTATTTGAAGGATGAGCTGGGGGTGGGAGTGGCAAAATGGAGGCAAGAAGACCAGAGTGGAGGCTTGGGGAGGTGGGATGGGGGCGGCACTAAGTGTCTACCAGGGAGACGTTTTGAAGGTGGAGGGAAGAGGAAAGTGGAGACCCGGTGATTCCAGAGCTGGGTGGATGAGGATGTGGCGCTGAAGAACTGAAATGGAGAAATAGTGGGGGTGGGGCAGGGCAGTAGCCTGTCTGGGAAACAAAAGTCAAGAATGCAGTTTTGGACGTGCTGACTGGAAGATGCTCAGTGGCAGTGCTGGATGGAAGGAAACTCTAAGACAGAAAGACAACGAGAGCCCCAGGCTGATGAAAAATCAGCAGAGATCTGAGAAAAACAAGGAAATAAGAGAGAGAGTCAAATACTTCGCAAAATGCTGAGACTCAAAAACCAGAATAGCAGGCACACAGAGGGAAAGGCTCAGGGCAGCCCTTGGAAAAGCAGCCCCATATGAGACCAGTGCAGAGACAGGCACCTGGGAGAGACACACACAGGTCTCCTACTCCCAGGCCTTGTCCCGTGACCCTCTCTCTTTCTTCAGGCCCAGGATCCCTGGAGAACTCAGCCCCGAGGCCCCCGGGGCCCCTGACCCTCCTCTCTGCCCTGGGCTGGCTGTGGTGGAGGATGTAGGAAGAACGCAGCGCAGCTCGCCTCCCCCTGCGGGGGGCTTGAGTCCGAGAGCAAGAGAAAAGGGGGGAGCATTCGGCATGGGTCTCCAAGGGGCAGAAGAGCTCTCGGCCACCGAGGAAGAAGAGAGGAGAAGGAAGAGGAAGAGGAGGAAGAAAGATCTTTAGAGAACCCATCACTGTGAGGGATAACGCAAAATTATGCATCTTTCTACAGCCATTCTCGCCACTGTTCACGTTTCCGATTGTGACCCACCCCCGCCACCCCCACCCCTCTCCTAGCTCAGGCTGTCAACTGGACCGCATGTGTGTAGTGGGTGTATGTGTGTGTGAGCCTGCACGTGTGTGTATGTGTGTCGGGGGGGAGTGGGTGGGCAGGGAAGAGGGCTCAAGATCTTCCCTCCCCAACACCCCCACATCCACTGCCCCAACCCTGCTGCCTCTCTCCTAGGGCTGGAGGTAGGTATGGGGGCTTCACGGTAGAAACTATGAGGGGAGGTTTTCCCAGGCTCCTATGTTCCCAATATATGCACGCAGCACACTGCCCCCTGCCCTTCCTGCTGAAAAGGTGTTTCCTGGGCAGGTTGGGAGTGGGAGGGGTGTGGCACTCACCTGTCAAGCTATCATTCAGCCTTTGCGAGTCCGTGGGGGATCGCCACCTGGGCTCTGGGTCTCCCTGCTGTCAACCACCAACTGCCTGTCTGTAGCCAGAGGCCCCATCACTGGCTCAGCGGCCTGAGACCTTCCCACTTTTCTTGTCCCCTCCACTCCCTCCCCTGGACTTTCTGGCCCCTTCCTGGGCCAATCGGTGCTTCCATCCAACTGTCAGGCTGGTGTCTATGGTCACCTGTCTGTCTCAGTGCTTCGCCCTACCCAAGCCCCACTCCCTTTGGCCACCTGCAGTACCAACCAGCTGCCCTCAGCGTCCCTGCAGCCGGCCCATGCCTGTGGGTTTGCTGGTCTACTATTCCCTAGCCTCTCCACCAACTGTACCTCCCGAAGGCTGACCTGACTGCTCCCCCACACACACACACCAGCGACTGACCAGCAATAGCCCCCTGGCTCCAGCTGACCAGCTGTCGTTCCCCCAAAGGGTGGCCACCTGTTGTCAGGACGGGGCGCTGAGAGGTTGTAGCCTCTCTGATTGTAGGAATACCCCACCCTAGCACACCACATCACACAAAGTGGAGGGGAGAGGCCTCACACAAACATCCTGAGCCCAGACCAAGATGCCAAGTCACCAGCTCCGACTCCCGGGAGACCCTCTAAAAACTCACCCCAAACCACACCACCCAGTGCTTGTAGGGGGAAGAGGGCAGAGCAAGGGCAAGGGGCAGTGACTGTACCTCAGACAGGGGCGTGGGCCCCATCCCACATTGTCTTCCATTCCCAGGGTCCTGGGGGATGGGGAGGGGAGGGGGAGGGAGACAAGGGAGGGGGTTGGGAGACCCTGGGGGCCGTGTGTTCCAATTCATGGGGAGTGTTGAGACCACCACACCAATAAACGCCTTTTTCCAAAGTCTCTGCCTGCAGGTGCCAATGTCATTAAGGATTTGGGCGCACAGAGGGCAAGGGTTATGGTTATCGGTGGAGCCTCCCCAGGATCCTTCCCACTGCCTCCTTTCTCTTTGGTAGATCTGGAATTTATCTGGTACAGAGGTGGCCCCTAATTGGCTCAAGCCACTGGACATACGCCATTTCCCACTGACTGGTCCAGGACTAATGAGAGAGTGAATACCAGGGCAGTATGGTCTTCCACTGGATAATGTGACTCAGTAACACAAGGTCTAGACCTGTGTGGTTGCTTTTCCCCATCATGTGGAGACCTCTAGTCTGTGGGGACAACAATGGTGGGGAAGACAGAATGTGGAGCCTGAGAATGATGGAAACACTATGGAAGGCAGAGTGGAAGGTCTAGGGAAACTGAGCCCATGATGACATCATTTGAGCTACTGGATCAAAACTTACCGGATGCCCACCTCCACTTACACAAGCAAAGTCCCCTGATGTTTAAGCCAATTCGTGTTAGGTTTTATGTCTCCGGTGCTCAAAAAGGAAATGAAAACTCTTAACTGATAGAAAAGAGATATAGATGGTTCTGGTAAACAGGACTCCTGCCTCCCAACTCTTCAAAATGACCCAAGAGCGCTGTTTCCCAAAGGCCTCTTGCATTCCAATCTTTAACCAGAAGACCTCACATACTTTCCTTCCCTGGGACAGATGCTAGTTGCCTTTGCTTTAGTTATTTGTCTCTTTCTTTGCTGTCATGCCCACCTCCCATGATAGAGCCTGAGATGTTTGGCTTCCCAGGCTCCCTTGCAGGGAGATATAGCCAGTTTGGGGCCAATGAGACAAGGGAAATTTTCTGGTAGGCTTCCAGAAAAATTTTTCTCCACTCATTAGGTTGCTCAAGGTGAGGTGTGAGAGAAGAGAACCCTGTTCTCTTCTTTTTGTCTTCAGATACAGTTGTGTGAAGATGTGATGCCTGGAGCTGCAGCAGCCATCTTGCTACATGAGACAACATGCCAACCCATTGAGGATGGCAGAGCAGAAGAATGCAAAAAGTCCAGATCCTTGATGGGGTCACTAAGTTGCTGCACCAGCCTGAAACCACCCACTTCCATGTTCCTTTCCACCATTTATTTTGTTAACTTGCAACCAATTAAATCTTCATGGTGCACCCCCTAAATTTCCCATGAGAATCCCTGTTTAAAAAAAAGAAAAGAAAAGAAAGGACATCGTTCTGCAGAGAGCAGGGGCAAAACCAGCCCTTCATTGGCACCAAAATATTTGATCAGTTAACCTATATTTATTAATTTCCTGCTATGTGCTAAGCTCTGTCTTAAGTTCTGGGGATAACGACATGGTCTCTGCCTTCAAGAAGCTCTGAGTTTAGAGAGGAAGTCAGCAGCTAAACAAGTAAGTATGTATTTATGGATGAGGAGCAGGAGGTTCAGGGTCTCTAGGACCTAACCCATGACTAAGGCAGGGGTTAAAGAAGCATCTTGTTTTTATTTATTTGTTTTTTAGAGAGGGGAAAGGAGGGAGAAAGCAAGGCAGAGAAACATCGATGTGTGAGGGAAACATCATCAATCAGCTGCCTCTTGCACACCCCCAACTGGAGACCTGGCCTGTAACCCAGGCATGTGCCCTGATGGAGAAGTGAACCAGTGACCTTCCTGTTCGCAGGCCAGTGCTCAATCCACTGAGTCACACCAGCCAGAGCTAAAGAAGTATTGTCTAAGACGGTAATGGTCACCTTTGTCCTGTTCCAGGCAGAGCACACTCGAGAGGCAAAGACCTGGAGGCAAAATAAAGTGGCAGCGGGAAGGCCTATGCTCCTGCAGTGGTGTGGACAAGTGTTGGAAGGGGAGGTCAGAGAGGACAATGGAGGCCATCCCACAAGGCTATGAAGATCATGATAAGTTTGGACAACATCTGGAGGGAAATGGGCAGCCATACAAGGGTTTCAGAGAAGAGGGACATGTGTTCTGATCTATTTTAACATGAAGACTCCGGGAGCTGGGTGGGTATGGCCTGGAGGAGGCAAAACGGACATAGGAATACTTTTCCAGAAATGAGGAAGGTCCTGGCTCCTACTTGGAGCAGCTCAACAAGCCTGCCTGTTTGCTGCACAGTCGGCGAATCTTGCTTGCTTGGTGGTTTGCAAACCACACTGTTAAATGTTTACTTTTTTATTTTTAGACAGAGGGAAAGGGAGGGAGAAAGGCAGGGAAAGAAACATCAATGTGTGGTTGCTTCTAGTACACCCCCTATTGGGGACCTGGCCTGCAACCCTGGCATGTGCCCTGACTGGGAATCAAACCAATGACCCTTTGGTTTTCAAGGCCAGTGCTCAATCCACTGAGCCACACCAGCCAGGGCTGCAAACCACAGTTAGATCAGCAGGAGTCTCCTCCAGCCCAGGAGTCCCACCTCCTTAGTTGCACAAATACAGGTAGAGTCTTCAGAGGCAAGAGAAGGAGACAGAAAGTCCCACTTTCTGAGTCTGACCTTCAGTCACAGTAGGACAGGAAGGCCCTGCCTGCTGTTGAGTAAGAACAAGAAGTCCTGCGCAGAAAGTCCTGTGCAGAGCAGGCCATTAGCCCTGGTCACACCTGTGTGGCTGCCCGAACAGTCTTCGGGCCCCCAACTGGAGAGATGACTGGCCTGGGGCCGGTGGTCTGGAAGAGAGAGGAGGGGTGGGGGCCTATGACTCACCCATTTCTACAGCACTAGCTCTCATTATTCAGAAATTAGCTGGGTTTCCTCTATTTGCAAGGAATAAAAAAATGTCTACCCACCCTTGGTGAGAACTAAGACATGCAACAACCCAACTTTACCAGGAAAAAGAAATGGCATCCCACTTTGGAGAGAAAATGGAAGTTTTGCCCATTTTTATGGAAAAAACAGATAAAGGAGGTTCCATCTTACTCCTTTTGGGGGGGAAAAACTAGAATGTCACTCTTCTTTTAAAATACCTAAATGTTGGATGGGAAGCCCTGCCCAACTTTTGTATATATATTTTTAAAGGATAAAATTTTACCAGGATTGTAAGCCAACAAGTAAAGCTGGAGGAGGAGAACGCAGACCATCTCATCTCCCTAACTAAATAACATAAAAAGTCCACACTCTCTCGGGAGGTCACTGGGCCACCCACACTCACTTGGTGGGCTGGGGTTGGGCTGGGGTCCTCCAGTGGAACTTTGAAGGGCAGAGGCTGTGGAGTCTTCACTGGAACCACATTCTGCATCTTCTTCTCTGGTAAGGGGATCACAGGGATAAACGTGGGTGGACGCTTGTTTTTCATGGGAGTCTCTCCTGAGAGAGAGAGGGGAAGAAAAGAAACAAAAACGTGATTGGCTGCTCCAACATGCATACTCAGCCAATGGCAAGGGAAGCTGGGCTGAGAAGTGGAATTTTTAAGCTGATTGGCTGATATGGAGGGAGAAAGACCGGAACATATGACTTATAACCACGTTGATTGGTTCAGCCAGGCTTCCAATGGGGTTTTATCTAGGGACCCTTCCAGTTGGTCCCTCGCTCACCCCTAAAACGACGCACGCAGCAAATGCACAGGACTATAAGTGCTGCCAGGAGCGCCAGGCCCAGTAGGGAACCCAAGACGATGCCGGCAATGGCCCCGGGGCCCAGGGTGCTGCCTGGAAGAGATAAAGAGGAGGATAAGGTGAGTTAGAGCTAGAGTTGGACCAGTTTTCTAAGTCCCCTGTTCCAACCCTCTCAGAACCTACGAATCTGAGACCCAGCACTCTGATTTTATTTAACATTTATCCATGTGCCCAGCATTCTACCAGGTGATGAGGATCCATTCATTGGTGAGCAAATCAAGATACCTACTCTCGTAGGGATTAACTTTAGGTGGAAAATCAGAAAGGAATGTGCAAGTAAATAACATAATTACAGATTGCACTAAAAAGAAAAATAAATGTGCTACCATAGAAATAATGGGAGAGGAGATGATATTTAGAAAGGATCATGAGGAATGGTCCCTGAGGAAGTAACATTTGAACAGAGACCTGGAGAGTATGGAGCCAGGTGTGCTAAATGGGGGAAGGGTGTTCCAAGAAGAGGGAACAGAAAATGCAAAGGCTCAGAGGTACGATAGAGTTATTTTGTGTTTAGTGAAGGCCAGTGTGAGTGGGGAACATGGCACAAGGGGGAAAGAGGTAGATAATGATGTTAAAGGAGTTAGCCCCAGCTAACTCCTTTAAGAGCCTGGGAGTCTTGAAGGACTTTATGGAAGGCTTTTAAGAAGGTCACAGCAGCAACATGATGTGATTTCTATGACTCTGGCTTCTATGTGGTGAAGAATAAGTTGTAGGAGGGCAAGAGAATACATAAGGAGATCAGATAGATAAATGACTGTTTCAATCCAGGCAAAAGAGGATGGTGGCATCTGACAAAGAGGTTGGAATGGAGATGGAAAGAAATGGATAGATTCCAAAAAGCATTTTGGAAGGAAAGTTGATGTGACCTGCTTGTATTTGACATGTTGGAGGTGACTTGAGCATGTGGGTGGTGCCACTGGAAGCTGGGTGGGAGAAGGCAGGTGGGATGCAGTTTTGGGAAAAATGTGATGAAGTCTATTTTGGACATGTGGAGTCTGAGATGCCAATTGGGCATCCAAAGTGAAGGTGTCAGGTAGGGAGGTGGCTTTTCAAATGCGAAGTTCAGAAGAAAGGTCTGGGCTCATGGTCAGACAGCTGAGAGTCCTGAGTAATGATATTCAGGGCAATGAGAGTGTGCGGGGTCACACTGGGGAGAAGTTCAGGTCGAGAACTGGTCTGGCCACTGAGCTCTAAGACACCCAATACTTGGGAAGTGTTCTCAGTTGAATTGTGTCTCTCCCAGGAAAGATATATTGGCCCTGGCTGGTGTGGCTCAGTGGATTGAGTGCTAGCCTGTGAACCAAAGGGTCACCAGTTCGATTCCCAGTTGGGGCACATGCCTGGGTTGCAGGCCAGGTCCCCAATGGGAGGTGCTTGAGAGGCAACCATGCACTGATGTTTCTCTCCTTTCCTTTCTCCCTCCTTTCCCCTCTCTAAAAATAATTAAAATCTTTTACAAACTATTTAGTAAAAAAAGAAAAAAGGAAGATATTCATATCCTAACCATCAGTACCTGCAAATGGGATTTTATTTGGAAATAAAGTCTTTGCAGATCATTGTGACTTGACTGTACCCGCTCTATTTCCAAATAAGACCACAGTCACAGGTACTGGGGATTAGGAGGTCAGTGTATCTTTTGGGGGGAAGACACAATTCAACCAATCAAGTCAAGATGAGATCATTAGGGTACATCCTATTCCACTATGACTAGTATCCTTACAAAAAGAAGACAGAGACACACACACTGGGAGGAAGAGGCTTTGGGAAGCTGGAGGCAGAGATTGGGCTGATATGGCTGCAAGTCAAGGAACACCAAGGATGGACAGGCACCGCCAGGAGCTGGAGGAGGCAAGTCAGCTTCTACCCAGACACTTCAGAGGGAGCACCACCCCGCTGACATCTTCATTTGGGACTTCTGGCCTCCAGAGCTGTGTGAGAATACATTTCTGTGGTGTCAAGCCACCCATGGTCCTTCGCTATGGCAGTCCCAAGAAACTAACCCAGGGAGAAGGAAGATCCAATAGAACAGACTGACGGCCCCACAGCCCCTACTCACCAACACTGTAGATCCGGTTTTGTGATGGGGTCCCTGGCTGGCCCCCTAGGATGGGCATGATACGCAAGGCCCAGGTCCCAGGATTCTGAGGAGGGAGGGGCACCACGGCTGACCGTTCCTGAGGCCCCAGGATGAGCAAGGAGACCCAGCCCTGGTAGAGGATGGCTTTGCTCAGGCCAGGCCCCTCCGGCCGTGCCTGGATCTCAAAACCACTGACCACAGTGCCACGCTCCACATCCCAAGTCAGCACTGCTGCATCCTGGGCTCTCTGCAGCCTCCATGAAGAGATGGAGGGTCCTGGAGGGATCGAGGTGGGAGGATGAGATTTGTGAGTGCTAGTGGGGAAAGGGAAGGGGGCTGCAGGCCTGGACTCAAATCCCAGGGGGAAAGGATCTAAAGACTCAGATTCTGAGCCTACGAGGAAGAGGGGCTGGGGGACCTGGACTTCTGGGTTCTGGGAAAGGACAGAACTCACCAATGAGGGTGATCTGGTCGCCCCCAGTGCCCAGTGCCCCACTGCACAACACGGAGTAATTTCCTAAGTCCCGATCCAGGCTGAAGTTGCCAATGAGGAGCCTCCGCCCGTCTTGGCTGAGTCTCAGGCGTCCCCTACTTCCAGAGACCAGGGGTCGCCCTTCCCTGGCCCAGGATGCTTCTGAGGGTGGCAGACAGCCAGAGGCCTCCAGCACCACCTCTGCTTCCCCTGAGCGTGTCTCCTCCACCATCGGATGCAGCAGCACCTCTCCAGGGGCCTCTGCAGGTGCAAGAAACCCAGTCAAGCCCTTGCCCTAAAGTCAAAGAACAAGTCCTGTGCCCTTTGGTGAATCAGGCAGCAGTGAAACCTCAGCACCTTAGTTGAGTGAGGAAGCAGCATCCATTCCCACTCTCCCTCATTCATCCATCATCTGACTTCCTTAACCAGGACTTACTAAGTACATACTATATATAGGCCAGGTCCTAGGCTGGGGAAACTCATGTTATTCTCAACCATTTATTGCTCTGAACGCGTGGGAAAGTGTCAGCCCTCCTCCTGGGTCCAGGAAAGAAATTTTTGTCCCTGTTCCTGCCTGAAGGTATAGGAAAAACCTGGGTCCTTTTGTAGAGTTACAGACAAAGGAAATCCTTTTCCCTGGAGTTCAGAAGTCCTCTTTTCTCATTTAGTCCTAAAGGAGCTAAGAAATACACTGTTCTCAGGAAATGGGAAAGAAGTCCCACCAGCTCTCACCCGGGGTGACAGTGCAGGTGCGCGTGGCCACCAAGTGGCGAGCCAGGCAGGTGACAGGGACGCCGCTAAGCCGAGGGTGGGCGGGGACAACTGCCAGGAGTGCAGAGGACATCGGCCCCGCGCGGACGCCCTCGGGGAGACCCTGGAACTGTAGGGAAGCGGCAGGGACCCCACCGGGCCACCAGCAGCGGAAGCGAAGGCTGCGGTCCCCGGGACCCCCTTCGACCGAGCACTGTGGGGACCCGGGGGGCAGATCTGTGGAGCAGAAGGGGAGATCAGGGAGTCAGCCTCTCTCTGTTCTTCCCTTTAATCCCCCCTCCCCGCCCTCGCCCCCCGCCCCCCCCCCCCCCCCGCGCGTTTACTCTGCGGGGGGTCTTCACTGAGCCCCGCCCCATAGGCACTGACCGCGCCCCCCCACGCTGGCCCCACCCCTACTCTCAGTATCCCCGCCCCTTTTACAGGGAATCTCCGCCCTTCCTTGCCAGCCCCGCCCCCTCCCGTGTATCTCAGCGTCGGATGTTTCCTCTCCTTCTACTGAGCTTCCCACCCTTTTTACTGGGAATCTCTGTGCTTCCGCGATGGTCCCACCGCACCGCAACGGCGTCACCCCTCCCCAGTGGCCCCGCCCCCTTTTCCAGTGTCCGCACTCCCCGCTGGTCCCGCCCCTTCTCCCGGGAAAACCCGCCCCCCCCACGTTGCCTCCGCCCTTCTTGCTGGCCCCGCCCCCCTCGGTGGCCGGTTCCGGCACCCCGCGGCTTCACCCCGCCCCGGCTGAGCTCACCCGCCACGGTGAGGTGGAGCAGAGAGCGGCGGCGGCGGCGGGTGTGCGGGTTCGAGGCGAGGCAGGCGTAGGCACCGGCGTGGCCCGGCTCGACCGCGGGCAGCAGGAGGCGCGGGCCGGCGGGCACCGCGGCCTCGGCGGGGTCGGCCAAGCTCCACGCGATGTCGGCGGGAGGCCGGGAGGCGGCGGTGCAACGCAGGGTCACGTTGCTGCCCGCGGTGACATAGAGGGCGGGGGCAGCGTCCCGGTCGGAGGAGATCGTGATGACCGGGGGGTCCGGGCCGTCTGGGTAGAGGGAGGGGTTGGTACCACGAGTGTCGGGGTCACTCGGGACTCCTCCAGGGTCCCCATAGACTAGACCGTCAACCCCTCTTCCCCAAGGAATAAGGAGCCTGGGCTCCCAGGTCCCTGCCCCCGATCCGAGGCATACCCCCACTCACAGAAGACGCTGACGTCGGCCGCGGCTTCGGTGTGGCCGAAAGGGCTGCGGACTTGGCAAGTGTACCGGGCGTGGTCGCTGCGCACGGGGCGCGCGATGAGCAGCTCGTCGCCCTCTGCGCGGATCCGGGGCAGTTCCGCTCCCCCTGGGTCCGCTGCCTCCAGGACGCGTCCGTCCCGGCTCCAGCTTAGCTCCCCGCGACCCGGCCCCCACCCCATGCAGCGCAGCCGGAGCTCAGTCGCCCCTTCCTCGGTCTCCGGGGCCTGGGGCTGCACGGACAGTTGGGGTAGAGGCTCTGAGAAAAGAGGAACTTGCTCAGGCCCCAGGCCACCTTTTTCCTTAGGTCCAGGACTGCAGGCCCCGAGCCCTCCACCTCCTACACCAAGCACTCCAGGCCCTGGTGGGGCTTCCTCTCAGGCCCAGTACTCTTCTCACAGACCTACGAGTCTTAGTCTCCTGAGTCTCTGGAAAACTCAGGAGTCTTGATCCTCTGGTCCAGCTTCCCTCAGGTGCCCTGACCTTGGCCTCAGACCCTTTTCTCCTCCCACCCAGAAGTCCTCTCTCCTCTGTTCCCTTCTTCTGGGGAGAAAACAATCTCAGAACAGCAGTGACCTGCTCGAAGGTCTGGCAAAGCAGCCCTGGCAGCCTGCTTTCTGGACCTCAGGGCTCACTTACCATATACACCCACCATGAACTCCCGAATCTGCCGGGAGACCCCAGCACGAATGACCTCAGCTGTGTAGACACCAGCATCCTCCAGCTGGGCAGAGGCAAGTTCCAGGCCCCCTCGGGTCTGGTCAAATCGTAGGCGATCTCGGTTAGAAGGGTCCAGGCTGATCAGAGGGGCCCCTGGCCCCAGGCCCCCTGCTGCCAGCACCTTGGAACCCCGGCGCCAGACAACCAGAGGGGCAGGGGGACCAGAGCTGGGGACTGGAACCAAGGGGAGTTGGATGGTGGTCCCCACTAACACAGCAAGAGGCCCCCCCACCTGCTGGGGGAAGCTTGGCTCTAGGGGTGCCTCTGCAGGAACTTTGAATTCAGGGCTCTGTGCAGGGAATTTTAAATCCAGATCTTCAGGGGAGAACTTTAGACCTGGGCCCTCCACAGATACGTTAGCTTCGGGGACTTGAACAGAAATGTTTGAAGCTGGGTTCTTAACAGCAAAGGAAGGCTCTAAGTCTTTGGCAGGAACTTGAGAACCCAAGATATCAGGAAGTACTTGGGAACCAGAGATCCCAGAGATGGTGGGGTCCAAGCCCAGCTTTTGGTCCTCAGCAGAAACATTTGACCACAAGGATCCAGTTATGTTGTCCAAATGCAGGGCCTCGGGAATCCATTTGGAATGGGAAATATCAGTAGTGGCTCTTGAACCTGGAGACTGATCCAGAAATTCCCATCTGGGGGGTTTGATGAAAGAAACATTTGAACCCAGGTCCTCGGAAGAGCTTTCTGAGTCAGAGATGAAATTGACTTGCTGAACTCCAGAAGGGGCTCTGAGAGTGAGGACGCCTACTCCGGAGGCTGCAGAGGAGAGGAGGGGAGGGCGTTGAGGGGCTGCTGAGAAGGGGAACTGGTGGGCAAGGTGCTGAGCAGGAGACTTACCCAGGAGCAGGAAGAGCAGCAGAGCCTGTGAGGTGTCCATGGTGCTGGCCGCACCCTGGAGGACCTGGAGTGAGACCCGGGGCAAGCCCAACAGGACTGGTAGCTTCCTGGGCGGGGAAGGGAGCCAGACCCAGTGGGAGGCACCAGGATCCCTCACCCCAATCTGGTGGCAGAGCCACCCACCCAACCCCACCCCACTGGTCCTCATTAGCTAGTGTCATCTGAGGGGAGGCCCAGCCTGCCCCTGTCCCCAGACCCCCAGAGGGGAGAGAATGAGAGGTAAGTCCCAGCTGGAAGTGTGGGAGCAAAGCCAGGAAGACTTCCTGGGAAAGGGTGAGGTGACCTTTCAGAGAGCTCCACCTTTGATGGCCGTGGCCTCAGCTCAGGCTTCCTCCTCCCCAGCCTCCTGGCCTCTGGTCCACTCTGTCCTGCCTGCAGCCCCAGATATACGCACACCTGGCCCTGATCCTCCTCTGCTCCAGGCCCTCCCGTGATTTCCTGTTTCCCTCAGGACCAAGTTTTGAGTGGTTATCTCCCACCCAGTCATCTCTTCTGAGACCCAGAACTGCATCTTCACATCCCCTAGAGCCTCCACTAAAGCCTTCCTGTGTCCCACTAAACTTAGCATCTTCCCTCTAATCTGACCCTCCTCCTGGATTCTTCATCTTGACTACAGTCTCACCATTGGTGCAGAGGCTGGGGAGTCTTCCACCCTCCTCCCTCCTCCTCACCGCTGTGAATCTCTGAATCCCACCCCTCCTGCCTCCTGCATATGTTTCATTTCTTTACCTGTGTTCCCACTGGCCAGGCCCCAGCATAAGCCTCATCCTCTGCCCCTGCCCCCTTGTTTAGCTTTCTGTCTTCAGCCCCATCTCCTACAGTCCGTGGATTCCCACATAGCCCTGAGTCTAAACCCATAGCTGCCCCTTCCCCCCACTCCCTGCTCACAGCCCTCCCATGGCTCCTCAGGGCCCTCAGGAGACATCCAAGGAATTCCCAGAGCCTGTCTAACCTAGATCCATGCGCTCCACCCACTTCCTCCCTCCTGCACTTACTCTAGGAACACCCTGCCATTCTTAGGCCCATCTCTCCCCTTTCAGATTTGCAGACACAGTTTCCTCTGCCTGGAATGCTCTCCTCCACTCCCCGCCCTCCTCCAACCTGGCTAAACCACAACTTGTCCTTCAGGTCTCTTATTATGAACCAAAATAATAATTACCACTTACCACGCACCAGGAACTGTGCAAAAAATGTTTCCAAGACATTATGGGCTCAACCCTTCCAAACGCACCCATGAGCTGGGTGTTTACCATCCAGGCAACTACGGCTCAGAGAGGGGCCGGCTGGAGGTTGCACAGCCAGAGGGAGAAGTTGGGTGGTTCAGCTCAGGGTGGTCAGGCTGCTCACTCCTGAAAGCTGTTCCTACCATCCCCTGCTGGTCTTAGCAGGTCCCAGGCCTCTGAGCTTACCCAGGTAGTCTTGCCATGCAGATAGTAATAATGGTGATAATACATAGTAAGCATTTTCTGCATGTGGAGTGGTTCTGAGGCTATGACATTAACCCTTTAAATCCCACCGGGTAGGTTTTATAGTTTAAAAATGGCTGCAAATTCAAACTTCCTCCCATTAAGGAATATGGTCTCTGTCCTCTCCCCTGGCACGTGTGTAGGCTCTGTGACCTCTAGACCAAGAAAGGACAGTGCAAGTGACCCTGTGTGTCTACACCTAGGCCTCAAGAGACTGGCATAGTCCACTTCCTGTATCAAGGGACACTCCCGCCATGCTGCGGGGAAGCTCAAGCAGCTCCATGGAGGGAGAGGAGTTGTGGCCCCTAGTTAACAGCCAGCTTGCAAGCACATGACGGGGCCATCTAGGACATCCATCCTCTGGACCTATTTGAGCCAGGGAAGTGAGGCACGCTGTCTCCGCCAAACTCCAATCTCAGATTTATGAGCAAAATAAATGATTATTGGGCAAGCCACTGAGCAACAGACAACCAGATCACAGGTACTATTACTAACTGCACCTGATGGAGGAGGAAACTCAGGATTAGAGAGCAGGAAGTTGTCAGAGGTCCTCCTGCAGACAGGGATTGGCCAGGATCTGAACCCAGGGCCTCGGGATCCAGACCCCAGGCCCATAACCACTGCACTAAGCTCTTCCTGTTTCAGTAAGCCAGATGAGGAAACTGAAGCTCAGAGATGGGAAGTTATTCACTCAACACCTCACAGGTAGCAAATTTGAGAACTAGTCTGAAATCATTAAGTCTGACCCCAGGCCTGGCTTTTCATCCTGCACTAGGTTTTGATCGTCTCTTGCTTGTCTGCCTCCCCAACCAGAATCAGAGCTTCTGGCATCCTTCCCTCCTGCATCCCATCTTGGCAGGCGCCTGGCACCCAGGAGTCCCCAGCAGACATTTTGCAGATGAAAGCCCTTCTATGCACCCCCACCCCCTGACCTCACTGATATTTGTCTTTCAAGACTCAACTTAGATGCCACCATATTGGGAAGTGTCTTTGACCCCACAGGCCTGCTCAGATACCCATGTGGGTTCCCAGTACCCAGTGCTGCCTTACACACAGCACCCCACCTCACAGCTGCCTTTGCCCATGTCCATTGCCCCTTCAACATGGAATCAAGGGCAGGGACTGGATGTTGTTATTCACCTGGATCTCCAGCATTGCCCAGCACAGGGCCTGGCAGATGGGAAACTTAAGTAAATGTTTGTTGAGTGAATCAAAGATGTGTGTTCATGGAATGAGGTAACAGAGACAGACGTCAAGAGTCATAGTTTTATTGTCAAGTTTCATGGAAGTGGCTTAAATCCGCCCGATCTCCCTCAGCTTGGCCACCAGGTCTTCCGTGGTCTCCACCTTGACGCCAGCTGTGCGCTGGGGTGGGTCCTCCACACTAACCACAGAGATCTTAGAGGTCAGGTCCACGCCCAGGTCCCCGGCCTTAAGCACCTCGATTTTCTTTTTCTTGGCTTTCTGCATACAGGGAGCCACACTTCACAAAGGTGCCAAATCCCCTGCTCACACTCCTGCAGCCCCCATGGGTGCCACATCTGTTGGACAACTCCCATTGGCTAAACCCTTCTAGACCGACCCCCTGGCCAGGACGCACATGACCTCTTACAGGGCCACACCTGGTACGGATGATTCCTGTTGGCTGGAGGTCCTGGGAAGCCCTCCCATGGCGGGAGTCCTCTTTCAGTCAACAGCCTTCTGAAGCCCTTCACTGGCTGGAATGAACTGGCCAACTAATCCTCTGGCAGTAAAACTCTTCGGACTTTTGGCCAAACTAACCCATTAAATTCACCCTATTGGCTGAGATGACTCAATGAACCCATCTTATTGGATGAGATGACCTATTAAACCTTCCCTATTGGCTGAGATGACCCACTGAACTCTCACTATTGGCTGAGATGACTCATTGAGCCCATTGTATTAGCCAAGATGACCCACTGAACTCTCTCTGTTGGCTGAGATGACCAATAAATCCTATTCATTTAGGTAGGATTACAGAATGAACTGTTCCTATGGGCTGCAATCACAAGGGGAAACTTCTTTATTGTCCGATGAAGCCTTTCTATTGGCTGAGGTAAACAACAAACCCTCCCTGTTAGCCAAAATAGCCCCCATGAGCTCTCATTATTGGCGCAAATGACCCTGAACCCTTTTTTAACCAGGATGACCAGTAATCCCTTCCTTTGGATGAGATGTCCCTTAGATCCTGTCTGTTGCATCCGACCACCAGGGAGGCACAGGGCCTGCAGCCCTCACCCACTCCCAGGCCGCCAGGGACCCGCCTGCCAGGCGCTCACCATGATGTTAGGCAACGTGGCATATCGGGGCTCATTGAGCCGCAGGTCAGCGGTCACCACGGCGGGCAGCTTCAGGCGCAGGGTCTCCAGGCCCCCATCAATCTCCCGCTCCACTTTCAACTTGTCCCCTTCCAGCGTCAACTGGGAGGCAAAGGTGCCCTGGGGAGAGACAGCATGAGGTGAGTAGGCAGGTTAATTCAGGGCAGGCCCGGAGCAGTCCTCCACAGGCCTCATGCCTGCTGAGTGCGTGCACGGAGCTGCGGATGAATGAGGACAGAAGAGGGAGAAGCCTGCAAGGTGACTTACGGACATCAAGTTCAACAATGGGGGGAAGCCACAGAAAGGGACCTCAAAAATCTAGGGCAGGGTGTCTTTACTTTCACTGGAAGCCAAGGTGTAGGTCCTAACGCCCTACACCTGCCAGTGGGTCTCCCTTCATTAACAATACTGAGCACATATTGAATGTTGGGTGCCACTGGAAGTGATTTAAATGAATTAAGTCATCAGATCCTCGTAGGAACTCTAGAGGGAAATGTTATTATCCCCACGTTGCAGATGAGGAAAACTGAGCCAGAGAGAGGCTCAATGACATTCCTCCTGTCACCATAGCTGGCAAATCCAAAACTGTCACCTCGGCACCATTCTGTCCCCAGGAGTTGCCTTCAAGGCCCCTCCGCTGTGCTCACCTCCATTCTCTAAACATCCCCTGGGGCCCCATCTTCTTGGGTCCGTGCCCATCCTCTGGCCAAGGCCCCTCTGCCCTGATTCATCATTTCCTGACCTACACACTCTTTGTCTAACCTGCTGTCTCCCCTCACTGAGTTTTTCAGATCTCAGTTGCAGTGTCCCACTATTCTCATGGGTCTCTTTTGAGTGCCCGTGAGCCCAGCTCTGGGGGTATACCGTGAGCACAACCAGCCAGGCCCCGCCCAGCTTCAGTGGACACGCAGGTGAACACGCAGTCACCACTGGCTGCCAGTGGATTCTGAGGGCGTGGAACGCGGCTGGTATGATCAAGGGAGGGTGGACTTTTTTCCTTTTATCTAGTTATTTTAAATTTAAAAACCAAGAAGTGAGATACATTATGAGGATCGTGGTGATGACTTCATGGATGTGTACGTGCTCAGAGTTTGCCAAACTGTACACTTTAAATACGTGTGCAGGCTTTTGTGGGCCAGTTATATCTCAATCAATCTGTTTAAAAAAAAAAATACTCAAGGTAGTCGTTAGAAAATGTGGAAGTCTGTTTGGGAAAACTTGGGTGTATGGATCTACTTTTTCAACTGTGCATTTTAGGAATCTAAATTAAGTATTTCTAATGGAAATTTTATATCCTCTGAATTGAGACGTGCCGTCGATATGAAATACACACAGGCTTTCGAAGATTTCATACAAAAAGATAAAAGAATGGGGGGATTGGAGGCCGCGTGCAAAAGGTGAAGGGATTAAGAAACACGAATTAGCAGTCACAAAATATTCACAGGGATGCACAGTGCAGCACAGAGGATATAAGCAATAATATGGTGATAAGTATGTACGGTGTCGGATGGGGACTTGAAATATCTCGGGAAACAACACTTTGTAAAGGATGTGATTACCGAACCGCTGTGCTGTACACCTGAAACCAATACAGAATAATATTGAACATAAACTGTGACTGAAAATAAAATAAAGAAATAAAGATACAGAAATGGAAAAAGATTTTAAAAAACACTGCAAAGTAACTCAATATTTTTTATATTGATTCCATGTTGAAATGATATTTAAGATATACTGGGTTAAATAAAATACCATTAAAATTAAGTTTGCCAGTCTCTCTGTACTTCTGAAATGTGGCTATGAAAAATTGTAAACGACCTCTGTGGCTTGCATTTCTGTGGGACTGGCCACAGGCTGGGACTGGGGAATCTGGAGCTTGGAGTGGACACGAGTATCTCACAAGAGGGTGGGCAAGGAAGGCCTCCCTGAGGTGATAGCTGAGAAGCCTCCCCCTGATGGAGGGGCTGCAAAGCCCTGAGGCGATCTGAGGGGACCCTGTTCCAGGCCGAGGAAACAGCAAGTGCAAAGGCCCTGAGGCAGGGATGAATTTGGTGTGAGTGAGGAGCAGCAGGGCTAGGGGGGATGGAGCACGTGAAGGCCCAGATGAGGCCCAGGGTCCTGGCTGGGCGCTCCTCTTTCCCATCTGCTGGAGTTGCTGTCCTGCTCCATGCCTGCCTCCCCCCAGAAGGGCAGGAACAAGGGCGGCTGGGTTCTGAGCCCCCAGGCCTGGCCCTCGGCAGGTGCTACCCATTCCAGCCTCACCTGCGGCCAGTCCAGAAATCCAGCTGTCATCTGCCCTGTCTGGTTACAATCATCATCAATGGCCTGAATGGGGAAAGAGAGAAGACTGGGTGACATGTGGTTTCTCACGCACCGCTGGGGCCTTTGTCTGCGAGAGCGGTTGGCAAACATTTTCTACAATGGGCCAGAGGGCAAACATCCTATAGGGTCTGTCCTAGCCCCTCAACGCTGCTGTTGTAGTGCACAAGCCGCCATACACAACACGTGTCTGTATAAACGAATGGGTGCAGTGGTGTCCCAATAAAACTTTATTTACAAAATTGTGGTCTCTGTGGGCCACAGTTTGCTGACTTCTGGTCTCACATGATCCCATCCCCTCATGTGGGCCCAAAGACAGGCAGTTCCTAGTCCAGGGGCACAGAGGGCACCTGGCATCCCCAATGTCAAATCTGTGCCCAGTCTGATTATTCACAGAAGCCTCTTGTGATCCAGGCCAGGGAGGGCCACACTGGGAAACTGAATAAATGGGATCTCGTCCAATGAGAACACTCTGCCCCTGACTCCAGTGATTGGCTCAGGGATGAACATATGAGTCCAGCTTGACCAATGGAGAGTCAGCCTTGGGAGTTTTGCTGGAGCCCTTGGGAAAGAGGCTCTTTTTTTTCTGCTGGGGTCACTGGGTTGGTGGGATGTGAGCCTGGAGAGGCAGAGAGTGAAGCCAAGACAGAGGAGTATAGAGTACATGTGTGAGCCTGGATCAAGCTGTGCCTGAAGCTCTCCTCACCTGAGCTAATAAGTTCACTTTTTAAAAAAATCCTCACCTGAGAATATGTTTATTGATTTTAGAGAGAGAGGAAGAGGGAGAGAGAAACTGATTGTTTGCCTCCCATTTGCACCCTGACCAGGGATTGAACCCATAAACTTTTGGTGTATGGGATGATGATCTAATCAACTGAGCCAACTGGCCAGGGTTAGTAAGTTCACTTTTGTTAAGCCAGTGTGAGCTGTGATTATGCCACCTACAACAAAGAGTGTCCTGACCAGTGCCCCCAGCATCTCCCCCAGCAGGAGGCCCAGTCCCCAGGAACTGGCCCCTGACAACCAGAATAAGCATCAGTCAGAGTCTGAGACCCACCAGCAAATGCAGGAACCCTCCACAGGCCATGCCACCGGCACCTGTGACCTGGGGAGCTGGGGTGACGCCTGCGCCCACCCAGCCTCACCCGTGCTGTTTGGGCCTCTTCTCTGGTAAGACCCTCTGCTTCAGTTTCCACATTCGTACTCTGACTCTCCTGCTGTCATCTCTCCGTTTGCTGCTGCCTGACGTGGGCAGGACACCCAGTGACCCAGGTGGACCCTCAGTCCGCCCTCCCCCGGGACTGAGCCGGCCCCGTAGAATCTCTCCCTGCTGGGGCTCCAGCTCCATCTCTGAGTCTCCCGTGCACCTCTGCACCCGTCTCACCTCACTGTCTCTGACCTTCCTTCTCAGGCCCCTCCCTGCCTCACGATCTCCCCGTCCGACTCCTGTTCGTCTGAGGCTCTTCCGGTGGCCCTCCTCTGCCCTCCTCCTGGGTGAGGCCACCAGGTAGGGTCTCCTGGGTCTCCTGAGGGAATGGATGAGCCAGAGCACACACCTGCCTTGGCTGGGAGTGCCATGTGCCCCAGGGAAGTTCTAGTTGAGTTCTCACCCCTGGCTAACTCTGTTGGCCCCCAGCCTCCTCCCTGAACAAACCCCGGGCCTCCAGTCTCTCCCCTTCCAGTCCATTCCTCAGGGGTCTCTCTGCACCCACAGCTAATCCTGCTGCTTCCTGGCTCCCGGAGCCCCCATGGCTCCTGACCGCCCTCCAAATGCCTCAGATCTCTGTTCAAGCCCAGGCATCGGTCAGAACCCATGTGGATGTCCCCACTCCTGCCTGTCCCCAGTGGCTCTTCACATTTCCTCTCACCTGTTCCTTCAGGTTTTCTGCGCTCTGTGCCTCCAAGCAACCCTGGACCCCCTCACCGCCCCCACCTCCCCGCAACCCCCTCACTCTGTTGGGGCAAGCCCTGCCCCTCCCACTGCACCTGTCTCTGCTCTGTCCCCTTCGCCTGGGCCCAGGCCTCCTTTTCTCCCACACAGACAGTCATCGTGGTCCCCGGGGTCCAATCTCACCACATAGGGCCCCAAGGGGACTTTCTGAAGCCCACAGTGACCCTGCCCTACCTGCTCAAACTCTCCACAGGCACAGCAAAGTCCTGAGCTGCTCAGCCTAGATGTGTGAACCTGAGCCTGAGTCATGGCCTCTCGCCTCACTCCCTCCCCACTCCCCGGCAGGGATGGCAAGGGAGAGGTGTGGGAGGGGTGGACACACCCACCTGCTTGCCCAGCAGGACCAGGTTCACCTTCTCCTTCTCTGCCAGCTTGGCCAGCACCCGGGCCACCTGCAGGGGACCCAGGCGGTCTGCCTCTGCAGCTGGCACCTCCACGTGGATGCCTCGGTCTGCGCCCATGGCCAGAGCAGTGCGGATGGTCTCCTGTCAAGGAGAGAAGGGGCTCGACCTGGCTTCTAGCCCCAGGGGGACCCAGGATCCTGGTCCCCAGCCCCTCCTCCCTCAGGCCCAGGAGCAATCCAAGACCGAAGCCCCTCCTTCAGACCCAAAACTCCAGGCTGAGCGCCCCTCCGGTCCAGTACCTGACACTGGGAGGGCCCACAGCTGACAGCAATGACCTCCTTCACCAGCTTCTTCTCTTTGAGCCGCACGGCCTCCTCCACGGCGATCTCGCAGAAGGGGTTCATGGAGTGCTTCACTCCATCTGTGACCACACCCGTCTTGTCTGGCTTCACCCGGATCTGCCCAGCCAGGAGGGGGAGGGGCAGGGTCAGGGGTAAGGCCTGCGGCACGGACCCTCGCACAGGTTGGATGGGGACAGCAGGGGCCTTGTCCAGGGTCCCACGGCTCCAGGGACAGAGCGGGACCAGAATTCACCGGCCGGCAGAGTTGAGAGGGTGGCCCTCTCACCCTCTCATTCCCTGAGACAGTCCCTGAGCACCAGGGACATTTGACACGCTCGTCCCTACTCCATCGCTGCTCCTGGGGCCTGAAAGAGTGTTTCTCAAAGTTTTGTTTAGCTTCATCCACACTGAGAAATGCACTTGATGATATCCCCAAATGCGTTATAAGCACATCCATAAGGGCTGCGAGGGCTGTATATGCACCATCTCATTTAATCAACAATAGCCCAGGAGGCTGGTGACTGCCATTACCATCCTCGTTTGACAGATGGGGCACAGACAGGCCAAACACCTTGCCCAAGGTCACATGGCAAGGAAGTGGCGGGACTGGAGTCTGACCCCAAGTCTGTCTTGGGAACCATGAGCGCCCCCAGGATACCAAGCGAGCCTGTCCACAGAGGCAGGAGAGTCAGTCCCCTTCTTTCTTGCCCACTATATCCAAGCGGGTTTTATCACGTGATTTCTGACTGCTCTTCCTGAGCCCCTGACCCAGCTCGAGGACTTCTGTTCTGTCCTTGTTCTATCAAGCAAGTCACTGGGCGTGTTCTGGGGCTCCAGGCAGGGCACAGTGACCAGGCCCCAGAGTCAGCAGGACAGCCCATGCCAGATGGGAGACAGTGACCAGCAAGCAGTGGCAGCAACAAAGGGCTCTGGCAGCAGCCAGTGCTCTGAGACCCTTCAACAGGACAGCTAGTATAGGAGAGGGCAGACGAAGAAGATTGAAGAAGATCGACATGCCCAAAAAGGTGACACGTGACCTGAGGGAGGAGGAGCGAGGAGTCAGAGGCAAAGCCATGTGCTCCCAGAACTAAGAGAAGGCCTGGCTGGCCGAGGTTTTGGAGGGCCCAAAATTTCCATTCTTTGGAAGGTCCTCTTTAAGAAAATAAATAGCTAATCATGAACACAAAATTGCTCCAGCCTCTCCTTGGGCCTTGAAAGCCCTAACGCTGAAGCCTCATCAGCCTCATGGAAAATGTGTCCTTGGCCAGAAGTGGGTATTCCTGGGTTGCCAAATGCCTATTAATACCCTAGATACACGGACACAGAGATACACACAGACACCCAGAGACAGACACACCCGGAGACACAGGCAGACACACAGACACCCAGAGACAGAGATACAAAACACACACACTAAGCAGAACATTTATGTTTTCAAGAAATGAGTAAATAAACTCTCATTATTATTATGACCAATCATAATAATATTCACTAAGCATCAGCCAACACTTACTGTGTGCCAGGCACTGTTTTAAAAGCTTATTTATCTTCATTACAACCCAGTAAGGGAAATACTTTCATTATCCCCATTGTAAGAGGAGGAAGAGGAGGCTCAGAGTGGCTGACGCCCCCAAGGTCACAGAGTGGGAAGTAGACCTGGGCAGCTGGGCTGGGAGTCCACACTCTGAACTGTGCGGTAGGGCACCTGCTGTCTAAGACGGCAGTGACCACATCATGCAGACTCCCCTCCCCACTCTAGAGCTCAAGTTCTGGAAGCGGAGACAGTCACTAAAGCCAGACATCAGGAAATGACATCATGGGTTACAAAGTGATCCCAGTGTGGGGGAAAATTCAGCAAGGAAGCAGACAGGGACCATGAAGCTGAGGTTTTAAGTAGGTGACCAGGGAAGGCGTCACAGAGAAGGTGACATTTGAGCAAAGACTGGAAGGAGGTGAGAAGGGATGCTGGGAACACAGAGGTGGGTCAGAGCTGGCACACCCCGAAAGGAACTGTGGAGTTGGCGGGGGGAGGGTGACAACTGGGTACACAAAGGATCCCAATTCAGTGTGGGGAGAGCTGAGAAAGGCAAGCCCAGTTCTGCAGGAGCACCTAAGGACACACCAAGGTAGCCTGACCTTAGGAGGCAGAATGGGGGGCTTCCTGGAGGAGGTTATGCCAGAGAATCACTAAACTTTGATGCAACACCAGTTGGAGTTAGGCAGGACAAGGGAGGGGTGAGATGCAGAGGTTGCAGGGTGAAGTAGGAAGGGTGCCTAGGCAGAAGGCACAGCAGGGACAAAGGCCCAAGGCATGGAGCGGCCTGGTCTGTTGGGGAAAGTACAGCAGGTTGGAACTATGGAAGCACAGAAGGTGAGGGAGGAACAGGGGGATGCGATAGGCTGAAAAGGGGACCAAGGCTGAACTTCAAAGGGCCTTGAACACCAGGCTGAGGGGTGGGACCTTGTCCTGAGGGTGCAGGGCCACTGAAGGGGCAGGGCAGCTCCAGGTGCAGGGAGACCCCTCAGATTGAGAGCTGGGAAGGAAACCAGGGTGAGGGTCCAGCGAGGAGAAGATGAGGCCTGAATTGCTGTGGCCATGAGGATGGAGAAGAGGGAATAGGGCAGGGAGACGGAGAGGGCAGGTGGGCTGGGTTGCAAGCTGATGGGCTGTGGGAAGAGGGGTGGGTCTAGCCCAGAGACTAGGTCATTGCCAGGGTTTGAATCATTTATTTCTTCAGAAAGGGAAATCAACAGACACATCCATGGAGACAGGATGCAATGGAGGGGGCCCCCGGGGCACTGTGGGCGGGGCACACAGCACCCACACTTTGGGAAACCAGGATGCTCCACTTTTCCTCTTACGCAGCACACACAGCGGAGGCACCTACGTGCGGAGCCTAGGCTGGGCGATGCTGGGACCCAGAGCTGAGTTAACTGTAAGTCTTCCTGGTGGGGGAGACAGATATGACATTCCCCCCCCCCCCCGCCCCAAGATATGACAGAGATGCCTCAGGCCAGTGACCAGGGCTGGGGCTGGATCAGAGCTGAGAGAGGCCCAGGGGGCTATGGAGCCCAAAGGAACAGTCAAAGGTGGGAGGAGGCCAGGAGAGTCGGGTCCCAGAACCTCAAGAGGAGCATGTTAAAAAAGCTTGGAGTCAACAAACGCTGGATGTGGAGCAGCTCTTCAGTGGAATGGGCAGGGCCGACGGAGCAGGACCTGCCCTGTTTCAGTGATGCTTGTCACTGCATCCTATTGGATGACGTGGCGAGTAACAGAACCTTCGCAGGCCTCAGTTTCCTTAGGATTAGTGAATCTAGAGAATACTGAAAGGACTGAATGGGTGAATCTCAGCCAAGGACTCAAAATACTGCCTGATGAACAGTTAAGTACCCACCAAATGTGAGCTGTTATGAGTACGGAAGTTTTCATGCTGGAGCCTGGCTCCTGGGCCCTTCTCCCCTCCACATACCCCAGCCTGCAGGGGCCTCACTTCTCCCATCCAGCACGCTGGGTCCTGTGTGGGGCAATGCTGGGGACACAGAAGCAGGCTCCCAGTATGATGGGGCAGAGGGGGAGGGGGAGAGATATGGATGGGTAGTCACCCCCTTGTCTGGTTTAGGGCAAGTACTGAGAGAAAGTGGCCTGTGGAGTGTGTCTGATTTACCTCTGTCCACACCAGCTTATCTCTGGGGACAAGCCAGGCTCTCAGAGACGTCCCCAAACGGTCTCATGGAGGATGTGCCACCCCAAAAACTCAGCACACTGGCTTTCATTGTTAGCAAACACTTTTCCCCTCCCTTCCTAGCTCGAGCCTCCTCACTCACCCTGTAGCTTTGTCGGGTGGAACGCAGCTTCTGTGTTCCCCCAGCGCCCTGTTCTGAGCTCCATTATAGCATGGTTCCTGTACTGTGGAGTTTGCAATGCAGTCTAGCGGGCGAAAGCATGGCTTGTGTGCAAAGCAGTTGTTGGGGTGCGGACTCAGACGGACCTGGACAGCAATCTCCGCTCTGCCCCTTCCGGGCTCAGTGACCTCTCTGTGCCTCAGTTTCTCCGTGTGTTAAACAGGGAACATGACTCCTCCAGCACGTTAAGAAATAGCGACAGTAACTCGCCCTGCACGCAATTATTAAGACAGTGAGTTCCGAACCGGGGAAAAGGAAACGGGATCATAACCCCAGAGGGGCGTTTGGACGTCAGAACCTCAGTCCTTGATCTTTGCCCTGAGGTGCGACTTTGACGTTTGGGGAGGAGAGCGGCAGAGATCAGAGGTTACGCGAAGACCCCCCCATACAGGGTGCGCTCGTGATCCCAGAAGCCCACGGCCGCGGGGCACAGGGAGGTGGGAGAGGGGAGCCCGGTCACCTTCACGGCGAAGTCGATGACCCTCTTGACTGCCACGAGCGCGCGCAGCTCCGCCATCTTCCTGTCTCAGCCAACCACGGGGTCAGGCCTCACCCTCCTCCGCTGGGTCCTGACGCCCTGCCCCACTCTCCTTTGCGCCTGCGCGCCGACCACCAGCCAGTCAGTCTCTACGGTGCCCACGCTCCCGCCCCGGCAAAGGACCACATTGAGAGGCGGAGTGGTGTGTCAAGCGGATGGAGACCAATGGGAAGCGGATTCCGGAGTGAGCGGCGAGACACCGCGGGTAATTGACGAGGGCTTTGTAAAGGGGGCGTGGCAGGGAACTAGGGGAAAGGTCGTTCCCTGGAGGGAAGCGCTGTCCGGAGTGGAACTGCTGCCGGTTGTCCTAAATTTTTCCAGCGTCCTCGGGTCTCCCCCCGCTCCTAGGTCCCTGCCTCTTCCTCGCCTCTCAAAAGTCGCAGTGTCCGTGTCCCCACGCCCACCCCTTGCCGATGATGCCCCCGCTTCTGAGTCCTCCCGTGTCTGTCTCCCCGTTTCCTCCATGTCCGCGTCCCTACGGCCTTTTCATGCGCCCCTGTCTGCTCCTGACTCCAATCCCCCTTGTCCCCGTTCCCCTCCACATCCATGTCCTTTGTCCACTCCGTATTTGTATCTCCATGCCCGTGTCCCCCAGGCCTTCACGTTCCCTATAGCTTCAAGTCCTCATGTCCTCTCTGAGGCTCTATCTACCCCCGTGCCCGAATCCCCGTGTTCTTAGGGGTCATATTTCCACGTGTGTCCATGTCGCCCGTGTCCCGCGGCCTCACACCCCCCAGAAAGGCAGTCGAAACAGCGGAGGTTGAGCCGTTACTTTATTCTGCCCCAGGCAGGCTGCGGTCACAAGCACACGGGAAACCCACCGATGGCATCTGTACTCTGCACGATCATGTCCGCCAGCAGGAAGCAGAAGCCTGGCGGGAAGGGAGAGGAGGGCGGGTGGAGGGCGGTGGGTCCTGGGGAGGATGACCGGGAGGGCCCCAGGGCCTGGGGTTTGGGGCCCCAAGGCGTCTCTGCCGGGTCTGTGAGAGTCGGGAGTGGAGTATGTTGGGGAGCCCCCTGGAGGTCAAAATGGGGTTTGCTGGAAGGGCGGCTGGGGAGTCTCGGCGGGAAAGGAGGGTCCCCTGGGTAGCTTCTCCACCCTGTTCCCGCTGTCCACATTACCGGCGAGAATACAGAATGGTAAAGCCAGCCACCCCGAAAAATAGGACCAGGAGAAGAAGACGTCGCTTTTCCACGCATTCTTTACTGTGTAGCCTGTCAAAGCGATCAGCAGCAGCAAGCCTGGCCCCGCCCACCTTTAGGTAAGCAAGGCCCGGAGGGCCAGCACCTAGACCCCACCCAGACCACGCCCGCCGTCCAGACCACGCCCCTTCCGGACGGACACCCCCCCCCCCACAAGACCACGCCCGTCTCCTCCGGGCCCCGCCCTTGACCCCACCCCTTCCAGCTCTGCTGACCCTCGTGAGTCACCAGCCCCTTCCCTCGGCTCACTTCCTGTGGCCCCCTGCCGGCTGTTCCTAGGCCGGCTGCTGTCTCACCGCAGAGGAAGAAGATAGCGCTCGTAGTCTGGCCCCGCTGGTCGCTCTCGTGACAGAGAATCCGCAGCCCCATCACCAAGCCCACGATGCTGGAGCCCGCTGCCAGCACCATGCATGCCCCGGTCACCGCCAGCATGGCTGGGGAGAGCCGGCTGCCTCAGTCTCGCGCAGGCGCTGCGCCGGACCACCGCCCCCACCAGCCGGTACCGGCTGGCCGCAGAGTCAGGGGTTTGGATAGGGACTTGGAAGTCGTCCTGAGGGCTTGTCGTGTTCGTGGTGGCCTCGATCACGGAGGGGCAGCTGGATTTGAGACCGACGTGGAAGGGATTGGACGCTCCCCCTGCCACCCCCCCCCCGCAGGATGTGCCCAGCTGTTGTGTCAGGGGAGGGGGACAGCTGTGGTCAGTTCTGGATCTGTGTAGTGGGGGTCTGACATCCGGATGGGCTGGGCCTCACTCTGGCAGGGGATGTTAGAGCAGATGCCACCGTTACAATCCTGCCACAGGCCGCTGTGTCCCCCGGGGAAGCGGATCCAGTAGTTGGTAGCAGTGGAGAGAATCAGGAGGATGTTGGCCAAGAAACCCAGTAGGGTGCCACCGCTCTGAAGACTCCGCTTCACCCCCATGCCAGGGAGGCTGCTGCGGGGTGTGGGGGGTGGCACACATGCATGATTGGCCACCACCCCTCCTGCCCCCAGGCCCCTCTCCAGGTTCTGAGACCCTCTCCTACATGTCCCTCCATATCTTAGCACCCCTGCCTGGGGCCGCTACTTCTGGGGACCTCGAGACACCCCTTCAGTTCCTCCCATTGCGGCCCCCTTCCCCAGCACCCCTGCCTGGGGACTTTGAGGCCTCTCTCCCCTCCAGTAGTCACTGCTTAGGAACCTCCCTGCCTTTCAGAGACCTCCATCGCCACAGTGGAATGTCCCTTTGGCCTGCCCAGTGTTTCCCCCCATCTCTACTCCCACACACCCACCTAACTGACTTAACAGCCAGCTCCCAGGGCTTCTTAGAGGCAGAGCTCAGAAGGGTGGGGGAAGGGGGACTGGGTCAGTCTCTGTGAGGCAGCAGGAGTTCCAGAACCCCCTCCCAGTAGCCATTTAAAGAGATAACCACCCACCCACCCATACACACACACACACACACACACACACAGGCATCTCTCCCAGCAAAGCGACAGTTCAGAGTCAAATGGCAGGTCTGGGGGGAGTCTGAGGGCCGTGACATAGTAGACCATGTCCTTCTAAAAAAACCTCTCTGCCTTTGACGCCATAAGCACTCCTGGTCCCCGGCTTTGACTGTACTTCCCAGGTGCCCACGCAGGCTCCTGCCCCTCCTGCTCCCTGCATCCTGTACCTGCCGCCAGGTGAGCTTCCTCACTCCCACAATTCTAGGGACCATGAGGCTCTGAAAGCATTGCAAACTACATCTCCAGCCCTGGTCTCTCTCCTGAACCTTAGACCAGAGTCCTCACCTGCTCCTGGCTGTCTCCCAGACCCCTGGCATGCAGTCACCTCCCACCTGAGCTCAGCATCTTCCACCAAACAAGGATAGCCCCACTGTCCCACCCCTGGACACTATCCTTGCGCCTTTCCTGCCCCTCACGCTAGAAAGCCCTTGGCCCCCCAAGTCTGGTTTCTCCGGTTCCCTGAATCTTTCTGGCTCCTTCCCTCCTCTCCACCTCGTGCCCTGTTCCCAGTCAGGCCTTGTACTGACTCCTGTTTCACCTGTTGCATCGCCAGGCTCCTCTCTCCCTTTCAGCCTCTTGGGTGCCTCCGAGACGGCTTGCTGGCCCTGGGAGCTGACACTGTCCCTCCCTTGCTTGTATCCTGGCTCCCTAATCCCCTCAGGAGAGAGTCAGTTGTGGTATTAGGGGTCCTGGCTCCCACCCACCGCTCATTCTCATTTTCTCCCTCCTACCCCCACGTTGCAGTCCCGGCCACAAAGCACTATTTACCCTCTGTACACGTTCAGCCTTTTCATGCCTCCGCCTTAGAGTTCTTCTGCCTGGATTACCTTCCCTTGGCCCTTAAGAAGTCCCTAAACATCCCTGGCTGGTGTGGCTCACTGGATTGAGTGCTGGCCTATAAACCAAAGGGTTGCTGGTTTGATTCCCGGGGCACATTCCTGGGTTGCAGGCCAGGGCCCCAGTTGGGGGGGTGGTGCATGAGAGGCAACCACACATTGATGTTTCTCTCCCTCTCTTTCTCCCTCCCTTTTCCTTCTCTCTGAAAATAAATAAATAAATTTTTTAAAAAATCCCTCTCCCCAGAAATCTCACCTCCACCTTCCCCACGACACAATCACAATCACCCTTTGTCCCACGCCTTGCCGGTGGCCTGTATTAACCCACCCCAGAAGTCGGGGAAAGGAGAACAACCAGGTCCAGAGAAGGGGACAGAGAATAGGGGGCACTGACCAAGTCCTTGCTGGCCTTTCTCACACTGGGCGGGAGCCCCCTGAGAACAGGTGGAGGTTTCTGACTCTTCTGGGTGCCCATTGTCACCCATCATGGAGCTGGCATGTCATCGACTTGTGTCATGGATGAATGAATCTCAGAACAACCAGATTCCAGCAAACTTTTTGAGTGAATGAAGACAAAAACCAAGGGGCTATGGAGGGGCTGAGGGGGAGGGCCGAGGGAGGGCCAGGGGATCCCGTGGCTCCTGATGATGCCTTCAGACCTGCTGTCCTCGCCTGCAGCTCACAGGGTGTCATAGCCAGGCCGGGGGGCCTGGCAGTGGGCAGCCAGACTCAGGCCACCTGGAGTGGCAGAGGGAGATTAGCACTTGCCCCCACCCTGCTCCCTCAGAGCCCCCAGCAGTCCCTCCCAAGCTCCCGGGGCAACAGTTACCTGTAGTGAGAAAAAGGGGAACTGAAACCCAGCCCAGGTAGAAGGACCAGGCAAAGAAGGACTGGACCTGGGGGTTTCCAGATTGGCTCCACCGCTCACTGGTATAGACCGCCATGGCCACCAACATGGAGAGGCCTGGGACAAGAGACAAGGACTGCTCAGCCGCTCTGTGGGAACTCACGGTTCCCAATGCCCACGGGCAGCCCGGCATCCTCACCTGCGACGAAGGCTGTGATGGAAGCGACCAGGGGGCCGCGGCCCGGGGCAGACAGCGAGGGGATGCAGGACAGGACCAGGAAGCCCACAGATACCAGGCCGCACAGGGCAGCCAGAATGTTGAAGGTCTGCGTCACTCGGATGTAGCCTGCTCAGATAGGGGACTGCTGAGGGCCTGTCCCCTCTGGCTCTTTCCCCCTATCCTCCAGGCAAGAGAAACCACTCCCCCTTACCTGCTACGAAGCGCTGATCACCCTTCGGCCAGAGGCCAGAGTGAGATGAATAGTTGGGCCCCATGGCCACGAACCAGAAATCTGTGCTCACAGCAACGAGGACAGAGGTCAGGGCCAGGAAGCCAGCCAGCAGGGCCAGGGACCGACAGGGCTCCATGGGGGTGAGCGCTGGGTTTCCGGGTCCTGAGGGATGAGGAGGCTGGTAGTCCAGACTCCTGGGTCTCTGAGAGAAGAGGCTGTGCCCCCTGACTCCTGGGTCCTCTGAGCTAAAACAAAACAAAACAAAACAAAACAAACAAACAAAAAAAAAACAGGAAGAAGAAGAAGCCTCCAGCAAGCAGTAGGGGCAACTTGAGGGGCCTGTGCTCCCTGAGAGCAGGCTGGTTCTGTTTCACCTTTTCAGTTCCCAGCAGCCACTCTGTCACACACCCTCCCTTCCTGGGTTGTACTGATAACTTCTCCCCTTCCTGAGGTCCTGGTTGTGTGAGGGGAAGGGTGTCATCATCATCAGTGGTTTGGTCGGTGGTTCAGAACATGCCCCTCTATCTCAGGTTCTGTACCTGCCCCCTCGCCGGAGCCCTCAACACCCAAGGGGGCTTCCGGGAAGAGATGAGAGAGAGGCTTCAGAGCTCACAAGAGGAGGTGGCAAATGAGGCCAGGGTGTAAATTAAGTGCGAGGAGGGATGTGGCCAGAAGGGACAGTTGGGGGATGTGTTATAATTTCTTGTGGGTGTCGCAACCTTCTGTTCTGTGGGAAAGGGGCCCTCACTCTAGGGTCCCCACAAAAGGAGGGGGCTGGAGGCCATGGTGCCTGGGGCTGAGGGAGAAAAGATCTGCAGTGTGGACACCAGGTCCTGAGGGAGGAAGGGGGGGTGGGCCGGTGGTGGGCTCAGACTCCTGGAGCCCTGCTTGGAGCTTATGCTCAGGCACAATGTGGAGAATCACAATTCTAAAGGTCTGTGGAGGGGAAGACACGCCCACATCCTCATCTGGTACATGAGCTCACAGACAGCTCTGCTCTGAACGTGGCTGGCTTTATCACCAGGACCATGGTAGCTGGCTGGGGGCTTCTTCCTCCCACACCAGCATCAGGTCCCGGGCAGCACCTCACCTGTGAGCAGGTATAAGGTGAAAGTGCCACAGCCCAGGCAGAAGCCCCAGGCAAACTTGACCCCTGTGAAGCTGGAATGGCCCTGAAGAAGACCTCTGCTACGAAGAGAAACTGAGCCAGCAGTCCCAGGACCGCTGGAGAAGGAAGAACCAGTGACCCAGCAGGCCAGTCCTCTTCCTTTACGGGAGAGGCTCCCACCCTCCACCCAAACCCTCACCAGTGAGGGAACCAGCCATTCCTGAGAATGTGACCTCAAAGACAGGCTCCCAGAGGTCAGAACGTGACCTCCCAGAGGTGGAGGCAGGTCATGAGCAGTAGCGTCACCAGCACGAAAGTGGCTGTGGACATGGCTCCAGTGAGGAGCAGGTGGATAGGCTTCAGGAAGTCTGGGCCGTGGGTGTGGGGTCAGGGGGAAAGTCAGAGCACCATCCCAAACTCAACCCCATCCCAGTTCCCAACCTAACCCCATTCTCATTTCCAAACCCATCTCCAAACTCAATCTCAGCTCAGTCCATCCATACCCCTATCTCCACCCCATCCATAATCAAA
Organism: Desmodus rotundus; assembly: GCF_022682495.2. Lineage (NCBI taxonomy): Eukaryota > Metazoa > Chordata > Mammalia > Chiroptera > Phyllostomidae > Desmodus > Desmodus rotundus. The sequence goes on from NC_071398.1 coordinate 47,169,753, forward strand.
GCTCCAGCCCCAACCCAACTCCCCAAACCAGCTCTAATCCCAATCCCACCCCAACTCCAAACACAACCCATCCCTTAACCCCAGCTCTAATCCCTAATTTATCACCAGCCCTATCCCCCAACCTAAACTCATTCTTTTTTATTTTTTAAAAGACTTTGTTTATTTAATTTTAGAGAGAAGGGAAGGGAGTGAGAAACAAAGGGAGAGAAACTTTGATATGTGGCTGCCTCTCATACGCCCCCTACTGGGGACCTGGCCTGCAACCCAGGCATATGCCCTGACTGGGAATTGAACCACCCTCTCTTTGGTTTGCAGGCTGGCGCTCAATTCTCTGAGCCACACCAGCCAGGGCATAACCTCATTCTTATTGACAAGCACAATCCCAAACCCAAACCCAAACCCAAACTCATCCAGAGACTTAACCCTAACCTCATGCCCATCCTGACACCAGATCATTTCCAATCCTAACTGCAGCCCCAGTCCCACACCCACCTCCTTCTTCCTGCTTCTCCCCAAACCCTACTCATCCAGTCTCAACTCCGCCCCATTTCATCTTCACCCCACTTCCAGGTTCAAGGTTTTAACCTTGTTTCTCATCTCCTTAAGTCTCACCTCTACCCATTGACCAAAGAAAGGTGGATCTGGCCTGGTCCTGGGAGGGAACCTCTAAACCAGGGGTGTCAAACTCATTTTCACTGGGGGGGCCACATTAGCCTTGTGGTTGCCTGTGCTATATCACTTTGACCCCTGGAGAGGCTAGAAACAGAATAACTAAGGTCAGCCTGGTGGGTGCTCCCTGCTCACAAAACAGACGTCCCATGAAAATCCTGGACACCAGGGTTTGGGTGAGCTTCACCTGTTGGCAGTGCTGAGAGTCATCACACACCATTGCTGGGAGAAGTAAGTGCTGTTGCTGAGACTCCACTGGGAGAGGCAACTGGGAGCTGGTGCCTGGTCCTGCCCGGACGCTGCCCTGGGAGGCTCCTGCCTGTGCTGATGTGAAACTGCACCATTAACTGTGAGTGCAGCAGTTTTCCTGGGCTCCGTGAGTCCTTCCAGCAACTCACTGAATCTGGGGGAGTCTTGAGGACCCCTGAACTGCAGTCAGTGAGAGGGGGACTAAGTGAGAGTTACTGGGGGCCAGAATACGGGGCCTTTTGTATGGCCTTGATAAATTTTAGCTTTTCACCTGAGATCAGAGCCACTGGAGGGCTTCGAGCAGGAGTGATGTGATTTTAATAAATTCTCCTCTAGATGCTGCATCGAGAACGAACTGTGGGACTGTAGGGGGCGGAGAGTAAGGGCCGAGCCGGCGAGGAGGGTGCGTCAATAACCCAGGGGGTAGATGATGGTGGCTTGCATTAGGGTGGAAACTGGTTAAACAGGACAGAGTCAAACCGCAAACACATTTTTAAAGGGAAGCCAACACTATTGACTGACGAATCAGATATGGGATATAACAGAGAGAAAACAGCGGAGGATGTTCCCCACCGTTTGTGACTTGAGCAGCTGGATAAAAATGGGAGTTGTCATTTACTGAGATGGGGGAGGCCATGGGTGGAGCAGGTGTGGGGTGTGAGAGAGACCAGAAACTCAGAGCCAGATATGTGAGGTGTGAGATGCCTCTTCTTTGGGAGAGGAAATGTTGAGTAAGAAGTTGGCGATACGAGTCTGCGGTTATGACGTCATTCTTGCTAGAGTAAGCTCCTATAAATATGATCCCTGGAATAAGCCTCGGTAAATATTTCTACTTGAAGAGTCTTCAGCAAAGTATAATTAGAGAAGGCCTCAACTGCCATTATTAGTGGAAGAAGCCTCTATAAACATAGTATTACTATTATTTGAGGAGGCCCCAGTAAATATTATTTCTGGGGAGTCAGCCTTTATTAATATAATAATTACTAGCATAGGCTGTGATAAATGTTCTCATTGTTAGAACTGGCCTGTTAAACAGTCTTATTATTTTATGACTGGCATCAGTAACTCTCGGGGCAGTTGGTATCAGTTTGTCGAATAAAGTAATGAATGAGCGAATGAAGAGAAAGTCAAGGTCATGAATGGTGTGCGAAGAAGCAGGCAAAGGAGGTGAAGCCTCAGAGTTCTGGGGTTTGCAGTGGGAGGAGCCCATTAGGAGGGGAGAGGAGGTTGGGAGAGCCAGCTGGAGATGGGGCAGGGCAGGTGGGGAGGAAAGCTGTTTTTTGTTTGTTCATTTGTTTTTTACCAAGCTTTCTATTTACCCTATTATCCTACTGTGGGGTTGTGACTTATAATAAGAAATGCATATTTGCTTGAGTCCTGATTACGACAGCTCCTAAAACCCTGGAATTTTCCAAGTCATGAAAGCCGTGAAGGTGTCTTTTGCTACGGAAAGGGGTGACTTTTGTATCCCACATAAGGGTCAGGGAATGTTTGCCAGTGGAGCCAATCATGTGACTGGAGGGTTGGAACCTCCGGTCCCAGTCCCTGACCTCTGGGGAGGAGAGAGGAGCTGGAGGTTGAGTTCAATCACCAATGGCCAGAGATTGAATCAATCGCACTTACGTGATGAAACTTCCTCAGGGAGCTTCGGGGGTGGTGACCCTTGAAGATTTGGGGAGAATGGTGACTTCTGAGAGAATGAGAAGCTCCAGGCCCTTTCCCATACCTTCCCATACCTGGCCCTATGCGTCCCTTCCATCTGGCTATTCCTGAGTTACATCCTTTTATAAAAAACTGGCAATCTGGTTAAGTAATATGTTTTCCTGAGTTCTGTGAGCCACTCTAACAAATTAATGGAACCCAAGGAGGGGGTCGTGGGAGCCTCCTGTCTATAACTGGTGGTCAGAAATGCAGGTGACATGCTGGACTAGAAGTTGCCACCAGAAGAGGGGATGGGGCAGCCCTGTACCTGGGGGATCTGGTGCTCTCTCCAGGTAGATAATGACAGAATCGAGTGAACTGCTTGGCAGCGTGAGGGAGAAACATACACATTGGAACTGGTGTCAGAACTGGAACCACACATCGGTTTCCTAGAAGTCCAACTGTCATCGGTGTGGGACTGTGTGATTTATCTCTGCCCCTCGCCTATAGAAACAGCAGGCTGGGTTGCTGTCATACACCCCCCTCCCAACCCTGTCCACCACGCTCACTCTGCGTCTGCCTCAGGGAGTCACACTGGAGTAGTTTCACTTCAGTTTTATTAGACTCCCCCAAATCGCTCTAACAGATAACTCCATTTCTCAAACAACCACCCTGGTGGGTGGGGCCTTGGGTCTTCTTAGCCCCCTCCCACCAGGCCCCACTCTTCCTCCTTCCCCTGCAGGACTCAGGAGTCAGGGGTCTCCACCCACAGTCCAGGATGGAGCCCCCCCCCCAGGAACCAGGATTTCAGGCCTCTAGACCCTCCCCCTCCTCTTCAGGGACCTCATTTTCACTTTCCGAGGAAGCTGGTGGATGCGGCTGGGCTCAGTGGGAAGTTGATAGGCGCCGACATTCATGCATCCGGTAGGCACACATGTAGAAAATTCCTGCGGGCGAAAGGTTCTGATGGTCGCCCCACCCAAGCCTCAGCACCCCCTCTCTCCCTGGGTGTCTGCAGAGCCTGGGTCTGCCCTCTGGCTGGGTGCTGGGGGCCTGTGTGGAGCAGCCACTCATCCCCAGACACTGCCCTTCCCACCCCCGGCCCCGGTACCTGCAAAGAAGGTCATGAGCAGGGCCACCCAGCCCAGGATGTAAGACCAGGAAAAGCGCCAGTCCCCAAAACGGCGACCGAGGAAGCTGACGGTGACTCCAGTGTAAATGGCCAAGGCCAGCAGAACGCACAAGGCTGGGGAGAGAGGGTGGGTGTAGGAACCGGAGGAGGCTGGGCTTGGAGATGGGGGTGGGGGTGAGACCGAGGAAAGAGGTGGGTGGGTGGGGATGGGGGTAAGGGTGACAACAGGGTCAGGTTGAAAGTGGGAGTAAAGATGGACAGGAAGTAGGGTTGGTGTGGGGCTGGGGGAGGGATGTGCTACATCATAAAGAATCTGAGCCTGGCTACAGTGACTCAGTGGATTAAGTGCTAGCCTTGGAACTAAAGGGTTGCTGGTTCAATTCCCAGTCAGTGCACATGCCTGGGTTGTGGGCCAGGTCCCCAGTAGGGGACGCATGAGAGGCAACCACTCATTGATGTTTCCCTCCCTCTCTTCCTCCCTCCCTTCCCCTCTCTCGAAGAATAAATAAATAAAATCTTTTTAAAAATTAAAACAAAAAGAATCTGCCTGGTCTTTGTCTCTGGTTCCTGGGAGAAGGACTTCTAAACCATTGGAATGCCCTGGGTTATGAGTGTCTGTGCTATTGTTGAGCCACTGGGATCACACCCATGATTGAGCTGAGGTGACTCAGGAATGCGAGCCGGTCAGCAGCAAGATCAAGCACCAAAACAGAGAGCTGAGACTCTGGGGAGGAGACTGGAGGAGACTGAGTTCAATCATGTGGCCAGCGATTCAATGGCGAAACTCCAGCAAACGCCCTGGATGCCAAGCGCCCTGGAGCGTCCTGGCTGATGAACAGCAGGTGTGCTGAGAAGGTGACAACCCTCTCAGACTTCTCCCTCTGCATCTGTTTGTTTGGCTGGTCTTGAGCTGATCCTTTATAATAAAACTGTAATTGTAGGTATAGTGCTTTTTGGAGTTTGGTGAGTTGTGACAAATTTTCAAACCTGAGTGGGTCCTGGGCACCCTCCAATTTGGAGCAAGTTGGTCAAAAGTGCAAGTGGTGCCCTGGCTGGTATGGCTCAGTGGATTGAGCACTGGTCTGAGAACTAAAGGGTCGCTGGTTCGATTCCCAGTCAGGGCACATGCCTGGGCTGTGGGCCAGGTCTCCGGTAGGGGGTGTGTGAGAGACAACACACTGATGTTTCTCTCCCTTTTTTTCTCCCTTCCTTTCCCTCTCTGAAAATAAATAAATAAAATATATTTTTTAAAGTGCAAGTGGCTTGGGAACCCCACTTGGAGCTGAAGTTGGGGCAGTCTTTTTGGGAACCGTGCCCTTACACCTGTGGGGTCTGACACTAACTCCGGGTGGCTGTACCGACTGAACTGCTGTGTTGGAGCAGGTGGAATGAGAAATAGCCTCGGAGCTGGCCGTTGGGCGGGGGGCTAGGATTAGGCTGCAGATGCGGTTGAGAGGGAGGAGTCGGGGACGAGAGTGTGGTTTTAGGTGGGTATGGGTGGGGGTTGGAGACAGGCGGGGAGTAGGAAGACGGGTAGCCTAGGGGGAATCCACTCACTGGAGGTGAGAAACATGATGCCGGCAGAGAAGGGTCGGGAGAGGCGGGTGAAGGTGGGCTGCTGAGCAAAGGCCAGGATGCCCACGACGATGCCGGAGGTGGCGCACAGGGAGGACAGGATCATGAAGGCCCGGGTGGCGTTCCAGTAAGCTGCGGGAGCACTGTGAGGTCACTCCCAGGCCTCCCTGCCTTCAGTGGCAAAGGCTGTCACCTCCGAGGGCGGCCATGCCTTACCCCGCTCCGTATCCCTGACCCAGCTTCTCCTTCACCTGTGCCCCCCTCTTCACCTGGCAAACTCCTGTCCCTCTCCAAACTTCTTCCTCTTGCAAGCATCCCTTCACCCCTCAGGCATCATCCTCACCCCCTGTTCTGGGCTGTGACTCTTTGTCTACCTCGCCCTCCAGTCTGATGGTTCCCTGAGGACAGGGACTGGGTCGATTCTGCCTGACGCTCCCCCCAGCACAGGTTTGGTGTGCACGCGGGCCTGGAGAAATGTCCGTTGGGGGAGTGAATGAATGAATGAAAGAATGAATGATGCGGATTCCCCCTATCGCCCTGCTCATCATCTTTTATCCTCTCTCCCATTGCTCTATTTCACTTCCTCCTTACCACTGGCGCGTATCTGCAAACGCTCCATTTATTTCTTTTTAACTTGTTTTGACGTCTGTCTCTCCCCAGTGAATTCTCAGCTCCGGGAGAGCAGAGGTCTTGCTACATCCCTGGCACCGTGTGCCTGGCACGTGGCAGCCGCTCAATAAATAAACGGTTGAAAGAGTGGATGCTGAGCACTGGGAATCGCTATTCTCTCTTTTCATTAAATGTGTATTGTGCAATATACTATATCCCACATAGAGATGTAGTATGTATGTATGGACATTATTTACATACTATATAATATATATACATAATATACATTGCAAGAGCCCTGTACTTACTATCCTCACCCCCATATTTATAACATATATTGTAACATACACATACACACGTGCATATATATGTATACCTACATACATGTATATTACATAGCCTGGCACGTAGCAAGTATAAAAAAATACCTCATTCAGTACTTAGCAAATACAGGGTCTATCTTGCTTCTGTGTTCCCCAGTACCTATCACAGTTTTTTTTCTTCAGTTAAAGTTGACATTCAATGTCATTTTATATTAGTTTCAGGTGTGCCACATACTTGTTAGACAATTATATAATTTATGAAGTAATCCCTCCAATAATTCAAGTAGCCACCTGGAACCGCATATAGTTATTACATTATTATTTAGTCTATTTCCTGTGCTGTCCTGTACATCCCCGTGACTATCCTGTAACTTCCCACCTGCCCTTCCGTAACCCTTCACCTTCTTCACCCAGCCCCCCAACCTCCCTCCCATCTGGTGACCATCAGTCTGTTCTCTGTGTCTGTGAGTCTGTTTCTGTTTTGTTGGTTCCTTTATTTCGTTCTTTAGATCCCACAGATAAGTGAAATCATATATGGTATTTGTGTTTTTCTGGCTTGCTTCACTCAGCATAGTAATGCAGTTCTTGATACATAGTAACGATTTAGAAACCACTGTTCTGGCAACCCCAGCCCCGCCTGCCACGCCTGACGTCTGCTGTGTGCACAGGTGTCATCCCTCCCTCCTGAACCCCCATCAGCACGGTCTGCAATTGCACTGCAGAACTGAAATCCCAGCTTTGTCCCTTCCATGCTCAGTGACCTTGGGTTGGTCCCTTTCCTTCTCTGAGCCACAGGCTCTGCCCCCAGGCGCAGCCCAGACCCCAGACCCGGCTCAGCCCGGAGTCTCACCAATGCTCTCCGTCTGCAGGTAGCACTTGTTGCCCAGGCAATAGCGCCATAAACCCTGGTGGGCAAAGGACCCTGACAGCCGGTACTGCATCCAGTGGTCTGTTGCTGTGGCCACCACCAGGAGGATAGTCCCCACCCAGGCACAGAAGAGCCCGCCACCCATGAAGCTGTACATGGTGACCTGTGGGGAAGGGGAGAGATGGGGTCAGGAGCTGGATTCCCAGGTCTGAGGGAGGAAGGGCTGGGGGCCTGGACCCCTGGGTCTGAGGGAGGAAGGGCTAGGGGTCTGGACCCCTGGGTCTGAGGGAGGATGAACTGAGGACCTAGACCCCTGGGTCCTGGGGGAGAAAGAGCCTGGGGATCCTGGGGGACTTCCAGGTCCTAAGCCAGGTGGTGGGCTGGGCACTGGGACACCAAAGTCCTTGGGGGAGGAGGAGGCCAGGGCCCCAGATCTCTCAGTGTAGGTGTGAGGGGATTAGGGGATGGGATCCCACCAGGTCCCAGGGAGAGGAAGGAGCTGGAGGACTGGATGTCTAGGTCTTGGGGAAGGAGGGCACCGAGCGTGCCATGCCTGGTCCCTACCTGAGCGGCAGAGCCTGTCCTGAGCCCTTCGTCTGCCTCAGCCCCTCTGTGCAGACTGAGCCGAGCCAGGTTGCTGGCCTCTCTGCTCCCCGGGTCCCCCAAATCCCTTAAGCCACCCCACACAATGGCCCCACAGCCCAGCAGCTTCCAGCGGACAGAAGTGCAAGGGTGGCAGAGGCCCCAAATGGAATTCGCTGAAGCAGGGATCCCGGCGCTCCCTCCCCACAGCCCCTGGCCCCACTCACCTCTCTCCGTGACCTTGCCAACACCCTGCCACCTTTCACAGGCCTTGCTCACAGCACCCGCTGGGTGGGCCTGATGTGTAAGCACACACACAGACACAAGACAGAGGGACCGTCATCCATTTATTGTTCAACCAGAGCCCCTCACCCCCAGGGGCAGGAAACGGGGTGGTGTCTCGGTACATTGGGCCTGGGGACTTCTTTGTGGGTGGGGTCACAGGGCATGTCACAGTTGGGGCCGGGAGAGGAAGGAAGGTGGGTTGGGTTTGGGGCTGAGTTTAGGGTGAAGTTAAGGATGAGGGTTGGGCTGACCTGAGGTAGGTGGGGAATGAGGATGAAGAGGCTGGGAATGAGGTGGGTGCAGGTGCAGGTGGGGACAGAGATGGGGACGAAAGGGATTGGGAATAGGGTGCCAAGGGTGGGGATGTGAAGGGGTTGCAGGGGCAGGTGAATAGCTTTGGCATCGAGAATGGGGTCCGGATGGGGCTGGAGGAGCCCTTTGGTTGAGAATGAGCTGAGGGTTGTCACTATCGTTGGGGATGCTGCCGTGCGGGGATGCAGAGAGGCACTGAGTGTGAGGTTCAAGGCTTTTTCGGGCCTGGGATCCTAAGCCAGGTTCAGGTTTCACTCCTAGGCCCCACTGCTGAGGCTGTGGTTTGGGTGGGGAGGGATGGGGTAGCTCTGACAAGGCTGAGGTCACCCTAGGCTCCAGGAAAAGCCTCTGGGTGACTCTGAGTGGCCCTCTCCGACTCCATGGTGCTGGGTCCTCAGGGCCCTAGTACTCAGTGTCCCAGTCCTCAGTGGCAGGCGGTGTGGCCAGCGGTGGCTCTGGACCTTGGGCTTCCTTCTTTTGATCCTGGGTAGGTGGTGTTGGTGGCGACGAGGGCATCATGGGCGGGGTCCTGGGGCCAGCCTCAGCGTCCCCTGCCCAGACCCTCTTTGGCTGCCCAGACCTCCCAGGTCCCCGACGCTGGTGGCCCCAGCCCCATCCTGGTCTGTGAGGGACGTCCCAGCCCCCACGTCCCCTGAAGGGCCTCCTGGTGGTGCATGGCTGGGCGCCGTAAGGCTGCGGGTGGCAGGGGCAGGCGGGCACAGACTGCTGCAGGGTATAGGCCCCCAGCAGGGCACTGTGCAGGAGGTAGGAGAGGGCGTCCAGGCGAATGGGGACTGTGACAGAGGCCAGGTTCTCAGGGAGCCCCAGGTGGGCTGGATCTGGGGTGCCCAGGAGAGAAGATGGCAGGGTTGGAAAAGGCTCAGTCCCAGTTGACAGCGGGGACAGATTGTTCCTGGAATGCCAAGAGGACAGGTCAGTGGCCTCGCCATCTGCATACTTTTCCCAGCGCAGCCTGGCTGCCTCTGTGCCTCGGCTGGAATCCGTCTCTCCATCCTGAGTTCTGCGTCCACCTCGGAGGCCTCTACCCCTTTCCCCCCACCCCCTCTCTCTTTCTCCCCAGGCCTCTTTACAGAGAGGGAGGCTGGTCGGCCAGAACTTCAGCATCAAGCAGAACTCAGCTTCAATTCCAGGCTACCCAACCCCCTCATGGTGGGCCTCAGGCCAAATCACTTTCCCACTGGGAACTTTAATTTTTCACACCAAAAAAAAAAAAAAAAAAAGGCTTTGGGTGGCTCCCAAGGTGCCTGTGAAAGGGCTGGGCCTCGGTTCAGGAAGTGCAGGCACTGCCCTGGCTGGTGTGGCTCAGTGGATTGAGTGCCGGCCTGAGAATCAAAGGGTGTTTGATTCCCAGTCAGGGCACATGTCTGGGTTGTGGGCCAGGTCCCCAGTGGGGCGCTCAAGAGGCAACCACACATTGATGTTTCTCTCCCTCTCTTCCTCCCTACCTTCCCCTCCCTAAAAATAAATAAATAAAATGTTAAAAAATTTTTTTAAAGAAATTTCTCTCCATCCTACAAATACCTGTTTGTAGCGCTCTCCCTGGTTCTAAGTATCTTGCTCAACTCTGTCACCAAGCTCTTTTGAGATTCTGTTTCTGTGTGATGATGATTCCTGAGGCTTTTCTTTTTTCTGATACTCTCTCTGGGTCTGTTCAACTCTCTGCGTTTTGCTCTGTCCCTGCTCCACTCTCTGGGGCTCTGTCCTCCCGCGGGAAGTCTGGAGTTTCTCACCCTTCTGGCTCTGTCCCTTCCTTCTGTTGTTCCATTTTCACGAGGGTCTCTCCTGTCTGTTCTAGCGCCTTCACCTGGATTTTTCCAGAGCTGGAGGAGGCGGGAGGGGTCCCGGAAGAAAGTGGGCGTGGCTTTGTCAGAAACGGGGCGTGGCCTGCAGGGCTTAGGTAGCCCTGAGAAGTACCCGGTGGGTTCCTTAGAGCTAGTTCCTCAAGCCCCCTGAGCTCAGCACGGAGCTCGCCGCTCCCCCCATCCCTCCGCCCGCCCTGTCTCCCTCGACTCAGGAGTCCAGGCTCTCAGCCCTTCATCTCTTCCCATCTGTATTCCTGTTTTCTGGGGGTCTTACTGTGTTCTTTAGGATTAGAGGGACATTTCGACGGAAATCTGGAGGGCTGGACCCTTCCCACGGTAGAGGAGTTAGTAGATGGGTGGGGAGTTTTAGGAGCTGGATTGCATTCTAGGCTGTCTCGGACTTGCTTTGCGTCCTTAAGTTCTTCTAGTCTCTATGTTTCGGTTTCCCCATCTGAGAAATGGGGCTTATATTACCTTCCAGGTTCTTGGAAAGGTTAAAGGATATCACGTGTGGAACGTAGTCAACACAGAATCTGAACTATAATTAGTCTCAGCAAAAATGAGTTCCTCATTATTATTGCTGGAAGTCATACCAGCACTTTATTGAAAAACAAGTCATTCTTCTACCCATTCATTTAAGAAGTAAGCTCTCGGTGCCTGCTCTATGCTAGGCTGGGCGCTGGGGATGTAACTCGGGATAAAATAGATGCAGCCCCTACCCCCACATGTGTTGAAAGAAACAGACAATACACAAACCACACATTTTCTGTAAGTACTGTGAAGGTGTAAAGTCGGGGCAAGGGGACACAGAGGCACGGGAAGCAGTTCTTTTAGATGAGATGGTTAGGGAAGGCATCAGAACACCTGGGACTTGAGAATTTCCAGTAGAGGGAACAGCAAATACAAAGGTTTGAGGGTTCAATAAGCATAGTGTTTGAGGGACTAAGAAGAAATGAGGGATATGAGGAGGGATTGGTTGATTAAAAAAAAAAATTGGTTGGCCCTGGCTGGTATGGCTCAGTGGAGTGAGTGCCTGCCTGCAAACTAAGGGGTCACCGTTTTGATTCGTGGTCAGGGCACTTGCCTGGGTTGCAGGCCAGGTCCCCAGCAGGGAGCATGCAGGAAGCAACCACACATTGATGTATCTCTCCCTCTCTTTCTTCCTTCCCCTCTCTCTACAATTCATTAAATAAAATCTTTAAAAGAAGTTTGCCGTGGCCTCGTAGCTCAGTTGGCTGGAGCATCATCATTCAGTCCACCCAAGGGTTGCGGGTTTGATTCCTGGTCAGAGCACATACCTAGGTTGTGGGGTTTGATCCTTAGTTGGGGCACATAGAAGAGGCAACAAATGGATGTTTCTCTCTCACATTATGTCTCTCTCTTTCCCTCTCTCTCTCCCTCTCCCATTCTCTGTCTCTAAAATCAATGGGAATATGCCCTCAGGTGAGTATATAAATAAATAAATAAATAGTTTGGGAATGTTTTTATATCTACAGAAGCTATAAAGGTAATACAACTAACCAATGTCACTCCAATAAATTTAATAAAACCAAAAAATTTTTTACTGCATTTAAAAAGTGCAGTTGTAACACCTTAAAAAACTGCCAAATTCAAGCATATTTTAATAAAATATTGATTTAAAATTTGAAAAAAAATATAGAGCGTTCCCATATACTCCTCACCTAGCTTCCCTAATTTTAGCTTCTCAGATTGTTGTGTATTTGTCACAAGTAAGAAACCAAGATGAGATTAACTAATTTTTACAGTGACTTTTTTTTCTGTTCCAGAATCCAGTGCAGGACATCACTTAGTTGTCACCTCTCCTTCGTGTTCCCTGGTCTGAGGCAGTTTACCTTTCTTTTCCCCCCACAATCTTGACAGGTTTGAGGCATACTAGCAGCTATTTTATAAAATAGGTCTACTTCAATTAATAATTCTAACTCATGAAATTCTCATTTCAGAGACGATCAAACTGTGCCTTGGAGAGGTTAAGTTGCCTAAGGTCACAGAGCTAGTAAGTGGCACAGCAGCGATTTGAACCTGGGACCACCTGGCTCCAGAGTCTGTGTTTTTAATGAGACACAAGTAGAAGCCAGAGTGCAAAGGACGTTGTAAGCTACAGTAAAGACTTTGGACATGTTTTTTTTTAACTTCTAGAATACTAAGATCACTTGGAACATTTGAAAGCAGGGGTGTGACATAGTTTGATTTACGGTTTCAGAAGAGCGCTGTGTCTGCACTTTGGAGAACGGATTGTAGTGCAAAGCAAGCATGGATGCGTGGAAGCCCTGGCAGGAAGTTGCGATGGTCCAGCTAGGGGGCCAGTGACACCGAGGTGGTGCAGATGGAAAGATGGGAATGAATTCGAGATGTACAGGTGGCCCCTGAACTATGTGGGTTTGAACTGTGCTGGTCCACTTATAAGCAGATAATTTTCAATAAATACAGACAGTACCGTAAAGGTATTATCTCTCCCTTATGATTTTTAAATAACTTTCTTTAGCTTCCTTTATTGTAAGAATACAGTATGTAATACAGAGAACATACAATATGTGTTAATTGTCTGTTTATGTTTTCCATAAGGCTTCCGGTCAACAGTAGGCTATAAGTAGTTAAGTTTGGGGGAGTCAAAAACCTGAGAAAACCCGACTGCACAGAGCTCAGCACCCCTAACACCCACATTGTTCCAGAGTCAACTGACGGTATTTTGCAGGAAGAACTATCAGGATTTGCCGCAGACCTGCTGGGGTGGGTAATGGGGAATCAATGAGGCAAAGTCTTCAGCCTGCGCAATCCCTTTGAACATAGACCTTACAACAGGTTCACAACATCCCATTTTAAGGATGAAAAATCCCAGACACCAGCTTTCACTTCTTGAGTTCTCTGGAATCCAGGCCCTTGGCTGGATGACGCTGGTGACACGAAAGTGATGCAAAACCGTGACTTTCCAGGGTGATCAGAGAAGGGACGCAGGGAGGAACAGGAGCAGCGAGAGTCCTAAGCAAGGAAAACAGTGTTGCCTGCTGGCGAAGGGTGGAGTACGAGGTCAGGGAGGTGGTTTTAAAGGAGGTGATCCCTTCTTGATTAAAAAAAAAAAAAAAGTTTTATCAAGAAGGCAGGTTTTCCTTTGCTGGAGGCTATGATTAGGACCTGGGTCTCCAGATTTGAAGTTTGGACCTTATGTATAGATAGGGTTTGTAAATTAAAGGTTCGAATCCCTGCCATTTGCCAGCACGTGACCTAACATGCTGCTTAGGCGCTTTGAGCGCTCGCTGAGCAATTCCGACGTAGGGGTATTGCTCCTGGTTTTGTTTTGTTAGGTTTTCCTGCGATCACGGCCTGATTTCTTCACGGACCACGTACCTGGCGCTTTAGGGTTCCCTCCCAAGCTGGGAGAGACCAGGCTGGGTCTTGCGCCTCTAAAGAAATGCCTTTTACCTAGCGTTTAAAGTTAAAAGCCAAGTTCTGAAAAGTGACCAATAAGTGAAGCTTCCGACTCGCTGGGGACTCCTTAGCCCTGCCCACTCCTTGTTCCGTAGGGCGGTGCGAGACTTCATGCTCATCTCTGATTGGAAGGTGAGCTCGAGTTGCGTCCGAGGTCGTCTTCGCTCTTTGATTGGCAACGATTCTGAACGCGAGCCTCTCTCGCGCGCTCTGATTGGCGGTCCTCTTTCCGCTTTTTCTTCGGGGGCTGTAGTAACTGACAGTTTCGCTTTGCCCTCTAGCGGCGGCCGTGGTCCGCACTCCCGAAGGGTGGCGTCCCCCGCGTCCGGTCTGGAGATCCGATCTAAGCTTGGAGAGGACGGGGGTGCCCTGGGCTGAGGGACCAACCCCTCCTTTCAGTAACCCCCACAGGCATCGGACAGTCAGAGATACAGGATTCGACTTTCACGGCCTCCCCAGCGCACAGGGCTCCCGGATTCCCTCAGGACGCCCTTTACCCCCTTCCGGCCCCCGCCCGAAACCCCGAGGGTCCTCCGCTCTCCCTGGAGACTCACCCACTTGCTCAGCGCAGTTTGTGTTGGCGACCAGGGCCTCCAGGTCTTGGAGACTCGGTACATCCTCCCTCCTACCCCGTGGCCGGCTCTCTCCTCACTCTTCCCTCCCAGCCCCTTAAAGGCCCAGAGGTCACTTTTAGACTTTGACCCAAAAGTTCTTCACCCCTCATTTCTAGCTCGCAGACTCCAAGGAGGGGTTCCCGGGCGCACCCGTCAGGAGTCCCATACTTCCTGTTGATGTCTCCCATCCTCCCTCCCCCAGTGTCTTGGTCCTTCAGAATGGAGATGGGACATCCCCACCCTCAGGAGTTCAGCTTCCCCTTTCCACATTCTTCCAGGCCCTCACTCCCGTGGGAAGTCCTGGGACCCTGCAAGTTCTAGGCGGACGGCCATACTGAGGGTCCCCTACTCTTTCAAGATTTTACTTATTTTTAGAGAGAAGGCTCGCCCCCTACTGGGGACCTGGTCTGCAACCCCAGCCTGTACCCTGACTGGTAATCCAAATGGCAATTTTTCGGTTCGCTCAGTCCACTGGGCCATACCAGCCCGGGGAAGGGTCCTCAATCTTTCAGGAGGCCCCAGGTATCCTTAAGTATCCAGGGGAGGTGGTCTCCAGGGAAATCTCTACCTTCAGATCCATATTCCTTACTCCTGTTCTTAGGGCCCACCCCTCACTACCATTCTCCCCTCCCCCTGTCTTTGTGTTTTATTGACACTTTTGAGATTCAGAAGCTCACCGTTAAGGGCTCCTCACCCCCTGTGGCTTTCTGAGGGCTTTTCTGCCAGCTCCTCCTCTCCTGTGTTCCCTGCCCCTTCGACATCCACTGTCTCCTGAAGGCCTCCCTCCTCACTACTAGCTCCTTCACTCTAGGGTGTCCTTCCTGGTAAAGGGGGTCATTCCTGCCCTGTGAACCCCACTTTGCCTACTTCGGGACTTCCTTCCCACAGCCCCTTCCCTCTACTGTTAAGAGGACTCCTCGGGGATTATTTTCAGGGCCTCTTCCTCCTTTGGAATTGCTCCTTCCCCTTTGGCATGTATTTGGGACAATCCTTTTCATTGTTTTTACAGTCACTTGCGTTCAGAGAATCCCCTTCAGGGCGTCTTCACATTTTGAAAACCACACAGCACCTCCCAAACTCACCAACTGTCCCCTGGGCCTCAGAGAGCAGAAATTACCTTCTGGGTGCAGAGGGTGATCCTCAGGGCCACCCTCAGCCTCGGGAGTTTCCCCACCGTGAGGCCGCTTCCTCTTCTTGCTGGCTTCCTCACACTCACTCCTCTACACCAACATCCTCTAGATCAGAAGTTTCACTTTCCAGTCCTCTCTTTAGGGTTCTCCCCATTCTTCCAACTGCCAGCTTTCCCCCTTCTCCCAGTCACTATCCTAAGATCCCCCTTTCCTCAGTTCCCCCCTCATCAATTGCTCACTGTCTGGCACCCTGTTGGGTCATTTTCAACATCCAGGCCATCGGTCTTAGGATACCCTGTGCTTCTTCCCTCATCAGTATAACATCCTGGGTTCTCTACCTTCTTTCGAACACCTGGGCCTGCCTGCTCTTGCCCCCACAAACACCTCCCCAGAATCAACTTTGAGGTCCCCCCAAGAATCTCCTTCCTACATCCATCACGCACAGAAAGCCCCCACTCATTCCCTTGACTTCAGGATTCCTGATCCCCTCTTAACGCCTTCCCAGCTGCTAGGCTCCCAACCCAGCTTACTTAGCCTTTAGCCAGTGGTCACTGCTCAGGCCTGAGTCCCACCTGGAGGCTTGGAGCTGGATGGTTTTCCCACAATCCGAGAAATGACCAGAGTGCTTGCCAAGAGGTTACTGGAGTGAGAATGAATTTAGGCGTCAGATTTGTGAACTGAGGTCTGTGCTGGAATGAGCCCTCTAGGTTTATGTGGCTACCATGGATGGTTTTAGACTGCTTGAAATTGAGGATTTGCTAGAAGCATCTGCTAAAGTGGAAGCGGGAGTCTGGAGGCCAAAGGGCCCCCAAAGGGGAGATCCCATAGACACTTTCACTTGCATCATCTTATTTAAATTCTCAAAAGGATGGATATGGCGGCAATCTGGCTGTGACATCTGTCACCCCATTGATGGCCAGGGTTGATTTGGCCGATCTGGCTGGCTAGGTGGGTGTCCCCTTCCTCCCTCACTGATCCATGTGCGTCCCTCCCAAAGCTGTGCACTCAGTCGAAGAGGATGACCTTCCCAACTAGAGAGGACCGGTCTTCAGTCAGGGGTGTATGAGTAGTTGCGCTCCCCTGCTAGAACCCCCAAACAAGCTCTCAAGTTCCATTTGTAGGAAAATTTTTTAAAAATTCTCAAAAATGAACAATATATTTTCTATTCATGTTATTTATCTTTAAAATTATTTTTGCTCTTATAGATGTCCCAATTTTGTCCCCTCCTCCCCCATCCACCCAACCTGCTCCCACTTCCTTAGTCAATCCCCACACTCTTGTCCATGTCCATGGGTCCTTCATGTATGTTCTTTGACTAATCCCTTCAAAAATTCATTCTTTTTATTGTACAACTCTGAGTTTTGGCAAATGTATAAAGCCATGTAACCATCACCACAAACAAGATACAGGATATTCCTGTCATTCCCCAAATTCTCTTGTCCTATTCCTTTATCATAATGACCTTAAAAAAACCCAGCCTCTTTCTGGAGGACAATCTAGCCTTACCTAGCAATATGGAGAAGGCACAGCCCGTTAGATCTCAGAATACTATTGTCAAGGGGTCGCCTGTGGATAGATTAGTTCCCTTGCACTTTAGTAATCAATGAGAAATGGCTCAGAAAACTTCCTCGTGTCATATCAGCACACAAGAAAACCAGCCAGGACTAAGCCTGTCATTGTGACTTCTTTTTCTTCCACACACTGCATTCCAGGACCAATGGTGATGATGATGATGATGATGATGTAATAGTAGGAATGAAGTACCAGTAACAATGCATATTTTTGAAGATACACGAGGCAGTAGACTCTATTCCAAGTGCTTTTATCTAATTCGACCCTCACAGCAGCACAAAGGTAGATTGTGTTGCATAATAAAGAGTGTGTCTAGCCTTTGTCCCTGGCTGTTGGGAGGGAGCCTCTAAACCCTTGGAATTTTCTGAGAGTGGGAGCAGTCTCTGGTAGTTATGGTGGGGCCCTCACACTACATCTGAGTTTATGCTAACAAGACCCCTACATGGTGGCCCATAGTTAGTTTCAACATGGGGGCTGTTCATTCTGGACAAAACAACCATGTCATTAGGGCTTTTGGGCTTTGAGCCTTTGTGATGTCAGCTTGACCTGGGAGGGGAGGGGGACTAGAGATGATGGCCAGTGTCTCCATCAATCATGCCTACATAACACCCACGGACACAGGAGAAACTCTGGATACCAAGCCTCGGGGGAGCTTCCTGGCTGGTAACACACGTGGATGTGCCGGGGAGACACTGGATGCCTCTTGACGCAGAGCTCTGTGTTTGGGACCCTTCCTGACCTCCCTCTATGCATCTAACTGTAATCATGGGTGGTGCTTTCCTGAGTTCTGTGAGTCATTACAGAGAATTATTGAACCCAAGGAGGTTGTGGGAACCCCTGAATTTGTAGCCAGTCGGTCAGAAGCGTTGGTGGCCTGGGATCTCTGAGCTTGTGGCTGGTGCCTGAAGTAGGGGCAGAGGCAGTGCAGCCTGCACCCCACTGTCCAGCAGCAGGGTGAGGATGTGTGAGTTGAGTGGGCGCCGAGGAGGGTAGCTGGGTTGCAGCCATCTAGAAGGTGTGTCACCCAAGAAGGTGGCAGGAGGCCGTGTAACATCTGGTAGTGATGGAATCGGAGAAGGTGTGTTTGAAATAGTAGAAAATTTATGTCTCCGCCTCAGGTTCCTGGCACAGGGCTCCGGAGGCTCTGATAATCTCCTGAGTGATAGGAATGTCTCTTGTTCTAAAAAGGTGACTCTGGGTGGGCTCCTCGATGGGGGCTGGTCACCCCCAAAACCAAGCCACGATGAGAAGGTTGGACCTTTCTTTCCTCTGGGAAGAGAAGAGAAGCTGGAAATGGAATTAATGATCGATTGTGCCTATACGATGAATTCTCCATAAAAATCTGAAACTTTGGGGCCTGGAGAGCATCTGGGTTGGCAAACGTGAAGGTGCTGGGAGGGGGTTGCATCTGGTGAGAGCATGGAGGTTCTTCACCCTTGCCCCCCACCTTGCCCTCTTCCATCTGGCTGTTCCCGGATAATATCCCTTTATAATCAACCAGTAAATGTAGGTAAGGGCTTCCCTGCATTCTGTGAGCCATTATCAAACCCGAGGAAGGGGTCACTGGAACCTCCAATCTATTGATCAGTCAGAAGCACATATGACAAATGAACTTGTGACTTGTGTCTGAAACAGGAGCAATCTTGTGGAACTGAGCCCTTAACTTGTGGGCTCTGGTGCTATCTCGAGGTAGACAGTGTCAGTCTTGAGGTCATTTGTAGGGCCCCCAGATGGTGTCAGAGTTGCTTGATGCGTGGAAAACCCACACATCTGAGGTCACAAGTGACCTGATGTGTGGTAGCAGCGTGAGAGTAAAAGGGAAACACATTGGAGGGCTTTTGTCCCACCTTACAGCGTGGGAGGAGGGCACAGTTTTTACAGCAAGAAACAGAGGCGTTGAGAAAGTCTCACCAGGCTGAAGTCCTCACACTTTTGCTCCAGGAGAGAGCCCATCTTTGCACTCCTGCCGCACAGAGGGCCTGCTGGGGTGACCCAGAGAAGTTGTTTTAGCCAACAAGAGGCCTAGCTGCGGCCACTTAGGTCAAGAGTCACCTGTTCCCACACCTGTCCCACCTCTGAGCCCCAATACTTTGCAAAACTAGGGCTTGATGTGGGAATGAAGAAAAGGTGTGGCAGGGGCAGCTGGTCCCCCTATTTTCTCCCAAGAGTCCCAGCCCAAACCTCTGATGGGGAGGGGAGATGATAGGATTTACACCGAGTCTGAGGTGAAGACTTAAGATCAGGCTGATTTTAATGCTCAGCACTGACTGGAAAGTTACAGTATGTCTGAGACACCGTTAGGGGCTAAAAAAAAAAAAAAAAAGTTTTAACAAAATACAACTGGGTCAGTGATCAGAAATATGGAACTCTTTTGTGTTTCTATTTCCTGGAGTTGATAGTCTCTGAATAACTGGTCACAAATTGTATCTGGCAACACAGAATGTCCAAGCCGGGTCTTCTGACTCCAGGCCTGGTGGTGATTTTTTTGTTTGTTTCTTTCAGCTACTCAACATTGCCTTTCCCTGAGAGTACTGAAAAACAACTTCCGTCCTTCCCTCCAAGTCCCAGGTCATTACTGCGCAAGTCAGGACCTTAGCAGACGCATTTCAACGTTCCTGACCCCCCGTCAAACCAGTTGCCCTAGCAATGCACCCTTGTGGTCTAGCCATCTCCCAGGTCAGATGAAGGCTGAAGGCCTGCTCTCCCGGAAGAGTTTGGGCGTCGAGGAAGGGAAGCAGAGGCTCCTCTAGCACCCTCCCAGTCTCAGTTTATGAAAAAGAATTCAGAACCTGCCGTGCTCATCTATTTTAGGACCTGTCTGAGTTTGGATTTCACTTCTGCTATTCTGCAGTGTGGCTTTAGGCCAGACCCTGTCCTTCTCCAAGGCCCATCAAGGAAAGGGGGTGGGTGCACTGGGCGACCCCACCCACGAGTCGAGTCTGTGATTCCGTTACTCTGTGTGTGTGTGTGTGTGTGTGTGTGGTGGCTTCTGGGGGCCAACTTCACTCCTTAGAGCTCGTTTGGTTTGTGATTTTAGTCATTACTCAGAGGCATAGGTACGTTGGAAAGCAATGCGGGCCTTCTCGCCCTATCATCGGTTACCCGGTAACTGCCTAATCAGGGCTCCTAGTTCATTAGGGCTTGGCAAGACTGTCTTTAGCCAAACAAGTCCTTACCTTCCTGTGAGAACTAGGTGGGAATGACATGAACTTTAAACAACAGTGCCTGGGGTAAGCGCTCAGTATGTGTCAGTGTTATAAACATTTTCACAAATAAATAGCTGTGGAACTTGAGAGGGTTTAGCTCAGGTGGATATTATCTCTGAACGTCCTCTTTCATTCTCTCGCTCAGGATACGGTGACTCTCAACATCTGCTGCACATCCCTGCTTGTGCTTGGGCAACGTGAGCCTGTCCGCTCACAGCCTTCTCCCCTCAGTCTGGGTTGTCACCTTTGCAAATGACATGCCTTCCCTTCTAAGTCTCGCCCTGCTCTTCAGCATCTTTTAAGTTTTTTTTAAAGGTTTTATTTATTTATTTTTTAGAGAGGGGAAGGGAAGGAGAAAGAGAGGGACAGAAATATCAATTTGTGGTTGCCTCTCACACGCCCCCTACCGGGAACCTGGCCCTGCAACCCAGGCCTGTGCCCTGACTGGGAATCAAACCGCCGACCCTTTGGTGAGTAGCCTGCGCTCTATCCACTGAGCCTCACCAGCCAGGGCTTCAGCATCTTTTAAATATTTATCTATTATTTATTTTTCCCATTGGAGAATACAATGAAATGCTTATTATCAGATGATATAATTTGTTTTACATAGAACATTCAAAATTATTTACAGATGAATTATTTAAAATAAGCAAACTTTTCAAGGTTGATAAATACAAGGTTAACATGTGAAATTCAAGTATATTTTTATATACCGGAATCAACCAAAAAATGACATAAGAAGAAATATGCCATTTTTAATAGAACCAAAAAAGTATGAAATACCTCAGGAGAAATCCAATAAAGATATGTATGGCTGCTACATGGAAGATTATAAGGGATTATATAGAGAAAAAATTTTTAAAGGACAATACATGAAAGAAAAGACCATCTAAAATGTTGACTGAATTTTATGAAGAGGTCCATTGTTCCAATTAAATAGCCTCCTTGTTAAAATTTATTTTTCACTTACAGTTGATGTACAATATTAATATTCATTTCCAATGTACAACACAGCGGCTAGACACTTACATACCTTACAAAGTGATCGCCCGATAATTCTAGTACCCACCTGACACCATACATAATGATTACAGTATCATTGGCTATATTTCCTGTGCTGTACTTTACATCCCCATGACCATTTTTATAACTGGCAATTTGTACTACTTAATCTCTTCTACCTTTTTGCCCATCCCTCTAATCCTCTCCCATCCCTGTTGACTACAAGCTAGGTCAGAGATGGGGCTTTTATGTCTCAGTTTCTCCCCAGAGACAAGCCAAGTGTCCTCCTTGGGTTCTGGCCTGCTATTTTGAGTCCTTCTCACTCAAGAAAAGGCCCCCTCCAGGAAGGGTTGCAAAGTACAGGGAGGGGTAGGGGAAGCTGTGGTTTCACAGTCAGCCAGCCGCTGTCTTGTGTGGCTTCAGATAAATTAACTCACCTCTCTGAGTCTCAGATATCTTTATAATGGAGATACTCTTTATCGTACGCCACAGTCATCATCAGAGGACGTAACTATGAATAACTGACTGAATGTGATATGTAGGAGGTACTTAAAATATGAATTTCCTTGCCAGGTGGTGAAAGACAAATACCATGTGATGTCACCTACAAGTGGAACCTAATCAACAAAACAAACAAGCAAGCAAAATAGAACCAGAGACATGGAGACACAGAACAAACTGACAGTAACCAGCCAGGAGGGGGGAGGGGGATAACGGGGGGGGGGGGGGAAGAAGGGGAAGGGTTGTCAAGAAACAGAGGACCCACGAACAAAGCCATCAGGGGGTAGGGGGGAGGACTGAATGTGGGAGGTGGGGGTGGATAAAGCAGGGGAAAAATGAATAGGGGAAAAGTGGAGACAGCTGTAATTGAACACAATAAAACTTCTTTAACAAGAAAAAACCATGAATTTCCTTCCTCCCCTTTCCTCGTATTACGACACCGCCATTTAGGTACATGCAGTGTGGGAGCTGAGAAAACCCGATTTACCTGCTTGAACGCATATTTTTCTCAGCTTTACTCATAACCTCTTCTGTTTTATTTCTACCTTTTTTCCAGCTCTTCCCGCCTTTCAATGTGTAACATTACTTTTTTTTTTTTTTAATTTTTTTATACAAAGGTCAGCATCTTTTCTGGGCTTCCCAGTTTTCTGCCTGACTGAAAACCATCACCCAAGAAGACTGTGTATGAAATAATCACAACTAAGACCTCTGGGGAAGGACGAAGGGAAGGGACACGCTGGGCAGTGAGAAACAGACTCCTCCTCCCTTCTCTTCACCCGCTGGTTGGTGCTCTTCCCTCGGTTTTCAGGTCGACAACACGTTTACCCCCAACGTCCACGTCGCCTCCCTGCCGGGCACATCCTCACCCTGGAAACCACCCACCCAGTCCCACAGCTGGTCACACTGGCCCTGGCTACTCTTGACCCGTTTCTAAACCGCTGCTTCCATTTCCCCTTCTGTAAAAATAAGTGGGTGAGTTTACTTGAAGGTCCGAACACTTTTCTTGTAAAGGACCAGATGCTAAATAACTTATGCTTTTCAGGCTGACAACTCAACTCTGCATGAAATCGGCCATAGAGGACCGTACATAAAAGAATGGGTTTGGCTCCACTAACACTTTATTAATGGACACACTGACATTTAAATATCATATTTTTATGGATCACCCAACCATTTGATTCCCCCAACCATTTATTTATTTATTTATTGGGGTTTTATTGGGGTTTATTTATTGGCTTTTTGGGGTTTTAAAAAATATTTTATTTATTTATTCTTAGAGAGATGGGAAGAGAGGGAGAGACACATCAATGTGTAAAAGATACACCGACTGGTTGCCTCTTGTACATGCCCAACCAAGGACCTGGCCCACAAACCAGGCATGTGCCCTGACTGGGAATGGAACCAATGACCCTTTGGTTTGCAGGCTGGCGCTCAATCTACTGAGCTATGCCAGCCAGGGCCACTCTCCCCCAGTGCCCCGCAGCCATTTAAAATGTAAAAATATTCTTGTCTCTTGAGTGGTACTTTGAACCATTTTTAAAGGTTCTCCCACCTTGTAGAAAAGTGACACCGTGAATAATCAGCTAGGGTGGTGCCTGGGTTTGTCACCCGAAAAGTTTATCTTTGCAGAAGTGTATCTAGAGAAGGTCACTCTGGAGAGAGCCGTCAAGCAGTTGCAAATGTCAGGTCTGGGATGGGATGACCCATCCTGGGAGAAGTTAAAAAAGACAGAGAGAGAGAGAGACTCTGCCCTCTTTTCCTCATCCTCTCCTTGACCCTGCCTTTCCCCCCAGCCTGGACCCCTGCCCCACAGCCCAGTGGGCCGTCAGTGGAACCTGATTTCTGCATATTCCGAGCCGATGTCCCTGGACTTCTGGGTCTCCTGTGCCCTGAGGCCAGAGAAGTTGAGGGCAGCATAATGGATCTCCTCTTGGTTGTTCCCTGATTCTGGGGCTGGACTGGACGATTTGGGTCCTGGGGAGTTAGCATTTGCAGGAGGGGTCCTGGAAGGACTGCTGGGTTTGGCCCTTCTATTCCGAGCCTAAAGGAAAAACAACCATCATTCATTCATTCATTCATTCATTTGTTTGTTCAACAAATACTTAAGTGCCTACCACATGGCAGACACGGGTGGAGGAACTGGAGTTACACTAGGAAGTAAAGTCTCTGTTTTTTTTTAATCCTCACCCAAGGATATGTTTTTATTAGATTGATTAGAGAGAGAGAGAGAGGGAGAGAGGAACATTGATTCGTTGCCTGCCATATGTGCCCTGATTGGGGATCAAACCTACAACCTAGGTGTGTACCCTGACCAGGATTGAACCTGCAACTTTTGGTGTATGGGATGATGTTCCAACCAACTAAGCCACCTGGCCAGGGCAGTCTGTATCTCTTTGCTGTGGCCGCCCTGGCAGACTAACACAGGTAGTGTTCCTCACCTTAAAGATGAGGAACAGCTCTAACCCCAGAGACCTGGCCCTAACCTCCAGACAGGTGCTAATCTGCTCTCCAGCTCTACAATGTTATCATTTGAAAACAGCTATGATGCGTGGAATTATGTACATGGGACCATTAGAGTTTGGCTTTTTAAAAACATTTTTGTCCCTAAGCTCTATTTAACCAGTTGTAAGTATCAACCCTTTCTTCCTTCCTTTTGATTGTATGCAAGGGGGTTGATGGACCTATTTGGGTTTTAAATGGATATGATGTACAGAGAAGTAGATTGGGGGTGTGGGGAGCAGCGAAGACCCACAGAAGGTGGAGGTGTGTCCAGGTGAGATGTTGATGCAGAGATGAGAGGAGTAGGAGAAGTGGTTTGAACGTGTTTTGAAGGGGATTTGCTGATGGATTGGTTGGGGGGTGATAGAGAAGAGAGGTGTGAAAGGTGACTCTGAGGCTTGAGGCTTGAGCAGCTGTGAAAATGTGCTATTTGCTGTGATGGGGATGTTGGAGGAGATGGGGAAGTAATGAGGTTACTCGCAAGTTTGACCTTGAACAGGTTAAGTTTTAGATGCCTGTGGACATCTACATAGAGATGCTGCCTAGATAGT
Organism: Desmodus rotundus; assembly: GCF_022682495.2. Lineage (NCBI taxonomy): Eukaryota > Metazoa > Chordata > Mammalia > Chiroptera > Phyllostomidae > Desmodus > Desmodus rotundus. The sequence continues at coordinate 47,194,340 of NC_071398.1, forward strand.
TGGATGAGAGTCTAGAGTTCAGGGGGTAAGCCTGCGGCTCAGGGGTGAGTCTGGGAGATGTGAAATTCACAGTCATCAGCATCTTAGATGTTTTCTCCTGAAACTGTCAAGCATTTTCCAGACAGTAAGTGCCATGTACTATTTTAAATGTTTAAAAGATACAATAGGAGCCTACGGAATACCTGGAATGATCCTAGGTGGTAGGCAGTACTATTTCCCCCATTTTAAAGTTTGAGAAAAGGCTCAGAGAAATTCAGTGACTTGCCCAAGAACACACAGCGATGAACGTGGGTACGAACCCAGGCAGCCCCGCTGTTAATAAACAGGACATTCTGCCTCTCAGTGGCGTTAATAATGGTTACATCATTAATTAGTGCTGTTCTCAGCGGTGGTAACAATGGCATAGCTGCTACATATGCAGCAAGGGCATGTGCTGTGCTCCTCAAACCAATTTTCAAAGAAAACGAAAGAAGAAATGGAGGCTCAGACAGAGCCAGCGATTTCGGTCAAGGTCTCATAGATACTAAGTGCCAGAGTCAGGATTTGGATCCAACCACCATGCTTTTGCCACCTTGATGTCCCTCTGGCAAAGGGTGGCGGCAGGGTGAGAAAGGAGCAGCACACCCGGACCACTCACCAGGAGAGCGGTGTTCGGGACCACGTTGATGTAGTCCAAGATGGTGCTCCTCCTCGTGACCCTGAGCCTCGGAGTCTCTGCCTGGGTCGGAGTCTCTGCCTGGGTCTGTTTCTTCCTCAGAATCTTCACGCTGAGGAAAGGACCCTCCTCGATGGGCGCCCTGGCACCTCCCCTGTCCCCTGTCCCCAGACCCCCTCACTGCTGCTCCTAACTCACAAGACTAGGATGAGGCAGAGGATGAAGAGGGCGGTGACGCCAGTGCCCAGAAGTATTCCGCTAGAGAATCCTTTGGAGATGAGTCCTTTCTTTTCTGCAGGAAGAAAAGTCTCAGAGCCTCTCTCCTCAAGCGAGTCGCCCCGCCCACCTGCCCCCAGCACTCGGGCTTTCTGCTCCCCTTCCAGACATCTTACCAGCAATCCCTTTCAGTCTATCTCTTTAAAACCTGCTACACCCCAGGCCCAGTTTTGTATTCTCCCCTCTCAATCCCCAGCCAGAGATGCAGGGGGGCCCCTCCCCAGCTCCTGTTCCAACCACAGGTCCCCGCCCCTGCCCCACTCAGGCCCTGCTTCCAGGGGGCATCCAGCAGGCCCCTGACCTGGCAGCAGCAGGACACTGGCGCTCTGGGCCCCGTGGACATTCCCAACCTCGCAGCTGAGCCTGAGGCCTGCGCTGAGCCCCGCGCGGAGGCTCAGGGAGCTGTTGACCCAGGGCCCCGCGGAGCTGGAGGTGACCGTGTAGGAGGTGTTGCTGGGGCTCCCCTCCAGCAGCGCCTCCCCCAGCCGCCAGCGCAGCGAGGGGGCGGGCTGGGCTCGGGAGGAGCAGCTGCAGTTCAGACCCTCGTCCTCCCAGGAGCAGGAGGGTCCCAGCAGCTGTGGGGGGTCTGTGGAGAGCGAGGAGATGGGTCAGCAGCGCCTCTGCCCGCCCAGGACCCAGGTGACCTGCCCCCAGGAGCCACCATCCCTCCACTCACAGCGCACAGAGAGATGCATGGAGACTTGGAGGGAGCCCAGCAGGTTGAAAGCTTCGCAGATGAATTCGCCTGCATGCTCCATTTGTATCCGAGGCAGCTCTAGGACCCCAGGGTCTGAAGGCTGGGAGGGGCTCAGAATCTCCCCAGGCCAGGCCCACCTCAGCCTGGCTGCGGGGTTGCTGTGGGCGACACAGAGCAGACGCAGGCCTTCACCCTCCAGGACGGGGAGAGACGCGCCATTCCTGAGGTTGTCCAGGACTAGGAGAGGGAAGAGGCAGGAGAAATGCAGAGCTCAGGGCACAGGGACCCTGGCGCATGCGCACATTCCAGACTCCCGGGGCCCCCAATTTGGCCCTGAGAAGACGTCGTTGCTCTGTCCCCTGTCGTACCTGTCCCATCTGCTCGAGAGACTCTCACTGTCAGGTTCTCAGGGGCATCTGAAACAGACACAGAGCACCAGCTGCAGAAGGCCAGGGGCCACACTCTGGGCAAAGGGTCCCTGGGGACAAGTGAGAGTGGCAGGCAGGGGTGGAGGACTGAATCACCATGGAGTGAGTCACCACGGACACAAACCACTCTAGGAAATATGTGGGTGAGAAGGGCAGGCCCTTGTGACACTGATTTATAATAACAGGGGTATACTGGGTCTTGGTCTCCTCTCCTGGCAGGGAGCTCCTGAAAGCCTTGGAGTTGCTAAGTGATGACAGTGATGAAGGTGTCTCCATACTCATCACACACCCTTCTGCCACTACAGCTGAGTTCAGGTTAATGAGATGACTTAGGGAAAGCACCTAAGGATGGGGTCTGGTCACCAGGGAAACCAATTCTGCCACTGGAGGGTTGGACTTTTCAGCCCCACCCTTGACCTCCCAAAGGGGGAGGGGCTGGAGATTGAGTTCAATCACCAGTGGCCAAGGAGTTCATCCCTCCTGGAATGAGCCTCTATGAAAACCCAAAAGGCCAAGGATCAGAGAGCTTCTTCAGGGTCGGTGAACATGTAATTGGAGAGAGACACCTGGCGTGGCCATGGCAGGTCCGGGCCCTTCCCCTGGGCCTGGCACTAGGCATCCCTTCCATCTGGCTGTGCTGGTTTATGTCCTTTCATAACAAACTGGTGGTCTGGTAAGTAAAACATTCCCCTGAGTTACGGGAGCTGCTCTGCTAGCCAATGACTCACACCTGAGGAGGATGTTGTGGGAACCGGCCATCTATCGCTTCTGATCTAGAGTCAGAAGCACAGCTAACAACCTGGACTTGCTATTGGTACCTAAAGTGGAGAAATCTTGTGGGTTGGAGCCCTTCACCTGTGGGATCTGTGTCTCCGGGTACACAGGGTCAGAAGTGGGTGGAACTATAGGACACTCAGCTGGTGTCAGAGAATTGCTTGGTGTCGGGAGGAAAATTATCTTGATCAGAAATTGGAATCAGAATCATTGTCCTATACGCCTGGGTTCCAGGCTCCTTTGAGCTCTGGGATCCTGCCCCCAGCCCTTGGACCTCACCCTCTCACCTCCTGGAAACCAGGCCCTGCTGGTCACACTCACACTGCACAGAGAGGTTCAGCGTGCGGCTTTGGAAGCCAAGCCTGTTTTCTCCTCGGCAGGTGTAGCGCCCTGCATCCTCAGGCTTCACCCCAGGCAGTACCACCTCCAGGCCCCCAGAGCTCGGGAGGTGGGACCAAGAGAGGACTCTGTCCTCCAGGGCCCAGCTCAGGGTGGCAGGGGGCCTGCTGTCTGCCTCACAGAGCATCCGTAGGAACTGGCCTTTCCGGACTTCCAGAGGTTGGCTGTCTCCATCGAGCGTCAGGGCTGCAGAGAGGAATGGAGAGCGAGAGAAAGGGAGGAGGAGAGAGAGAGACAGACACACAGACAGACAACATTTCCCCCACACTCCTGACTTCTTTGCATTGAGAGGAATGAATTGAACAAGCCACGTCCCACCTCACATGCAGGCCCTGGTACCTGCTCCGTTGTCTTGGAAAATGCTGATCACCAGGAATTTGGGGGCATCTGCAAGAAGATTGTGAGCTGGCATTGGGGAGGAATGTTTGGTTTCCCACAGCCAGAGAGAACCCACTCTGGGAACAGAAAGTATGACTATCCTCGGGGAAGACAAGGGACAAAGGAATGACAAAGAATGCTTGTGGAGGGAGGACCAATGACGTCCAATACCCCTCCCATCTCAGGACCCCACTCATTTCTTACCGTGGACACCCTGCCCACAGTCACCCAGAGCCAGACACAACCCTACCTCCCCACCCGCTGGACCAGCTGCCCACACTGATGTCCCCACCAAACTCACAGGCCACATTAATCCGGACACTGTTTTCGAAGCTCGCGTGCTCTCTGGGGAAGTCCACGCGACAGGTGAGGCTGGTATCATGGTCTTTGGAACTTGGCGTGAAGGTGAGCACTGAGGTGTGGGCGGTGGTCAAACTGATTTGGTGGGAGGAGAGGGCAGCCCCCATCCAGGAGAAGGTAGGGGCTTGGCATTGTTGAAAGTCCAAGTCAAACACACAGATGGCTGTCACCTGCTGTCCAGGCTCCAGGGTCTCTGGGACGTACACAGCTGGCTTCTGTGTCCTGGCTGGGATGAAAGAGAGCACACTTGTAGGCCCAGGTGGGGTTCTTCAGGGGTTGACCCATGGTCCACTCCCCAAAGCCCCTCCCAGCATGAGAGACAAGGGTTGGCAGGGGGAGGGAGGTCCCACCCCATTTCAGCCAGATCCTTACCTGTCACATTCAGATAGAATTTGTTATTCACAAAATTATATCGCACGGATTTGCCTCTCTCAACCCGAAAGTGGTACCATTTGCTGTCTTCCCTCCGTGGATCTGTGATCCGCAAGGTGCAGCTATTCTCCTGGGGATTGCCCACGAGGTGGAATCGGCCCTGGGTCCCTATTACCACCGCTCGAGACCAGTTGTTTGTGGCCACTGGATGACCACGGTCCGTTTCTGTTCCCTGGATGAACCAGTAGCCGTGAGCTGGAGTTCGGTCATCCCAGTCTTCATGGGGGTAGACGAAGGAGCATGGCACCAGCACACACAGGCCCTCCGGCACTGTCACCACCTCCTGTACTGCCAGCGAGAATCTAGAATCCTGGACCCTATGGTGGCCATTCCAGCCCTCGGCCCACTCACCGCCCTGCAGCACGGTGACAAGCAGCGTCAGGAACATCTCTGCCCAGGCGACACTTGCAGCTGTCCTGGGACAGGCTCATCCCCTGACAAAGTGACTGGCAGTGAGCAGGGGCATAAGAGGAAGCCTGGTCAGGCAGGCGGGCGGAAGCTGAGCCTGGGGGACTGATGCATGAAATGAGCTCCTCATCTGAGACTACTGGAATCTCCCTTTCCCCCCACTCTACACCCCACCTTGCCCACTTCTGGACTCTGTCTTTCCCAGGGGCCGTGCCTGGCATTGGGCTCGCTGAGCTGGTCCTTCCTGAGTCACCTCTGCAGGAGGGAGTGGAAGGCAGGTGTCTAGCCCTGGGGCCTGGGTGTGGGTCTGTGGATGGTGGTGCCCTCATTCTGGGCCCTGGGTTATTGCGGAAGCAGAAGTGAAAGTTCACAGTGAGCCCTTCTGACAGGGGCCCCTGGAGATGAGGACGGTGCAGTGGGCTTGGGTTTCTGGGTGTGTGGTTGGGAGCAGGGCTCTTCTTGCCAGATAAAGTGTGGGATGCCCAGGAAATTTCATTCTCAGATACACAAGGAATCATTGTGTTAGTGTAAGTAGATCCCCAATATTGTGCGGGACATATCTCTACTAAAATGATACATTGGTTTTTTTTAAAGATTTTATTTATCCATTTGTAGACAGAGGAGGGGGAGGGAGAAAGAGACGGAAAGAAACATTGGTGTGTGGTTACCTCTCGAGCGCCCCCTACTGGGGACCTTGCCTGCAACCCAGGCATGTGCACTGCAAACCAGTGACCCTTCAGTTCACAGTCTGGTGCTCAATCTACTGAGCCACACCAGCCAGGGCTGATACATTGTTTATATCTGAAATTCTGAGTTATCTGGGTGCCTGGTGTTTTGATTTGCTAAGTCTGGCAATTGCAGGCTGGTCACAGGGCCATGCCATCATCCTTTGTGGTGGGTTAACAGAACCTGGTCCCTGGGGTCCACCCACCCCCAAGGCCTGAGTCCACTTCCCATCTCCTCTCTTCTTCTGTCATACACTTGCATGCCCCTTGCATGTGACACCCATTGTGTTAAGAACACCTGCACCCAGAGGTGGAGCTGGTGGCTGGAGTTGCAGACGTGAAGTGCGAGGGGTAAACGTCCCCACACGCTGTCCCCCTAACCCAGCCTTCATTCTTAAAATGACTCTGTTTGGTCATGTGCAGACACTGTGCTCTCCCACGCAACCTCATGCCCGGGGGCCTTGTGTATGGCAGGTGCTATGCTGCATACGGGGGACACACAGGTAAATCCGACACAGTGTCTGACTTCAAGGGGACCCAGATGGTAAGTGAAGATTCACAGAAATGGAGAAGGACTGAAGTGCTCATAAGTGCCCCACTCCCCACCCCCTGCAAGCGGAGGGAATGTCCATGAGAGTCCTGGGGAAGTAGGGGTCACTTCTTCCTGGTGAAGTCGGGACAGGTGTCCCGGAGCAGGTGACACCTGGCTGTTCCTGCCCTGCTATCACACCCACAGACTGGATGACTTCAATAACAGAAATTTATGTCCTTACAGTTCTGTGGGGAGTGCAAGTTCAAGATCAAGGTGTCCCCATGGTTGCTTTATTCTGAGGCTTCTCTCTCTGGCTTGTAGATGGCCATCTTCTCCCCGTGTCCACCCATGGTTGTCCCTCTGTGTGTGTGTCCTAATAGTCTTCTCATAAGGCCAGTCACCTGTCCTCAGAGGCCACCCTCTGACCTTATTTTAACTGAAGTACTTCCTGAAAAGCCTGTTCTCTACAGAGTCACATTTTTAGGTACTGGAGATTGACTTGAACTCAACAGTTGGATGTGGGACACAATTCAGTTCAAAACATCCACTTTCCCCTTCACTCTGATCCCCAGTCCTCACTGCCCAACCTGGGCTTTGTGGGGAGAACCAGGTCCCTTCCCTCAGGGGTGCCCACAGAGGAGGGGCCTCTATAGGGAGGAACAAGAGGGAGGGAGGGAGGGAGGGATGGCTGGTTATGCTGGGGGAATGCCCTGAGGGAGCTGAGAACCAGGAGAATGGAAACCTCTTCCTCCTCAGGTGGCTTCTCTGCACCACATCTGATGCTGCCCCTTCAGCTGGAGAGGGGAGAGAAGACCCTCAGCCGCCCTGGGATGAATGATGCCAATCTGTGGTTCCCCAGATCCTGCAGGCTGACCCAAGGCCTCAGAATCCCACCACAGCCTGTATACCATACTTGAGGCTATTTCCCCCTTGGGACCTCAGAGCTGACCCCTCAGGTGTGGGGCTGAGGAGGACTCCAGGACGGGGTGGGGACAACTTGGCAGCTCTAGGTGCAGAGCCACATTAGCAGGGAGAAGTGGAAAGAGGGAGGGGTCAGGGGACCCTTCAGTGACCCCATCTGTGGACTGACCCTCCCCCCTTCTGGCAGCAGCTGCTAAGAAGCTCCTTAGAGCTGGTCCTGAGACCCTCAGCCTCTCCCCTCCCTTCCCAGCAATGCTGTGGGTTCTCTTCTCCTCCCCTCACAGGAAAAGTCCTTCAAGAATCAGGCCTTCTTTACTGACTGGCCATCATGCCTGGCTTGGTCCAGCCATGCTCCATCTGCACATCACTCAAATCGTCCTGCCAAGATCACCAAAGACCTCCAACGGCTAAAGCTCACAGTTTCTGATCTTGGTTGAAGTGGATGCCACCCCGTTTGCAGCATGAGACCTGCGCATTCACCCGTTCCCTACTGAAGCATAGCAGCCCGGCTTTCGTGTGACCTAGAGCTGGGACCTTAGTCAAGTTGGGGACATCATGCTCACGCTCTGTGTGAAGGTGCCTCTTCCTGTCCCAGTGCCGGCCATGACTTCCTGTGCTGCCCCCAGGGGGCGCTCTACCCACAAGCATAGACTGACCCCTGGGGAGCCCCAGGCACCAGGATCCGGGAAATCACTGTCCTGGAAAAGTGCAGCTGCGCTGGGAACCCTCCGAGGTCCCGCACATGTTAGCGAATTTTGCTCTTCCCTACAGGCTGCATTCGTTCTCGTTGTCGCCCCAGATGATGACAGTGCCCTGTTCACTGCACCTCCGTCATCCGAGCTCTGCCGGGGGAGCATACAGAGCACACTGTCACCACTGGCATCCCACTTGGCCCCCTGCAGACCCACCTCCTCCGATATAAAACACATCAGTATCACCTCACTCTCTCGGCCTCATTCTGAAATGACACGCACCCAGACGCACTCACCACGTGACGTGGACGTCAGAAAACGCGCTGCTGTGGTGTCTGAATTCCTTGCGCTGTTATCCCAGACCACAGACCGGGCTGCTTAAAGAGGAAACATTCATTTACCTCAGTCCTGAGCGGTAGAAGTCCAAGATTAAGGTGCCGGCAGATTTTTGGAGTCTGTGAGGGTCCACTTCCTGGGTGACAGATATGGTCTCCTCACTGTGTCCTCACATGTTGGGGGGGGTGGCGGTGGGCGGGGAGTTCTGTGAGGTCTCTTTAATACGGGACCATTTTTGTGGGCTTCACCTTCATGACCTAATCCCCTCCTAAAGGCCCCAGACCATTAGGTTTCAACATATGGTTTTGTGGGTGGCACAGTCTTTGGTATGTGGGGGTGTTGTGGCCACATCTTTGCTCTGTTCAGATTGGGGTCATGTGATGATCAGGACCTCTTAGCTGGGCCTTCACCCTTTTCTCTCAAATCAAGATAGCATTTTGTGAGGCAAAATCTGTGGTGGGATAACCCAATTCACTCCAATTTCCAGCAAAGGAATGAATTTGCAATCTCAGTACTTTGTGAAGAGTGATCATTGTTACTAAGTAGTGAATGTCAACTCTCAGTGTGAAGATTCTTTTTGCAAAAGCAAACACCAATTCTTTCTGTCACTGCCTGAGGCTGTCTGGGCTCTGATCCCTGCTGACTTCTCCAGCCTCCTACCCTTTTACTCCTTTACATTTTCAACTCACCCTTTTAAGAAAGACTGAGGCAGCCCCTGCAGGCACGGACAGCCAGGTCCTGGTGTTCTCCTGCTGAATGTAAACACCATCACAGGATGTCAGGCCAGGCCAGCTGCCTGCGTCTGTGGTGCAACCAGAGCACTCCAGTCATGTCTGAGCACAGACACAGACAGAAGCATCGTCTAAGCCACACTGTGACCCAACACCCCAATTAGGGTACCGTGAATGACTGCTGCCTATTGACAGCCTGCAGCTCTCGTTGCCACTGTGGGCTCTGGGTTGTGCCCCCTCCACATCCCTATGTGAAGCTCTAACCCAATGCTGTGGTATTTGAGGATGGGGCCTTTCAGAGGTGACTGGGTCAGGAGGTGCACCTCTCATGATGAAACTAGCGCCCTTATTGAAAGGCCCCAGGGAGCAGCCTTGCCCTCCTTAGTGTAAGGACACATTGAGGACAGGCTGCCTATGACCCAGGGCGTGTTCCCATGTCAGACACCTAATCTGCTGGTGCCTTGATCTCACACTTTTCAGCTTCAGGACCGTGAATGAGCCCTGGCTGGGTGGCTCACCTGGTTGGAGTGTCATCCCATCCACCAGAAGGTTGGAGGTTCAATGTCCATTCAGGGCACATATGTAAGTTGCTGCTTTGATCCTCCATTGGAGCATTTATCAGAGGAGCAACTGAACAATGTTTCTCTCTCACATCGGTATTAGTGTCTCTGTGTCTTTCCCTTGCTCTCTCTAAAGTCGATAAACGTATTTTAAAAATTTTTGAAAACACCTGTGAGTAATAAATTTCTGTTGTCTGTAAGCCACTTAGCCGATTACACTTTCTTGTACCAATGGTCACAGACTAAGACAGACACCCAGGGAAACGAAGACAAATCTTAGTGAGACTGGCATTTATTTCTCTAACTGAAACCCTGATCAAGATATGGAGCATGTCTGTCACCCTAGAAGACACTACCCAGCCTGTCCTTCCATTCATTCCCAGCATCATCAGCCTGCCATTCTTGAGAGACAGCCTGGGGCCCTGGAGCTGGGATGCACCATGAAGGAGAGAGCTCCCACCTGCTCTCCTTCAGCTGCTCTCACCTGGACTGTCCCTCTTCAGGACAGGCCTGGCAGGGATGAGCAACGCTGGCAGCCTGCCCCTCCTGAGAAGATACCATCACCCTCCACTTGGAATGGGAGGGGGACCCCTGTGTTCTTGGCACCACCAACCTGGCCTGGAGCTGCCACAATGCTGAGCTGCAATGTGGGTGGCATGCTGCTTCCAATGCCAAAGAACTCATTGTTCCTACCAAGGTTTAGTGAATTTTCCTTTTTTAAAAAAAAAAAGATTTTATTTACTTATTTTTAGACAGAGGAGAAGGGAGGGAGGAAAAGAGGGAGAGCAACATCAAGTGTGGTTGCCTCTCTGGCACCCACTACTGGGGACCTGGCCCACAACACAGGCATGTGCCCTGTCTGGGAATTGAACTGGCGACCTTTCAGTTCACAGGCCAGCACTCAATTCACTTGGCCACGCCTGCCAGGATGTCAGTTTTCTTAACTACATATTTCATCTTCTGATGTGTGCTCTTAGAGCAATTTCCAGAGACCAGAAATGGTGGTTTATAGAAAAGATTTTCAACAGTTATACTTGTTTGAGTGGACACAGAGCCCATGGAGCTCCTCCTGTTAACATTTCAAAGTGGAACCAGCAGCATTATCCTTAAAGCTGCAACTGGAAACAATCTGAATGTCCCTCAGCTGCCGAATGGATCAACAAACTGTCCTGTGTATTAGTCCCCTACGGGGGGAATAATAAGTAATCACAGAGAACAAAACATCATTATTTCAGATCAAAACAATCAAGTTTATTAATTAAAAAAATATTGCACATGTACTCCAACATGGTTGAACCTCTAAAACACAATTTTTCCTAAAAGTATCAGACAAAGAGATTTGAATGGATTGTGTGTATATGAAATGCTGATAAAAAAGAAAGATCATTAGAGATTGAAAGCAGACGCTGACTTTTTAAAGGTGGGGAAGGAGTAGGTGTTAATTGTAAATCAGCTAAAAGGTCCTTCTAGCTAATCAAATGTGTGACCGTGGTGGCAGAATTCTATAAATTTACTAAAAACATCATCAAACTGTTTACTTACAATGAATTAAAATTATGTTATATAACTTATTCTACAATCAATATTTTAAAAAAGTTTTTGCTGGTGACTTCTACTTCTGAGCATGGGAGACTAACAGGGTCCAGAAATATTATTCTTTTGTAAACAATGGCAACAATGAGCAAAGTACAGGAATCTATATTTTTATACCAGACACAGAGACAGGGAGTATCCACAATCCTTGAGAGAAGACCAAACGCATACAGAGACTTCTAATCACCCAGGTTTTCTGCTAGTATGTCGTTTATAATGGCACACACACGAAAAAGAACGAAAATTTCACTGAGCTGAGGAGCCAGACATTGGACTCTAAAAAGACTGTCATGGATATATGGATATAGCGTGCATGTCCGAGTTTTAGACAGGAAATAGCATTGCACAGAAAGGGTCCAAGGTTGAGTTGTTGGCAAAATACCACTCAGTGTGTGCAAACCCCATGAGGCCCAACAAGAACATTTTCTAAGGAGCGAACAGTTACCAGACATCTGTGAGATTCGATTCCTGCAGATCACAAAGGGCTTGGTCTTGTGCACCATCCTTCCACATAGAGGGAAGACACCACCTTTAGTATATGGGCATTTAGTCAACTCTTCAAGAGGTCAAGGGCACGCAGTGGACAGAATATTAATGCTAAAATAAAGGCTACACTAGACCTATCTTAGAAAAGAGGCTAAAAATTAAAGAGCCTGAAAACTATTGGCCCAACATGAAAGTCACTTGACTGCCTTCCAGAGAAAGGACCAATGTTCTTCAAAGAAATACAACAGGACCAAGCAGTCCGCCACATGATGCTGACATTGTCCGCCACTCAGTGAAAAATTACAAGACATATAAAAAAGCATGAATGTTCGGATCCACCCTGCCTGGTTTCAGAAGCTGTAAACCCCCATGGCTAAGGCTGAATGAGAGACCTTGGGGCCATAAGCCACTAAGGAGACAAAGCTTATCTCCCTGGCAGGGGCACCACCTCTGCCCACTTTACTTTACCCTGCTTGGCCCGGAGCCTGACTAGTTAGCCAGTGATGGGTAAGATTCCTCAAGGAAGGGATGACCTAAGACAGGCATGGTCATGAAGAGGCCCAGAGGGAAGCACTTGGGGGGCTATAGAAAAAGGGGGTGATGGACCCTTGCCCCTCGGCTTTGACATAGCCTGAGTCCTCATTCTGTCTGCAAGAAGTCTCCTAATCTCATGGCTGCCTTACTTCCCCTGCCTGACTTAAGCCTGAGACAATGACAGAGGGCAGTGCAGTCCTGTGCTGGAAAGGGCAGATTTCCTGGGGCAAGCAGGCCTAAGAAAGAATGCATAAAACACTGTGAAACCTGCTTTGCTAAGAATGCCCTCAATTTTCTGATAAGGGTCCAAGCATGAAATGAGTTTGTTTCCCAAAGTTTTATAGCCCTTTAGCTAACTGACCCTGACTCAGAATAAGCCCTCAGAGTTCTTTGTATGGTATCTATTGTTTGATCCTTACTGCCTGACAATGATTGATGAGCTTTACCTGTATTCCTGTGCAAATTGAACCCAATAAAAACCCACTGAGGAAAAGGCTCCTGGCCCTTCTCCTTTGAGAGATCTGCCACCTTTCCTCCCTAAGCAGATCATGTCTTGATAGACTTAGTTTCATCCATGGGGGCTGGTGGGGCCCTGCGGGAGGAGCCCCCCCACATATGAACCTACAACACTTCACAGGAGAAAGCCACTCAGTTAGTCATGCTCAGATGTGACAGAGGAGACGACCTGGCATCAAAGACATTACAGGCTTGTTGCAAATGTGCCCCATATATTCAAGGATATAAAGGAAAACACTAGTATAATAAGAGAAGAAATAATAAGATTAAAAACTAAAGAAGTGCAACTTCTAGAGAAGAAGATACATGACCTAAAGTACAAATGTCACTGGATGAGAATAACAGCAGATTCAAATTGGTAGAATAATCAATAAACTTGAAGATGCAGCAATAGCTTTGGTTCTCACTGAAGAATATAGAGGAACGAAGGCTGAAGATGCTCAAGGCCCTTTGAGATAATATCGGGCAATGTAAATATGTAACATTTGAGACCCAGAGAAGAAGAGAGAGAAAGAATAAATACATGTGTATTTATTAAATAAATATTGGCTTCCGTTTTTACAAATGTGGTCACAGCTATAAGGTACTAAACAAACTCTCACCGGGGTAACATCTGTCTCTCCCTCTCTTCATCACAAGCACCCGTGCTGAGAACACACGGAAACAATGAATAATCACATCATTTAAACCCAGGAAGTGCCAGAAAACATTAAAACCACCCAGAGCAAGACATACTGCAAAGAAAAAAGATAAAAAGGACAGCAGAATTCTCAGCAAAAATACTATGAAAGCCAAAAGAAGGTGAAGAACTGGAAGAACACATGTTTTCCTAGCATTTCTCTTTCAAGGAAATTAGGGGTGATGGGCAGTGTTGGTGGGAAAATGCACACAACTGTACTTGAACAGCAATAAAAAAATGTTAAAAAAATGGAGACAACTGTACTTGAACATCAATAGAAAAAGAAAAAGAAAAAGAAAAAGAAAAGAAAGAAAAATATCTTTCCAAAGCTCATGGAAACATTTTCAGGCAAAGATCTGCTGGGAGAATTTATCACCAGCATGCCTGCATTACAAGAACTATACAGAAAGATCTTCACATTCAAGGTAAACAAAAAGGAGGTGAAAACGGAGGAAGATGGTCAAAAGACAGAGACTTCCAGTTGGAACCTAAATAAGAACTAGGGGTGCAATGCACAACGTGATAACAATGGCTGACCCTGCCGCTTAACACAGAGGAAACTTGTTAGGAGAGTCAGTGCTGAGTTCTCGTCACTGAGAGAAATACTTTTTCCTTTGTGTTTATGGCATCTATGTGAGAAGACGGTTGTTATCTGGACCTACTGTGCTAATCCCTCCACAATGTAGGTAAATAAAACCACCATGCTAAGTGCCTTACACTATACACTGATATTACCATTTTCAAAAATACTGGGAAAAGGGAAAATTATTTGCACACAAAGAGATAAGGAATACTTGAACAGGTTAATATATAGATAAGTATAACAGAAGTGCTTTTTCAAATTAAAAATCACTGTAAAACTCCTTAAAAAGAATACAATCTGGGATTTAGAAAACTACATTTTGTGGTTGAATGATGGGCTAATCAGAACCACGTTAATGTAAGCATACAGAAGCAAAATATTACATAAAGTATAATTCGAGTTAACACATAACATATTTATTCAGCACCCACTTGCCCTCCATCCATTGAAATGGAACTACCAGAAAGAGTCTCGGGAACCATAGGTGAAGGTGAAGGATTTCTGAATGGGACACAATACTGAGAGGCATCCTTCTCTGGAGCCCAGACCCAGCGCCACCTTGAGGAAGGGGCTCAGTCTCCCCTTGCAGCTTTCCCCGTGCGGGAGCCTCTAAACCTGTGGGGGAAACAAGTTCTGAAATGACACAACAGTTCTGTGGAGGGTTTGCTCTGGGGAGAACAAGATGTGTGAAGCCACAATGGCATCTCCAAATCCAAAATACCTTGAGAAACCCACTCACCTGGTATAGTAGAGCCAGGTGAGACCATAGGTGAGGAGGAAGCCCGCCCCCATGACAGCCCCTCTGATCAGGGTGAGGACCAGGGGCCAGGAGCCCTGCTGCTCCACACAGAGCTGGTGGGAGGTACAGGAAACACCTGCAAGAGGAAGAGGAAGACAGAGAGAGGTGTGAGTTTCCTAAAGTTGATACCTCAGTCCTGATTAATGCTCCGCCACTGCCCACCTCAGATCACAGGTGTCCTGCTAATACTCACCCTGCACAACTAGGTTCAGGGAGAAGTGGTAGGAGATTCGTGGGTGCTGAGCTTGGCAGGTGAACTCTCCTGCATCTGCCATGACCACCTGGGGCAGCTCCAGGACCCCCGGATCCAAGGGCTCGGAGGGGCTCACAGTCAGGCTCCCCCGCCACCAGCTCAGCCTCCCTGGGGGGTTGCCATCTGTCTCACACACCAAACGCAGGGACTGGCCTTCCTGGACTTGCAGGGAGGTGGCATTGCCCAGGACCTCTGGGACTAAGGAGACACAGAGAGACAGAGGGCCGGGCTGAGAGCTCCTCTCTCCTCTGTCCATCCCCAGACACAGAAATGGGAAACAGCATCTAGAGGAAAGCACAGCGAGCGAGCCAGGGCCAGTGGGGGTGAAGATGCATGAGGTGAGGTGCAGGCAGGAGAGGCCAGCTGCTGCTCCCAGAACTGGGGGTGGGGATTTGAGGAAGAGCTGGTCACATGTACACCTGGGGGAGTGCCCTTGGGAGGTAGACTTTGATGTAAAAAGCTGTGCAGAGGTGCTGACACATGTAGGGCTGACCATTGGAGGCTCACACACAGGTGAAGCTCTCAGCCTCTGCCCTGAGGGAGGAGAGAGCAAGGTGAGTTCTGAGCAGAAGAATAGGGTCACGTGTGGGGCATGTAGAGATGATTTTGGGGCCCAAATTGTGGCAGCCTGAAAGAGGAGAACCTGGAGGCTGGAGGCCACGAGGAGGCTAGCCCAGGTCCAAGTCTCTGTCACGTCCGGGTGAGAGAGAGGACACAGGCAGGCCGGAGGTGAGGCTGTGCAGCTGTGGGGTTTGAGGAAGTTTGAAATCTGAGACCTTTGCAGGATGTCACGTTTGCAGAACTTGGTGAGTCCTGGGGAGTGTTGGGCAAACACAGGGATGCCTGAAGTGACTTTCCCGACATTGAGTCAGGCCCCTCAGGCAGGAAGGGCCCTCCCTGGGGGCACAGAGGGCTCTCGGGATGATCTGGACAGCATAGGGTTTTGTGGGGGTCTTCAGGGAAGGGGGAGGATGGAAGCACCAGGATCAGGAAGAAAGGGGCTGGTAACGGGTCATGCAGCTGTAGACTCGTCTCCTTGGAGGAGAGGGAGAAGGCATGGCCAGGGAGAGGCAAGGAGTCAGACAGAGCATGTCATGGGAAAGTGTTGCAAAGAAGAGGTCAGGGGTGAGGGAGCAACCAGAGGTGGCAATGAAAGTTCAACTATAAATTCACAGGAAACCTAGAGAGACCTGGCAGGGGACAGGTGAGGGACAGGGCAGATGTGGGACTAGAGAGTGGATAAGGGTGATGGGGCCTCATTGTGCCCAATGTCAGATCATGTGACTCCTGTGCCCTCTGACCTCAATTCCACCCAGGGCCTCTCCCACCTGTGCTGTTTCCCCGGAACATGTGGATGGTCAGATTCCGTGGAGCATCTGGAGGAGAAATAAATAATTGGCCACGTGTGGTATGATGGGCTGGTCAGGAGCAAGGTGGTGGGTCTGGGTGTTTTCTCCATCCCCTCCCCAGCCATGCCCAGGAGAATAGTCCCCAAGTATCCTCCACCCAGGCCCTCCACCCCCAATTCCCTCCACCCTCAGGGGCAGGTGTCCTGACCAGGTACTCACAGGTCACATTGAGCTGGACAGTTCTCTCCTTGATCTTACCACCCGTCAAGGCCACCCGACAGGTGAGGTTTGTGCGGTTGTGCTCGGGCCCTGGTGTGAGGGTGAGCACTGAGTAGTTGGCAGTCCCGAGATTCCGGGGTGTGAGGTTGTCCCCCATCCAGAAGAAGACAGGTGGTGTCCCTCTCTCACAGTCCCATGACACTGTACAGGTAATGTTGATGGGGTGTCCAGATTCCAAGGTCCCCTGGATGTGGATGTCAGGTATTCGTGTCAGAACTGGAGAAGAGACAGAGACTCAGGCCCTGGAGGTGTGTGCCCCTAGCTGAAGCCTCTGTGCCAGGCCAGCCCCAGGGTCCAGTCCCAATCAGTCCCCCTGAGTCCATCCCAGGATGAGGAGAATCGGGTTCCTTCCCAGCCCAGGAGCCCGCAGGACCCAGCCATGTGTCCTCACCCTGCCCCATCTCTTACTTGTCACATGAATAGAGAGCTGGTTATATATGTAATTGTATCTCACATTGGACCCTCGCTCCACCCTGAAAAAGTATCTCCCTGTGTCCCTTGTCTGTGCGCCTCTTATGTGCAGGGAGCAGTCGTTGGTCTGGGGGTCCCCGATGAGGTGGAATCGGCCCTGGGTCTCCTGTTGCACTTTACGATTGGGGTTGTTTGTGGCTACTGGATCATCCTGGCCTGGGCTGGCCCCTTCCCGGAACCAGTAGCCATGAGCTGGGGTAGAGTCTGTCCAGCCTCTCTTGGGGTACATCACAGTGCAGGGCACGGAGATGCACAGGCCTTCCTGCAGCATCACGGACCCCTGTACATACAGCTGGAATCCTGGATCCTGAGCCAGGGACCCTGTGGGGAAAGGGGGGGGGTCAGCCACAGCCTCCGCCACAGCCTCCACCCCAGCTCACACACTCCCTCCTGGGGCACTCACCTGCCCACAGCAGGGCCAGCAGCAGCAGCAGCATCTCTGGAGGTTTTCTGGGTTCCTGTAGGTAAAAGGAGAAGGAAGGAAGTGGGAACAGAGCTGTGGGGAGTGAGCCCCATAGAAGCTGGGGAGGAGCATGGGACATCCTCTTGCCCAGAAGAGGAACTTCAGATATGGAGCTTGTCCCCTCTCTGCACAGAGCTGGTGGACACCCACAGGCGAGAGATCATGGAGACCTGCCCAGAGAGGAGAAGCCAGGGAGCAGACCCCAGATCCTGCCCCATCTTGGGGGCTTCCCCTGCAGCACTGGACCAGGACCAGGACCTTGAGGACCTGAGGATGGGACACCTGATCTCCTAAGGTCCTCCCATCCAAGGGACTTTTTTGAGCTCTGGTGTGTACACCAGGGAGCTGTGTGGACCTGGAGTTCATAGTCTCATCCAGACTCTCAGGGGGTTGGTCCTGCAAGGTGGAGGATTCATGTCTGTGTGAGCATCTAAGGCAGAAGAAACAGGGGGTCCTGGTGCAGTGAAGGCAGCATCCATTGATCCATCCATCCATCCATCCAACCTTTCATCCACCCACCAACCACTCAGTGAGCATCTAAGTGGAGGTCAGCTGGAGACAAGAAGGGATACATGTACTTGGTCATGCCGGTGAGTTAGTCTCCACCCAGTGGCATCACTTGGTCCCCAAGCCGAGTACTGTCGGGCTTTGCAGGTACAGTCACGGCTGAGTTGACCATGTTTCCCTGTGGCATGATGAGTATTTTCTTTAAATATGAGTGTGTGTTTTCCTTTCTGTAATCTAGTTAAAAAGAACTGTTTTCAGGTTGCAAAACTGAAAACACTACACCCATTAAACAACAACTCCCCATTGTCCTTGTTATAATGATGGAGACGTTCCCCAGGTATCTGTAGGGCCTGGGGGAGGAGCTCTCACCCACCATGTAGTCCTGGGAGCCCAGGGAGGTCCCTCTGCTCACAACACTGCTCCTGTGCCTCCCAGCCCCTCCCCTTGACTTTCACTTCCCTTGAGTAAAAAGGGCTTCCTGCTTCTTCTTCTGCACCTGTCTGTGTCTGTTGTTCATCCTGGTTGCAGGGACTGCAGCATAATTCTTTTTATTTCCAAATAAATTCTTTTAAGTTATTTTATTGTTTATGTTATTACAGTTGTCCCACTTTTTCCATTTGCCACACAACCCCTCCACTCCAACTCCCTCAGGTAAGCCCTACATCATTGTCCATGTCCGTGAGTCATGCATATATGTTTTTTGGCTACTCTATTCTCTATGCTATACTATGCATCCCCATATTCTGTAACTACCAATTTGTACATCTTAATCCCCTCACCTTTTTCTCCCATCCTTCCATCCACCCCCCTCCTACCCCGCATCTGGCAACCATCAAAACGTTCTGTATTTATGATTCAGTTTCTGTTCTGCTTGTTTGTTTATTTTGTTGTTTAGATTCAATTGTTGATAAATATGTATTTATTGCCATTTTATCATTCATATTTTGGTTCTTCTTAACATTTCATATAATACTGATTTGGTGATGATGAGCTTTTCAAGCTTTTGCTTGTGTGGGAAGCTCTTTATCTGTCCTTTGATTCTAAAAGATAGTGTTTCTGGGTAGAGTAATGTTGGCTGTAGGTCATTGCTTTTTATCATGTTGAATATTTCTTGCCAGCCCCTTCTAACCTTTAAAGTTTCTTTTCAGAAATCAGCTGACAGTCTTATGGGAGCTCCCTTGTAGGTAACTATTTTTCTCTTGATGCTTTTAAGATTATCTCTTTGTATTTAACCTTTGGCATTTCAATTATGATGTGTCTTGGTGTGGGCCTTTTGGGGTTCATCTTGTTTGGGACTCTGTGTTTTCTGAATTTGTACGTCTATTTCCTTCACAAAGTTAGGGAAGTTTTCTGTCATTATTACTTCATATAGGTTTCCAACTTCTTACTCTCTTGTCGTTCGGGCACCCTCATGATGCAAATGTTGGTATGCTTCATTCCCTCAGAGGTCCCTTAAACTACCCTCATATTTTTGCATTCTTTTTTCATTTTGCCATTCTGATTGTTTTTGCTTCCTATATCCAAATAGATGATTTGATTCTTGGCTTCATCCACTCTACTGTTGATTCCCTGTAAATTGTTCTTTATTTCCATTAGTGTATCCTTCGTTTCTGAATGGATCTTTTTTTGTGTTTTTGAGGTTCTCACCAAGTTCATTGAGCATAATTATAGCCAGTGTTTTGAACTCGGCATCTAGTAGATTTCTTATCTCCATTTTATTTAGTTCTTTTTCTGGGATTCTGTTCAGTTTTTTCATTTTGGCCATATTTGTCTCCTCATTTTGGCTTACTCCCTGTGTTTGTTTCTATGTAGTAGGTAGAGCCATGTCTCCCAGGCTAATGTCATAGGTGTCCTGTAGGGTCCAGTGACACAACCTCCCCTATTACCCAAGCTGGGTACCCAAGGTGTGCCCACCATGTGGCCTGTGTGCACCCTCCTTTTGTAGTTGAGCTTTGATTGCTGTTGGCACATGCAAGGTCAGTCACTGCCTGTGTTCTGTCCAGAGTCACACAGTGTAAGCCACAAAATAATCTGCAGATGGCTGCTACTAGTGCTGGACTTGGAGGTGTCCAGACAAGGCCCAGCTGTGAATCAAGGCCAGCTGCTGCTAGTGCCAGGCCTGGGGCAACTTGAGGAGAGGTATGGTACTCACTGAAGCCAGATGCTGCTTGTTTTAGAGGATTTAGAAAAATCTGAAGCATGGGCCAAGGCAAGCCATTCATATGGAAAAGCCACTCAAAACAACTTCAGTGGGCCCCAAAACTGAGTGGGGCAGGTCCTCAGGGAATCACCAGGGTGGGGCAAACAGTGTGAGCTGGGTAGATGAATCTCAGATATGACGCCGCCTGCTGGCTCAGTGGTTTTGTAGTGGAGAAGGCTCAGAAAACGAACAGCGGCTCCTGCCAGTACTTCTCTCTGGGGGAAAGCTGATGCCAGACTATTCAGTTCCTCCCCATATGTCTCTGTTGCATTTCAATCTGCTGTCCCCATGCTGGAGCTCAGAGAAGGTGAGTCTGAGTAAGACTGTGCATGGGCCCTGTAAGACTCCAGGGACTCCAGGAGCCGGATTCTCCACTGGTTTTTACAGCTGGAAGTTATGGGAACCTATGTTCCTAGCACGGGAACCCTGGGCTGGGGAGTCTAGTGTGGAGCTGGGACCCCTCACTCCTGAGATATCCCTCTACACATGCCTGGGGGACCAGCCTGTTCTGAGTCTATGCCCATCTTTCCAGTCTTGATGTGATTTCTTCTTTAATTCTGTAGTTGGAGGACTTCCATTCACCTTAACTTCTGATAGTTCTGAACAATGGTTGTCCTATAGTTTAGTTGTTATTTTTATGTAGTGGTTCAGGGAGGCAAGCCCCATTTACCTACACTGACATATTGACCCCCAATAAATTCTTTTTGGTGACCAAATACCTGGTCAAGGTATTTGTTTATGGTTAACAGCCTCGACCTGCCAGCCACTGACAACCATCATTCTCTATTCTGTCTCTTGAAATTTGACCACATAAGAAACCTCATATAAGTGCAAGCATATTACTTTTCCTTTGATGTGATGTGTGTTTTCACTGACCATATGTCCTCAAGATTCATCCACGTGATAGCAGGGGACAGAAATCCTTTCATTTTTAATGCTGAATAATGTTCCATGGTTGTATACTTTACATTATGTTTATCCACTCATCTGTTGAGGGATGCTTGCCACATTTTGGCTGTGTGAATAATGCTGCTCTGGACATGAGTGTGCACATGTTTTACAGTCTTTGTTTTCAATTTGTAGGACATATCCCCATAAGTGGAATGGCTGGATTGTACATTAAATCTATTTTCAATTTCTTGAGGAAGCTCCATACTCTTGGCTACCCCGTCCCCCATTTTTTCTCACCCTCCAGGGGCTACACATGTTAACATCAGCAGTCTATGCCCATCTCCTGATCTCCAGACCTTCATCTCCACCTTTCTCCCTGACATCCTTCATTTAATATCAAGTGACTGCTCAGAATGCATGTCACCCTCAAAACCCTCTTCTCTGAGTCCTGCACGCCACACCACTCCATCCACCCAGGTGCTCCAAGAGAATACTCTGGCACCATCCTTGCCCCTCTCTTTCCCCACTCCCCACATACATTAGAAACTTCAGTGAATTTGACCTTCAAATTATATCCTCCTTCCTGCACCGTGACCCTGGTCCTGGGGCCATCACCTCCTGCCTGGAGCAGCCAGTCCTGCTGTGCCGCTGCTCCTGTGTGCTGCCCGGGGCTCAGTCCAGGTGACTGTGGACAGAGCAGCCATTGGGATCTTAGTAAAATAGGGCCTACTCTCATATCAGCTCTCCTCAAATGCTCCAGATTCTTCCATGGGGTCTGCAGCACCTTCCCTGCTGCGCCCACACCCATGCCTCCCTGGGCTGTCACATTGGCCCATTGTCTCTAACCCACTGAGCTTGCTTCTTCCTCAGAGTTGCTGCATTCAGTGTTCTTCCTCTTTTTTTCTCTTTTTGGGAACTTTTCTCTTAAACACACAGCCTGCTTCCTCCTTTCCCCATCTCTCTGTTCAGACATCACCTCTGCATGCACTGAAAAACAAAACTTACCTCATATGTCACATGGTCCTTTCTCTGTGCAAGTCTCTGTCAAACATCCATCAATATGTGACATGCTCTTAATTTACTTATTATTACTTATTTTCACTCTTGTACCCATAATGACAGTGCTCTCAAGAGCCAAGAGCTTCTCAGTCCCTTTTTTTTTATTGTGGTAAAAATATCCAAAAAATAAAGCTTTCCATTTTTAACATTTTCTAAGATATAATTCAGTGACACTAGCTACATTCACAATGTTGTGCAAACATCACCACTGACTATTTCCAGGATTCGTGCAGTTACACAACAACCCCCATTGCCTGGCCCCTCTATCTGAGCATCTGTCGATCTCCATGAATTTGCCTACCTCAGCTCATGTCAGCAGATATATATTTGTCCTTCTGTCTCTGGCTTCTTTCATTTATTATGTTGTTTTCAAGGGTTCATCCATGTTGGAGCAGGTGTCAGAATTCATTTGGTCCTCTTTAAGGCTGAAGGATGTTACACTGTATGTATGTACCTCCTTTGGTTCATCCGTTCTTCTGAGGATGGACCCTACAGTGGGTTCCACAGCTACTTTGAATAATGCTGATACGAACTACGAAGTTCATAAGAAGAACCTACTTGAGTTGCTGAGTCCAATCCCTTCAATATATACTTAGCAGAGGAGGTGCTGTGTCATATGGTTATTCCAGGATCAACTTTGGAGAAAATTCCAAAGGGATTTCCATGAGTCTGCAACCATTTTCGCTCATACAAGCAATGAACAAAAGGTTCCAATTTGTCCCCATCTTGGCCAAAACTAACTTCCTGTTTTTTGAAATATAGAACATATGTCCCAATGACTGTGACATCATATTTAATTGTTGATGTCAGTGGCACTTCCCTGGTGATCTTTTTTTTTTATGTGCTTGTTGCTCATTTTTATATATTGCTTGCAAGAGCATCTTTTGGATGCGTCCTTTGGATGGTGGATATCCTTTAAGCTGTGTTCCCTGATGTATCTCTGGGACTACAACAATGTTAGTACATAACACGTGATCAATGACATTTCCTAAATGTGTCTATGAATCTTCAGATCCAGCCTGTGTTGTTCGCACCTGGGTCTCTCGTCATGGAGAGGGACTGTCAGTGTTCATACTTTGCTGGTAGTGCACATATCTCTGGAACCACAATCTGGAGGCCTGTGTTGAGGACAGAGCTAGAAATGAGAGGTTGATGCGTTCAGAGACCCAGGGAAGAGATCAAACCAAAGGCATAACCAGGGTCAGACAGGGAGGAGAGAGAAATCAACATCAGCTCTGATTAGGCACAAAGATGAACAAGACTTAGTGGTTTATTGGGTTGGGGAGAAGGGAGGGAGGGCAAGGTGGAGAACCATAGCTCACTTCTGGCCTTAGAGAAGGGGGGCACCATATCATCACTGTGAGGAGGAACCCAGCAAAGAAATGAATTTGAGAGGAAGGTGACAGCTCAATTTTAGCAAAGCTGAGTGGAGCCGTCTGGGGGAGCAAACAGGGGAAGGTGTCTATTGGATGTTGGCAGGTGGAAGTCTGCCTCCCTCACCTGCGGGGCCAACCTGGGATGATGTTCTCATCCTCCACATTTTCTGCAGTCCGGGACGACTTCCTCATGCAGATCCTCACTCTGAGGAAATAGACCATGGTCTTTAAGGCTGATGAGACCAGGGTGTAACTGGCAGCAGACCCTGTCCCTTGTAAGGAGCTAAAAGGGACACTGAGGCAGCAGATGTCTGGTCTGGCCCCACAGACCATCCTGAGCACAGTGGGTACCTCCCATCCTGGGCATTTGCTGGGTGCTGCACTTATGACAGCTGTCCATGAGGAATCTTCACCCACCAACCCATCAGCCCCCTGGTTGTTCCATTCCATGACCCACCCATACCCCGTTACTGGTTCTGGACTCGGTCACATGGCCCTTGTCTTCCACTTGCCCCCCTTTCCCCCTGGGGCTGAGCTCACATGAGGATGACCAGACAGAGGAGAAGGACCAGGGTCTTGACAGCTGCTTCTGTGATGGCCACGAGCACCACGCCGGCCCTGAGTCCTGAGAGATGATAAATGTGAGATGACACACATTCAAATAGACCCCTAAGCACCGTGAAAACCCACCGACCTCCAAGGAAAGGGTGGTGGCACACTGAAGAAACTTGGTGCACCTCATATTACACAGAAACGTCTAATTCCTCTAACTTGAAAAGTGTTTCCAAGAATTAATAATAAAATTCAAGATATAGGCTAGAAGACGGAGCAAAGAATAGAGACAGATGGCTCACAGAATCAAAGACACACCAGTGACTCTGACTTGTGAAACTCATTTGACACCATTTATAATGAGATAAATGCTCAGTGAAACTTCGTGGAGAGTGCGGTGTTCACCCGATATTGTGAATGCTCTAAGTGTCTCATCCCACCCTGGTCCTGTGCAATGGTCCGACCTTAATGGGAAACAGTTTGACAAGTTCTCAAAAATGGAGGATGTGGAGAAAAGAGAACCCTTGCGCACTGTTGCTGTGAGTGTAAATCAGCGCAGCCACTATGCATAACTGTATGCAGGTTCCTCAAAAATATAAAAACAAAACAAAACAAGAACTAGGAAGCACTGACATGTGATCCAGCAATCCTACTCTCCAGCATTTATCTGAAGAAAACGAAACCACCAACCAGAAAGAGCATCTGCATCCCCATGTTCATTGCAGCATTATTTACGATAGTAGAAGTTTCCAGAGTCACAAAATGCTTGGTTCTCTGCATAGTGTCTCCAGACAGAGCAGAGATACAGACTTGAATATATGGTGCATTCAGTCAAACATTGCAATGGCCCAGGGCATTGGAGTGAACGCCCTAGAATTAAGGCAACACTCGACCTATCATAGGAGACAGATTACAAATTAGACCCTTAGAAATATTGGCTCAACATGCAAGTAACTTCACTGCCTTCAAGAACAAAGACCGATGTTCTTTAAAGAAATACAACAAAAACCAAGCAGTCAGCCACATAAAATGGACACTGTCCACCACTCAGAGAAAAGTTACTAGGCATATGAAGAAACGTGAATGTACAACACTTCAGAAGGGAAAAACCATTCATGAAATCACTGTCAGACGTGAGTGAGGAGATGGCTTTACCCAACAAAGACATGAAGAGATTTCTTACAATATGTTTCATATACTCAAGGATGAAAAAAGAGCCCTGGCTGGTGTGGCTCAGTCCATTGAGCACTGGCCTGTGAACCAAAGGATCGCTGGTTCTATTCCCAGTCAGGGCACATGCCTGGGTTGCAGGTCCCCAGTAGGGGGTACACAGGAGGCAACCACACATTGATGTTTCTCTCCCTTGTTTTCTCCCTCACTTCCCCTCTCTCTAAAAATAAATAAATCTTAAAAAAAAGGAGCATTAGCATAATAAAAGAAGAAAACTAAGATAACAAGCTAAGGCTACTTAACTTCTAGGGGAGAAAAATACATGATCTGAAACTCAAATATCACTGAATGAGATTAACAAGAGGTTCAACTTGTTGAATAATCAATAAACTTGAACATGTAGCAATAGCTCCTGTTACAACTGACAGATACAGAAAATAAGAGCTGAATAAATGCACACAAATGACATATGAGATAATATCAGGCAATGTAACTTGTGTAAAATTGCAGACCCAGAGAAGAACAGAGAGGAAGAATAAAATATACATATATAATTAGCTTTAATATTTTCAAATTTGATTAAAATTATACATCCAAATCCAAAACACTCAACAAATTGCCAATAGGATTAAATCTCTCTCTCCTTCAGTCTCTCTCTCCCTCTCTCTCTCTCTCTCACACACACACACACACACACATACACTTAACACTCCACATCAAGGCAGGTATTAATCTAATCACTTAGCCCAGTTAAAGAAATATGAAAACCTGCCAGAGAAGACAAACTTCAAGTAAGGAAAGAAATAAAAATTACAGCAGAATTCTCATAAGAAACTATGAAAGCCAAAACAAGTTGAAGAACTAAAACAGTGAAAAAAGTTTTTTAGAATTCCTCATCTAAGGAAAATATCCACCAAAGCTAATGTAAACATAACATTTTTCAAATAACCATTGAGATAGTTCATCACTAGCATACCGATACTATAAAAAAAATACAAAAAGATTTTCAGGCCAAAGAAAAATGATAGGGAGAGGAAAGTGAGGGAAGATGGTCAAAATAACCCTTCCAATTATAACATAAATAAGTATTAGGGATGTAACGTACAATGAGATTACTATAGATAACATATCTGTACAATATACTAAACAGTTGAAAATGTATATATCCTGAATTTTCATCATAAACAGAAATATTTATTTTTCTTTCCTTACTTTTTACTGTATCTATATGAAAAGATGAATGTTGGCTGAACCTACCTTGGTGATGTAACCATTTCACAATGTAGGTATCAAACCATTGTTCTGTAATGCTTAATCTTTTACACTGATAAGGATTAATTATCTATCAATAAAACAGAAAAAAGGAAGATACTATAGAAGAATTTGAATTACATTAAAAAATGAAAAGACATTCATTGGGTCCACGTGGATCAGTATAAAGGAGCTTATTTCTCTAATTATAAAATATCTTTACAATTCACCCTTTAAAAATAATAATGAGGTTTATAACGATATACTATGGGGTTAAACAATGGGCTCACCAAAACCACATTAAGGTAAGCACACAAAAGCAAACTATCATGCAGAGTATGATTCAGATTACTGTTAAAACTCTCGATGTTTACCTCACTTGTCCTCCCAACCACTGAGGGACAAATATCAGGAAAAGTCCTAGGAACCAAAGGTTAAGAATTATCTCTGAATGAGACACAAGGTCAAGTTACTCAGCACCTCCTTGCTCCACAAAGCTGTGCCGGTGGGGTGTCAGGACACAATGGTTTGACGGATCCTCATCCACCTGCCTGAGCCCTGGAGCCCAGACCTCAGCACCACCTGGAGGATGAAGCTCAGTCTCTCCTTGCAGCGTGGTCTCCACAGGAGTGTCTGAACCAGTGGGAGACATAAGTCCTGAAATGAGAGCCTAGTGCTTTGGAGAGTTTGCTCTGGAGAGGGTGAGATGTGTGAAGCCACAGTGATGTCCCCAAATCCGGGAGACCTTGAGAAGCGCCCCTTGCCTGGTATAGTAGATCCAGGTGACGAGAAAGCCAGCCCCCAAGAGGACCCCCACCATGAGAAGGGTGAGGATCAGGGGCCAGGGCCCTGCTGCTCCCCACAGATCTGGGGGTAGGAATGAGAGATGCCTGGGGCAAGAAGAGGGGACAAGGTGGAGAGGAATTTTCCCTTAAGTCCACATCTTAGTCCTCCTCATGGCTCCACCTCACAGTGCAGGTGTCCTGCCAATACTCACCCTGCACAACTAGGTTCAGGGAGAAGTGGTAGGAGATGCGTGGGTGCTGAGCTCGGCAGGTGAACTCCCCTGCATCCGCCACGACCACCTGGGGCAGCTCCAGGACCCCTGGATCCAAGGGCTTGGAGGGGCTCACAGTCAGGCTCCCCCGCCACCAGCTCAGCCTCCCTGGGGGGTTGCCATCTGTCTCACACACCAAACGCAGGGACTGGCCTTCCTGGACTTGCAGGGAGGTGGCATTGCCCAGGACCTCTGGGACTAAGGAGACACAGAGAGACAGAGGGCAGGGCTGAGGGTCACTCTCTCCTCTGCCCATCCCCAGACAGAGGAATGGGAAACAGTATCTAGAGGAAAGCACAGCGAGCGAGCCAGGGCCAGTTGGGGTGAAGATGCATGAGGTGAGCTGTGGGTAGGAGAGGCCAGCTGCTGCTCCCAGAACTGGGGGTGGGCATTTGAGGAAGAGCTGGTCACGTGTACACCTGGGGGAGTGCCCTTGGGAGGTAGACTTTGATGTGAAAAGCTGTGCAGAGATGCTGACACATGTAGGTATGACCATTGGAGGCTCACACACAGGTGAAGCTCTCAGCCTCTGCCCTGAGGGAGGAGGCAGCTATGGTGAGTTCTGAGCAGGGGAGGAATAGGGCCACAAGTGGGGTATGTGGAGATGATTTTGGGGCCCAAATTGTGGCAGCCTGGAGGGGGCAGAGACTCCAGGGCCTCTCCCACCTGTGCTGTTTCCCCTGAAGACATGAACAGTCAGGTTCTGTGGAGCATCTGCAAGAGAAATAAGTAATTGGCCATGTGCAGTATGATGGGCTG